>NC_045657.1:10840000-11440000 GCF_009829145.1 Chiroxiphia lanceolata | reverse complement strand
AAGGGAAGACTGGTCTGAGCAGCGTGGAGTTCTTGTGCATGTTGCTTGTGCAGTGCCCCCGCTCTGGGTGTCAGTGCCCTGCCTGCCCCTGCCCCTTGCCTGCCTCTCCTCTGCCCGGTGTGGAACCACCCTCACATGGGCTTTCAACCTCAGTGAGGCACTTGGGCACCCTTGCCCTGGGACTACGGGGGTTTCACAGGGGGTTGTTCACTGCCCCAGCCAGTGTTTCTGTGATGAGCAATGCCAGGCAGCTTGCAGCCTCCTTGCTCAATGGGGTACAACGGACTGTGGGTGCAGCACGTGTCAGGCAGTGCCATTGCTGGGGACCTTGTCCTGGGTTAAGATGTCCCTTTCTCATCTGGGGTGCTCCTGTTGAGGCACCAGGACTAGCAGAGCCTGAATTTACCGAAAATCAGCACAGTGGGGAGCAGGAGCAGGTAGTCTGGCTGCTTTCCAAAGAGACTCTAAAGCTGGCAGAGAGGTAGAAAGGACCAGAAATGTAGGGAAGGAGAGAGCTGCTCCCAGGCAAGACTCCTGCGAAACCACAGTTTTAGTTCCTCTCACTGCTTGCACAGTTCCAATCTTGCTTCCCTGCTGCAGAGTCTCTCGACCTTCCTGTGACTTGGTCCCACACCAGCACCACCCAGTAAGGTGGGGGAAGGCAGTTTACAGAGCTGTAGATAACTTGGAGAAGAGTCACTTGGTCTTTGCCTACTTCGGTTGGGAACATGACTTGGACTGAGTGAGCTCTGCT
Source organism: Chiroxiphia lanceolata (assembly GCF_009829145.1). Classification (NCBI taxonomy): domain Eukaryota; kingdom Metazoa; phylum Chordata; class Aves; order Passeriformes; family Pipridae; genus Chiroxiphia; species Chiroxiphia lanceolata. The sequence continues at coordinate 11,439,246 of NC_045657.1, read as the reverse complement.
CCATGCTCCTGCTCCCTGGGCTGAGCTAGGGCTGCACCCAGGTCCCCTGGGCTGAGCCGAGGCTGCCACACACTGAGGCAGAACCTTTGGGCTCTCGAATTCCTGTGCAGGCTCACGAATTCCCACTCAGCCTCCCAGGGCCAAGGGATTTGTTTGATACCTTTGAACTCTGTGACTCCCTGGCTGGTGGCCAGCACCCGCAGCACAGGCTGCTGCTCACAGGGCTGGACGCTGGCTCGGCTCCTAGCCCGCCATGAGTCACTGCAGTGTCATTTGCCCTTGGTTTGTGTGCCCTGGTGCGCCTGCTCTGTGCCCCCAGGACCTGAAGGAGCTCGCTCTGTGCTCACCTCCCATGCTGCTGCTGGCACACAGCCCTGTTCCGGCCCGAGGTCCTTGAGCTCCCATTCGTTGTGCTGGTGGCAAGCTGAGCAGCTTGTCTGGGTTTGGAACTGGGAGTGTGGTGCTGTGGAAGGGAGGATGAAGATGCCGGTGAGCAGTGTCAGTGGGGTGGAAGAACACTGGTACTGTCCTGAAGGCCCTGGGCTGCCCAGGCTCAGAGACAGGGATGTTGGGAATGGCGTTTGACTTGAGGTACAGTGGTGTGTCACTCCTATCTTGTTGCGCTGCAGGAGAGGGCTAAAATCAAGGGTATTGTCAGCAATTCCCTCAGAGGGCTGATAAGATGGGCCAAGCCATCTTCTAGCTCCTCCTGGACCTGCTGAGGATGAAGGCTGTGTGTGCCCAGGAGCTGCTGAGGCTCACAAGGGTCCTCCAGGAAGCTGTTGGAGATGGTTTGTGTTTGGGACTTCTGGCAAACAGAGCTGGAAAGGGACTGGGGTTGACCCATCTCATGTGTCTCCTTCAGTCAGGAAGTTCAGAAGCCACAAAGCACTTGAGCACAGTTTGGGTTTAAGCACCTGTTCTTGGAGCTTTCTGGAACTGACTTGCACTTGGCAGCATTAGGAGAAAACTCTGCCCCAGCCAGTGCATATGTTGGGCTTCTCCAGGCCAGATACTGCAGGAATGGGCCTGACCCGGGATTCGTTTAGGAGAAAAACCTTTCTGCAACAACTGTGTCTCCTGGGCCAGCGCAGCTTCCTTGTGCTTTGGAGCTGGGCTGGGGTGAGGTGTGGCTGTACCCCCAGGTGCCGAGCATCTCCCTGTCTGGGGTTGGATGTGCTAGTGTCACTCACAGGTGGAGTCCTGACCCAAAGCCCACTTGGAGAGCTGAAGGAGCCTGACCAGGACAGCAGCTCTGTCCCAGTCCTCAGCCAGCGAGCTGGTTCTCCTTCTTAGCAGCACCAAGGGAAGTCCCTTCCTGAAGCCTGGGGACTCCCCCAGCCCTGCTGCCTGCTGGCAGTGGCCTGTGGAACCACCTCCCTCTGCTCTCTGTCCCACAGGGATTAAAAGGATCCTGCCCCATCAGATGACAACTGCTGGGCCGGTGCTGGGGGAGGAGAGGCGCTCGGATGAGTTCTTTGACTCCCTGGATCACGTCATTGACATCCATGGGCACATCATCGGCATGGGCCTGTCCCCTGACCACCGGTAAGCGTGGGGGCCTTCAGCCACTGCCAGGGTGGGCAAGAGGTGCTCCTGTGCTCTGTGGGGTGACCAGGAGAAGAAATGACTGTGGTGGATGGAACAGGCTGATCTGGCGCTGAAGGCGTGTTGTTACCACTGAGCATCACTGCTGGTTGCAGCAGGAATGTATTCCTGAGCCAGCTCAGGACAGGGTCAGGCCTTGTAAGAGGGGAGGAGCTGCCCACACAAATGTGTCTTATTCCTGAGGCAGATCATCTGTAGAATCCTAGGATAGTTTGGGTTGGAAGGGAGCTTAAAAACCATGTAGACCCCACCCCTTTGGCATGGGCAGGGACACCTTCCACTACACCAGGTTGCTCCAAGCTTTATCTAACCTACCCTTGGACACTTCCAGGAATGGGGCAGCCACAGCTTCTCTGAGCAACCTGTGCCAGGGCCTCACCACAGTCTCTGGGAAGAGTTTCTTCCCAATATCCCATCTAGCCCTGCCCTCTGGCAGTTTGAAGCCTGTTCCCCCTTGTCCTGTCATTCGAGGCCCTTGTCCAAAGTCTCTCTCCAGCTCTCTGAAGCCCTTTAGGCACTGGAAGGAGCTCTGAGGTCTCCCTGGAGCCTTCTCTTCTCCAGGCTGAACACCCCCAGCTCTCCCAGCCTGTCTCCAGAGCAAGGGGCTCCAGCCCTCAGAGCATCTCTGTGGCCTCCTGAACTTGCTCCATCAGCTCCATGCCCTTCCTTTGTTGGGGGCCCCAGAGCTGGAGGCAGCGCTGCAGGTGGGGTCTCAACCTGAGTGGAGCAAAGGGGCAGAATCCCCCCCATACTTGCCCACAAGATACCCCCATCCATCCTTAAAGATGGGTTTAATGGGATTAGAGAGGCATGACCTGACCCCTAGAGCCACCTCCCAGGTGTGGTTGTCCTTTCCAAACATGGCTAGGAGCGTTTCAGCGCCTGTTCCCCTGTTTCAGCCTGGATTTCAGCAAGCTGGACTGCAGGCTCAGTGCCTGCCGTGCCAGGGGCTCTGTGAGCTCTGTGGCGCGGTGCAGGTGACTCCTCCCTGCCCTCCCCAAGGTACCTGTACGTGAACAGCCGGGCCTGGCCGCGGGACTGCGTCATCTCTGACCCGATGCAGCCTCCCCCCATCGCCGAGGAGATCGACCTGCACGTGTTCGACCTGAAGACGATGAAGGAGGTGAAGCGAGCCCTGCGTGCGCACCGGGCCTACACACCCAACGAGGAGTGCTTCTTCATCTTCCTGGACGTCAGCAGGGACTTTGTGGCGAGGTATGTGGCAAGTGGGTAGGCAGGATCCTGACCCTGCATCCGCAAGGGCCTGAGGCCATTGTTGCAGGACAGCTGGAGTGAGCAGGACACTCCTGTGTGTTGGGAGCAGGGCAGGGAATGGAGTTGGATAGAGCAGAGGGACTGAATTGGAGGATGCTGATAAAGGCTGTCTGCCCTGCTCCTGCTGTAAATCTCTGGGGAAAGGGTAAATCTGGGGTTGTGTTGTGTTTGGTGGTGGGTGGCAAATGCCCTTCTCAGGGCCTGCAGGTGTTTTGGGGGCCCTGGATCCCGGAGGGAGCTGCCTGTGCAGGGTGAAGCTCTGGAGGCAGGGGCTGGAGCACCCTTTGCCCCCATCCCCACGGCAGGATGGGAGTGGCAGTGGCAGAATGTTGGGGCTGCTGGGCTGACGCCCTGACCAGTGTGATGCCCTGACTGGTGTCTCTCTGCCACAGCGGGGCAGAAGATCGACACGGCTACATCTGGGACCGGCACTACAACATCTGCCTGGCCAAGCTGCAGCATGACAACGTGGTGAACTCGGTGGCATTCAGCCCGGTGGAGCAGGAGCTGCTGCTGACAGCCAGCGATGACACCACCATCAAGGTGTGGCGGTCCCCGCGGGCTGTGCGCATCCGGCAGGCCAGGAGACCCCGGCCCAGGAAACTGCTCTTCTCCTGGCTCATGAACCAGAAAAGCTGAACCCAGGTACACCTGCTCCTGCAGCTTCCTCACTGCAGCACCTCCTCCGGAGCTCTCAGAGCCCTGAGCCCTGCACAGAGATGAGCTCTGGGCACACAAATCCCATGGCTGAGCCAGGAGGAGCCCCAGCAGTGGGAATTGCCTCCTCCTTGGAGCATCTGCTTCAAAGACAGGACATAAGAGCCGAGAGGCCTATTCTGGGCCCACCGGACAGCAGCTGAGCTGGTCACTGCAAGGTGGGCTCCCCACAGCTTCTCACCAGCGCTGCTGCTTGGGCACAGTTCTCTGGGTGAGCTCTGGGCTTGGAGGACACTGAGGCATGTCCAGCGTGGGTCTGTGTGAGGTTGGGATGTGGCTGGCCCTGCCAGGAGCCGCCGGCTGCAGAGCGCTTGGCAGGAGCCATGGTGCAGCTGCACTGCCTGACTTTAACATAGGTGTTTTATTGTGTGTTTGTCCAAAACCTCCATGGGCAACTCATCTGACTGCTGAAGAATGCTGAGGGCCTCGTCCCCATGGTGCCTCTTCCTGGGAGGTGGCAGGAACTGGGGGGCAGTGAGAGGACGGAGGGGAGGCAGGGCTGGGGGCCTGGCTGGCCTCCACTGCCTGTTGATGCCTCGTTGGGAACTGCGTGTTTATATTGCCAGTTTCGAAACTCGGGAGCGGGGAGGGCTGGTGGTAACATGGTGCTGGCTTTGCCTCTGTCTTCCTCTGCTGAGTAGCACTTCAATAAGCTATGGATCAAGAACGTATTTATTGTGAGGGATCTGCTGTCCCATTCTGGGGCACCCGTGAGGATGGCTGGTGGGGCTTGTCACCTCCCTCCCATGCTACCCAAGTTATGGCACTTTAGCTTCTCTTGGTAAGTTCTCTGTGAATAGGTGTAGGCACCCACAGGTGCTGCAGGTATTCATTCACCTGCAGGTGATGGGGACGGAGTCCTCCTGCCTGCAGTGACAGCTGAATAAGCTCCCTGTCCCTGGGGCTGACCCGCTGTGGGTGGGGGCTCAGCTCCCCCAGGATCCTGAGGTTGGTGGGGCTGGTGACTTTGAGTGATTATGGACTCAGTGGTGTTCACTGTCTGTCCCTGAAGCTTCTCCCCATAGCAGGTACCCAAATGTCAGAGTCTGAAATGAAGCTCCTAATCTTGACCTGGCCTAGCCAGGGCTCCCAGGAGCTGCTGTCACTCCTGAGAGTGGGGCTGGGAAGAAGCTGCAGCCCAGGCAAGGGGAGGTGTTTCAGGGCCCCCCTTGGGAGCCCCCAGCACAGCCTGGGGTTACAGATAGACCTGACAGAGGTGGCAGCTCCTGTCATGATGGCACTGATGGCTTTAGCAGTCCCTGCAGCAGGAGGGTCGGCAGCCACATTCTGCTGTGCCCCAGCTTCTTCCAAAACCCCTGTACTCAGGTTTTCTGTCATGAATCAAGGGGTTCCTTCCTCTGTGTGTGTGTGTGCACAGACAGGCTCCACATCCCACTCTCTGCAGTCACACAGTGAAGGAACAGCCTTTCCTTCTCCTCTCCCAACTGTGAACTCTCCACCCCATGGCTTGGTGCAGCAGCAAGTGAGGCACCAAGGGGTTGTTTGTACTGAGTTTTGCTCTTCACTCTGGCATTGAATAAATACTCTGCTAAAGCATCTCTGCAATGTGAGCTTGTTCTTTGGAGTGCTGCTCCACTGAGGCAGAACTGAGGCCAGGACTGTCACAGGGCTGGGCTCAGGCACTGCAGGAACTGCTGCCCAGCTTGTGGTTACCTGCCCTGGGTGAGGGAGTGTGGGCAGAGAGCTGTGGGAGGCAGGGAATTGCCCAAATCTCCTCTGCCCTCAGGGAGGAGGATGGAACAGCCCAGGGGGAAGGGCAGCAGCAGTCCCTGGCAGCCTTGGGAATGCTCTTCTCTGTCAGGGCTGAGCATTGCAGGCTCCAGAACAGGCCAGGGGGGATTCCTCCTGGATTTGCATTTTTTTCCAAGCACTAACAGGCATGGAGCAGGTAAGCGGAGAGCCCTGTTATTGCTGGTTGGCATTCCTGTGCCACAGCAGCATCCTGAGCTGCAATGCCACTGACCCCTCACAGCCCTTTGCTTATTCCTGGTGCAGCAGTAGCCACTATGAAATGGAGCTGGGGGTTCCCAGGAGGGGACAGACCCCTATGGGTGTCCCTTCTGTTTGTCTCTTCTACACAGAGGGAGTAGAGGCCACCAGGCTGCTGCTCCCCACACAGGTTTAGTCCCGGGCAGGTGCTGCAGCTCGGGATGGGCAGGAACAGATATCCTGCAGACACCAGACTCCCAACAGCAGCGAGGGAAAAGCAGCCTGTCCCAGAGGAGCTCAGAGCTGTTATAACCCAGGAGTGCTGGATTTGCCTTTCGAGTGGTTCTGCTCTGCTAACACTGAGCCAGCACCACTGCACTGGCTCTTTGGCCCAGTGGAGCTCCAGCTGCAAGATTCCAGCTCCTTCCCTTCCTGCTCCAGCCCCCCTGGTGCTGGGCAGCTGCCCCAGGCTGCAGGGAGGCAGGAGCTGAGGAGAGCCCACAGCAGAGAAATCCCCCCACCGTGAGTCAAACTTGCCCCAGCGTCCCGCAGTTCATACACAAAATGCTGTTCAAACAGGTTTTATTAGTAAAATACTACATTCTCAAGGAAAAAAAAAACCAAACAACTTAGTTCACAGTGCCAGGCTGAGATGGTGTGGTCAAAAGAGGAAAAAAAAGGGAAAAAACCCCACAAAAATCCAGCGGTGGCTTGTGCCCAGTGTCCACGTGATGGCCAGGCTGGCAGAGCTGAGCCCAGGAAGGGGTTGGACCCCTGACTGCAGCACATGGACACAATTCCCACTGCCAGCTCAAGAGCTGCTAAAACCCGAAAAAGGCCCAGACAGCATCTACAGCACCAGAGCTGCAGCCTCATCCTTCTCATCCTTGCACGGCCAGGAAAAGCTCCAGGAAGGGGGTGACAGGCCATGTCCCCTCCACCAGTAGCAACCCCCTGGCCCCACCATGGCTGGAATGGCTCAGCCTGAGCTTTGCTCGCAACACGGACTCTCCCACCCACCTTCCAGGCATGTGCTGGGACAGGAGGGGACCATCTCCCACCTTGAAAGCCACCCAGACTCCCCCAGCTGAGCCAGTGTCTCCACAGCCACTCCTGGCTGGAGACCCCAGCCCTGCTGCAGGCAGCACCTCAAGAGCAAAGACATTCACATCAACTCAGAACAAGCACACCCCCCCCCCAACGCACTTTATTCACAACCACTCAATGAGAAGAGTTGACCTTCCTCTCCCTTCCCAGGCTTTTCTCAGCCTCCCTACAGAGCTGCAGTGGGTGGGAGCAGGGCTTCTGCTAGGCTGGATTTTCCTCCTAAGGCACAGGGTGAAAGCAGCAGCACAGGGCTTGATATGTCCCGTGGGACTTGCACAAAGGAAGGGTACTGCCTCCTCCCCCAGCCATTTCTGTCCCGCACAGGCTCCTGTCCCCCTTCTCCTGCCCCCTGCACACACAGGTGTGACAAGTTCTACACAAAGACTCCAAAGAGGGCTCAAAGGTAGGGAGAGCCTCTGGCCAGCACAGCAGCCATGGCTGTGGGAGGTTCAGATCAGCCTGGAGGACACTGGGCACCACCGAGCTCCCTGGGCAGCAGCAGGGACACCTCAAACAGCCCCAGGGGCAGGTCAGGGCAGTGCCAGTGTGGGGGGCACAGCCAGACCCTACAGGGATCCCCGTCAGGTCACAGCCCCTCACCTAATGGTGTCCTGGGCCCTGCCAGGGTGGCTGTGCCAGAGCCAAGGTGGGAACACACACAAGCAGGGTGGACTCTGCAGCCATGAGGCCAGGGCTGGGCACCTGGCAGGAGCTGCTGGCAGCAGGGGGCCTTTGGGAATTCCTCCCCTGCAGCCTCGCAGCCCGCAGGCCCAGCACAGCTGCCACTCCCTTTCAGGGCAATCCAGGCAGCCATGGAGGAGGATGGCCACGCTCCAGCCTTGCCGCCCACAGGAGCCAGCCAGGGCCCCTGATCACTGACTGCAGGGGTGTTCACAGCCGGTTCCTGCCACCAACAAAACATCTCTGGGGGACTGACAGAGGTACCAGAAGCACAGGCAGAGAAGGCAACAAAGCCTCAAGTCCACCCTGGCTCAGGAAGCCACAACAGTTTCAGAAGGATCAGCTGGCACCACACAGGGATGTGGCAGCTGGCTCTTCCCCACAAACACTGAGAGAGAGATTTTCTCATGGGTGTTGAACATGTGCTGCCCAGAGGGAAGGAGCCCAGGGACAGAAAGGGGACAGCACACTTCACTGAGGGACTTCTCCAGCCCCCAGGTCCTACCCACGTGGCTGCAGGCTCAAAGGGGGCTGACCAGAGGAAGAGCTCTAGAGTGCTGTGACCAGGAATCAGCTGGCCCACGACTCCCAAGCCCAGCGATGGGCAGGGACAGCTGCTGCTGGTGGCTGCAGGCCCCAGGGGAGGGCAGGGACTGGCTGGCTCTGCCCACTGCATGGGCAGACAGGAGACGTGCCCCATCCATCAGTGCCACAGCCAGAGGTGACAGTGCCCAGACAGACAGACACAGCAGCACAGGCACAGACAGACGTGGAGCTCGGCAGTGGCAAGAGCCCTGGGAAGGCTGGTGCAGCTGCCCCACGATGGGAGGGAAACCAGCACAGAGCTGCCTATGAGCAAAGACAGCTCCCAGCCTGGTCTCCACCCTGCCCAGTGCTGCCCAGAGGGTGGCAGGACCTGGGGCTCTCAGGGTACACACTCAGCCCTGTGTCAGACTCCTCTGCTGGCACAGGATGGACAGTCTCCAGGGTAGATTCACTTCTTTTCCCTATGGGCATCCCTGGTGTTATTCCAGGCTCCCTTCTGGGCAGCAACACCTCCTGCCCCATTCCACACTCCCAGCACTCACCAACCATCCCACTCCCAGCAAGGGCTGGATTCAGGGCTCCCCTGCCCTGCAGCTCCGCACCCCCTGAAGACACCAACTGCATCAACCCAGCATCAAACCAGTCCGTGTCTCTCTTGCACCGCAGCTGCCACATGCCCTCCCTGTCCCCCATAGCGTGGAGCACCCAGCAGCACACAACTTACTGGAACATGGAGATCTTGGAAGGAAGTCCTAGACGGCCAAGCCAAAATCCACAGGAGGTGCAGCTTGGGCAGGGCAAGCTGTTGTTTTACTACAGAGCACTGTGGATGCGCACTAAACTGGTAGAGCAAGAGCTGCATCGGTTTCCACTGGGAGCCCAGAGAGCAGCAGTTCAGACGCCCAAGTCCCTGCAGGAAATCTTCCATATCCCACAGCCTGCCAATGTCCACCCAAACCTCTCCTCAGGAAGAGGGTTCCGATCAGACACCTCGTTTCCATTCAGAGCGAAGGTCCCTTTTCGGGAAGAGCTTTTCCCTTCCACTCCGTGCCCCCTCCTTGCTCTGAGACCTGCCTGAAGTGCAGCACAAGCGGGGGATGCCCTGGGCAGGGCTGGCTCCACGCTCACTGCTCCAAGGTGAGGAGGGTTAGAGGCCTGTGAGATCCACGATGGCTTTAATAAAGATGGCGTCATCACGCACGTAGGAGTTCTTGGCTTCCATGACAGAGACGGGGCAGAAGAGGGGGCAGCCACTGGCGATGTTCATCTCCGTGACGGGGCGCTGGAAGGAGGAGGACGTCACGTCGGGGCGGAAGGCATCAATGATGTGCTCCCGGTTGTTCTGGTCCAGGAGCATCAGGGTGACCTGTGGGGGAAGGTGAAAACACAAGGGAGTGGCTGAGTAACAGGCACATGGAAGCCCAGCCCAGTGACCGCTGTAACAGGTGCAGGTACCAGCAGCCACAGCCACCCCGTGCAACTGCAGAGAAATGCCTCCGAGTGGGGCCAGCAGAGAATGTCACCTCAGTGACATCCTGCAGAAACCATCCCACATCCTGCCTATCACTGCAAACTTCCCTGTGGCAGCACAGGGCTGTCGGACTGACTGAAACCTACACCTTGCTCACAACACCAACACTGCACTCGGGTATTTCCCTGAGCTGCTTTCCCCTGCGAAAGGCAGTCTTCCCTCTCTGCATCTATGCATGTCTGCTCAGCCTCCACGTGTTCCCCAAATCTCCAGGGCCCAGGAGCTGGGATCTGAGCTCCCGACACCAAGCTCCGAGGCCACCACAAACTTCCCTCGCCTTCAACCTCTGCGGATGCTCTGTGGGGTCCTGAACAACCTCTGTCACCCTCTTGCCTCACAGCACACTTGGTGCTCTCAGCACACCCGGGGAATCCCCAGGGCAGCCAAGACAGAGTCCTTTCTCCTCCTTGCCAAGTGGGCCAGAGTGAGAGTGATGAGAAGCTTGAGTGGATGCCAAACCAGAGAGGCCCATGGCTGGGCACAGCAGGCTCTGTCCCAGACCCACCTTCTGGTTGAAGGGCCACCGCAGCAGCGCGTCGTTGGGTCCCTTCATCACCACAAAAAACAAGGACAGGTGGGTCCCACGCCCGGTGCCATCCCCGTTCAAGTACACACGGAGACACATCTTGTAGCCGTACTTGCTGGTGTAGAAAGCTGTCAGAGAGGTGCAGAACAGGAAGAGTGAGGGTCCAACCCAGCATAGCCTGGCACCAGAAGATCCCTCTGAAATTTGAGGGCTCTGAAGTTTGGAATCTGGGAGGAGTCACGTTTGGGTCTTAAAATACCTGCACCACAGAGGTGATCTGGCAGTGCAGCCCCTGGCCTGGCCAGATGCAGAGCACGCACTGCCAGCCCTGGGTATTCCCCCTGCTGCCTGCACGAGCACCCCAAAGCTGGAGCTCTGCCAGGGAATTGTGTGAGGAGTTGGTTTCAGCCTACCGCTCACATCTGGGAAATGCCTTCCCAAGAAAACAACCAGATCCAATGTGCTGCTTGCTCACTTGTTCACTGGGGAAGCTCTGTGAGGAGACCCTTCCTCTGACAGATACTTGAGCACTTCCCGAGGTAAGGTTTGGGCTTTATTTTGACATCGTCTCTTTCATAGTTATGCTCTAGGCATTAAAAATATATTTCTGGGGCTCTAATATGTATTTCCTCCCTTCCTTAACCATTTTATTGTTGGTTTTACAGTCTCTGAGTATTTTAATTCTAACAAAAGGGTTATGCAAGGATCAGATAGTTCAACCCCCTGCCATGGGCAGGGACACATTCCATTAGACCAGGTGTTCAGGGCCCCATCCAACCTGGCCTTGGCAGTGAAGGACCCACCACAAGCCCACACCCAGCTGAGACACAAAAGCTTTTGGGGATTTTGCACACCTGGAGAGAAGATGGCAGGGGAGCGGCCTGTTATCGCCTCCTGACGCTTCCTGGCAAACTCTGTTATCTTCCAGATGAAGACCCCATCATAGGTGGAAGCTTCCATGTTGCGGATCTTCTCCTCCATCTCTGCCATGGCCAGGTCTTTGAGCCCGATGCTCCTCTCCAGCTGCCGGACCTGCTCAGTGGGACACACGGTGCAGCCTGGTCAGAAACACGCAGGCTGTGAGCCTGGCAAGAGCCGGCAACACCGGCAGCACTGGCACCACTTGCACACACCAGCACACTTCTACATCCCCTCTAGGACTGCTCCTTAGTGGGAGACCTTCTCCAGAAAAGATAGGGATCATAGGAGGGAGAAATCAAGCAACATAAGCCAATTCACTGAGGCTTCCTTCTGTACCCCGACATTCTGGAGAAGATTCACGGCTACAGCTCAGTACTTGAGCTGGAAGCTTTCCCACAGACAGTGGAAAAATCCTCCCAAGGAGCCACTCCGTTGGGTGAGCGGCACAAGAAGTGAGGATGAGGAGAAAAAAACCCCAATAACTCAGCACTGTGACAAAACTAAATTGGAAAGCAAAGAACCTTCACCCTCCGGAAGGTTCGTCCCTGCCAGCTCACACAGGGTCACGCCAGTTGGGCAGCTCCCTCGCCCAGAGAGCACAGGTTCACTGCAAACGGCACAGCTCTGGGTGCCAGGAACACTGGGAGCACTCCGTAGGAGACTGGTGTGGGCAGCTCCTTCACACCTTCAGACTGTGCGTGGCACAATGCTGCAGGCAGCAGCAATGAAGGCACTCCTTTGGCAAAGGCAGCACTCCTTTGGAAACATCTGGAAGGCAAACGGCCTCCCATGGATTCAGGGAGATGCAGTGAAATCCTGGGTGCTCTGGCTCTTGTTGGAAAACATTGCCGAGGAGGAACCCCTTGGTGTCTGCCCAACTTGATAATTAACATAGATCTGATGCTTTATACAAGTCAGTTTAGTCCCAGCTTTTCCTGGGAGCTGCTGAAGGTTGGGCACAGGCACAAAGGGTATTTTAGTTCTGCCTTCAGATTTGTGGAGTTTCAGGGCCAGATGGTGAAGCTCTGCTAGCTCATAACAGGGAAAGGAAATAGGAAACAGCTTCTGCTGGGAGTGCTGGGAGGCCCCAGGTCAGCAGTTACACACCTTGTTGCTCAGCGTTTCGATTTTCTCCTGGTCCAGCCGGTGCTGGCGGCTGTAGGCTTCGGCTGTCAGGGACACTCTCTCCACCTCCCGGTTCAGCACACAGACAATGTTCTCAAAGGTCACTGTTTTCCTCTCGAGGGCCTCACACCTTCCTAAGAGCTGCAGGGACCGGGAGAGCTCTGACTCTGAGCACAGTGAGTTTGCTGCCAGCAGCGGGGAGTTGTTTTGCGATGAGGAAAGTGCAGGAAGGGGTTTCAGGTCCCCAGCACCAGCCCTGAGGCTGAGCACAGAGCTCAGCAGCATGTAGAGATGCTCCGCCAAACACTTGCTTTCATGTTCCAGGAGCTTTTCATTTTCCACCTACACGAAGAGAAACACATCCCCTATTCGGTCTGCACAATTTACAGTGTCATCATCCACAGAACAAATTCCTCCTCTCGAGGTCATGACACCAGTTTTAAATTATAAAGGGAAAAAAACAAAGAAAGAGATAAAAAATGTGTTTTGGTGGGGTGGTGTGGGTTTTTGTTTTGTTTTAGAAGCGTTTCAAATCACATACAATGAGGGATGCTGGATACTTCCCCAGCTGTGCACATTGGTCTGGTTCTGCCTTCCTCCACCCCCTCAGAAAGGCTCTCTCAGATGAGCTTAACAGCACCAAAGAACAAGCCTCACATAACCCCCCTAGAGGAGAGATTTATATGAACGTCACCAGCGGGAGCTCAGAAAACTAAGTGACACGGAGAAATATGGCCTGGCCCCAGTTCTTTGCTTACAGAATCACAAACTTGTTTGGGTTGGAAGAGACTTTAAAAGCTCATCCTGTCCCACCCGTGCCATGGGCAGGGACACCTTCCACTAGACCAGGTTGCTCCAAGTCCCGTCTTCTTCCCGTTGCTTCTCTGGGCAACCCGTGCCAGGCCCTCGCCACCCTCACAGGGAAGAATTCTTCCTAAGGTCTCATCTAACCCTGTCCTCTGTCAGTTGAAGCCTGTCCCCCTGAAAGCAGCATGACCACCAGAGTCCCAAAGCACTCAAGTAGGAGGAGATTTCATTCCACAGCAAGTTCATGATTCTCAGACTCTGCACAGCAGATGATGTGAAGCTCCATGTGCAAAGGGTTTAAAACCTCTCTTTGTTCAATTACCTGAACACAGACACCTGGGCCAGTTTGGGCAACAGCAGCTTCCAGGTGAACTCTAATACTGGGACTGAAAAGCCTCAAGGTAAACCAAGAGAGGAGCCCTTACCACCTCAGCACAGCCCACAGCCTCGAACCGGCAAGGCACTTTGGATCTGCCACAGGTCTTCACATGGTCCCGAAACTAGAAAGGAAAGAAGGAAGGAAGACAGACACTGTTAGATCTGATGTGTCCCCAGTGCTCCCTTTCCATCTCACCGACATCTGGGAAACTGAGCCGAGCTGAAGAACACCCAAGACTAATCACTAGCTGTCACCATGCTTGGCTAAACCTGGGCACCGCCAGCCATCAGGCATGACTTTCACTATATATACATACAGCCCTGACCTCTGAAGAAAGCTTAATTTCTCCTTCTCTTGATGGCTGGGAGGTCTCACTGTTCACCAGCACATACAAGAGAGAAAAAGCAAGCAGCACAGGTACAAGCTGCACATGCTGAGCAATAACCTTCCCGAGGAAAGGGAGGCAGAGGGAACAACCCCACAAAACAGGGACACATTTCATTTTGGGCATTTCACATAACACTGGTCAGGACGTGCCACAGGTTGGTATTTTTACCTCCATCCCAGCATTATATTTCTGCAGAGAGGTGCCACTAACACCCCAGCACTGAGATGACTTGTTCGGGTTCCCACACAGCATATGATTAATCCACCAAGCACTGGCACAGCATCAGCTTGAGTTTGATACACCTCTCAACAGATACCAGAATTCTGTTCTGAACAACCATCATATTCCCCACTTAACTCCTATATCTGCTACAACAGATGTCAACTAAAACTGGTTTTAAACTACATTTTTAAAGGCTTCTAGATCCATCTAGCTTGTGTAATGTGTCAGGTTACTCAGAGTTAACACGGCTGCAGATAATCAACAAAGAGTTTGGAGAGATAAACGAAGGAGTTAATATTTAAACACAGAGTAGATCACCCATGGGAATCCCATGAGCCAGCTCTTTGCAGGGCTTCAGCTCCAGCCTGCAGACAAGCAGGGCTGTACCCAAAACTCCAGCCTCCAGACAAGCTGGGCTGCCTCGCCAGCCCCCAGCCGTGCCCTACACTGCCCATTTAGAAGAACTCTTTTGGTCCTCTTTTTGCTGCCTCTGTTCCCTTGCCCTGCTACTAAAAAACATCTGCCTGTAGCAGGCAGGATGGTTTCAGATGAACGTGCTTTCTGAATATGTTTTTCCAAAACTTTGATTTTTCAGACTTTTGAGCCTCGTCCCAGGAGCCAGCAGCATAGAGATCCTACATACATGGATTCCATTAGATGGTTAATTAGAAATCAATTAATATAGCTGGAGATGGGCTCCCTTGCCATAACTGCAGGACACAAACCCATGAGCATGCTTTTCCCACAAAGGCTTTGCTCCCAGACATGAGGTGTCATCAGCAGCACCAGCGCAGACCTGCAAGCGCTGGTGAGTCACGTTCCCTCACACCCACCCAGTACTTTCAGCCTTACGGAAAGGTCACATCCACACTAACAGCTGCCACTCCATCATTCTCTCCACTCCACTTCCTAATGGACTCAGTTTTCCTCCTTGTTCCCAGAATGCCAAGCTCAGCCCATAGGGACAAACACCTCCACGGTACAGGGTTGGATGGATACCTTCTCCCTGGGAATCTTCTTCCCACAGCCTTCACAAGTCAGCGGGAATTCAGGGCAGACTTCATCATGAGCCTGTGAAAAAATGAACATGAGATATTTGTCCTCTACATAAAAGCCCCACTGAGGGTTGGTTTATAGCTTATTACGGCTGAGTGCTGTATTTACCAACCTACACACAAGACCTTGGTCATGCTGATCACTCTGCACTGCTAACTCATCCTGTGACTTCCAGGCTACCCCAATTTTGGGTTTCTATGTAGACTCAAACTCCATTTAAAAGCTGCTATAATGATTTAAAAAAAATAAATCAAATTACTGCTTTGATAGCCAAGATAATCAACAGGAAGTTCCATTTACGGCTCTGCCAGAAGACACATAGGGGCAGGTTGAGTGAAGTCAGCCACTACCTCAGCAGGACAATTTGGATAATTTTTCCACTGTAATGGTTATCAGTCAGTTGAAGCATGGGCCCAGCACTGGCTCATCCCACGCCAGGCTGAGTTGTCTGATTGTATCTTCCCATTTGAATCAGAATACCATTTTTCTAGCAGAAGGAAAATATCTTTAAACTGTTTCATTTAGCAGTCCCTGCACACAAACCTGCCCCTGCAGCCAGAGCTCATGGGTTGTGTGATGGCCAGAAGGGCTGAGCAACTGATCAGGGCAACATGATCCTCTGTCCTCAACAGACTCTTGGGCAGCAATGCCAGCTAAATTGGGAATGCTGGAATATGCCCCAGCTTCTGTGTTGTTTCCACACTGCCTAACCCTTCTCTTTACACACTGACCAGTTGAAATTAGGCATTGGAAACACCATGAATATGCAGATCAAAATTCAGATTAAAAGATAAGGGCACTGAAGTCTCCTGCCATGGTAGAGACAGAAAATATACCAACAAGGAGCATTTCTAATGCAGCTGTCTGAAACGAGATGTTTGAAAACTTGTTCACATTTAGTCTCTATTGACAGAAGGTCCTGTCTTGGGGCAGGGCGAGGGGGGAAACACATACGGGGGAAAACTTCACCCTGTTACACATCAGAAAGTGGAAAGTGAAACCATCATTGGCTCAGCATCGGCTTCTTGGTTACTCTCTCCTTTTTATGCTTTAAGTGAGTAACCAGGCTCAGAGCTTCACTGCATGTCCCTGGTGACCAGCCAGCCGGCAGGGTTTGCGGGGGGCACTGCTGCCCACACGGACAACTCTGCCTGCACGGACAACTCTGCCTGCACGGACAACTCTGCCTGCACGGACAACTCTGCCTGTGCAGGAGGAGGCCAAGTGCCTGCCTCATCCCACTCACTCAGAGGGGCTGAGCCCTGTCTTCTACCACCTAGTGCTCTCCTGTGCTAGAAACACCCGATAGCATCTCCCCCACGACCCACAAAGCACTGGCAGAAGGACAGACGGTCTGGCTGAAGGAAGGAAACTTCACTGTAGAGACAACTATTTTAAAAGAGATTATTTTAAACGTATGGTCTCCCATGCTAACGTGCTGAGTGTGAAACCACCACCCCCTCCACACTC
Source organism: Chiroxiphia lanceolata (assembly GCF_009829145.1). Classification (NCBI taxonomy): domain Eukaryota; kingdom Metazoa; phylum Chordata; class Aves; order Passeriformes; family Pipridae; genus Chiroxiphia; species Chiroxiphia lanceolata. The sequence continues at coordinate 11,422,937 of NC_045657.1, read as the reverse complement.
CCCACCTCCCAGCATTTATCCTCCATTCCAACTCCCGGCAGCACCACACCCAAGAGCAGGCAGCCCTGCCTGCAGCACAGGAAGGAAACCAGCCCTGTCGAGCTCACAGTGCAACTGCTTTGTATGTAAATGATTTAAGACACCCAGTAGCTTCAGCCAGCGCAGATCCAAACCTTCAGACAAACATTTCTGTATAAACAGTTTCAGGCTCTTCTGGAATCCCTTGTTCCTCCCACCCCACGTGGGTGTCAGAACAGAGATGGATGGTATCACTGCTGGAAGAAATCCACCCCACCCCAGAGCCAACAAGAGCAGAGGTTGGCACTTGAGCCTCATCTGCCACACTCCACTCCCACAGGAATGGGACAATCCCTCTGTTTACACCTTTCCTAAACCCACACCTGTGAGCCCCTGCTACAGGGATGAGCACCACTGTCATCCAGGCATTCACTGGGAATGTTTTCCGGAGCTCTGGAAAGCCATGGCTGGGAGCAGGGCTAGGCAAGAGCTGGCCCTCTCCCAGAAGGAACTAAAGTGGAAATCAAGTTAGACAGGGGTCAGAGGGAGGGGACAGCCATGGAAGAATTAAAGGGGGGCTGGAAGACAACAGTCTGGCTCAGACCTTCAGGGCTAATCTCTAGTGACCTCAGTGTTGGTTCTCACCCACTGAGGCACATGCCAGCCTGCAGCATCCAACAGCAGGAGCAAGAAAATCAACCCAGGTTAAAAGCCTGTCAGCAACATCTGGCTCTTCCCACCCAATTAAAACCAAAACTGCTGATTGATCCGCACATCGATTTCACTCCCTAATAATAAAAGTGAGACAATCCCACAGCAGCCTGTCCATCACCCACCACCAGCAGACAGGTAATTCTCTGGAGGGGCAGCACCAATCTCTGCTCTCTGGGATCAGTGACAGAACCCCAGGTAATGCCTGGAGCTGTGCCAGGGGAGGTTTAGGTTAATTCTTGGAAAAAGGTTCTTCCCCCATGGGGTGGTTGGGCACTGACCAGGCTCCCCCAGGGCAGTGGTCACGGCCCCAAGGCTGATAGAGCTCAAGGAGTGTTTGGACAGCGCTCTCAGGGACAGGGTGGGATTGCTGGGGTGTCCTGGGCAGAGTCAAGACCTGGACCGGACGGTCCTGTGGTCACTTCTAGCTCGGGATATTCTATGGTTCTATCACAATGCCAGGATGAGCTGCTCCCCTCTCTCTGCCTCAGACAAAAGCGAAAGCTGCTGCAGTTTAATCTCATTGCCACTTCACCTCTTAGGGTGTCGCTAAACTTGACTTCAACTATGGAAGAGGCTTCTGCTGGAAATCATTATCCCCATGCCCTGGTGGCAGAGCAGGAGGTGCCCCTGCTGCCCAGCTGCTCTGCTCGTAACCTGCCACATCCACACAGGTCCAGTTTAAGGAGCTCTTGTAACCACATGGGAATCCACCAGTGTGACACAGGGTTCCCCCTCCAGCAAGCGACAAGGCAGGTGGCTGGGAAACACCACTGTTGAAGCAGCTGCTGCAAGATACCTCTGCCAGAGCCTGTGGGAAGGTCACAGCAAAGGGCAAGGCTGGCAGAGGGACAGAAGGACAGACTCACAGTGAACTGCACCCTGCAGCCTTCCTGTAAAGTCTCCTGGTCTTGGAAAGTCAGTCCATTAGTCTGCTCTGAGCACAACAACAGCAACCATAAGCAGACACAGCTCAAGGGCTTGGCAGCTGGACGGGAGCAACAAAATGAAGGAAAACTACCAGGATGGCAGAGGAAAGCCAGGTGCCATGGCACAGGGCACACTGGTGGCTGTCAGGGCTTGGGCAATCTCCAGCCCCAGCATTGCCATGTCCAGCACTTGGCTCCTTCACCATCTTAGCCTGGCTACAAGGAAAAGGATGGGCCCATGGAATTGTAGAGGAAAACGTAGAGGAAAATGGGTCTCCAGTGTAAAAGAGAGGGTTTTGAGGGAACCCGAATCCATTGCGCCAAGAAGCATGAGTTGTTTTGTGCACCTCTCCCAGTTCCCCAGGGGCTCCAGAGTCTCCAAGATGGGAATGTGCCACACAAGGCAGATACTTTGGGATGTCCTGCTCCTCTGAAGTCACCAAACCCTTCCATACTGGAGCTCCTAATGCCAGGAGAGTCCTAAGCTGATTCTATGCCAGGCCTGCTCCAACCTTTCCCATGCAGGTGGGCTGGGCTACCAGGCCCATGGTGACCACAGGCTCAGTCCTTGTGCTACTGCATGGAACCAGCAACACAAGGCTGGAAAGCAGGAACCCAGTCTATAATTCCCAGTGCCAGGTGGGAATGGGAGCTTTCTGAGACTCACACAAACTGGTGCCAGATGCAAACTTCTCCCTTTGCTGGGACATGCTGGTGACAGATCCAAGCAAGTTCACTTGGCACCACAAATAATCAAACCTCAAAGAAACTGTCAAAACCAAGGACGAAGCTCCTATCAGTAGCTGCTGTTGGCTCCAGCTGGGTGGGTGTAGGGCAGCAAGGGCGCGGCAACACAGCACTCCCTCACTGCTGCCCAGTGCCCATCCGAGCTGATGACAGAAGTGGTCAGGAACTCTTGCTTTTGGCATTGACTCATCAGCTTTTAGGGCTGATGTGAGAGAGGCTTTGCTTTGGGGCTTGTTGGCAGAGGGACACCGAAGCAGCATTCAGGCACTGAAGACAGGTGTGAAGGCAAGAGCAGGTTCTGAAGGCAGAAAAGGGTATGAGATGCATTTGAAGCAGCATCAGGTTTTCCATCATTTCCTAAAACAGACTCTGCCTTCCCTGGTTGCTTTGAACTAGACAAGCATGAGGTGGTGGCACAATCCAGCGTGCTTTTTCCAAATCCCTCTATCATCACAGAGGAATGATTTTCCTAGGGAAACTCTACTCCAGAGCCAGGGCTGGACCCCCAGGGCATTTTAGATCAGCCTGAGTCTGACCCTGCCCTGGTCCAGCTCCACCGTTCCCCACCTTGGACACGGCCAGCTGCACTGCAAAACCAAAAGGACTAAATCTGCTTGCCAAGGAAATTAAAAATCATGGTGCTGGACTACACTGAGTCTCCTTAAACAGCTGGCTGACACGTAAGGAAGGGTCAAAGCAACTGGGAACATCTGATTAGAGACAACTCTGCAGGTCTTCCAGGCTACAATTAACAGTCACAGTCCTGGTCGTGTCAAAATGCCCAAGATATGCTGTTCACACCCAAAGAGGTCACTACTGGAGAACACTCTGTCACCAGGGAGGTGACATCAGTCACACAGCCACACTAAGGATGCCAGGCACCAGCAGGTTTGTAGCCAGGATCTGAATTCCCCTCTGATGGTATTTCTGCTGTGTGCTTGCGGAGGTGCTGCAGGGCTGGTGGCCACACTCCAAGGAAGAACTGCACTGTGCAGTGACTGAGCACTGGGACAGGCTGCCCAGAGATGGTGTGGAGTCTCCCTCACTGGAGATATTCTGGAACCATCTGGACACAGTCCTGTGCCACGTGCTCTGAGATGACCCTGCCTGAGCAGGGAGGTTGGGCCAGATGAGTCGCTGTGTCCCTTCCAACCCTACTCACCCTGTGATTCTGTGAATGCACTGCCCATACTGACCAGCTCCCAGGACAACACTCCTGGAAGAATCTCCCTCCTTTCTAGCAGCACTTTCACCAGCACTCAAAACTTCATCTTAATCACTCAGATCGCAAAGGGGACAGCCTCAGGATGAAGTTCTCATGGGTCTACCTGACCTCCACACCAGGAAGGGCGGTGCTGGCACTGGCCAAGCTCTGGGAGCTGCAGATGGTGGGCAGGGGCAAGGGTGGCTCCTCTGCCCTGCAGGCAGTGTGGAGATGAAGGCTGTGAACAGAAGGGTTCTTACAGCGTGAGGCTGAGGACACCACTGGTACTCAGAAAAGGGGAGATAAGACAAATATTTCAGTGGGGAGAGGTGTCTTTTACATGCTGGAGAGGCTGAGCCTGTGGTGAGCAGCTTAATTTCAAACTCAATTTCTCTCTGCTGTCCAAGAGGTTGGAAGTGCCCAAGGGGGTGTGTGTGTGATTATGGCTTTGGCTCCTGCCAGACACCTGGAGCCCAAAGAACATCTGCCTGGCCCTACAACCTCCCCAGCTGCACGCATGGTAAGGGGTTTCCTCAGGTATAGAAGGGACACACAGCACTCACTTCCACTTCAAATTTGTGACTGACAGCTTTCATTCTCCAATGGGCAGATGCCAAAACTGTTAATTTTTGGGCCACCACAAGAAGACTGAGTTGGTTTTAGAAACGAAGAGCAGACCCTCCACAGCCGGGGCTTTCCAACCCCCTCCCACGCATGCTCTCTGGCACTCCCCGTGGCTTTATCTCCCACCATGGGCTTGGAAGGGAAACCGCCTGGGGCCTGGGCAGCCAGCTACACAAACTACTGTGGGGAATGTAAGGGAAGTTGGGATGTGTCTGTGGCTCCAGCTCTGGAAAATAAAGATGTGTCAGATCCCTTTTACCAAAGCAGCAGGTCCTTTTGGTCACCTGCACATGCAAGTCAGGGATTCTCCCACCAGAAAGTGGTCTGGTCCTGCTGCTCAGGCTGGAGCTGGCTGCAAACTGCACTTCACCACCAGGCCAGAACTTGGAGCCAAAACCTTCAGAAAGAGACAATAAATGCTGTACTGAGTTTTAAAGAGAAGGCTGGTCACCCTGATACAGCATCACCATGCCTGCCACAGCATCTTGAGTGTTGTACCCCACACAGACAACACTGATACAACACTCAGAGGTACATCTTTGGAGTAGCAGGAGCCAGGTGAAGGAGCTCCAAAGACCAGCACCTCTGCTCTGAGCAATGTGCAAAAGTTTGAAGATGTTTCCGTTTCAGCTGAAAATCACCCCATTCCTGGGGTACAGCTGGGAAGGGGGGGCCTTCCCAGCTGTGACAAGGTGATGGGGCAGTAGGAGGCCCTGGCTCAGGGCCCCCAGAAGCATTCTTGAAGGGGGACAGTTTTCCCTACATGAGGTGCAGTAGGGGTTCTCCAGCATCTCTCAGTAAGAACACTGGGCAGGAAAGAAATGCCCAGTTATCCTGTTCTCCTGGTCCCAGGAAGCCCAGAAGGAATAGCCTTTCCGACACCACAGGCTTCGGAATAACATCACTTGAGTTCTGAGTCTTGCACTTTCCACAGCCTTCCAAGCTTCACTTACAGCGAACTCTCTAAAACCAAGGTGTCAACGACAAACTCAAGGAAACCACATCCCCTCCAGCATGGATTAGGCCAAGTTATCCCCACAGCTGAGGCAGATAGTCACTCTGCCTCAGGAGCTGAGCCAATCTGTTTTCCTAGAACTGCCCCACAAAACTTAATTTAAACACTGCTGTCAGGATTAAGCTTAAAAATTAGTTCTTCTTCCTAAACTTGGTCAATTCAAGTTCCTTATGTCTCAGATAATTCTGTTTATTCCCAGCTGAAGGGGGCACAGTTAAATCCCCTGTCTGGGGCAACCAAGGGGAATGCCGAGGCTGACCCCCCTCCACAGTCCCCTCCTCCCATTTCAGCCCTGGAGGGAGGGTGAAAAACAGGAGCTGGTGGGATGAAAAGCAAAAATATGAGAACTGAGGATATGTTGATAAAACAAGAGAGGGGCGTGGGCAGCTGGAGGTACTGTAAGGCAAGAGGAGAAATGCATCAGAGCCGAGGTACCACAAACTCCCTCTGCCTGGATACCACTGGGCACATTTTGGGCTCTTTACTTTTGTTCTAACAGGCTGGTTTTAGTTTTGCATCCCTTCTCGGACTTTCCACCTGAATCTAAAGGCTCATGCCCACAGCCTTCTGTTCTGTATGTACATGCAGGCAGATTCATCAGGAAACCCATACAGGAAACAAGGTCACTAATGAGAGAGAAAAAACCCGTCAGCCCCACCACAAACTGCTTTATCCAAATGCCACTAATATTTACAAAGGCTTGAAAAATGCACTTTTAAACCTAAACTTAAGTTTTCATGCAATCCACAGAGCTTGAAACAGAAGTGCAATCATGACCAAGCACACGGCACTTGTTCAGTTTCGTATGTCCCTTCGAGAGTGAACTCTAGTCTGCCTGAACAGAAAGCAAAACTGACATCAGCTCTATTCATTTTTTTGAAGCTTGAGCTTTCCAGCTGCAGAACATTTTTACCTGTGCGCGCCCTGATAAGATTAACAAACCAGAAGTGACAGTATCTCTTGATTTGCAAGGGGGGAGCAGCCTCTCTCAGTACAAACACATGATTTTTAAATTAGCAAACAATGAATTCACTCTGAGGGACTTTCCATGTCCTGTCGGAAATAGCTCTGAGGGACTTTCCAGAGTGGGAGCGCTGAGCCGCTGCAGGACGTTACCCACAGCATAGCTACGGATAAAACGCTCCTACACCAGGCAGCTCTAGGCTGTGGCCCTGAAGGCTGAGTTTTAACTAGTCCACAGTATTGAGAGGCTCTGGGCCAACGCAGCCGTTCGGTGCCTCCTCTCCCAGCCACATGGCTCTGACAGCATGGAGACAGCCAGCACTGACTAAATGTCACAGCTCTTTGGCAGGCAGCTGGGAGAAGATAACACAGGCCAGACCTTGCCTCCTCCCACCAGTTCCCAGGAAAGAACCAGCTTCTCCCAAGACAGCACAAAATAACCTCCTCCCTTAGGCTGAATGCCACCCGACAGGCAGGAGAGGCAAATCAACCGTGAGAGGAACCAGCTAGCACTGCTCCAAACCCCCACAACCCTCACACACACAGGACTGCCCTAAGACTCACAAAAATCAGGACAGTGGAGACTCACAAACCCCTGGCAGGGGAGAGGTGTGCCACAGACCCACAAGCTATGGGGCCCACCTCTTTCAAACACCCTTTGTCTGAGCAAACACCAAACTGGGGCTTGGGAAGATCAGGTGTGAAGTAAAAAAGAGGCACAGCCTCATCCATTCAGGAGCTCTTCAGCAGCTGTGTGTAAGGTTCTGGGGCATCACAGACACCTGCAGCCCTGCAAGAAAACAGCCTGATCCAGGACAGCTCCCTGCTCCTCTGAAATCCCAGGGAGAGCCCTGGCCAGACTCAAGCACTCAAATATTTTTAGGCCACACAGGGAGGACCTTTGGTAGCTGATGATTTTTGCTAAGCTCTGCAGGAATGTGTTAAGATTTTTCTTAAACCCAGAAGAAGTTCAGCAGAGTTCATCAGCCACAGCACATTCAGCACTGGAAGCTGCTGACAGACGTCATCTGGTTAGTCTAATGGAGATGAGCTCACTATAATCATTGCAGAGGGCATCAGGCTTATGGACACCAGCAGAAATTGAAGCATGAAGCAAACAATCTGCAGGCACCACCAGCACAGCCTGAACCTTGGAATCAGGGTACACCCTGTTCCCTGAAACGCAACCCCCAAACTCTCCATGCTGCAGCAATGTTAAGCTTTTCACCTGACATTTCTTGTCCCACATCCACACCATGAGTCCTCTCACAGATCTATGAATGGGGGTTCACAGCAGCAGAACCATTTAGCACTGACACCCTCATCCTCTGGACTGAACTTTGAGCAAACAGCAGAAGGCTCAGAGAGCAGGACAAGGAAGCAGAGCTCCAGAAGCACCTCTGCTAAAAGGTTCAGCAGCCTGGGCTGAAAGCTCAGGCCTGATGCGCAGCTGTTGCTTCTTCCTTCCACCTTGCAATGGCATCATAGAGAGAATCCCAACGTTAGCCTCGACAAACCAAGGTTAAACTGGTTCCTGACACACATCTCAGTCACTACCAGAGCTCTGTGAGCCACAAGGCTATAATCTTTACCTGGGGCAAGTGTTAGAGGGAAATAAAATCCCTCTTATCTCAACCCCTCCATATGGTGGTTCTGCCATTCCAAGAGGGATGATAAAACTATCCTTCAGGAGCACCAAAGCTTCACAGGTGAATACAGACTCACATGCTATGGACCAGGCACCCACGGCCACAACTAAAACCTGGATTAAAAAAGCTAGTGGGCTCCTTGAGAAGAGCAGAGGTGGAAAAACCAGGCTTGTGGCCCAGAACAGCCTGGGGTGATGGGTGACCAGCCAGTGCTCAGTCCTACTGCACCTGGTAGCTATGGGGACAGCTGAAATAGGTCATGGCCAGGCCACTTTCCCTGAGCTGATGGATCTGAAGGAGGTTTTAGGTTCATATAATGCAGAGAAATTCACAACAACTTCATGGCACAGCACCGTTTCTTGATAGTCTTTATAGCAGAGAAGGAGCTGGAGACATAGCAGGTGGCTCCCACCATGGAAGCGACATGCTCGCAAGCAAACCTGAACGGTCTCAGTCCGGCCTGTGCCCTCAGCAGGGCATACAAACCCTCACTCTGGGAATCTCACCAGTTTACAGTGAAGCCCAGGGATTTGACAGCTCCCACCCCACCCTCAGCGGGCACAGGCAACCCCCGAGCCTTCCCCGAACACGGAGGAAAGAAGGGTGCAGACATGGCAAGCCCTGGTGTGGCCCGTACCTCGTACTCTTTGATGGTGCCCCTCCAGGTGCAGCCACTGTTGATGCACATGGCTGGCAGACTCTCCACCTCCCGCCGCGCCGCGTTGTCGGGGAAAGCCTGGAGGGCAAAAAACAAGCAAACCACAATACTACTGAGGGTTGCAGTTTTGATCAGGACTCCTAATTCTTTCTGAAGACTCCTCCCAGGGCCAGTTGCCCCATCGCAGCCTGGAGGTGTGCTAATGGCAACCAAATTGCTGTGACAGCATTAAGTAGGGCACCACCACACACACGTGACCTGCATTTCAGCACTGGGGAGGTCAACACAACAGTCACCACTCTCACTACTGAAGAAAAGGGTTCCTAGGAATAAGTGGTTCTCAGAGCCCATGTTTTAAACAAAAACTGCAATTAGTGACACCAGTGATCTATTAATTTTTTCTTAAGTGCATTTTTTCTACCGAGCTTGTTTCCCAAAATAGAAATTCCTTCTTCGTATATTCCTTCCTGGATACAGCTGGCACACTTTTGAGGTCCAGCACTATCAGACAGAAAAATAATCATCAAACACAACAAAAAGGAATTGATTTATGATTTAGCAATAAAGTGACTTCTGGTAACTTTACAAAATCAAAGAGCTTTCTTATTTTTAAAACACGACATTGAGCCTTTCCTCGTGTGTATTTTTGATGCCTATTTCTAATTCTTTTTTCTTCTCATGGTTAACCATTCTATTAAGCTTCTCTCACTTAATGGCAGGAGTGAGACAGAACACAAAGGAAAACTTATCTGGAAGCCAGCCTGTGCTTAAATCTCTTCCACTTTGACACAACAACCAAATGATAACTTTAGGAGCATTCAACAGCTGTAATGAAGACTGAGGGAGTGGGGTGATATGCCTGGATTGCCTCCTGAACAGCAAAAACAATCCAGGAAATTATGGAAAAGGGAACTCTGAAGCACAATGAAGCCAAGTCAGAGATTAGACATTCCCTTAGAGAAGAGGTGATGCTGAACCTCAATGATTAAACACAGCCCTTTGAGAGGGCTCTGAAAATGAGACTTTTCTCTCCTTTGTACCTGAAAATACCTTTCAAGCATTTTGTGTCCATCCTGAAGGCACAACAGTTACCCTGATGATTTTCTTCAGGCAGTAGGAGCAGTAGCGATGGCCCACACTGTGCCTGGAACGGCCGCCTCAGGATGTTCTTGCAATCAGAGCAGAGGTATTTGACCTCCAGTTTAGTTCCCAGGATCTCCTTTGCAAACCCAGGCCTGACTTACATCCAAAGAACCAGGTGGAGAAGAGTTTGCTGCTGCCATGTGAACGAAAAGTTCTGGCTGTATCTCCAGAGACTGAAAATAAAAGAATTTCCCCTATTTGATTATAACAGCATGGCCGGTGATTTTTCATATGAACACGTTACTCACAGCATGTTACGCTGGCCCCCAAACCCCACCAACACAGGCAAACACACTGATGTAAACCACATCACGAGCCTACTTTCACCGGTTAAAAACATGGAGGAAACTTGAATTTTAGAACTAAATCCAGAACAAAGAGACAGGGTGGACAGACCTCATAAAACCCTCTGTCCAACTGACTGAAATGCAGCCTGTTCAGAGAAATCACGGCTTCTGGCCCCAAACAAGGTAAAAAAACTGTCCTAACCTGATGAGGAATACAATCAATGGCCCCAGTCCACCAAGAACCTGGTGACACTGAGTGAGGTGATCACAGCCTACCAATGTTTGTTCTCATGCCTGTCAGAAAGCACCAAAATTCTGCTTCGTAGCAGTTGGTCCCAGGGACACACAGTGCCAGCCCAGATCACTGGTGCTGCCCAAGGCAGGCACGCATGGCCATCTCCAGAAGGATGGAAAATGAGCACATGGAGGCACAAGCAAATGGAAAGGAGGAAAAGAACAAAATGCTTTTGTTCTGACCGCTTACGATGATCTAAAGGCGCATCTCACACATTCAGTCACTGAGATTACATCCGACAATCACCCAGAACGCCCAAGGGAGCATATACATGGATCTCAGACTGGTTTGGGTTGGAACGGACCTGAAGCTCATCTCTTTCATCCCCTTGCCATGAGCGGGACACCTTTCACTATCCCATGTTGCTCCAAGCCCTGTCCAACCTGGCCTTGGACACTTTCAGGATCCAGGGGTAGCCACAGCTTCCCTGGGCAACCTGTGCCAGGGTCTCCCCACCCTCACCCTCACAACCAAGAATTCCTCCCCAATATCCCATCTAACCCTGCCCTCTGGCAGTGGAAAGCCATTTCACCTTGTCCTGTCCCTCCATCTCTTGTCCCAAGTCCCTCTCCAGCTCTAATGGAGCCCCTTTAGACACCGGAAGGGGCTCTGAGATCTCCCTGGAGCCTTCTCTTCTCCAGGTGAACACCCCCAGCTCTCCCAGCCTGGCTCCGCGGGGAGCCCCCACGAGAGGACACCCCGCGACCCGGGGAGGTCTGTGCCAGACCCAGGAGGGTTCTGGGCCGGCGGGGGCTGCAGGCGGAGGGAGGCCCGTTCAGGTTCCGGCCCCGTCCCCCCCCACCCCCCGGTGCCCCCGCCCGCACTCACCGCCCCTCGCTCCGCACCGGAAACGCCGCCGGGCCCCGCCCCCGGACACGTGTGTGCGCCGGGCCCCGCCCCCGGGCATGACCACGCCCCACATGGCCACGCCTCCCCGCCCACAACGGGCAACGGCCCCGCCCTCGACACCGAACGGGACCCACTGGGACCCCCACACCGACACAATGACACCGACATAATGACACCGACACACCGCCCCGACACACCGACCCACCGACCCCGACACACGGACACCCCAACACTGACCCCGACACACCGACCTCCCCACACCGACACACCGACTCCCCGACACCGACATACCAACCCCGACACACCGACAACCCAAGACCCCCACACAGACCCCCCCACACCGTCACCCCCACAGCATCACCCATCCCTGCACCTCCAACACCCCCACACCAATCCCTGTCACCCTCCCAACACCCCGACACCCCCAGTTATGCCTCCTGCCATACCCACTGTCACTCACTGTCAGCCCCTCAGTATCCCTGTCGCCTCCTCACACAGCCCCCACGCACACACCCTCTGCCACTTCTCATTTCAGCACCACGTCCTGATGATCCCCCACGGTCCACTGCCATATTGCCATATCCCTGCCTCAGGCCACCCCACTGGCAATGAACCCAGCCTCTCGGGAACCCCCATCCACCCCCTGGGTCCCCTTATCCACCCCCAGGGTCCCCTCATACACCCCCCGGGACCCCCCATACACCACCTGGGACTCCTCCTCCACCCCCCTGGGCCCCCCTACAGCCCCCGGGACACCCCATACGCCTCCCTGGGGTCCCTTATCCATCCCCAGGGTCCCCTCATCCACCCCCCATACACTCCCCTGGACTCCCCATACACCCCCCTGGACCCCCCTATACACTCCCCGGGACCCCCCATACAACCCCCGGGTCCCCTTATCCACCCCCTGGGACCCCCCTCCACCCCCTGCACCTGCTGGAAGGGGACCCGGAGAGACTGTGGTGCTCAGCCCGGGGGCACCCTGATCCCCCCGCGGGGTCCCACCGAGGGACAGACACCCTCCCGCTGCACTGGCCAGGTGAGAAGCCCCTGGTCCCTCGGGAGCGGCCCGGAGTGAGCCTTGGCACCCTGAGGAACTGCTTTAAGCCACTTTTGGGCAGCAGTGGGTGCTCCCCTACCTGCGCACAGAGGGCCATAGCCACCCCGCGTCCCGTGGCGCCTTCCCGAGGACACGCGGAGAGGGAGGCTGGGAAGAGTGGGGCGGCGGCAGGACAAACGCCGTTTGGGGAAAGGCGCGGCACAGCCGCGGCGAGGTGCTTTTCGTAGGGGAACTTGCTCAGCGAAATGTCACCGCGGCAGGATTTGTCACCCGGGGTCCCCAGCCCGCAGTCCCCCGAGCCCGCCTCTGCGCGCGGGGCTCCAGGGCTTTACCGCTGGCACGTTCTCACTGCGGGGTAATTCCACCCGGGCTGGGGAAATCCTGCCCGGCCAGAGCCGGGGCAGCCGGCTCAGTGCTGCCCTGACCGAGCCGCCGAGGAGGCTCCCTCGGCAGCGCGGCTTGCGAGGACGGGGCCGAGTGGGTCGGGGCTCGGGGCACGGCGGGGCCGCGGCGGGCACCACGTCCTGCTCAGGGCTGCCGCCGGGCTGCCGGGAACGGGACATCCCTGTCGGCACCGGGAATGGCACGAGCAGAGCTCCCCCGCACCGGCACCGCGTCACTCCCTGCACTGCAACCGCCCTTTTCCCGGCACACCGCACTGCTCTGGGAACACCAGCATGGAAAGCTCTGCAGACTTGGAGTTCTCGGCTGCGTGATGTCATCCAACCAAGGAAAACCCTGCCTGCACTTCCTGACCTGCCCGTGACCTGGCAGCAGTTTCGGGGCAGGACGTGCTGTTCCCAAAGCGGCAGGAAACAGCACCCGCTGCGGGACGGGACCACCCGGGGCCTGCTTCCAATGACGACGGGATGAGACTGGACCACCTGGGTCTGCTCCCATTCCTGCTGTTGCTGTGCCCCGGCCCCCACTGCACGGCCTGCGCCCCGCTGGCGTTCCATCTCTCGTCCCACGGTTGCTCTCTCCCCGCCCCCCGGGAGCCGGGGCCCGGCGTGTTGCAGTGACGGCTTACAGACGACAGATGACAAACCTCTGTGCTCTCCCGGCGCCTGATTTCCGAGCAGTGCCCAGATCACCATGACCGGGCTCCAGCCACTCCTCCTGTGCTTTGTCATGGGGAGACCCCACAAAAACCCACATGGGGAGCGTTAACCCTGTCCTCTCTCACTTCAGAAATGACGAGAGCAGGAGCAGCCTTTATGCGGAACTCTCTGGGTGATTCTCATGCAATTCAGGAGTTTCATCGAATTCCTGAGCTGGAAGGGACCTACAAGGATCATCCATTCCAACTCCTGGCCCTGCACAGGACACCCCAACAATCCCACCCTGTCCCTGACAATGTTGTCCAAACACTCCTGGAGCTCTGGCAGCCTTGGGCCATGACCACTGCCCTGGGGAGTCTGGTCAGTGCCCAACCGCCCTCTGGAGCAAGAATCTTTTCCTGACATCTACCTAACTCTGCCCTGACACAGCTCTAGCCGTTCCCTCGGCTCCTGTCACTGGTCACAGGAGCAGAGATGGGAGCTGCCCCTTGGGAGGAGCTGTAGACCCCAGTGCGGTCAGTCCTCTGTATCCCCTTCCCTGGGCTGAACCAACGCAGTGTCCTCAGCCGCTGCTCCCGTGTCCCCTCGGGCCCTGTCCCGTGTGCCCTCGGCCCTGTCCGTGTCCCCTCGGGCCCGGTCCCCTGTACCCTCGGACCCGGTCCCGTCTCCGCTCTCGGGGGCGGGAGTGCTCCCGCACCGCCCGGTACAGGCACCGCGGGCCGCCACTCTGCGCGTGCTCGGCTCTTCTCAGCCTGGAACGGCCATTGGTCAACGGATGTGACAGCACCGGAGAGAAAAACCAATCCGTGCCGGGTACCGGGTTAATGACAATGCCAGCAGCCAATCGCAGCGTGCAGGGGCGCATGCTGCCCGCCTTCAGGCTGACGAGCTAGTTAGCAATCGAAGCGCGAGAAGGCTGATTGGCAGGCTTTACAACCTATCAGCAGCTACGTCACGCTGGGCTCTGGTAAACCCAAGTCCATGGGGGCCGCCGCGGCCCCGCCCGCCGCGCTAACGCCGCTCCCCGCCAATGAGCGGCTCTGCCCGTGACGGGCGTGCGCGTCGCCCAAATCCGCGCGCGCGACGCTGACCCCTCCCCGGGGGCGGGGCGGGGCCAGGCGGGCGCGGCCCGGGCGGGGTCGCAGCGATGGCGGAGAAGCGACTGGGATACGGTGACGGTGCTGGCGCAAGAAGGGCCCGAGCAGCCGCCCAGGCCAAGTTCCAAAGCAGTGTCAGCGGGGACAGCTCCGGGCGGCGCGGGGGCTGCGGGGCCGGGCCGGGCCTGACGCGGCCGAGGCGGCGGCTCCGAGCTGCGCCGCGCTCAGCCCGCACTTTCGCTCTCTCCCCAGGCGATCTTGGCGGCCCAGCGGCGCGGGGAGGACGTGGAGACCTCTAAGAAGTGTGGGTATCCCGCAGGGGGGCCCGGCCCGGCCCGACCTGAGGCGGCCCCGGGGGCGGCTGCCGGGGCGGGGGGGGGTGGGGGGGGAGGAAGGAGGCGGCACACGCCTGGCTGAGCCGGCGGCCTGAGCTGGGCCTAACGCAGAGACCCGAGACCCCCGCGCGCCTCGGGAGCGCGGATAACGCCCCCTGAGGTTCTGGTGGCCCAGAGCACAGCCCTGGCTGGTTTCTCCAGAGATCTTGTGAGAGCTCTTCTGGTCGCAAAACGTAAGCTCCCCATTTTTGCAATTTACTTCTGTTGAGAGATTGAACGGTTGTTATCTTCTGTGGCGCTTCTCTGTAAAAATCCCTTCTTTCCTGTCTGAAGTGAATTCCCAGGTTCTCTCACTGTAGGGAGGAGATTCTGATGGTTGAAAATAAATAAAGAGATGGTTCTTGAAGGAAGTTAGTCAACTGTGTCGAGACACTGAATGTCAAAGACTAATGTGAGAGAAAGGATCCAACTTAAGACTTAATACTGTAAAATGAAACAAAACAAATAATGTGATTTTGGACCTCAGGCTTTCAGTGAAGCTAAGTACAGTTAGAATTTACTTATAAAAGGCATCAGAAAATTGGTTAAAAGACCCTTATTTGTGCTGCCTCATACCTGAGCAAACAAGATTTGACTTCAAGTATTAACCCCCCTATGCTGCAGCACAAACATGTGTCTGGAGCAAAGTTTGAGTATTAAATCCCGAAGGAAAAGCAAGACTTGGCCTGTCTGGAGAGGCGTTCGGGTGTAGAGTATGGAAAGGGGCCTCTACAGGCCTGTGCTCTGCACAGCACCATGAACAGGGCTGCCCTGATGGGGCAGGATCTGGGTGAGATCAGTGCTGATGTTGGCATGTTGTAATCCTGACAGCTCTCTGGGATCCTGAGCAGCTGAAGGCTTGGAAAAAGCCCTTTGATACTTTTTGGCACAGTTCTGAGCCTTGATTTTTTGTCCTTGGTTGTTTTTTTGTTCTCTCTTGGAATAACAGGGGCAGCAGGCCAGAACAAACAACACTTCATTACAAAGAACACGGCCAAGCTTGACCGTGAAACAGAGGAGCTGCACCATGACAGAGTTTCCCTGGAGGTGGGCAAAGTGATCCAGCAGGGCCGGCAGAGCAAGGGCCTCACGCAGAAGGACCTGGCCACGGTGAGGGGCACCTGGGGCAGGATTGGCACCTGTGGGGGAGGGTGGGCACCTTTTCTTTCCCCTGTGGGCAGCTGCAGTGGGATGGTGTCATGGGCAGGAAGTTTGGGGAATGCAGCATCTCTGGTGTCTGATCTCCCGGTGCCTTCAGTTGTCTGGGAAATGTTCCGGGGTTTGTCTGTGCAGCCTCAAGCCCCAGCTTGGAGGCAGAGCCTGCTGTGGCTGCTGAGCTGGGAGGTGGGGAGGCTGCTCCTCCCTCCCCCCGGCAGCTTCACCAATCTCAGGGATTTGTACCATTGGGGCTGAGCAGCAAGAGCTCGCTGCTGTCTGAAGGAACAGCAGTCCCTGGTGTTCCTGCTCCTCCTGGGAGGGGAGGGAGGTTGCAGTCTGTCCAAGATGGATGTTAACAGTGCAGGGAGGTGCAGTGGGGATGGAGTCAGCCTGGGAGCAGCACTTGGTCATCTATCCTGTCATAATCCTGTTCTTTACCTGTGTGAGTCCTGGGGGCTGCTGCTGAGCATTTGCTGTGTTTGAGACTCATCCCTCCCTTTTTAGAAAATCAATGAAAACACAAGTTATCGCTGACTATGAGTCGGGACGAGCGATCCCCAACAACCAGGTCATGGGCAAGATCGAGAGAGCCATTGGTGAGCAAAGGGAGACTTGATGCTTCCAGGGCCTGGGAGGGATGGGTTGGGGGAAGGTATTTACATTTTTCTTGTCAGGAATGTTGCTGGCTGGAGGTTATCGTGGGTGTAGTGCCATGTGTGTTCTGATAAAACCTGGGTCTGCTGATTGAACCAGAACTGGGAGCTCTTGTTCTTTGTCTACACCTTCATGCATGGGGCCATGTCCTGGGGATCACCCCTGTGTGCTTCCCCCCTAAGCCAGCGAGATGCTGAGACCCACGGTGGCCTGAGGGCACTCGAGGAAGGATTTAGTGTTGGTGTTACTGTCCCAGGCCAGTTCAGATCCCATTTCCTAGGAGGACAGTTGGTCTTGTTTGAAGTTGGTCACCTGGTGCTCCTAGAAACTAAAGTAGGATTCTCCCGAACTGTAGTTCCCCTACCCTCTTTTCTGGATGCTCTCTTCCTTATAGCCAAAATTGAAGGAAATAAAGTTACTGGGTGAATGATTGAGTGCTGCTGGTGGTGGTCTTCTTTGTCTTGTTCTAGGCCTCAAACTGCGTGGGAAGGACATTGGAAAACCGCTGGAAACCGGACCCAAAGGGAAATGACAACAAAGCCTCGAAATTGGTTTGTTCAGACTGATCTGGCCCGGCTGGTTCTCCTCAAACACTCTGCTTATTGCGAAGCTGAACAAGAGGGTTTCAGACTTGCTTTGGGGGGGAACTGTGCCGAATCTGTACCTGCTGTAAAAAGGCAACCTTAAAGAAGCATTTTCCTGATGTTTGTTTTTCCTTCCTCCTTTTCAGAGATTGAGGATCTAAGCACCCCAAAAAACCCAGACCCTGCCTCTGATTTGCCAGAAAACATGTGCATTGTGATGTTTGCAGCAGCTATGTTAAGGCACTTAGGGTGGTCTGAAATGTGATCATTAATTAGAACGGTTTGGGAGACGGGTGGGATATATTATTATAATAATTTGGGAGAGTTGGGGCTTGATCAGAAATGATGACTCAGTTGCTATATCTCAATGAGTTTGGTTGTTCCTTCCAGCCTGTTTTGAAGAGATCTATAATAAAGTTTGATACCCTTCAATTGCCCAGGGAGCTGCTGCATGGGACCAGCTGGTAGCAAATGTTGTGGCTGGGCATGACTGGAGCTGTAGCACCTATTCCTTCTGGGATTGTAATTAAAGGGACACCTAGCCTCCCTGGCTGTGTCACTCCTCCCCCCTGGGGCAGGGCTGCAGCTTGGCTGGCAGCCCAGGGATGGAGTCAGTGCTGTGGAGGAGAGGGAGGTGTTGGGGTTCTGCAGAGCCAGCAGGTGCACTTATGGGTGTCTGAGCCCTCCTTACCCAGCTCTGCTGGGGGCTCATTCCTGCAGGCAGGACAGGGCTGTGGGATGGTGCTCTGAGGCATCACTTAAGGGGGACACAGCTGGGTGACAGGGAAACAGGCTATGGTGACACCCTGGAAAGCAGGATGCTCTAGTGTCCTCTGGCCAGGCATGGGGGGCTGGTGGGGGCAGGACCCTGGTGGGCTGCTTGTTGTGCAGCAGCTGAGTCAGGTTGTGTGTGGGGGGCAGGTTTGGCCTCGGGCTGCTTCAGAGCTCACAGTGATAAGGTGTGAGAGCTGGCGGGAGGGAGAGGTCCCAGGCTGGTGGGATCTAGTGCAGGGTGGGGGCCCAGACCCTGAGCCCAGCCTGTGCCTCAGGAACTTTTTGGGTTTTCCAGTGACATTTAAAGGCAAAATGTTAAGAGTCCTTGCAAGGTGTGTGGGCAGGAGGTGGGCACCTGTACACTGGAGTCGGGGCTGCATGCTGCCCTTGGGGGTGCTGCATGGTGCCCCCCGCTCTGATCCTCCTGCTCGCCCTCCTCAGAGCCCCCCTCCCCAAAACCAGCAGAAATACTGGGCTTCCTCCCCATGGGGGCTCTGCCATGGGAGCTCTTGTGCTTCATCCTGGGTGTGGAAAGTGGCTCATGCCCCGCGCAGCACCTGCTGCTCTTCCCAGCTCTGGGACCAGGGCCCTACACTTCACCCCTGCTCGGACAAGGACGGTCGCTGGAAGAACTCCTGCTGCTGGCACCTGCCAAAGCACAGGCACGTTGTTGTGTCTTGGAAGATCATGTTACAAACACAAAAATGCTTTTCCCGAGCACTTGGAGGTAGTGGCAGCAGTGTGTCTCTGTGGGCCACGGCAGCTCCCTGGTGCTGGGGGCAGAGAGCTGGCGGCTGCTGGAGTGTGGGGTCTGGCTGAGGAATGGTCTGCCTGGTGGGAGTGGGCAATTTCTGCTGCTGGCTGATAATTTCAAGCCTCATCCCCCTCCCTTGGCACTGGAGGATATAATGACCTTGTCCTGCAAAGAAAGGTAAGTGGGAATCAGTGGCAAACGTGGCTGTCTGCTGTGAGAGACCAGGATTTCTTCCAGGCTGTAGTGGAGAGAACCTGTGTGCCAGCCCCCCATGACCCCAGCAGAGGAACTAAACCCCAAGTGCACCCAGGGGGCTCCACATCCTCTGTTGGGATCCCTCCTGGGGCTGGGGGCTCTGCCATGGTCCATGTGGCACCAGGCCTGTCCAAGGGTACCCACAGCTTAAGCTGCCTCTCGTGGATTTGGTTGCTGGCTGGGTGAGGAGAGCCACATTTGCCAGACCCCCTTCTCACAGGGCTCTGGGGTAGGAGCACGCTCAGCTCTTTCTGGAGCAGCTGCCTGGCAGCAGCAGTGCTTCTAGGTCAGTCCTACAGCTCTGGGTCACTCGTTTACCAACAAGCAGATAAGAGGCAGAGCCCTTTGCTCCCTGTCGCGTTGGCGGAGTGCAGTGTCAGGAGGAGCCTACCCAGCATCTGCTGAGCTTTTAGGAAAATGCTGTTTTGGTGCAGTTGGGGTAATCAGGAAAGTCCTTCACCCTGTCCTTACATCTCGAAAGGTAATGTTGTCAAGCCCTGGGGAGTGTCACTCTCCGCTGGTGTCCTGCTTGCCAGCCTTTGCTGCTTCAGCCAGTACCAGCCCCCAGTAGCCACCGCGTAACAATGACGAGGGCCAGGAGCAGACCCAGCACCACCTCTGCCACGAAGCTGCCTGAGGGTTTTCTCTGCAGTGAGAGAAGGGGAGGAGATGCTGCCAGCTTGACCTGCCACCCGAGAGCTGCCTCCAGCCTTGGCCAGCACCCTGAGCAGTGCTGGGATGACCTTTTACAGCCAGAACCGCCTCCCCCTCGCACCTTCCACTGGCTCCTCCGGGCTAGAATGGCAGCCCACCCCAGCACTGTACACAATATCATCCAGTGCCACTGTCCCCTCCAATGGCCACCTCTGTGTGGTGATCTCAAGATGATCTGTGAGAGAAGGTGGGAATCTGATGCAGGGCACCCAGCATCCCCATGGGCACCTTGCACCCCAGGGTGTCCTCACTGACCTGGAACTCGCTGGGCTCTGCACAGGCACCATGCTGCCCTGCCAGCCCCGGCTGTGGTGTCCCTCCACGCTCCACACCATGCGCTGCCCTGCTGTGCTGTGCAGCATCACCCGCAGCTCCCCACTGGCTGCAAGGGGGGGGACACAGGCACCCCGGCATCACTGATCACCCAAAGCCCCCCAAAAGTCATGAGGCCCTCCCTGCCATGCCATCCTCCATGGGACAGCAGCATCAGCAGTAACAGGCCATCCCCACCCAGCTGGAGCTGAACCAGAGTGTCCATGTTCCTATGGGTGGGAAGGGAGTTTGCAGCCCCCAGCCAAGCCCCTACTCCCACTGTGGGGTCATGATGCCCTCCCCAGGGACAGCACCTCTCCCCACCCCTGTGGTGCTCACAGAGGTGCTCTGGGATTGTCCATGTGGTACCAGAACCGCAGGCAGGAGTCGGTGACAGCAGGCAGGGGCTGGCTCTCCAGCAGGGCACTGGTGCCCCCTGCACCCAGCACACTGGTGTCGAAGTGCA
Source organism: Chiroxiphia lanceolata (assembly GCF_009829145.1). Taxonomy (NCBI): domain Eukaryota; kingdom Metazoa; phylum Chordata; class Aves; order Passeriformes; family Pipridae; genus Chiroxiphia; species Chiroxiphia lanceolata. The sequence goes on along the minus strand of NC_045657.1, from coordinate 11,402,582 downwards.
CATAGTGACCTGGGCAGGCAGGGACAGAGCACAGGGTGTCTTCCAGTCCTGCAGCCCACCCCGCTTGCCCCACTCCACCCCAAAATCCCAGAGTAATGCCCAGAGGATGGCACCCCCACAGCCCTGCACCTGCCTTTGGGACCGAGCTGTCCCTCCCAGGCAAGGAGGAGACAGGGATGCTGAGAACCAGGCTCCCCAGGAGGTACTGGGGTGACCCATGCATCCCCATCTCCTCTTCCTCCCTCTGGCCATGCTATGGTGCCTGGGCAGGGATGGGTCCTCCTACCATTTCTTGTGCCCAGGGTGTGATCCTGCTCAGGGCCGGGGTACTTGGCTAGAGGGACCCCGCTCTTCCAGCCCCAGGCAAAGCTGTGCAGGTGGGGGTCCGAGGGGCTGCTCCAGCCGCACATATCCTGCTCGAAGTCACAGGATGCTGGGAGGAAAGGGGGGCTGTGAGACACCCACTGCTACCTGGCAGGAGATGGAGCATCTGGGAGCAGGGGGCAGCCACCAGCCCCTTCCCACCACTGCCAGCTTTGGGCCAGACCAAGCTGAGGGCAGGAGCAGAGTGTCCAGATGGAAGGGACAGGCTGTCCCCATCCCCATGGTTGTGTACCCCCGTGGGATGTCCCATCTCCCCCCATCTGGTCCATGGTGCCCCCCTGGGGTGGGCTCTCACCTGGCTCAGGGCAGGCTCCATCCGACACGTGCAGCGTCGTCCAGCGCAATGTACCCATGGTCACCCCAGCTTCCCACTGCCTCGAACACCACCTGGGCAGGGTGGCATGCTGAGGCTGGCAGTCAACTCTCATCACCCCTAGCTGTCCCTGGCACACCCTGCCCAATCTCACCTGCCAGTCGCCATCAGGCTGGACGGTGCTGTGGCCGCGGTGCCAGCCGCTCCCCTCCATGGTGCTCACACTCAGCACCTTCCTCCGCACCCCGCTCTGCTCCACAAACACCCCAAGGGAGCCTGCCCAGGGCACCCGCCATGGAGGAGGGGTCCAGGGCTGTGCTGTACAGGACCCCCCCTCTCTGGAGGTGCCCCCAGGGGTCTCGGGGGGGGGGTTTCTCACCTGGGGTCCTGACGCTCAGCTGGTACCAGAAGGCCAGGCACTGTCAGGGCACCAGAGGGCTGGTAGGGCTGGGAGGTGAGGACAGCCCTGTGCCCCGCAGGCAGGGAGTCCCTGCCCGTGCTCACCACCATGTAATGACCTGGGGGAGAGAAGTCCCCATGCCATGGTCGCTGCCCAGCCCTGCTGGAGGGCCCTAGAGGACCACTGGGTCTGGGGTTTCTGCCCAGGTTGAGGGAGTCTCCCCAGTTTCAGGGACCTCCCCAGGACTGGGAGCCCTGGGGCTGGGAAACTGGGTTTGGAAAGTTCCAGGCTTAGGGAATCCTGTACAGGGTTGCCTTCCACACATCCTAGGCAGGCAGGGAGGGCAGACAGGACACAGGGTGGGCAAGCAGAGCTGATATGGTGACAGGCAGGACACTCAGAGCAGACAGGGAGGGCAAGGAAGGCAGGCAGGGCAGGGAGGCAGGCAGAACAGCGCAGGCAGGGAGGCAGCAGGGCTCTGCAAGCCCCAGGCTGTCATGGCTCTGTACCTGCAGCGGTGCCGGTGGTTGTGATCAGCTGCGGGGCCGGCGGTGGTGCCAGTGCCGTTGCTCTGTCGCTGCCAGGTGCCCTGCCCGCTGGCGGCCAGTCCACAGCCCTCTGCCTCAAAGGAGCAGGAGAGCTCGGCCCCACAGGGCCCCGCTGTCAGCGCCAGGTCGTCCAGCCCCACATCCCCCAGGAACCCATCCCGCAGCACCTCAAGGCCAACCTGCCAGCCAGGCAGCGGTTGTCAGACAGCCCGGTGTCTCGTTGGTGCCAGGGACACAGAAGGGTCTGGTCTCACCCTGTATGGCTTTTGGCCCGTGGCATGCAGTGTTGCCCATGCCCGGTGCCAGGATGCTGCCCTGGGTCCCCCGGCAGGTCCACAGCACTGTCTCCTCCTCTCCCTCTGGCTGCAGTTTGAGGTTCAGGGTGCCTAGGCAAGGGGTGGGGGCCAGCCATCCAACACCTGCTGTCCCCACAGTGGAGCCGGCTTGGGGCATCCCTGTGAGGATTCCAGGGGGCACGTACCAATCTGTGGGCCAGCCAGGAGGTACCAGAAGGAGAGACAGCGTGGGGCAGCAGCAGGATCCTGGAGGATGTGATTGAGCTGTGCCCGCTGCCCACGGCTCCACAGTGCAGAGGGTCCACAGACAAGAAGTTAGCCTGAGTGGTGGGGACAGCCAGGGTGGAGAGAACGTGGATGTGAGTGCTCTGAGCTGTGCCCACATCGCCCTTACCCTAACCTGGGTTCTTCCAGGCTGTCCCAGGCGAGCTCACTCCACAGGTATGGGGCTGCTGGAGTGCACAGGGCGTGTCTTGGCTTGTGCCAAGATGGGAGGGAAAGTGGGGTGCCCTGGATCCCCCAAAGAGCAGCCAGCCTCTTACCTGAGCCGGTGGTGTGGTCAGAGCCTGTCCCTGCCCCATGCTGTGGACCCATTTGAAGTCACTAGATTGATCCTGGTACCAGCCGCACATGTCCCTCTCAAAGCTGCAGGTCAGCTCTGGCCAGAGACGCGGTAGAGGTGAGGTGGAAGGGGATAAGGCACTCCAGAAGCAAATGAGTCCCCCTGTTCCCCTCTGCTCCCCCGCCCCACTCTCCAGATTCACCCCATGCAGGTGTCCAGGTCAGAGCAGGATGTGGCTTCCGCACCATGGTCCTGTCCCTGGACAGGGTGACAGCCACCAGGCAGCCCCCATGGGGGGGCTCTGGGGTCACTGTCCCTGCCCACGTGCCCCTGGCCATACCCACAGCTGTGGGTGCCACCATGCCGAGGTAGCACTGCTCGAACGTCACGTTGTCAACGCCGATGCTTGCCGAACCCTGCAGATCCACCAGCGCCAGCAGCTCGACCTGGAGGCACCAGCCATGAGCCCGGGGTGCCTGGCAGCATTGGCAGTGCCCCACTGAAAGCCCCCCCAGGCTTGTCCCTGTGTCCCTGGCACAACCTGGAATGGCCGCTCCTCTCTCCCAGGGGGACACGGACACGTTCCCTGGCTGTGATACCACGACCCTGCGTGTGCCAGGCCAGCGGGTGGTGCCGGTGGTGTGATCCAGGATGTGGACAGCGAGGAAGCCTGGCTGAGAGGTGGTGCAGAGGCTGTGGACACCCAAAGCTCCTGGCCACCCTGTGGGAGTCCCCCACAGCCCTGGCCCACGGTCACAAGGAGACAGGGAGGGGGACAGGGATGACCCCAGCTTCAGGATGGTGTGATGTGGTAAAATGGGGCTGAGAGAGGCAGCAAAGGCAGGTGGGCATGGGGTGAGCTCTGGGGGCAGGGAGCAGGCAGGCACCCCAGGAGTGTACAGGGGGTTACCTTGGGGCCACTCTGGATGTGGTAGCTCATCTCCATGGTGCAGGTGGGGCCAGAGGGGGCCCAGCAGAGGAGTTCGTGCCTTTGCAGCACCCACCATCTGTCCTTCTCCTTCCTGGAGGGCCAGGAAAGACCCTGGGCACAGAAACACTCTGTGAGGTCAGGGCTAGGATCCCACATCCATGGTAGCAACCCCTAGCCCACATCCTGCCTGGGCATCACCCCCTGTCGTGTAGTGGGTATCCAGCCACCCCAGTAGGGTGGGAGCAGGAGTTCCTGCTCTGGGCCTCCCAGAGTGCTGGGGACCGAAGAGCATTGTCAGGGCAGTGGGAACAGCCTCACCTGTGAGGAAGGTGTTGGACTCAGTGCGCCTCTGCAGACCCCAGCGCAGGTGCCCCACACTGACATCGTGCCAGCCCCCAGCCCCTGACTCGAAGGTTGTTGCCCCTGCAAAGTCAAAGAATCCCAGAATCCCAGACTGATTTGGGTTGGAAGGGACCTTAAAGTCCACCTCATTCACTCCTTGCCATGGGGGGGCTACGTTTCCACTAGACCAGCTTGTTTCAAGCCCATCCAACCTGGCCTTGAACACTTCCAGGAATGGGGCAGCCACAGCTTCTCTGGGCAAACCCCAAAACTCCAGGCTCAGCCTCGCCGGCCACTGCACTCCTGGGGCTGTACAGGCATACACGTGCCCTGGCCGTTCCAGCCCCGGCATGCCTGGTGTCCCTCCACTGCCTGGTCCCCTGCACTGCGGGGTTCCTGGGGTGCCACTGCTCCCCTCAGCTCTCACCGCAGTGCTTCTCATCGGAGCCGTCGGTGCACGTATTGTTGAAGTCACAGGCCAGCTCTGCGGCGAGCAGCCCCCGCTGTCACAGGCCACCTCCCCTGCTGCACAGGGACTGGCACCTGCCTGGCTCGGCAGTGTGACTGGGAGCTTCCCTGATGGTGAAACACACCCCAGGATGGAGAGAGGCAGTGAGAGGTTCAGCAACAGCAGTTGGTGTCACCCTTTCAAGCCTCTGTCCCCTGTCCCCCAGGCATCTTCCTGGCTCTCCATTTCCCCACTCTGTCCCATCCCATCCCATCCCATCCCATCCCTCCCATCCCATCCCATCCCATCGCTGCTGCCACCATATGAAGGGGATCCAGGCCTGGTGAGAGCTGCTTGTGTGACTGTTTTGGCACAGGGGATGGAGTGTCACGCCACAGTAAAGGACACCAATGTCCCAGGGCAAGTGCTTGCTGTGCAGCACCCAGGCCAGTCCTATGATGAGCAGAGGGACCCGCAGACTCCATGCTGGGTCCTTTAGGGATGGTGACAGGGGCACAGACACGTGGGACTGGCTGCCCACGCTGGAATAGGGTGAGGAATGTTGCCCTCCAGCTCACCCTGCTCCTTCACACAGCCTGGTGACAGGATCAGGTCATCGATGGCCACAGTCCCCCATTGCCAGCTACCCCCTCGATCAGCACCTGCAGGGAAGCACCATGCCCAGCAACATCACCATGGGGTCCTGCACAGTATGAGGGGACTGGGGTGACACCAGGGAGCTGTGGGATGGGGGAACCAGCACCTGTTATGGGCTGACACACTTCCCCCAGGAAGGGACTCCGTGGGAGCAGGGCTGACAGGGGCCATAGTGGCTTAGGGGGATGATGCTGCCCCTGCACGCAGCTGTGGCCTGTAGATACTTGGGGTGCCACAGGGGTGCCATCAGGGTGCCCCTAGGGTGTCTTTGGGGTGCCCTCCAGGCTCAGCTGGGAGTGGGTAGGGCTGTGTCGGTGGCAGTGGGGGACAGCACCCAGGAGCAGTGGGAAGGCATGGATGGGCAGTGTGGATGAAGACACCCCAACCACCTTCCATTTCCAGTGGGGTGGTCCTGGGCTAGGGGCTGGTAGGGAGATTTGGAGGTGTGGGCATAAGGACATGGGAGTGGCATGTGCCAGCACTGGAGGCTCAGCTCTGTATCTGGTTCCCAGTTCAGCCCTTGTCCCATGGGTGCCCCACTTGGACTGGCCCTGTGCCCCTCACCCTGCAGGCAGCCCAGCTCCCCCCAGTATGGAACCAGCCCACCTTGAAGGCCTCTGTCACTACCTGAAGTCCACTCTCTCCCGGAACCAGCAGCTGCCCATGTCCCCTGTCCTCTCCTCACCAGCTGCTTGGTGGAGTTGGTCACATAGAAGATGTTGAGGTTACTGTTGGCCGAACCATGGAGGTGGCAGTATAGCATGAGCTGGGGTTGAGGGAGGGCCAAGTTTCAGGGCAGGGTCACACAGGCCCCTGTGCCCCACAGGATGCTCACAGAGGTAGGGCTGGAGGAGCTCAGAGCTCCCAATGGACACGGGGAGCTGCCACCATATGAAGGGGCCCAGGGCCTGGTGAGAGCTGCTTGTGTGGACATGTCACCAAAAACATTCCCAAAAACCTGCTGCCCATCCCCAGCAATGGCTGACCGCAGCCCCATCCCCACATGAGGGACCCCATAGCTGGGGACCTCATGTCCCGCCACCATTGTGCCCACACAGGTGTGACACAAGCCTCAGCCGTTACTCACAGAGCAGGAATTGGTGCCCGGAAAGTGGGGCTGCTGAGCTGAGCTGTGCCGCTGAGCCCCGTGTTGGGGGCACTGTTCACATGAAGGAAAAACCCTGTGGGAGACACCGGGAAGGGGCTGAGTGGAGCCAGGCAGGTGTGTGAGTGCAGGACACCTCTGTCCTGGCACAGCTTCGAGCAGAGCCCAGGTGTGTGTCACCCCAGGGCACGTCCACCCCAGGAACCTGTGGTGGGGGTCATGTGTCATACCAGCCTGCGTTGGTGCTGTGGTCCCGGGTGGGGAAACCATACAAGGTGCCCAGGTTCAGGCTTGTGTTCCTGTCCCACGATGGCGGCCCAGGCTCTGCCTCCCAGTCGCAGAGATCACGCTCAAAGGAGCAGGTTGGTGAAGGACTCTGCGGGGAGAAGGGGGCAGCTGTGATCCAGGGATGGGAGTCCTGGCCTCTCTCATGGACAGGTAACAGGCTGGGCTGATGCTACTCCTCTACAAACCCTCGGGGTGATTTTGTCCCTCCCTGGCTCCACAGCTGTGGGGGCAGAGCTGGGGGGATCCCTGCCAGCCCACAGCACAGTTTTTCCCCACCAAGGCAGAGCCTCAGTCCATCCCTGTGGTCAGGGAGCTGGTGGACAGGACCCCCTCCCGGGGCCAGGGCTGCTCACTGCAACGTGTCGTGTCCTCGTCCGAGCCGTCCCCGCAGTCGTCCGTAACCGTCGCAGAGGCGGTGCTGTGCCACGCAGGAGCCGCGGCCTGCAGCGGCTCTCCTGGGCCCCGCAGTCCTGCTGCCCGGGCCCTGGGGCGGGGGGGACACACGTCAGCAAGTGGCTGGCCCCACAGGGGCACGGTGGGCACCCCCACATCTTTCCCTGGGGTGGCTCAAGGGACAGGTTTCACTGTCCACCCCATGCCAGGAATCAGTGCCTCAAGACACAGTGGGCAATGGGAGAGCTCCCCTGGGGTGCAAAGCCCCACCAATTTCCCCAAGACCCTGTCTCACGTATCAGCAGAGGTCGGACTCACCTGGCAAGCCACAGTTCCTGAAGATGATGTCATCGAGTGCCACCTCTGCCCCGCAGGCAGGTGGTTGTGTCAGGGAGAAGATAAGCTGTGATGTGAGGACAGGGATGGCATGAGCTGCCTGGGTCCCCTGGGCTCCTGGAGCACCCTCCAGCTCCTCTGGCCCCAGCTTGGAGGGACAGGGCCTGGGTACCGACACTGTCTCACCTGGAACTGCCCGCGATCCGGCCCGGGTAGGCGACCAGCTGGTGCCAGCCCTTGCTGCTGCGCTCAGGGCTCTGCCACAGCCCCACCACCTCGTCCCTGTATGCCACGTCCAGGCGCAGCACTGGCTGCTCCATCTCATTGAGCCCTGCAGGAGCCCCAAAAGTACCCTTGGCCCTGGGCATCCCGGGGGCCCTGCCAGCTCTGGGGACTGGAGCTGGGACTCCTGGGTTCCACCGGGTCTGTGTGTGGAGTGTGAAGAGGCAAGTGGGATGGTAAGGACTGCCTTGCCATCCTGCCCCTGCCGTCGGGGGACCCGTCCTCCCCACTGCCTCTCATCCTCACTGCCCTGTGCCTGGTACTTGATGCTGTCTGTGCCCACCTTGGGTGCCCTCACAGCTTCCTGAGAGGTGGTACCAGGCTCTGATCTCACATGTGGCAGCTGCTTCCTGCATCTCTGGTGACCTGAGCCAGGCCGTGGCCACAGTCTTTGCAGGGGGGGACACAGTCACCAAGAAGGAGCCTGAGGAGGGCAGAGAGCAGAGCAGGGGCTGCAGCCCCATGGGATGGCACAGGAGCTCTGCCAGCACCAATCCTGCCCCTCCACAGGTCTGCTCCATCCCCTGCACCTTACAAGGGTGGGTGTCCTGGCACCCTGCCTTGAGGGCACCCACAGCCCAGCGGGGTAGTGCCGTGGGTGCCCAGAGAGCACTCACCAGCCAAGCAGCTCCTGCTTACCCAGGTTGGTGCCCACGGTGTGGTCTGAGTGAGGCCCTGTGCCCCACATGGCCAGGTTGGCCCGGCCCCACACCCATCTGTATGTTGAGGTGCCCACGTCCTGCCAACCACAGTCACCGTCCTCAAAGTCACAAGTGAAGGGGGTGCCCAGCACTGCTGAGCCTCGCAGGTACCCTGAGGGTGGGCAGATGGGGGGTTCAGGACAGCTCTGGCACCATCCTGGGGACCTGATGCCCACCCCATGGATCTGCACCCACCCTGGGATCCTGTGCCCATCCTGGGGGACCCTGCATCCACCTTGGGCACCAGCATCACCCCAGGGACTTGCACCATAAGGACCTTCCACTCCGTTGCCTGCTGTCATCCCAGGAGCAGGGCCTGAGAGTGGGTCTGGGGAGTCTGGGCACCCACCACACTGGTTCTCGTCGGAGCAGTCACTGCAGTCGCAGACAAAGTCACAGAGCTGCTCAGCTGCGCTGCTGCAGCTGTTGATGATCACTGACCCGCAGGGGAGGAGGGTCTTGGCTATGGGAGAGACAAGGGGGCTGAAAACCCTGTAGGGAACCAGGCATGTTGCCCACAGCGAGTGACAGAGGGCACATGTAGCTTGCAGGGGATATTTGTCTGGGCACCCTGGTTTAGGGACCCTGATGGGAGGGGGGGGGCAGGTCGCACTGAGCTTTTCCTCGGATGGGACCCTCTGTCACTGCCGTGGCACTCTACATGTCCCACACTGCCATCTCCCACTCTCAGCCCCACTCCTGTGTGCCCTCAGGGTGCCAGAGCCCACCGGGGCACTGAGCCTGCTACATCATAGTCCCGGCCCCCATTCGGGGAGAAACAGGAAAATCTGGGCGTTTTCTGTCCCATGCTGAATAAAGCCATTGGTGATACCCAGCCTGGCACTGGGAGCTCCAGCACTTGCTCACCCTGGGAACCCCGTATTGACCTTCACCAGAAGACCCCAGAGGAGGTTTTGGCTGGGCTGTACCTGCCCCAGCACCCCCCAGCCCGAGCAGCACAGCCCTCCCAGAGCTGGGGGAAAGAGAGATCCCCATGGCAGCCCAGGCTGTGGAGGACCAGAGTGGAGCAGCCAGCACGTTCCCTGCCCGTGGCACAACCCCCGTGTCGGTAGAGCTCACCCAGCAGCACCAGGAAGACCAGCACCTGCCCGCCTGCAGCCATCCCTGCCACCGTGACAGTAAAACAGAGCTTGGAGAGGCCACACCGTGAGTCCTGGGCTGGAACCTGCTCCCCTGGGACCTGCCCGCTTTGGACTTCAGCCCCGCCGTTATCAGCTCCCCGGCCTGGCAGAGGGTTTATGGCGATGTTGTGCCGAGCTGGGACAACCCACCATGGTCCTCCCACCCGGCATGCTGGCACTGCAGCAGCAAGCTGCCAGCCAGGTGTCCCAGGGAGACCTTCAGCTTTCCCCCACTGAACCCCTCTTCTTCAGCCCCTCTTCTCACCATGGACAAGACGCTGCTTTGACTGGGACAGAGCACAGCTGGTGACACGCACCAGCCCTCGAGGGATGAGGCCACTTCCTGCGAAGCCAGGGATGCTGCCAGCCCTGCGGGAGAAGCTGGCACCTATGCCAGGGACATGGTGAGTGTGTCAGTCCCCTGGGCTAGATCACAGGGAGAACCAGTCTCCAAGCATAAGGAGCAGTGGGAGAGCCTTTGGGTGCAGGGCACAGGCTGGCAATGGGCTGCACCCTTGCCAGGGAGGGCAGCTGTGCTGGGGGTCAGCAATATCCAATATTCCCAATATCCCATCTAACCCTGCCCTCTGGCAGTGGGAAGCCATTCCCCCTTGTCCTGTCCCTCCAGGCCCTTGTCCAAAGTCCCTCTCCAGCTCTCTTGGAGCCTCTTTAGGTAGCATGAGGCTCTAAGGTCTCCCTGGAACCTTGGGTTTCTGAGATGCCATAAACAGGAGCTAACCTTCACCCTGCCTGCACCACTCTGGCTGGAGGGAGTAGCTCAGCACCCACCTCATGACTCCCATGGGGCAAAGGGGCACAGCTTTGGGGCCACAATCAGGTCACTCTTGGGGCAGAACATCCCTGCAGAGCCCCAGCAAGGGCTGATCAGCCTGGAAGAAGCGTGGCTTGGCAGCCAGAGCCCCACAGGGCACCACCAGTGCTGCCTGGTGATGGTAACTGCTGCCCCCACCTGCTTCCCCACCTGGGTAGGGGAAGCTGCTGCCAGGGCTCATGGGGGCTGCTAGCCCATGGGACCCCTCTCACCTCTGCTGTTGCAGGCCCTGTGCCCAGAGAGGGGCCCCTGCTGAGCGCAGCTTCTCCCCTTGTGTTGACGGCCTTGGACCGTGGATTGCAGCATGATTGCATCAGGCACAGTAAAAACGCAGGCTCAGCTCCTTCCCCCAGCGCCAGCCAGATCCAGTGGGACCAGCAGCTCCACACTCCCAGCCTGGGCACTCCAGGCACAGAAAGAAGCCCTGCCCAGCAACCTGGGAGCAACCGAGCTGGCCATGGGCCAGTGCCGTGGCAAAGCAGCCACGGCCTCCTGGGTGCTGTGGGGCAGAGTATATCCTACAGGTCCCAGGATGGTACAGGCAGGAAGGGACCAACTGGAGGTAATCCAGTCCCACCCCTCTGCTCCAGCAGGGCTCCCTGGAGCAGTCAGATGTGTCCAGGTGGGTTCTGAGTGTCTCTAGGGAAGGAGATTCCCTGATGATGATGAGAGGACTGGACTCCCAGGAGGAAAGGCTGAACTGGAGGTGCTTGGTCTGGAGAAGGTGCAGGGGGATGCTACCCATGTGTGTAAGCCTGGCAGGAGGGTGCAGGGAGCTGACTCTTTGAGCAGGGAGCGCCCCGGGAAGGGCTGAGACAGCGAGGGACAACGCAAGAACAGCAAAACACCACTTTAAGGTAAGAGAAGCCTTTTTTCTTGTGAGGGTTCTCAAAACCAGAGCAGGCTGCCAGGGGGTCTGGGTTCAGGGACATTCCCAAATCCCATTTGGCCACAGCCCCCAGCAACCTAATCATAGAATAAAATCATGGAACGATGGAATCCCTGTGTTGGAAGGGATCCACAAGGACCATTGAGTCCAACTCCTGACGCTGCACAGGACACCCCCAACAATGTCATCAGGATAGACTGCTGGAGCTGGTCCTGCTGTGCTGATGGATGGATAGGACATCCCAGATATGCCTCCAAGCTCCATGATCCAAAGACTTGCAGGGAAGCTGTGCTCCTCCGTGTGAGTACCGGGTGACATTCCGTCCTGGCACAGGGGAGGGTCACACCTTGCAGAAAGGAAGGATGAGGCACAGGAAAAGCCTTTTTTTTGCCCACCAGGCTCATCACCCCTCACTGTGAGCTTCCTTTGGAGTCTGGGGCAGGACACCGGGCACAGGCCTCACCCTGCCTTTCCCTCCCCCAGGCCTGAGAACCCATCATTTCCCCCTCTCCTGTCTCAGCCCTTCCCAAGGCAAATCCCAACGTACCTCCTGTTGTCCCTACCCCAGACCCTGCCCACTCCAGGGTCAGACCCCCCTCAAGGGGCTGAAACCCTGCGGGGTCTCTCCTGCTGTCAGTGTGCGCAACCCAGAGCTGGGAAAGGAGCAGCCGAGCCATGAGTGTGGCCACCCGAGCAGCTATGCTCCCCAACTAGTTTAATTCTCACAGACGCGTGGGATGAGCCCCCGGCATCGGGAGGCTGGGATGGAGTGACCACTGACTTCACCAGCTTTGCCGTGCCAGGAAGGCAGGAGCACCTGGCACATGGACAGTCCAGTGATGGTGGGGAACAGGCGAGTTCTCACAGAGGAAAAGCAAGAGAGCCCAGAGCACTGCCAGGCACAGGGAGCCTGCTGGCACTGCCTCGGCACCGTGCCAGCTCCAAGCTGGCCCCACGGCCAGAGCAGTCAGTAACCTTCGTCTGCCCAGGTGATCTCGTAGTCGGGGTACTCGGCCTTCAGCTTCTCCGTGGTCACAGCGTGGTCAGCTCGCCCAAAGCCCTGCACAGGAGAGACGATCCCCAAGGAGAGCTGGTGGGTGGCCACCCGTGGGGGAGCCTGACAAGCTCCAGAGAGGCCCTGGAGCCTGTGTCTGTGACAACCCTCTGTGGCAGCTCTCAGCCTGGCTCCAACTGCGGCTGGCACAGCACCCTGGCACTGGGAAAACCAGCAGCACTGTGGCCTGGGGACCAGCACCTTGCCCTGGCCCTGGCTGGGCTCTGTGCCAAGACACGGGCACAGCCAGGGTCAGCACCTAGGGACCCCCTGCATGGGTGACCCCCCCTAGGGTGCCACCAGTCACCCTGACAGGGCCCTGCAGCACCTAACACGCCTGCAGTGACGCACTCAGGACATGCAGACACAGCAAGGACACGGTTGTTGTGCAGCCCAGCTCCTCTGCCGTACCCAGCGCTGGGGTTGGATGGTGCCCAGGGCAGGCCCGGGAGGCTCTGGGTGTGTGACTGTCCCATGGGCAGAGACTGGAGAGTGTGTGGGGTGCCCCTGCTCTGGGCAAGGATTGCTCACCCGAGAGGGTTCTGTGGGGTCTTCCCTCACGGGGACCCCCGGCAGCGCCGCCGGGCTCAGCCCTTCCATCCCTGAGGGGACGCGAGGCTGGCTCGGCCACGGCCAGCGGGACCTGTCGTGGGAAGGGAGATGCCGCGCCCGCGCGTGGGTCCCCCACGGTCCCCGCTTACCACCGAGTACCCGTAGACGTGGATCTTCCTCTCCTCGGGGCGGTGGGCGAGGCGGCCGCCGCCCAAGCACTCGCAGCTCAGGCCGTGCCGCGCCAGTTCCTCCGCGGTGCGCTCGAATAGGTCGGCTGCGGGGAGGGAGCGGGGGGGGTACGGGGACTCCCCGACTCAGGCGGACTGGATTCCCGGCAGCCCCCGCCCGCCCCCGGGGCCCGCGGCCGCGTCCCTCGGGACTGCGGGCCGGAGCTTCCCCCCGCGGCCCCGCGCCCCTCACCGTGGTACTCGGCCCAGCCGTGGCCGCGCACGACGTCCTTGTGTGGCGCGCCAGCGCCGCGCACCCGCAGCAGTACGTACTTGAACACGCCATCGCCATCGATCTGCACCACCGGCACCCGCGACAGCGCCACGCCCGCCATGCCAGCCCAGCCCGCCCCGCCTTTTCCGTGGCAGCGCCCAACCAGCGCCAGCGCCCGCCCCGCCCCTTCCGTCCCACCGGCCAACTGGCGCCGCCCCGCCTCTTCCGTCCCACTGACCAACTGGCGCCCACGGGCTAGGCCCCGCCCACAGCCGGGCGGTGAAGCCGCGCTGGAGGCGCAGGGTCCTGGCGGGCGGGGTCGCGGCTCTGGTGCTGCTGCGGCCCGGCCCGGCCCGGCCCGGCCCCGGCGGTGGCAGCAGCGGGAGCGACAGCGGGTCCTGCCTGGGGAAGGGCAGTGGCAGCGGGGCTGCGGCCGCTCCGGGTGACAGCGGGCGCAGGCCCTTTGCCGCGCCGGGGCTCTGCCTCCTCGTCTCTGCCCCCCCGGGCAGCGCCGGCCCGGCTCCGTCACCCCTTACGGACGATTCCTTCCGGCCCCGGTCAGACACCCTGTCAGACACCCCCCGCCCGCCCCCTGCGGATCCCTCACCCCGCCCACCCTCCCCCGGCGGCGGCCGGGGCCCCCAAGCCCTGCCCCGCTCTGTGCCCAGAGCCCGCGTTGGGGCCCGGGACAGCCCAGGTGCCTCCAGACGCCCTTGGGCCTCCACAGTCCCTGCTGCTCGCGCAGTGACACGCTCAGGACACACGGACACGGTGAGAACACGGTCCTGGTGCAGCCCAGCTCTCCCTGCAGCACCCGGCCGTGGGGCCGCTGCTGGACCCCTTGGACTTGAGGGCCCTGGAACAGGCCCCAGGGGGCTCTGGGTGAGTGGCAGCCCGGCGGGCAGAGGCTGGGGGGTGCATGGAGTGTCCCCACTCTGGCCAGGCACCGCTCACCTGAGAGGGCTCTGCGGGGTCTCGCCAGGCTCTGGGCTCTAGGGCAAACCTTGGGCTGGGCTCCCTTCATCCTTTGGGTCCCTCCAGCACTGCTGGCCACCCGCAGCCCACTGCAGCCCCCTCCTCTTGGTGCCGCAGCCAAGGGAGTCCCTGTCCCACCGCCACAACAGGACAGCACCTATCTACAGAGGGGATGCCCCAAGGGTGCCCCCCGCCCTGTGTTCACATGATGTCGTCCAGGAGGTTGGGGCTGGCCACCCAGTCGAGGGTGCGGGGCTCGGAGGCTGCCATGATCATGCACATGAACTGTTTGCCTGTCCTCTTGTCAATGGGGTAGATGGTGGTGGGTGTGAAGCGCTTGTTGCTTTCCACGAAGTCGCAGAGCTGCTCATAGACAGCGGGGAACTCGTGGCGCAAGAAGACGCCACGGATGCGCAGCTCCCGCTGGATGTTGATGAAGCAGATCTCCCGTGCCTTCCGGCCCTCCTCCCCCTCCTTGTCGATGTCTGCCGTGCCGGGCGGGTGGCGTCAGGATCAATGTCTCCATGTCCCGCTCCTTCTTCAGGATCTTCTTCTCGGGGCTGGAGGAGGCTAAGGCCACCTTGGCGTATTTCCTGACCGTTGGCACCTGTGTCTTGGGCGATGGCCTCTCCGGCACTTTCTGGGTGACGGCCACAGTTACATTCAGCAGGAAACATTCGTTGGGGTCGTACTGGTTGCCCGTCTCCCGCAGCTCCCGGGCATAGTCCCCCAGGTTGTCTGAGTAGCTGTCCAGCTCCCGCAGGGACAAGTAGGTGGGGGACATCAGCAGGCTCTCCAGCCCAAACTGGAGGAAGTTCTCAGCTGAGCCAGCATTGGGGAAGCCAAGGAAGAGGACACCGCGGCCGCGGGAGAGGTATCCGACCTTGGCAATGCGCGAGAAGGCCTTGTGCACCTCAGCGTTCTCCCGGCAGAACTGCAGGACATGGCGGCAGACGCTGCCCACCCGCCCATAGACGCAGCTCGCCTTGTGCGTGTCCCAGTCCTCGCGCCGGCAGTGCCGGGAGCAGTAGTAGGTGTAGCAGCTGTGGCACGATTTGAAGTAGAGGCAGGCGTTGAACATGGTCTCCGTGCGCCGGCACTTGGCATTGGAGCACATCATCATGTCGTCCTCCTCTGCGCTCAGGTCGGGCGAGCAGTTCTCTGGCGACTTCTCAAAGGGGCCGGCAGCCAGCGGGGTGGGCGAGGGCCGTGGGGCGCCAGCACGAGAGCTGGGGCCTGGCTGCTCCTTTGTGGGTCGGGGTCCCTCGGGCACATTGGGGGGGACCCGCCTGCCCTCGCCCCGCCGGGGGGGCCCTGGGGCACTGCTGCTCAGGAGCTGCTTGAGCTGCTCGGCGAGACTATCCCTGTCCCCGGCGCGGTGGCCTGGCGCTGGCTTGTAGTCGATGACAAGGTCAGTGATCAGCTCGTCCAGCTGCTCCAGGCTGCGCTGGCGCCCTGAGCTGCTCTCCCTGGGGCCGGGCTGCGGGGCGCAGGGCCACGGCATAGGGCCCACGCTCCTGTCCCGCGTCCAGCATGTCCCAGCTGGCCGAGCGCCTCTCGCTGCGGCCCAGCCCGTCGGCACGGATGTCGTTGTCAGTGATGGTGATCTCGGGCGTGACGTACCAGGAGCGGCCCAGGGGTCCGCGGCTGCCATCAGCATGCACCCGCTCAAGGATGGAGCTCTCGGAGAGGGACAGGGCGGCATAGCGCTTGGGTGAGCTCGACAGGTTGATCACCACAGGCTGCCGGCGCTCCTCGGGGGATAAGGCACGGTGCTGCTCCTGGGTGAGCAGGTTCTCATAGCTGCGCCCGCGCTGCAGGGCCTCCTCCCTGCGTGCCACCGGCGCCAGGATGTATCCCAGGATTTGGAGTAGTGCTGGGTCTCCCGGCCCAGCCGCGGGCGGGGTCACGCCATAGCTGGTGTGCCAGGAGGAGAACATGGCCTCGCGCCCGGCCTGCTTGCGGGGTGAAGCGTGACACTTGCAGGGTTTGGTAGGGTAGCGTGGCCCGCTCGGGACAGTACCAGTCCCCGAAGTGCAGCGGCTGTGCGCTGCGGGGTGGGGGGCACGTCCGCGACAGCACCTCCCGCTCCCGGTACTTCCCGTAGTCCTCGGCGTAGAACAGCCGGGCAGAGGACCCGAGGGCCGGGTATGTCCGAGCGTCCTCGGCGTAGAGGGTTTTTGACAGGGGTCCCGCGCGGGGCATAGAAACGGGCTCATCCCCGTAGAAGGGGCGGGCAGGCGCCTCCTGCACTGGGTAACCCCGTGCCTCCTCCACGTACAACGTCCGGGGCGGCATCGTGTGGACGGCAGCCTTGGCCGGGTCCTCTGCGTAGAAGGGCTGGGGCACGGCGTGGCGGCCGGGGTAGGGGTAGCTGGCGTAGCCGGAGCTACGGAGGGGCATGGCGGGGCTGGGCACCGTGCCGTCTCCTCCGCGTAGAAGAACTTGGCGGGGACGCCGGCGGCTGAGAAGGTCATGCAGCCCCTGTCGGGGTACTCCCTGAATTCCCGTGAGGCCGGCACCGGCACCGTCTGGTACGCCAGCACCCGGGGATCCGCCTCGTAGTACTCAGCGGGGTAGGGCAGGAGCGGGGCGTCCCCGCTGTAGGAGTCGCTGGGGGTGGGTGTGCGGGATGCGGACGCCTGCCGGCTCCCCGGCACGGCCAGGCTGCGGGCGGCGCCGGGGGCGCGGGGCCAGCGTGGCGGCTCCGGGCGGTTCGGGGCCGCCCGCTGGCTGCGCGCTGTGTGCACCAGCACCGCCTCGTCCGGCTTGATGTCCACCCGGCACTTGACGTGTGGGCTGGCGCCCACCTTGGCCCCCGGCCCCTCCTCGTAGCAGTTGCTGCCCAGGCAGAGCGGGGAGATGCGGCTGACGCTGCTGCGCTGCGGCTGCAGTTTGATGGGGTGAACCTCGTTGGCCAGCGCCCGCAGCGGCACCGGGCCGTCGCGGCGCGGCGAGGGATCAGGGCGGGAGGGCTCCCGTGCCACCCGCAGCACCTCCCGCCCGCGCCGGGCCGGCGGTGGCGATGCTGCCACGGTAATGGGCACCGCGGTGAAGGTGGACTTCACCCGTGGAGCGCTCTTGGAGCGGGCGCGGCGCTTCGGCTCACTCCGAGGCACGGGGGCTCTGCCGACATAAGGGTCTTGCTTCGGTGGCGCCCGCCTGCCCGGCGGCCCCGGCGTGGGCTCAGGCGTGCCGGGGCGCGGGCACGGGCGCTCCATGGCCGAGGGGGTGCCCAGCTCTTCCAGCGACTCGAGGAAGTCAAAACTCCTGCAGTGGCGCTTGTTGAAGGGCTGCGGCTCGCGGGACAGGGATGAGGACATGGAGGCGTCACATTGTGCCAGGGGCTGACAGATAACGGAATCCCCAGGGGCTGCAGTGGCCACTTTGATGTCTTGGTACACTGTGGACACCAGAATGTCAGGTGGGTCTGTTCGTGTCATCTTAAAAGCAACTCTTCTCCCACCTGTCAGACGGCCTCAGAGGACGGTCGCCCGCCCTGCAAGAGAACACATGAGGCGCCTCAGTCCTGGCGAGACCTCAGATCAATCCCCACGGCTCCTGGCTCAGGGCAGGGAGTTGGCCACCTCTTCAGAAATGAGGGTTCGGGGACATCCTAGCCTCCACTGCTGCTGTTAATAGTCAGATCTCAGGTGGGGGAAGAAGCTGCCAAAAATCTTCAGATCCAGGGCACAAATCGCGGAGTGGCTGGCAGGCCACATGCGGGGGCAGCCGGGCAGCTCTGGGTGCCAGCTCAGTGCAGGGAGAGAACACGAGGCACCGTGCCCTGTTCCTAGGCCATAGGATGCAGGGACTCTCTTGCAGCATCACGAGAATCAGAAGCTCTGAGCAGGGCTGTGGGACTCACTGCCAGGGTTTTCCTTAGGGAGTGTGTGCCCAGCCCTGGTGTGAGCACCTGAGTGGTGAGGGGTCTCCTGGGACTGTGTGCACCCACATCCCAGCACTAGCACTGTAGGCAGGAGCATGGCCCAGGAACGGGCACCACGACCACCCACCATGGTAGCTGGGAAGCGTGGGGCTCTCTGGGGTGCAGGAGCTGTACCCCCCCCCCCCCCCCCCACGATGGCTGCACCCACTGTGGCCCACAAACACTCTTGTAGGGTGGCCACAGTCCTGGCTGCTCAGAGCCGCATCTCTCCCTGGGGCTTCCATGGGTGGCACTGGGGGTGGCAGAGGTGCCCCAACCCACATGTCAGAAGTAACTCTTCCATTGCCTCCCTGTGGCAGAAGGGATGTGCTGGCTCAGCACCCACTGGCTTTGTCCTCTCCATGTCCCATGACTATGATGCGGCCCCTAGGCTGGAGGGTGAGTGGGATGGTGGCTCCAGCTCCCATGGGACACAGGGTCTGACACCCACCATGTGCCAGCACCCTGCACCCCACTGCTCCAGGATGATGCTGTTGGGTGGTCAGGGTGCGCAGAGTCCCCAGCCACAGTGTGACACAGCTGTGTGACAATGGGGACATCAGCACAAGCTCCCTAGAGCGAACTGGGGGGCAGAGGAGGGGGTTTGCCTGCAGGACTAGGTTGGTGTTGGCCCTGACCTTCCCCACCAGCCCCTCCAGAGTTGCTGTGGGCTGTGACCTACACCGAGGGACATGCACAGGTTCTGTCCACAGTGGGGACCCTCAGCTGGCTGTCACCTCACCATGTGCTCTGAGCATTGCTTGTTTTGGTCACCACAGGCCTGAGAGCGCTAGTGGGTACTGGCTGCTCCACAATGCACTAAAGGTGGGTGGCAAAGGCCACCAAAGGGTACTTGGCTTTAAAGAGCAGCAGAGGACCACAGGGAAGGTGTTTCTTGGAGGAAAGGAATTGACTTTATTTGGCAAGAAACATGGACTATGCAGGGTTGGGGGGGGGAACCTGGATTCCCCCTCATTACCTGCCTCAAAGCCGGGGGTTGCAGATGCTGGAGCTGAGGTGAAGCCAGTAGGGTTAGGGTGTCTGTCCATGGCATGAGCTGGGGAGAACAGGATGCCAGGAGGACAGAGGTGGGGGTCCCAGTGTCTCCCTCCAGGGCTGGGAGGACAGGTTTTCCCCCAAAGTGGTGGCCCAGCATTGGCCCCTCTGCATTACAGCGTGTGGGCACTGGGCTGGAGCTGGGCAGACAGCACCTCACACCGCAGCGATGCCAACAGTGGTGTTGGGAAGCCCTTCCCCATGGTGTCTGGGTGGCTGGTGAGCAGGGAACTATAACCCAGGGTCCTACCTGGTCCGGCAGCAGCAGGGAGGGGGTGAGTGGGCTGAGGTGGCGGCTCCATCCCAGCACTGCAAAATAAACAAGACACATGAGTGTCCTGGGGCACCCCTAGCAGTGCTGCAGGGCCTGCTGCCGGGGCCGTGGACGCCTTGGGGGCACAGGGAGCACCCTGAGATTCCCCTGCAGCCACAGCCCCTGCTGAACCAAACCCAGTGAGGCCATTGTGCACATTTCTGTGCATCAGGGATGTGGGCGCTGTCCCACAGGCACCAGTGGTCCCCCACCCACCCAGCAGCACCCGTCACCCATGGAGCTGCAAGGTTGCCATGGTTTCTCCAAATTATTCCTCCTCTGCGAGGACAGTGTGGGTGAGGACAGCGTGGGTGTGTGAGGAGGCTGCGTGGGGGGCTGGGACTCCACAGCAGTGCAGGGATAGTGGAGATCCTGCACAGCCACGGGCACCCCCTGACCATCGTGGGGGGCGGAGCTGGGATGGTCCCACAGTGCTGCCAATGCCACTGCACTCCCACACTCACTCACCGCTGACACTGAGTCCCCTCCAGAGGGAAAGGGTTTTGCATCCCTTCTGCTCTCCAACCCCCTCTGCTCGTGGGCATCCCCGTTCAACCCACAGCGCTGCCCACTTTTGGCAGGCAGCAGCCTCCCCTGCCCGGTGTTCCCACCCTCTGTCACCCCGTGGATGCTGACACCGGCCAGCAGCAATTTCAGAGGAACCGCTGGCCATGGAGTGGGCGGGAGCCACCCCTGTGGGGTCCTGCCCTTGTGCCCAGCCCAGCCCCCCACAGCCCCAGACGTGAGCACCGGCCGTGGCAGCACGAGGGGCTGGGGGCCAGGAGCGACCCCAGATGCCAGAGGGACCCGCAGGAGGCTGCCGGGAACTGGGTCGCTGCCTGCACGTGCCACGTGTGGGCTGCGGGGGGTGTGCAGGAGTGGGGTGCACTGCCCCCTGCCAACGCACCCCACACTGCCTGTGCACTACCTGCCCGCTGCCTGCCCCATGCTCACGGTGTGTGCTGCCTGGGCTGCCCCTGCCAGGGCACTGCCCACACACTGCTCGCACTGCCTGTGCCCTGGCCCGAGCTGCCTGTGCACACTGCTCTGCCAGTGATTGCCCCACAGCCTGCCCATGCTGCCCTGGGCACTGCCAGGGCACTGCCCACTCTCTGACTGTCCCTGCACGTGGCAAGGGCTGCTGCCTGCACACCCTGCTCTGGGGCACTGCCTCAAGTGCAGGCTGGTGCTCTGTGCATGCTGCCTGCACATTACCTGGGCATTGCTGCCCACTCTGCCTGCTCACTGCCCACTCACATCCTGCTGAGCAGGCAGCAGCGCTGCCTAGGGCACTGCAGCAGGTAAGCTGCCTGCACACTGCCTGCATGCTGCCTGCACATGCAGAGCACTGAGCATGCAGCACTTCCCCCCCACCCCTCAGCAGCCCCAGCACACACTGCGCTGCACCGGGCCCACTGCCCCCACACGGCCCCGTGGGCACGGCCAACAGCACCTACATTGCCCCCAGCAACGCCCTGAGTGCTGCCCCGAGCACAGCAGCGGCACCTGTGTCTGGACATGCAGCCAGAGCAGCATCTTGCAGCCACTGCAACCACCCTGCTCGAGCAGATGATGCTGGAGGTCCCACCAGCAGCTGCTGTGGGGGCAGTGCCTGTGCGCGCTGTGCCCTGGCACTGCCAGCACCGCTGCGCACAGGCCTGTGTGCCGTGTGTGTGCCAGCAGGGCACCGACGGCCGCCGCTGCCTGCGCATTGCCTGCCCCGGGAGCTGGCAGCTGGCACAGCCCGTGGTGAGGTAGCCCGTCATCCCCCCGGCCCCTGCCCCGTGTACATGGCAAATAGACACTTCCCCCTGTGCCGTCCCCAGGACACCCCCCGACACACACACGGTGCCCTACACCCCTACGGCTTTGCCCGCCCTGCACATCATGCAGCCCCTCCACACAGCCCTGTACCCCCCAGCCCTGTGATCCTGCCTGTGCCTCAGAGCTTGTGTGCCCCCGGCACTGCCACATCCCCTCTCGCCCATCCGGAGCCCCCCAGGCAAACACGGCTGCCCAGCCTCCACCCTGCCTGTGCCTCCGGAAGGGCTCATCCTGCCGGGGGGGAGCAGCACCTCCAGCCCAGGAGGGTACCCCCGGTGCCGGCATCCAGTTTGGTGTGACCAGCACCCCAGGGTGCAGGGGACGCCCTGACTCCTGGCCCCTCTAGTCCCCCACCCTGCAGGGCACCCGCAAACGGGCACGGCCGGGCGGAGGGGGGGGGCTGCGAGCACCGCGGGGGGGGGAGGGTTGGGACCGGGGCTGGGTGGAGGGTGCGGGGGGCGGCCCCTAGGGGGAGCGGGGCTGTCCCAGGCACTGTCGCAGACGCCGGGGCGGTGACCCCGGGCACCCCCACCCCGCTGCGCACCGGCACGGGGCCCGCTGGGCCCCGCAGGGTGCTGAGCCGGGCACCGGGGGGAGATGGCTCGGCCCGGGCACTGCGGCGGGATGGGACGCAGATGGAGGTGAGGATGGGATTGGAGATGGGATAGGATAGGGATGGGAATGGGATGGGGATGGGGCACACGAGAGGATTACGGGGATAGGGGTAGGATGGGGTGGGATGACTCGGCTCGGGAGCGCGGAATGGGGATGGCCCCCGGGGGGCTGGAGGGGTGGAGAGCGCACAGGGAGATGAGAAGAGGGATATGGGGCACAGCAGGATGGTATGGGGAGAATGAGGGGAGCCAGGGGGTTGGGACGGCCCGGGAGGATCTCGGGAGGATGGGATGGGGATGTGGAACACGGGGGAGTGAAGCGGGAGGTTGGGATGTAATGCGATGCGATGATCCGGGGAGCCACGAGGGGATAGCCCGGCCGGAGCCCCCGGTGGTACAGCAAACCCCAGCCCCCCGCCCGGGACCCCCTTACCTGCTCCACGCCCGCCGCCCCGGCAGCCTCCGCTGCCGCCGCGCTAGGCTGGGGATGCCGCCGCTCGGGAGGCCATGGCCCGGCTCCGCCCGATCTGGCTCGGCTCGGCTCGGCAGGGCACGGCTCGGCCCGACGCTCCGCCGCCGCTTGTTTTGCCATAAATATGGCAGGCGGAGTTACCAACGGGGCCGGCACCGGAGCCTCCCCCGGCGCCGCCCCCGGGCCGGTCCCCATCCCCATCCCCATCCCCGGTCCCACGCCCGGCTCCGCTCTATCCCGGTCCCATCTGCGGCCCTGTCCCCGCCCCTCGCAGCATCCCTGGGATCCCCTGGGCAGGGTCTGGGGGACGCCCGGTGCCGTCCCTCGGGGGGGTTCCCTGCACCATGGGTGTGGGTGCCCGCAGGACCACCAGTGTCCCTGGGCACCAGAGGTTTGCAGGGGGGCTCAGTCCCATATCGTGTTCAGAGATCCCACGGCCCGTGCGGGCCCCCTCCCCTTGCACCGGCAGCCCCCCCAGTTCCATCAGCCCCCCCCAGTGCCAGCGTCACGCCAGTGCCAGCAGCCCCCCAGCTTCAACAGCACCCCCAGTACTGGCAGCCTCCCAGGCCTGTCCTGCCTGACCTTGGCCCATCACCGTGGCCCTGTGCAGCTGGGGCTAACTGGGCAGGGAAATCCCCTGCTAAGCTCCTCCATGGAATGGCCTCGTTTTCCCAGAGGCTCTGGGGCTGTCGCTGCCTGTGGCAGCCAGAACCCATGGGGATCCTCAGGGATGGAGATGGGCAGACGTTGCACAGAACAGCTCCCAGCATACCCGGCCAAAGCAGCTCCCAGTACAGCATGGCTCCCACGTCACAGCTCTGCCTCAGTTTCCCCATCTCCCCCTTCCTTGAGCCACCCTCTGCTGCCCACAGCCCCAGGGGCAGCTCCAGCACTTGTGGGTGCCCCGGCATGGGCATGGCCCTGAGGACCTGCCAGGGACTGCTGTGGCTCTGAGCCCTGATCCAAAGCAGGTGCACCGTGGGATTTGCTTGATTCAAAATCCCTGTAGTCAAGACCCTTTCCTCCCTCCACTGCAGCAACACAAACATCCTTCCACCATCACTGCTGCTGCACCAGGCAGAGCTGGGCTGGGCAGCCTTCCATGGGCTGGCACTGCTGTGATTCCTGCAGGAATGCCCCTGGCGCTCTCTGGGAACTGTGGGCACTGCTGAGCCTACTGGGACCAACAGCACGTGCCCTGCCTGGGGCCAGGCTGAGCTCCAGAAACTCATTGCACTCATGAGTGAGACAAGAGCTGGGGGGAGGAGCTGGGAGCAGGGTCAGCCTGTCCCTGCTGCACACACTGGGCCAAGAGACCACCGGGCCCCCCTGTGCCATGCTCGGACGGGTCCCATCACCCCCCCCAGCGCTTCCATTTTCCTCTCTGCAGGACACAGGGCTCTGGCTGCTGGTCCGGCCGCTCCTGCTGCCCTCGGCTTCCTGCCCCCGCAGCCCCTGCCGTACTGCTCCATCTGCTCCTGCCTGCTGCTGCCCTGTGCCAGCCAGCCCTCTGCCAGGGCTGAGCACCAGGGGCACCGTGACGCGGCCGCTGATGCACACAGGAGCACCAGCCGGGCTCTGCGTCCCCCATGGGTGCAATCACCCGAGGGGTGCAGGAGACCATCCCTACAGGAAAGCAGGGTTTCCCAGCATGGAGAAGGATGCTGCCAGGTGGGCACAGCAACACCTGCCCTGAGGGCATCTCCTTCAGTGCCACCCTCTGTCCATGCAGCTGTGGCCTCCCTGACACCTGCATGGATTAAGATCACCTGTCTAGAGCTCTGTGCTTTGGAGCAACCACAGCTCCAAAATCAGGGGACAAACTGGCTGGACCACATCCCCCAAGTCCCATGGCAGGGGACAACGGGACCATCTGCTCCCCCTGTGTGGCTGCTATTCCAGGCTGCAAAGTGCTGAGGGATCCAAATGGACCACGGGCATGTCTCCATACACCGGACATGGCAGCGCCATGGCATGTGCAATGGAGCTGTTGACACTTCCTCCTCCTTCATCTCCTTCACCTCCTCCTCCTCTTCCTCCTTCTCGAGTCAGTTGCAGCCTGGGGGAGAGGGGAAGGGGAAGATCCTACAGAGGAGGTTGAAGCCGAGGGGTGTGGCTGTGCTGGCTGCTCAGAGCTGTCACCTTCCCGAGCACTGGGCCACGCTGCTGCTTTGGGCTGTGACACCCTGGGCACCCAGTCTGGGGCACACAGGCTGGGGGGACAGCTCCAGCCCAGCCTCAGGTGCTGAGAATGGTTGAGTGGCTGGGAGGGAGCTGCCCCCCACCTTGTGCCCACTGCCCACAGGAGTGGCAGTCCCTCAGATGGAGGGGATCCCCTTGGCACAGCCACATGGGCAGCAGAGCTCTGCAGGGAGGGATGGGCCTGTCCCTTACTCCTTGCAGAGGACAGGGGTGTTGGGCCCTCGCCGTGGCTGGGCGGGTCCAGGCTTGTTCCTGGCCGAGCTGCCGGGGCCCTGTCCTGCCGGGAAGGGACACGAGTGGCCAGAGGGATCACACGAGCCAGGGCTTGTTCCTGCAATCCTGCAATGAAAAGGCCAGCCTGATGCCTGTCCCCAGCAGAAGCAGCTCCTGTCCCTGTGTGTGGAGTGCGTGGCTGTGCTGCCCTGCCCTGGCTGGTCATTAGGACCAGGAGCAGCCACGCTGGGCCCGTGTGGGGGCAAACTCCCCTTTCTGCGGGGGTCTCGAGCCTCCTCAGTGCTGGGTCCTCCCCCAAGCCCCACAGAGAGCAGAGCCACAATGCACTGTGTCCCTGTGACTCAGTTTCTCCAGCAGCTCTGACAGTGTGTCCCTCGTCAGTGTGTCTGCATGTGACAGACTCAATTTTGCCAGGCTCTGTCCAAGGGGGAAACTGAGGTGCGGAGGAACAGCATGCCCACAGGTCACCTGTGTGGGTCTGTAGTGATGCTGGGCACTTGGCCAGACTTCAAGCAGGGCAGATCTCAGCTTGGGGGGACGTGGGGGGCTGACATCTGTCCTGCACAGCTGCAAGGCTGGGTGGGAGTTGTATCACCAGCCCTCCTCAAGGACCAGCTGGGGCCATGCCAAGAGCTGTGTGAGATTTGATGCTCAGGACATCAGATCCCCTGATCCAGCCCCCCCCCCGTGCCCCTTGGTGCAACTCAGAGCAGGAAGGGGCCACCCAACACAGGGATCCCCCCATGCCTGCCTCAGGGATGCTGACCCTGGTGGGGCCTGGCAGGGCAGCAGAGGCCAGTCCCCAAACCTGCTGGGAAGGGGCTCTTCTGGCCCCAAACCTCATGTCACATCAGGAGACAGAGGGACAGGGACATGTCATCAGGAACAGGGACAGGGAGGCTGGTGGGGACCACAGGGACACGGGGGGGGGGGGGGGGGGGGGCGACAGCTCTGACTGGGTCAGCATAGAGCAATTTTGAAGCTCTAGAAAGACCTTTCTGAGCATTTGCAAAACGCTGCACCCCTCTGTCAGGAGGGTCAGAGCCTCACTGGGAGGTAGGTATGGGCAGGAGGTGGGCAGCGAGGGGAGGTTTTCCCCGGGAATCCCTGTGGCAGCAGCACCCACCCCAGCAGAGATTAAGGCCCTCCAGACACTGATCTCAGCTGTAGCACTAGCTGCCCCTGGGCAGGTGACCCTGTCACCTCTGTGTGGCAGCTGTGGTGAGACAGAGAAGGTCAGACGCTAACCAGGGAGAGCTGACAGAACAGAGAGGTGGAGCCCCTCTTCTCTGGAGACAGGCTGAGAGAGCTGGGGGTGTTCAGCCTGGACAAAAGAAGGCTCCAGGGAGACCTGAGAGTCCCTGTCAATGCCTAAAGGGGCTCCAAGAGAGCTAGAGAGGGATTTGGGACAAGGAACTGGAGGGACAGGACAAATGGGAATGGCCTTAAGCTGAAGGAGGGCAGGGTAGACTGGAAATTAGGAAGAAATTCTTCCCTGTGAGGGTGGGGAGGCCCTGACACAGGTTGCCCAGAGAAGCTGTGGCTGCCCCAACCCTGAAAGTGTCCAAGGCCAGGTTGGACGGGGCTTGGAGCAACTGGGATAGTGGAAGGTGTCCCTGCCCATGGCAGGGGGTAGAATGACATGAATTTTAAGGTCCTTTTATAAAACCAGTCTGTGATTCCACGATCTGACCACAAGCCCCACTGGGGATCAGTGGAGCCCATCCCCCTTGGACCAGCAGGACTGCCATCAGGGATTCTTCCCATGTGGTGGGACACTGCCCAAGGGAACTCCTCGAGGCTGAGAGTCCCCACCTTACTGCGGAGTGATTGCACATTCCACGTTAGCTGTCCTAAAATCTTGAGAATTCTCAAGACAGTCAGGCAGCACCAATTCCATTTGACATCATGAATGTGTATTCAAATGTTGGGGAAGCTTTAATTGGTTTATCTGGTTTATAAAATAAATCTTGTTTGAATATACTGTTTGTCTCTATTTTATAAGATTCCATAACCCTCTGGCAGCTCCAGTCTGGCAGTGGGACTGGGGCACTGATGTGGTGCTGCCAGGGGAACCCAGCACGGCCCACTCTGAGAGCAAAAGGAGATGATTAGAGAAACTCTGAAGCAACTGGGGAACATACCTGGGAGGATGTTAAACACAAAGGAACAATTTCCACCTCTGTCCTGTGACAGGCACGTTACTGAGGGACGGCGAGACAGCACATCCTCACCTGACGGACCGGGCAGCCAGGCCAGTGCCAGCTGCGCTTCGGAACCTGTTCCACAGGCTGGCAGATGTCAAGCAGCCAGTAGGTTCCCAAAATGCCCAACCTGGGGAGCCGGGGGCCAAGCTGCCCTCCCATGGGATGCCCTTGGCAGTCCAGGGGACAGGGCCGGCTGATCCTGTCTGCAGGTGCCCGGGGCTGTCTGGGGTGGGGGGTGTGTGACCTGACAGACCGCGGGTGGCAGTTTGGGCTCCGCTGCCCTGGGCACGGCGATCCCCGTGTTGGCTGTGCTGGGCGGCGTCCACGGCACGGCAGAATGGGGGAGGCTGGGCAGCTCAGCACGGGGCCCGCGATGGGAAGCGACAGCGCGGCGCAGGCACCACCAGCCTGTCCCCGGGGCCACCTGCGAGACGGGACCGGCGTCAGGGCGATTGCACCCGCGGGGTGATGGCTCTGCCGGGAACGGGCTGGGCAGGGGTCGAGCCGAGCGTGAGCAGCTCCAGTGAGGCAGCTGGAGGAGGCCGCTGGCTCCCACTTGGCTTCCCGAATGCAGCAGAAATCCCTGGCCGACCGCGGCGTCCAGGCGAGAGGAGCAGGTCAGGTGCCCTACGGAGCACTGGGAGGCGATGCCGGATCTGTGCCGTGCCCCCGTGGGCTGTGATTCCATGGGAAGGGGCAGCAGCTGGGGCTGGCCAGGCCTGTGGGCAGGGGGTGGCTGCTGGCTCCTCCTCACGGGTGCTGCAACCACCCAAGCAGTGGCGAGGGACTGCCCCGCTCCCTCCTACGCTACTCAATTCACAGCAGGGATAAATATTTGATACCTTCCCTTTGCTCGGGCTCTCTGTTTCTGGCACGGGCAGTCACGGTGTGGGGGCACAGAGCACTCACTACAGGACCAGCTCTGGGGGGGCCCCAGGAGGGTCTGGCCGCTGCCACACCCCTGCCCACAGGAAAGGGCTGAGGGGGGAGCAGCAAAGGCAGGACTGGGGGCACACAGAGGGCAGGGCAGTGGCATGGGCCTGGGCCTCTGCCTCCACCGCAGGCAGCATCACTGCAAGCTGCTTTGAAATCCCCCGTTTCCAAGGCAACGTGGGGATCCCACAGCTGGGAGAGGCAGAGCTGGAATGGGATGAGACACTTGCTGCCGGCCGCTGCACCTGTCTGGGGGCAATGCTCTCCTTTTCCAGAGCTGGCTGGCATCAGCGTGATGCCCGGCTGGGGACAGGAGGGTCTCCCCTCCTTTCAGCTTCTCTCCTCCTTTCTCCCTCACATCCCCTCCCTGCCTCCAGCTCTGAACCACGGGAGGAGCCTGCTGCCTGCTCATAGTCTAGCGAGGGAGCTGGACCCTGCCCTGCAGCCTTCATAGCTTTGGTGGCACACAAGGGTGAAGTGAAGCCTGTAGAGCAGCTGCTGAGGGGTCCTGCCTGCACAGAAAACTGTAACCCCACATTCCTGTTGGCCTCCTTGGGAAGGACTGGTTGGTCCTCAAAGGCCAGCCAGGAAACCAGTCTGGAGGTCAGGCACCGGGTATTCATCTGCTGACCCACAGCAGGGCCAGAGGTAAGAAGACGCCCTGTTTTGGATGCCCTTGTCCCCCACGGTGGCTGCGAGGAGGGATCTTGGTGTTGCCCTGCCACCAGTGCATGATGGGCGTTGTGCCTCAGCACTGGGCAGGGTGCTGGGCATTCCTCCAGCCCACCCCAGGGATGCCACACTCAGCATTGGTAACTTGTGCCCCTCGCAGTGACAGCCAGTGATGGCTCCAGCACCGGCAGTGCCATTGGCAGCCAGGGAGGGGCGTTTCTCCAGACAGCTCCGGGGAAAAGCCTGCTCTTTTCCCAGCTGGCTGGCTCCCTCCCGCAGCCAGCCTGCAGATACCAGCTCAGGCTCTGGCTGCAGCTGCCTCAGGCATTGGGAGCGTTCTCAGTGCTAACACATGCCAACCTGGAGGAGGGAGAGGCAGGACTGGCATCCCGCAGGTGTCCCTTGCCGCCAGGAAACACAGCAAGCCCCTCTTCCTCCATCTCCCCTCTGTGGTGATGGAAAGCTGCCTCCCCTCTTTGCTCCTGCCCTAAGGCAGAGCCTGCCAACAACCTGGGGATAACCAGGAATTTTAGGGGTTCCCAAGCTGGCTGGCTGCCCTACGGCAGTATCCTGCGTGCAGGTCCGAGCAGAGCACATATGGATGCAGACACTTCTGCTTTAACCTGGAATGCTGTCCTGCTCCCAACAGGCTGCTCCACGCCTGAATCCCCAGTTTAGCCAACCTTGCCACACCTCACCCTGCCAGGGTCCGCCTGAGCCCGGTGGGATCCAGTGGGATGGCCCACGATGGCTCACTGAAGGTAACAGAGGATAATCCCCTTTACTCAGCAACTTCCCAGCCAAGGGGTTGGAAGAGGAAGTCTGGATGCTCACCAAGGAGCACCTTCAGGCCAGGAACACTCCAGACATGCCTGAGACACTGCAGGCTGGTTTTGGAGGCAAACCTACAAGTTAAAAAGGCTCAGCCACTTGCTCTGGTATCTTTACGCATCAGACTGAACCAATGCTGGATTAATTATATTATGCCATGATTGAGGCTGTTGCTAGGCTACAGCCCCGGTCCCTAAGCCCGTCCTACTATGGGATTTCCCCAGCATCACTCATCTGGCTGCTCGGGGCATCCCAAAGGGCAGGCAAGCACCCTGGGCTCTCCGACCAGCTGGACCCTTGGATGCAGGGACGCTGCAGGCAGCAAACCCAGTGTGCCCCCAGGCCAGCCCCTGCCCAAGTCCATTCTGCACCAGGCCTGGGGGCAGCCAGGTTTATCTCCGGCACCACAGCCCCCCTGAGCCTCCAAGAGCACCCACATTCATTTTGTGTCCTGCTAAAACTCGAGTTCCAATGACCTTTTCATGTTCACTGCTGGGGGGAAGGAAGCAAATTCCCACCCTGGGGCCTTGGCAAGCCAGGAAAAAACCTTGTTATAACCTTATGGGAGCAACAGAAATAGGGTGAAGCTGTATCCCCCAAAGGGCAGCATTGGGGCACTCCTTGCACATGGCCCCTGGCATTAACTATGGAGAATGACAGAGGCCATGTGCACTGGTGAGCCAGGATACAGCTGTGGAAAAGGCCAGTCCCATCCCAGGGTCAGCAGGAGAGGGATTGTATGGGAATCATTAAGAACCAGCCCTGGTATGACCTCAGCTGGACTGGCATGACCACAGAAAGATGAATTCGGAGGGGAATTGGTGCCAGTGGGCACAGCTGTGGGATGGACTGGCCCACAGGAAAATGGCAGAGCAGGGATAGAGCCCCTTTGGCAAAGGGCTGGGAAGAGGGAGCAGCACTTAAACCACAGTTCTAGCAAAGGAACAAATCAGCATGAATTGTCCAGGAATAAATCTGGATGGCAATGATCAGACAGCTCTCAAGCCCCATGGCAGAAGGTGATGGACAACTTTCCACAGGGATTATAGAATCAGGGAGTGCTTTGGGTTGGAAGAAGCCTTAGAGATCAGCTGGTTCCAACCTCCTGCCACGGTCGGTGAAATCCAGGGATGCCAAAAACTGATCTGGAGTGGCGGTGGGGGCTGCAGGGGCCCGTCAGCCTGTCCTGGTGCTGGTTCCCTACATGGTGTTTGACAGGGGAAAGAGGCAGCCACAGGCCAGGCATCAGAGCCACGATCCCTTCAGCACAGGCCCTGCAGGGCTGGGGCACACGGCTCAGCAGCTTGGATCTCCTGCAGGGATGACAAGATAACATAACAGGGATAACAGATCAACATAAGGAAGAGCTTTTTTAGCAGGTAGGGGCAGCCACCTGTGCAAACGAGACCTGGGCCATCAGGAGGGAAATGCTGTGCACACAGGAGGAATCCCTGGGGAGAACAGGTACAGCACAGAGGAGTCGGGTCACTCCGGGGCAGCTGGAAGGTCTCCCCAAAACCAGCTCCCAGCTGAGGAGCCACAGGGCTGCCAGGCAGCCAGGTGAAGCCTGCCGAGATCAGAACATCAGTCAGTACTCTGACTGCACCACGTCCCACCACAGCAGCTGCATCGTCACACACTGGAAGTGATGGGAGCTGTGAACTGTCACATCGGATTGTCTCACTCCAAGGCGGGGTACAGCAAGGAACACTCCCGAAATAAACACCCCACAGAGGCTGGGGCAGCACCTGAGCCATCATGGCTGGAAGGACACAGTGGGTGGGAGCAGGTACCCACGGAGTTACTCTCCTGGCTTATCTCGAGTAGTCTGGCTCCCAGTTGGCACAGCAGAAGCCAAGATGCAGTCGGATGGTGGCCGAGGGCCCTGTGGATCCCAGCCAGGCAGGGAAGAAGGCAGTGCCCTGTCCCCCACGGATGAGGCTCCCTGTGCTGTGCTGCGGAACCAGCTCCAGCTGAATTGCAGCAATCAATTTGCTCTTCTCCCTCCTACTGCTCCAAACCCAGGGAGCAGTAATGCTGCAGCTCTGGCCAGTGTTAGCTTCAAGAAACTGCAGCTCCTTAGCCTCAAGCTGTTGATTTTTTTTTTTTGGATGACTGATAAAACCCAAAAGCAAATACCCTGGTACCTCTAGAGACGCTCAGAGGAACTATTTATATCAATGTGATCCTGCAGAAGCTTCCCCCTAATGACAGGCATGTACACATACTTTTTATATTTAGCTTCTTTGAAAGGCTGGGCATGGGAGAGCCTGGCTCAGACAAGGCCTGTTTCCTTCTCCCCTCCCTCACACTTGCTGGCTCTGGATCACACCTCACACTGTAACCTGAACCAGTTCAGCATCTCCTGGAAAAGGGAGAAGCCTAAGTCTAAAAAGACCAGGTTGGACAGGGCTTGGAGCAACATGGTCTAGTGGAAGGTGTCCCTGCCCATGGCAGGGGGATGGAACAAGATGAACTTTAAGGTCCCTTCCAACCCAAATCAGTCTGTGATTTTGTGTGTATTATAAAAAGTGCCTTCTTGCTGCTATTCCCTTCCACACTCCTGCTTCACCCACAGGGTAGGATTTCTCTGGCCTCGCTGCAAAAGTCAAACCATGCCACACACCCTCCTGGGGCTCTAGTGTAAGCAGAACCCGTTCCCACATCTGCTTTACCTCTTTACAGGAGTATTTTAGAACAAAATGACTAATCTTTGTTTTTGCCACAGCTCCTCGTGCTGACAAGCCACAGGGAGTGTGAAGGCTCCTACAGTGGCAAACCTGGCCCAGGTGCCAGACAAAGCGAGAGCACCAGTGTTAGGAGGGACGGGGCACCAGTACAGCCCCCTGCTAACCAACATCTGACCAAAACCACCGACCCTTCCACACCTGGGGAAAGCGACAGCTCCCTCAGGGCAGACTTCGGTTTTGGGGAAAGAGCTCACGGTTTTTACATTCAGCTCCTTTTTTTGGACTGATTTTTTAAGTCCATGCCCCATCCTGTGAGGTTGGGAACACAGCAGCCTGGGGAGGGGCAGGGAGACACCCCTCTGTGACAGGGTGTGGAGGGACACACGGTTCCTGAGCCCGGGCAGGAGCGCTCTGAGGGAGAAGAAGATGTGCAGAGGCAGGTGTACAACAGAGCTTTATGGTCAGAATGGACTGTACCAGGGGTTTTCGATGCAGAAATAGAACATGACCCAAAATCCTGGTGGAACAGAAATGCTTTCAGGATTACAGCAGCTGAGGCTCAAGTGCCCACCTGCCTTCACGCATGAGGGGCTGCAAACCGGTCCTGTCCCAATCTTCCTTTTCCTCCCCAGATGTGCAGTTTGAACAGTCCCGTGCAATTTCCC
The DNA here is from genome assembly GCF_009829145.1 of Chiroxiphia lanceolata. Classification (NCBI taxonomy): domain Eukaryota; kingdom Metazoa; phylum Chordata; class Aves; order Passeriformes; family Pipridae; genus Chiroxiphia; species Chiroxiphia lanceolata. The sequence goes on along the minus strand of NC_045657.1, from coordinate 11,370,070 downwards.
TACAGTGTCATGTGGAATGCTCAGAGGAGGCAAATGCTAATGGCTAACAGACCTGAACGATACACTGCTCATGCAGCAAAAAACCAATTTGTTTTATAGGGAAATGGTTACAAGTGCATTTTGTGGGCAACAAAAAGAAAAATGGAGCAGGAGAATGCCTGCTGGTCAAGACAGCTCTGGAGTGGATAACAGATCAAAAGAACACATTGCTTGATAGGGACACAGAAGGAAACTCCAGTTTGGATTTCATGGTTGACATTTTACAACAAAAAGGGGAGAGAGAGAACAAAACCAAACCTCAAATCAACTTACAAGCAAGAGGGAAATGTAATGCACAGAACCTGGAGGGAGCTTCACCGTCTGAGCTGAGCAAGGGACCCCAGAACCAAATCAGGAGCACAGAGTACTGACCACTCCATCAAACACAGAGGCTGCTCACTGAGGCACAGGTGAGCACCATGGGTGGCCATAGTGCCCATCCAATGGCTGCTGAGCAGGTGCCAATCCACAGGTTTACGATCAAAGCAAAAACTAAAAGGCTTCCCGAACACGAGGCAGAGGGGGCTCTGCTTGGGGCAGGAAAGGCAGCACGCTGGCTGGCTGCAGTATGGACAGAAGCTGAAGCAGGACGGACGCTGCTGAGCTGCAGTGGTGGTCCCTCTTGGTGCAGAGCGGCAGCTGGGGCTTTACAGCCTGACTGTAAAATGCCTGAGAAGCAAATGCCTTGCCATGCCAACACTGCCCTGTAGCCAATTCTGAAGCTCTAGATATCTTCATTTCCTTATGGAGTCATGTCCCTGAGAGGTCCCGGCGGGAGGGGATTCTGGAATATGCAAATTTAAGAGTGGGAAGTGCAGAAAAGCACTGATTTTTCTCTCTCTTTCAGGTTATCTTTCCACTTTGCATTGTTTTTCCAAACTGCATAGCAGCTTACACGTAGTGTCTGAGACACTGGGGCCACGGAAATCAATGGGCTTCATGAATTCCAACAGCAGCACCAGTGAGGGCTAATTAAGCTGCTGTGCAGAAAGGTCCCGTTCAAAGGGCTTCAAAAACCACACACACTCTCTTTCACGCTGGCTCTGCGCCTGCTACTTTAGAGAGCTGTGTACCACGGATGATCTGCTTGACTTAAAGCTCATCAACTACTGGGTGAAGCTATGGCCAATATCACCTTTCTCCTTAAAAAAATAGGAAGGATAAGAAGTTAAAGACTTGAGACAGTCGAGCATGATGCGTTCATGCGGCATGTTTTTGTACTCCTCTTAACAAGACAGGAATTTCAAGTGTGCAGGAGTGGAATGCAGCAGGGATGGAGCAGGAGGCAGGTCCCCTCACCCCCACACCCTGCCAGCGACCCGACAGGGCATCTCTGGAAGGAGAAAAGCCGACAGCCTGGAAGCCGTACCCCGAACCTTCCCCTGGCTCACGTACATCTCAGCTGCGTTTGCTTTGTGTAACGATGCACCAGGCCAGCACACACAGATGTAAAGCTTTTGTTTTGCTCACTCTGGTTTGAGAGAATATACATTAAATGGCCAAAGCTTTACACATCTGTGCCTGTCCTGGGGTGACTCGTCAGAGAAGATGGAGACAGCCACGGTGCAGAGTTCACGGCCAGCCTACAGCTCCTCATAGTCACCCCCGCCCCGTGGCTTGCTCATGCTGGCTCCTCCTCCACCAAGAAAAGCCTCAAGTTCATCTATCTCACTGCTTTTCTCCTTGCTCTTCTTTTTCTTTTTCTTTTTCTCCTTCTCCTCTTTGCTCTCCTCCTTCTCTTTGCTCTTCTTGTGTTTGCTCTTCTTTTTCACTGACTTGTCCTCTTCCTGTAAAATGAGAGCATTTTTATTAGTAAATCCTCTGAGTATTCCAGTGACCCAGGATATACTGCTCTGACACTTGGCTCTGATGGGAATCACAGAATGGTTGGAAAGGACCTTTTAAAGATCACCTAGTCCAAACCCCCTGCTATGGGCAGGGACATCTTCAACTGGATCAGGTTAGGGTGAAGCATCTACTACCAAGGCTGGCTTGGAGTTAATTCCAGAAGACCATTCTGCAAGCTTGGACAGAAGAGTGGACAGACCACCTGGCTTATATGTAGCAGTGGTCTGTCAGGCAGTTTATGCCCAACAATACCATGGTATTGGACAGCCAGAAATGGCACAGAAAAAGACTGCTGCAGACTTCCCTCACTGTCCCTGAGATTAGGTCTGCTGGGGACACCCCTCTGCTCGGGAAAAATCTATGCTATGAACACTCTCAGTTCAGCACAGATGCACTGCTCTGCCTCATCCTGTATTTTACAAGCTCAAACACTCCCTTTTCAAAATTCAACTGCTCTAAAAGATTGATTTGAAGCTCAATGGTCTGCAGAGCCTGGGAGGCACACATCAGCTGCAGGATGTGAACATGGAAGGGAGTCCACCAGGTCCCCAGAGGACACCACAGAAGGCCACCCCTGTTCTTGGCTGGTAGATAACATCGCAGATCAGCTCTGAGGAATTAAACAGTACCTCTTTGCTTTTCTTTTTCTTCTTCTTTTTCTCCTTAGTAGGTTGTTTATCTATTAAAACAGAAAAAAGCATTGTTTTTACTCAATTTAAATGGTAAGAGATGCAATTCTGCCCTGGACCCATTTCTGAGAACAAAATACTCCATCCTGGAGCCATGGGCAACGGCAATGCTGACATCTCAGGACAAACTGTGCCCCTTTAGAAACCAACACAGGCTCCAGCACTCACACTCTGACTCAACAATATGCAACTTGTTTAATTATGAGCATTATCAACACTGACCCGGCATTCACTGTGTCATAGCTACTAAGAAACAAATCTAGAGACCAGCTTTACAAAATGGTCCGAAGGCCAAATTTGGGACTGGATTACAATTTCAAGAACTGAAGAAGAGCTCCCGGGAACAGTTTTCCTCTGATGGAAATCCTCCCAGGCATGGTTTGTGCTTCTCTGAGGACAACTGAGGACATAATGCCAGCAGATAGGACACCCTGACCGGCCAACACTCACTGCTGCTCACACTGTGTATGGAAATTACATCCCCAAAGCAACCCTGCTGCAGCCCTACTCTACAGGGGTGAATACTATTAAATGAGTCCCAGAGTCCATCACTGTCACAACATTTGTCCCATGTGACTGCGGCTGCTGAGCTTCCACTGTCTCTGCACAAAACCTCCTTGAACAGCAGAGTATCTGCTTGGCTGTTTCACAGAAGGCTTCATGACTGCACCACAATTCACACGTGTGATTTAACTGTCACTCTTACCTACACAGCCCTTTTTCCTCAGCTGCTCTGTAAATGGAGAAGTTTAATTGCCAGTCAAGTTCCAAAGACTGACGACCGAGAAACGGTTTTATATTTATCACCAAAAGAGGAGATAGGAGGAACCCAAGGTGAATTATTAAAGATGCTAAACTGAAGTTAAATTATTGACTTGGGCCTCTGCAGATGCCCTTGCAGTTATTTCAAGCTCTGCTGTTCAGCAGCTCAGAGCGACAAGCTGATGAAGCCATGGCAGCCTGTGATACCTTGCTCACGCTTTTGGAACAGCTCTCTCTGGTGCTGCTCACAGCTTTCTTCCTTCCTTAAGTCTTTAACTTTCCGTATTTCATCGTGACATCAGGGCAGGTCTATAGAAGCTGCTTTGCAGTAATGCCTAGACAGCAGGAATTATTTGCACAAGTAAGACTTGTTCCCTCGGGGAATGGGGGGAAAAAATACAGCCCGAGGAATGCTTAGGTTGTGATCAAGATCCCACCCCATTTTTCCCAAAAATAGAAGAGGAAATTGGCAGGGTATGTCAGAGCACTGTGCTCAAGTTGATCCAAATTCTTGAGGAGGTGGACACTGCAATGCTGAATGGCACTTGTCAGACAGGCAAGGCTAAGCAGGAAGCCTTACACAGCAGCAGCTTGTGAAAGATGTGCTTCTGCTTTCAGCTGGGACTAAAATAATACATGGCTGGTGCCATGGACAAGCCAAGTTCCCTATCTCCTCATGGGGAAAAATTTAAAGCTACTCATGCTGCGTTAAACCAGATTACAGACTCACATAGGGCACTGCATGAAATTAGAGGGTGTTTTATTTAGTACAAATTGGTTTGCTGACACCCTGGAACCACTTTGGAAAAAACAGATGCCTGACAAACAAAAGCAGCAAGAGTGGATATAAGGTGTGAACTTTACCTTCCTCGCTGCTCTCCTTGGGACCAGCTTCTTCCAAACCCAAACCAAAGAGATCTGAGTCATTTTTCAGTTTAAATGAGGGGACTGTTGATTTCACAGGTTGGGGTGGCTTTGCCAGCGAGGTATCATCATCAGATACTTCTGAGAGATCTTCCCGCACTGGAAATTCATCCTGGAGACAAGCAAAGGCAGGTAACACTGACAAATGCTTCAACCAAAATCTCTAACCATTTAGTACACAAAAATGTCAGATGTCAGCAGGTGGGCAGGAGGGAAGGAAATGGCATCTCAACTGAGCTGCTACTGCCTGGAAATCAATGCCCTCCTGGATCTTATGAGCTCTATTTCTTGCCTTGGTAAAATGCCTCAGTCACACTGGTACTGGCAAGGGTGTTCTGAGAACGTCACACTGGGGCTGCTGAAATCAAATTCCCAACGTAAAGGGATTAAATGAGACCTTCAGCTCTGTTATGCCACCAGCATCAGCTTTTTTCTGCCCTGGGGAGGCACCTCTGTTTTGGGAAAATCAAACCAAATAGGCTGAAAACTCACCTCCAGCCCTGAGAGACAAAATCTTTCTGCTGTGCAGCTCTGTGGGTCTCAGGTACCAGAGGCAGCAGGGCCAAGGAAGCAGAGTGTGTTTGCAGAATAACTCCCTTCATCGAGCTAAAAGGGAATGTGCTCCCAGGGCAAATCTGTCCCTTCGCTGCGGGATAAAACCCAGGATGCTGCAGAGCCTGGATACCACCCAAAAATCCTCCGTCTCTGTATGACGGGAATGGAAATTCAGTTTAATGATCTTCTGATACTGTCAACTGATTCTCTTCAGAATTTGTTATCCAACCTTTCCATATACCTTATATCCCTGTATACTGACTGAACACAGCCTTGCTGTGCTGCCAGTCGAGGCAATGCCCCACACCTTGCTAATGGTGATGGCTTTACCGGTTTGCCTGACCAGTACATCTTGCAGTGGGAAAACATTCACCTGTTATGGGGCATTCCCTGTGTCGGGTATTCCCTGACACTGCTGCACTGACACCCTCACCAATCCCTTCTCATCAGCACATGCAGGAGAAATAACTTGCTCCAATACTTCGTTTTCATATTAAACTGCCAAGAAAAGTAGGAAGTGAAGATGCAAAATGAATGGAAAATTACTCAATAAACAGCATGACACATAGGCAAGGTCAAAGAAACTGGGACAACCGCCCTTTCTACAAGATTCTGGAATGATGCAGACACAGGGAACCTCCCTGAACACCAGCTATCACAGACACCAGGGCACCCCTGAACAGCCACTGCCCATCACAAATCACTGTCAGCAGTTTCCAGGGATTGCTCTGCAGGCTGCGAGTACAGGTCACTGAAATCAGGGATATCTTGAGCCACGCAGCAAGTTCTGACCAGCTCAGAGAAGATGGGTGGGAGAAGTGTTTTCTTCATCTGTAATATGGGGGGCTGTGGGGCGACTCCTGGTGTGCCCTGTGTTTTAGCAGACACCTGCAAGCATGTGCTGAATGTTGCAGACATTACAGCTACCTCGGCTATCCTGGAAAGTCCTTCCCAGGCAGACTTCCTTCTTCCCTTAAGGCTTTGCCAAGCAAATTTTGTGATGGCCTTTTGATTGCTGGATTGACTGCAAGAAGCTCACTCCCTCTGGCAGAGACACACTTCTACATGTTAAACTTTGGATGAAGACCCAATAGCTTTGTATTTTGTACCTTCCACACTGCTGCACAGGTTGTGCTTCGGACTGGCTGAGAATAAGTAGCACAGTAAAACACATAAGCACAAATCTTGTTTGTGTTTGCAAATACAAACCTTGTGTCAGGGGAGGTTTAAGTTGGATATTAGGAGAAGGTTCATCCCCCAGAGGGTGGTCAGGCACTGAACAGGCTCCCCAGAGCTCAAGGAGTGTCTGGACAACGCTCTCAGGGACAGGGTGGGATTGTGGGGTGTCTGTGCAGGGCTAATGGTTGGACTGGATGATCCTTGCCCCTTCCAATTCAGGGTATTCTACAGATATGTGATTCTGTGATTCTTGTTGCCATGTGGCTTTCACATTCAGAGCATTGGTGGGTTTCTGCTTACATCAATCTCTGCAGGTTGCTTAGCACCTGCCTTGCTGCGACTGCTCCTGAGGGAGGGGAGAACAGATGAAGACTCTGCTCAGGGAGATGCCTCAACCCTTCCAGCTCAGCTCGGCATGGCTCACCGCAACACAGGCATGTTATTTACCATTTTCTTCTTCTGGCTGTCAGAATCCTCACTTTCAAAGTCTGGGTCATCCATAACAAACGAGAGCATCTGAGTAGCTATTGGTCCCTCTTGATCACTGTCAGACTCCTCAGGCTTCTCCTCTTTGACCACTTTCTGCTTGGAAGCAAGTCCTTTGCTTTGGGAAGTGGCCTTTGAGGCCTGGGCTGCTGCAGGGGCAGGAGCAGTGGCTGCCAGGCCAGTGTTGACCTTGCTGCTGCTGTTTCGTTCAGACCCAGAACGGGGAGGTAAACTGTCAGGAGGCTTCGGGTCAGTTGCTTTGGTCAAAATTGCTTCACTCTGTGGTTTCAGAGAACTTCTGGAAGACCTGAGAAGAAACAAGTTGTCAGAGCCTGTCCACTCCCACTCTGTGGAGCAAAGCACAATTAACAGCTGAGACTGCCTCAGGGGCTGAATTGTGCACCCCACTGGGAGAGCCAGTTCATCCTGGGGGGAAAGGAGGGAGGGGAGGGCAGGGGTGTGGTGTGGGGGTGTGGTCAAACACACCACTCAGGCTGAGGATAACCCTCGTGCCTCTGTGAATGCTGAGGCGCAGGTGTCCATGCCAGCACATCATGCTTGATGTCACTCACAGGATGTGGTTTGTGGAGAACATGACCCAGCTCATTGCTCCCCAGCACAGGGTGTAATGAGTGACTCCACTCCCTTCACCCAAGACTTGACTCCTCTCCCCTCCCCACACCACTATGAACAGCCATTCTGGTGCCCAGTTATGGGCTCTTGTTCAAATTTGAGGAAAAGGCTGGGCCAGTCCCAAGCAGAACTGTCCCAGTGGCCACAGGAGCTCAGTGCTCTAAGGCATGGGGCAGGAAACACTGCACAAAGCAATTACACCTACAGTAACTACAGCCCCAGCTCACAGCTGAAGGAACAAGCTCACAGAGACACCAAGACTTCCCAAAGGCTGCACACAGTCAGTGGCAGGACTGAGAAGAGGCCAGCACAACCCCACACTTCTGCCTGTGCTTTGTACCTTTCTTTTTCCTGCTCCATGTTTTTGTCTCCATCTGGTATGAGGATGACCTTAGAGTCCTTCACCTCTTCCTCTTCCTCCTCCTCACTGGAGAGGGTGATGTTCTTGCTGGGCACCCGTTCTCCTGCCAGCACTGGTCTGCCGGGAATTTTGTCATCCAGATCCAGGTCATCTTGGAAACTTGCCACCATGGGGTTCCCCCCGGCTGCGTCTCCATCGCTGCAAAACAGACAGTGATCAGACACCTACCCCAGGATGGGCTGGACAGACCTGCCTCCCCTTGGACAGAGACTGACGCTGGCCTGGCTTTTCCAGCCAATTTCAGGAGCAATGTTCTCAGCCCAGGGCAGCTGATGATTAAAGGGCTGGAGCTCCTCTGCTCTGGATACAGGCTGGGAGAGCTGGGGGTGTTCAGCCTGGACAAAAGAAGGCTCCAGGGAGACCTGAGAGTCCCTGTCAGTGCCTAAAGGGGCTCCAAGAGAGCTGGAGAGGGACTTGGGACAAGGAACTGGAGGGACAGGACAAACGGGAATGGCCTTAAGCTGAAGGAGGGCAGGGTAGACTGGAAATTAGGAAGAAATTCTTCCCTGTGAGGGTGGGGAGGCCCTGACACAGGTTGCCCAGAGAAGCTGTGGCTGCCCCAACCCTGAAAGTGTCCAAGGCCAGGTTGGACGGGGCTTGGAGCAACCTGGGCTAGTGGAAGGTGTCCCTGCCCATGGCAGGGGGTAGAATGACACGAGCTTTAAGGTCCCTTCCAACACAAACCAGTCGGTGAGTCTGTGATTCTATGCAGTGCCAGCCTTCCCTTGCCCACTGCCCAGCTCAGGCTGGACCTGCTCCCTGCAGGCTGCAGCACTGGCATGAGCCCTGCACCAAACAGGCCACATTAGGATGTGTCACAGAGCAGCTGCCACCTCTCAAGCTGGAAATAAGTGGCTGGAAAAAGTGAGCCTCACTGGTACAGAGCAGCCTGTGGCCTCAGCTCCATCAGAACATGGAGCTCCATCCAACATGCAAGGATCAGTCAGTCAAACTATGGGAACTGCCTGCTTTCATCTCCACATCCTGTAATTAAACCTGATCATATGCTGTCACTGCTATGGGAACTCACTCAGCTATCAGCTTCCTGGAATCGTTTCTATTTCTGTGGTGCTCCCTGAAGCAGACAGATATCGAGACCATGCTTTAACATTCCCAAAATTAAATTAACCTAAGGACACACATTCAGAGCTGGGAGTCTGTCAGCCTCCCTGGATGTAGCACAGTTCCGTGTTCAGAGGCAGCTTGATTGAGAGCTTTGCAGCTGAAGTTGTGGATTCTTGTCTGAATGTCCCCAGGACTCAATTTTAATACTTTCTGAAGGATTTGCTCATGTCAGAAATATAGATTTTCCCCAGGCTCAGCTGATGAGCCTTTGTATCACTTTTCCTTGTTTTACTTGCTTTATTCACAGAGATACCTAGCTCCTCCCCAATAACCCACCACACACAAGTCACTGTCCTTTTAATGACACCACGTGGATTATACAAGCACAGTCTTCATTTTTACACAGAGACAAAAAAGTCGTTATAGCTTGGAACAGATTAGATTTTAGAGACATAAACAAAGTCCTTAAACTGGAAGAAGGTGGTGTTCCCAGTCAGTTGCACAAGGCAAGCACTGAAAGACAGTGGAGGATGGTGTGCCGGTAAGAAGAGAAATGCCCTAAACACTGTCAGGATGATGGTAACTGCTCACTCTGACTCTTCTCATACGGTTGGATATCAGCTTACAAGTCAGTTTTAAAGAGTTAATACATCTGCCAACAGACAATGGAGTTATTTGTGACAATGGGACACCATGCTGATGACACCTGACGCAGCCAGAGTGATCACAGCCAGTGCTTGTCTGGGTTGGAGTGCCAAGAGTTGGGCCAACATCAGCCCTCTCTGTTTCTGGTGTGGATCCCTCTGCTCTCAGGACTCAGCGCAGCGCCTGGCTGAGCAGGGACAGGCTGCTGAAGAGCCCCTTCATCACTAACACTGCTGCTCTCACACCGAGCCAGGAAGCAGGCACACAGCCTGGCCACACAAAGGAGAGGAGAACTGGTGCCCAAACCAGCCCCCAAGGCTGGAGGAATTACAAGTGAGCGATTCCTGACGTTTGCAAAGCACTGGCAGGGTTTCCTCTTGAAATGCACTGAAAAGAAAATGGAGTGGCATCCTAAAAATGGCAGGATATTATTCTGAACTAAAGACATTGCATTTCTTTAACACATCACTACTCTATTAGGCATAGGGGCTCTTCAGACATTGCTGCCACTGTCCTACCACACACCATCCAGACTTGCAGCCTTTCAAGCATTCCCAGTCTGAATGGAACATCCATGTATCTACCCCCCCTCGCCAAAGTGGGTCACCTCCCTTTGCAGTGAGTGCACTGCCTCCATGTCTAACCAACACAGATCGCTGAGTGACAGCTTAAGAGCAGAGCAGTGGAGTGAATATACATCAGGAAAATCACTGCTGCAGTATAAACAGGGTCTGACAAGGCAAAACTAGGATAAGCTTGTGGTCCTGAGGTTCCAGCTGGAAGGAAGGCAGAGCATGCAAACCCAAGCACATTGAATGGCTCTCTCTAACCCTCGAGGCACTGCCAAGCTGGCATAAGTATTGAGCCAGTGTGATTGTGGGCACAGGTACCCCCCCAAAAACTGACTACACTGGCTGAGGTCTGCTCTGATCACAGAGTTTGCTGGGGTGTCCTCAGTGACAGACTGGCTGCTGAGGAGGAAACAAACCCTGCTGCAACCTGAGCTCAGGGCGTCACACCTGGATGGGCTGTGCTCCCACAGCCCCAGGGCAGCCATCAGAATCCTCTTGCCACGTCCTTTTTTGGGGATAAAGAAAGAGGAAAAAACCCAAGCCCTAATAAAGCAGGTAAGCTGAGGGAATCCCACATCACAGGATGAGCCTGCATGGCTGTGTTCTAGGAGATAGAGGCCTTCTTCAGTGAACCATTGTCCTTGGCTTCCCTCCCTTGGGCTGGTGCAGCTGGGCACCACTATATGCACAAGAGATCCATAAAAGCAAAGAATCAGTTCAGAGCCCTTCAGATGCAAGGGCATAGCAGCCTAATCAACATTTAAGATACAGCTAGGGATGCTGAGAAGACAGATCAGGAACACTGCCAGGTACAACATAAACTGGCTTTCAGACACCTCCAGACTACCCAGGATCCAGGCCAGCCTGACCCAGCAGGAGCCAAGGCAGGAGCTCCTTTGGAGCAGATTAGCTCCTTCGGTGCAGTCACTTACACACTGGCTCAGAGTATCAGGTTAAAGAGCAGCAAACTAAGTTCTGAAACAGCAAACTGGGAGATTGAAATGCCTTCCTAATTAACTGGTAAAGAAACTGATTCGGGGAGTTCTCTATTGCAAGTCAAAGAACCATAACATACCATTAAACAAAACCCAGGACTCCATTCATCTCCATAGGCCTGTGCTGGGATTTAGCTACAGCAACCCCAAGAGCTGTCACTAAATGCTGGAAGGTTCCACAGATGTCTGATCCTTAAGGAGAACAGCCCTATTCCACAGGCAGGAGCACATTCCTCACTGAGAGGAATTTCAGGAAAAAAAAGATGTTTTTTCTAACACTGCTGCTCCATGTCAATTCTTGCTCCATTATTTTAGAGATGTTATGGAGCAGGGAATGGGGGAAGTTGACAAAACATCATTGCAAAAGAATCAAGAATTCCCTACTTCAACAAATGCCAAAATTTACAGCCTTTCTAAAGCTCAACGAGAGCAAACAAATTCTTACAACTGGCAGCAAACACACCCCGGAGCTCAGGAAGCAGTTTAGTGACACAGCACAACATCCTGCTCGCAGCCAGACCAGACCTTGCCCTCCTCCATGGGAGGGAGCAGCCTGAGCAACCCAAGCTCTGCCTGGGGAAGGATGAGGAGCCAGCTGGGAGCTTAGGGGTCAGAGTTCCAGAGAGAACAGGTAAAGGTGACACCACAGTGGGTGCCTGCAACAGGTTGCCCAGCTGGGAAGAACAAGCGCATCAGGCCCTGTACAAAAAAGAGAGGAACAGCCCTGCTCACAGGCCAGTTCACAGGCCCTGGTCCCCATGGACTTCAACCAACTGAGTACCTGCTGGAGGGACAAGACAGCAAGACCTAGGCAACCTAGGAGGTTCCCAGAGCACACTAAAGGTCACTTCCTCCTCCGAAGGATAGAGGAACCAGTGAAAGGTGCTCTGCTGGACCTCACACCCACAAAACATGGGGCACATGTTGGGAGAGTGAAGGTCAAAGGCAGCCTTGGTGAAATTCAGGATCCTAAGGGCAGGGAGGAAAGTAAAAAGCAAGCTGGAGCTCAGGAAAGCAGACTTGGGCATGAAGTCTGCTTGGAGGCCAGAAACCAGAGGTGTACCCAGGGATTAATATGGGGCCCGGTCCTGTTTATCACCTTCATTAATGACTTGGATGACAGGGCAGAGTGTACCCTCAGCAAGTCTGCACGTGATCCCAAACTGAGAAGAGTGACTGATGCCCAGAGGGTCATGCTGACACTCAGAGGGACGTGGACAAGGCTGGGAATGGGCTGACAGGAACCTCATTAAGTTCAACAAGGGGAAGTGTGAAGTCCTGCACCTGGGGAGGAACAACCCCACACACCAATACATGCTGGGGGTCACCAGCTCGACAGAAGAGGGCCTGGGGGTTCCTGGCGGTGCCAAGCTGAACAAGGTGCCTCTGCTGCCAAGAAGGCCAATGGTATCCTGGGCTTCACGAGGCAAAGCAGTGCCAGCAGGTCAGGGAGGTGATTCTGCCCGTCTGCTCAGCGCTGGTGAGGCCACAGCTAGAGTCCTGTGTCTAGCTCTGAGTGCTCCTCAGTACAAGAGACACATAGGCACACTAGAGAGAGTGAGTCCAATGAAGGGCCATGAGGATGAATAACTGATTAACTTACTGGAGCAATACTCACAAGAGGAAAGGCTCTCCCATGTGAGAGTCAGGACTGCTTAGTCTGGAGAAGGCTTGGGGGGGAACCTGAAAGGGTATTTAAACAGCTGAAGGAGGTATAAAGAAAGTGGAGCTAGGCTCTTTTCACTGCTGCTTGATGCCAGGACAAGAGGCAAGGGGCACAAACTGAAATACAGGAGATTCCCCACGAACATCAGGAAACACTTTTTCCATTGACAGCGTGCCTGGGTACTGGAGAGGCTGTGGATTCTCCATTCATGGAGATATTCAGAAGCCATCTGGAAACAGTTCTGGGCAACTGGCTCTGAGTAGCCCTGGATGAGGAGGGAGATTAGACCAGACGACCCCCCAGGTGCCTTCCAAGCCTGTGAATGTATCTCTGCTCCACATACGAAACCACAGTGCACTGAGGTGTTCTCAGAGCTCACCGCAGGGCTCTTGCTTACAGTCACTGAGGCGATTCCTCTGATTTGGGTAAGAGAAGTAATTTCACAAAGTCTCAAACCATGGCCCATTCTTCTGCCACATCTTCAATGGTAGCCTACGAACCGAGGTGAGACACCAAGAGGGAGAAATCACCAGCAGCAGAAGAGCAAGGACTCAAAGCTATCTTCTCGGACTTCATGAGGAGGAGAGACTACAACAAACAACTAGAACTTGGTGAGGGGAACTAGAACTTGGTTCAGGAGCCCAGAACACTCCCACAGCAAAAGACCGTTACATGTCAGCATTAAAGGCTGCTCCTGGACTAAAGTTAAAGGAGGGGCTTGAAAGGTCTGACTGATAGTAATGTAATATACATATATATATAGTTGCCTTTAGTTTGTATAGTATTTATTTATGTAAATAAATGTATATACTTCCCCCTTCCCCTACAGAAGCCTCTGGTCTGAAAGTTTCTCTCCGGTGTTAGGATAGATTGTGGAAAGGGGTGGGGAGAAGCCTAAAAATTGGATTTTAGATTTCTAATGTGGCTCAAACTGCAGAAGCTGATTATTGAGGACAGCGCTTACAGAACCTGTATGCTGTTCCCAGGTACCATGGGGCTGTAACTGGCATCCTGAAGGAAAATGGTTATTGCAGATGAAGGTCAGAGCCATATCTGCATGTCTGAATTTCAGCACATCTGGCTTATTGTGGTAGGCCCCTTTTGGCAAGAAATAGAACATCACATTGCCAGACCACAGAGAAAACTATGTGATCTACAGAAGAAACCAGAGCAAGCCAGGAATGCCAGGCTGCAGAGGAATGACAATTTGCAGGGATGTGCTGCAAAGTCTTCTCCCAGGGAAACAAAGCTGTTCTGACTGCACTGGGTACCACCGTCAGCAAAGGATGAAGCTGTGAACAAGTGTGGGCTCTGTGAAAGCCCAAAGGGGTCTCTTTTTCTGCCCCCACCAACTCACTGACACTGGAAGGCTACCAAGACTGGGGACAGAGTGCAAAAGGACATCAGAGCATCCAAAAACATGTCAACTCTAAACCAAGGAGCAGGGTTCTTGCACCCCTGTTCAACACGTTTGCCTTTTTATACAGTTTGCCTGTACCTATTTGCCTCTACTGACCGACACCCTGGAGCAGAGAAGCCCCTGTGAAAGATCCAGCCTCCTGCCCACAGCAGAACTGCAGCTCCAGAGCTCTGAGGGCACTTCCCTTGGCCAGTCCCTTGGCCAAACCCAGCATGGTCAGGCTTGGCTCTCATGACAATTTCTTGTTAAACACAGAAAAATATCCCAGCTCAGCCACAGCCATGAGCAAGACACTTTGTAGGCCAGCATGCTGCCAGCAACCAATATTTTTTTCCTTGTCTTTTTTTTTTTCTTTAATAAAACATCCACGTGTTCTGCCATCACAAGGGATGATGATTCAGGCTGACCTGCATTAGACAGAAATTGAGCCTCACACACAGCACTGATTTAAAGTTGCTGTGGTTGAACTAGAGAACACTGAATCATGACAAAGATGTCAAAAGATGCAGAATCCACCACATTCACAGATTAGCAGTGTCAGTGTTTATTTAGTCTCTTGGTTAATCCAGAGTTGATGACAAGAGGCAGCAGGCAAGGAACATACTAACCAAAGGGATGCAGAGCCTGTGAGTATGCTTAGGTCACCGCTTAAGAGACAGTCTGCTTTCAGACAGCTCACTACACATTCTCTTGTCTGAGCAGCTCAGTATACACAATGCCCTTTCCCTTACTTTTTGGTTAAAAAAATCAAAGCCAGGAAAAGAAAAAAAGGGGGAAAAAAAAAGAAAATCCACCTTATGGCATAAGCACAACTCTGCCATTTGGAGGAGATAGACAGTTACAGAGTCACAGACCAGTTTGGGTTGGAAGGGACCTTAAAGCTCAGCTTATTTCAACCCCTCCGCACTGAGCATCTTCAACTGCAGCAGGTTGCTCAGAGGCCTGTCCAGCCTGACTGGAAATGTTTCCAGGGATGAGGCATCACCACTTTCTAGGCAACCTATGCCGCTGCCTCACCACCCTCACGGTAAAAAAATTCTTCCTTATACCTAGTCTGAATCTCCCCTTCTTTAGTTTAAAACGATCACCTCTTGTCCTATTGCAACAGGCCCTGATAAAAACTCTGTCCTCACCTTTCCTTGCATCCTGAAAGGCTGCAATAAGGTCTCCCCAAAGCCTTCTCTTCTCCAGGCTGAACACGCCCAGCTCTCCCAGCTTGGCTCCAGAGTAGAGGGACTACAGCCCTTGGAGTATCTCCTTGGCCTTGTCTGGACTTGTTCCAACAGCTCCACGTCCTTCTGATGTTGGGGACCCCGGAGCTGGAGGCAGCTCTGCAGGGGTGTCTCACCTGAGGGGGCAGAGGGGCAGAATCCTCCCCTCCCCACTGCCCATGCTGTGGGATCAGCCTGGGGCACAGGAGGGTTCTGGACTGGGTCATGTTCAGCCTCTCCCCCACCAGCACCCCCAAGTCCTTCTCTCCAGGGTTGCTCCATCTGTTCATCCCCAGCCTGGACTGATACCAGGAGTTGCCCTGACGCAGGGTCTGCACCTTTAGCTTGGCCTTGGTGAACCTCATGAGGTTCCCATGGCCCACCTCTCATGTTTGTCCAGGTCCCTCTGGATGATATCCCGTCCCTCAGGAGTGTCACCTGCACCCTCAGCTTGGTGCTGTTGATAAATTTGCTGAGGGTGCAGTCGATCCCCCTGTCTGTGTCATGGATGAAGACATTAAGCAGCACTGGTCCCAGTACAGACCCCTGAGGGACACCACTTGTTACTCATCTTCACCCGGGCTTTGAGACACAGATCACTACCATCTGGATGTGATCATCCAAACCATTCCTTATCAACCCATCAAATCTCTTGCCAATTCAGACAGAAAATGTTGGAAAAAAACATTAGACATAGACAAAGAAAAAGAAAGGCACCCCTTAAGAGGTTTTTGGAATCTGCAGGCAACCATGCAGTGACACTCCCAAAGGAGCATGACCCTCTCCATCCTTCCTTCCAAAATTCCACAGAGCTATGGATTGCCCCCAAGTGCCTTCCAGCAAACCCCAGATCCCCTTATAGTGTCTAAGGAATGGCAGTACCAGGTCACAAAGGAGCTTGGCCATGCTTTGGGCCTCTGCAGAAGGGAAATATTCATTAAGGAAAACATAATATCCCTGCAAAGTGCACTGTGTTCCAGAAGGAAAATACTGCAAATAATTCAGTGTGTTTGGCCAGAAGGAAAATCCCTTCCTGACCCAAAGGATCCAGTGGTTTAACCTGTGCACAAAGC
This sequence comes from Chiroxiphia lanceolata, assembly GCF_009829145.1. Lineage (NCBI taxonomy): Eukaryota > Metazoa > Chordata > Aves > Passeriformes > Pipridae > Chiroxiphia > Chiroxiphia lanceolata. The sequence goes on along the minus strand of NC_045657.1, from coordinate 11,353,887 downwards.
AAGACAGCAGCACCAGGAAGGTGATAACCTGCTTTTCCTGCTGTTCCTCCTTTCCAGGGAGCAGTATTTGTCACTAAATGGGAGACAGTGAATGCTAGGATTGACCATAATGTACCCAGAAAAGCTCTGGGACAGCTCTGGAATCACTGTCTGAATGGTTGCAGCAGGTTAGCCAGGCTGCGTATCCAGGTGTGTCCCTGTCCCACCCTCCCTCCACCCTCCTTTCCTTACCTTTCACTGTCCACATGGTGTTTGGGTTGTGCTTTCCCTTTGTCCTTCTGCGGTGCCGAGTCTTCCAGAAAACTGTGGTCCAGGCTGTCCTCGGGAACAAAGTCCTCCACACTCTGTACCTTGGCAGGGGCTGCAGGGTCAGGGGGAGGAGTGGCAGCAGAAGGATCTGCATTAGTGACAGGAGTTGTAAAACACGGGGGTCAACACAAGCAAGACAGAAATTGGCTTCTTCCAGATCTGTGCTGCCCAGGGTGGCAGCAACCATGAGGCAGAGGGAGGTTATAAACAAGATATAAATCAGCCCAGAGTCTGGCATGAAGGCACTCACAGATCACACATGGCTGCTGTGGTTTAGAATTGAAAACCTCTGGCACGGACTGGCTCTGCTCTCCAGGGAAGGCTGCAACTGCCTGTACAGGTTTTATACCTGTGCTATGTGCACTGCTCCTGTGAGATGTCCTCTCACTATTCTCTTACCTTTTTCAGACTGTTTGGCTCACTCTCTCCTATTCTCTTGCTTTTTTCAGCTGTAACTGTCCAAGGCAGAATTGTTCACCCTGTGCTTTTAGATATCCTGTGTAACCAAACGCTCAAGAGCTACCTCAAGAAGAGGCTAACTTTAATACAGTTTATTTGTAGAGACACCTTTGCCCATCTTTAAGGTATCAGGATGAAAGCTCATGAAATTAGCATAACTGAGAAGCCTGAAGTGATTAACCATTTTGGAATCTGCAGCATTCAACCTTTTTCCTCTGCCCACACTGTAATTTACATCTAGGCTCTTTTCTTTTGGATGAACAAGATTTGTGTCTTATTTTTTTCCTGCTTTTTGCTCTCCTAGCACAGCTTTCAGATCACTTTTGCATACAAACGCTATCACTAATGCCATAGAATATCGTTGGTGTAAGCTAAACCCCAGCCAAAAGAATTAGTTCTCCAAGACTTCAAGGAAAAGCTTAAATAGCAGCTCCCAGAAAAATCCAAGGATTACTTGGTGACAGTGATTTTTTGGCTGCTTTCCAGTGAACTAGTCCCTGGGTACATTCCAGTGGAGGTGCAGACTCTTGGCACACTACAGAAACCTCAGAACACCAACACATCACCTCTCCCTGGCTGCCTTTTGTAACCCTCCCTAAGCATCCTGAGATACCAGGGCTGCAGGTCACAAGCCCAAAACAGTTCTCAAGCTAAGTCAGAGTTAAAGGAAGAGAAGAAAAAGAAAAACCCCAAACCTAAATGCTGTAACACTGGTAGTAGACCACTTGTCTCTTTATTCCTACAGATCAATACAACAAAGGTTTTTTTATTGACAAGGAATTTCTAACATCTGCTCCTCTTTGGTCTTTGTTTTTTTTTTCTGGGTAGGAAGAGTCATAAACAAACCAAAATGGGTGCACTGTGTCATATCTGGGAAGAGGTTCATGATGCAGAACACCGCGTGCAGATCTAACCAGAACCATTTCAACATGTGAAATTGCAACCGGCGTTCCCAGCACCTCCTCCTTTCTCTCTGTGGGTGCCTTGGCAGCACTGTGAGCTCGAGGGATTGACAATGTGAGAGGGAAGGTATTTCCAAACGGTGACTCAAATCATGTCAGGATTTTTAGGCAGTGCCAGCTCTGCAGCTCCAGTCACCTTTGCAAACAAAGTGAATGTGACAGGCAAATTAAGGTCCAGATCAGTAAAATGACATGCAACAAACCCCTGATGCCTCTGCCTCATCACTCAGTCCAGCAGAGTTGGGACTGAGGGCTAAGCTGCTCCACGCTGCACCAGTGCTGAGCAGGAGCTAAGCCCACTCCCTCCTCCTGAGCAGCTCTGAAGGAGCGTTATTTCCCCGGAGGGGACCCGCTGCGGAGCCTGGACCTACGTGATCATTTCTGGCTGAATAACCTTTAAACCCAGCACTCCGCTTCTCTCTGCTACACACAGGACCCTCCGAGCTGACACACTTGTGCAAGGACAGCACTTCAAATAGCTTCTCTAACCATTTTTCTTGCTATTCAAGAGGTGTTTGTGCTCCTGGTAACAACCTGACAGGTATTTTATTTATTTTATAGTGTCTCCTGTGTGTTGAGGACCTTCCTCCTGAAGCATGCCACAGCCACCACCCAGCTGGCTGGGCACAGTTCCCATCCAAGCCCAGCACAGAGACAAACCAAAATACTGATCAGGAGAAAATAGAGAGTGACAGTCTCGCTGCACACACACTGGGCCTTCACACACTTGTCTGTTCAGCCTCTCACAGGGAAATAATGAAAATAAAACAGAATCACAGAATGTTCTGAGTTGGAAGGGACACACAGGGATCATCGAGTCCAACTCTTAAGTGAATCCATATGGGGATGAACCCATGGTCTGGCGTTATTAGTACCAACTCTAACAAGATGTGGTGAAACACCCTCTGTCCCAGCCCAGAGACAGCGAAAGGCCCACAGGTGACATCTTGCCTAGACCTGCACCAGCACCTACCTGCTGGGGAGGAGAGGGCTCTGAGGCAGGGGACGTCCCAAACAGCCGCGCAATAATGCCACGCTTGGGCGGGGGGGCTGCGGCCGGGGGTTGCCGGCGCGGGCACGTGGGGCTGTGGGGCCTCGGGCACAGGCATCGGTGAAAAGATGGTGGGGGTCAGGAGAGATGGTGGAGCTTGTGGCAAGTGCCGGCGTGGTGGTGCCAGGACTAGAGCTGCCCGTACGACATGGAGCTTGGAGGTACGATGGGCGACTGGGAGCCAGAGGAGGGCTCTGCCCGTTCGTTGTAGTGGTGACGTGGTCCTTGACTTCGGGCTTCCATCATTCAAGAAACCTGTAGGGAAGACAAATTACAAATATAAGGAATCAAGAATCATATAATCACAGACTGGTTTGTGTTGGGAGATACCTTAAAAGCTTATCTTGTTCCACCTCTCTGCCATGGGCCGGAACACCTTCCACTAGCCCAGGTTGCTCCAGGCCCTGTCCAACCTGGCCTTGGACACTTCCAGGGATGGGGCAGCCACAGCTTCTCTGGACAACCTGTGCCAGGGCCTCACCACCCTCACAGGAAAGAATTCTTTCCCAATATCCCATCTAGCCCTGCCCTCTGGCAGTTTAAAACCATTACCCCTTGTCCTGCCACTATTTGCCCATATAAAAAGTCCCTCTCCCTCTTTTTATAAGCCCTTTTTATTTGTCTGTGTGCTGAGCTGGGAGGGTAGGGGTCTGCTTCCAGCTGGGCTGGGAGGGTATGGATCTGCTTCCAGTGACGCTGTGACTCCCCAGGCCACATGAGTTAAACTCACCCAACCTGCATTGAGGTGTGGAGAATCCCAACCTGCTCTGCACTGCAAGATGAAACTTATATTTTCAACACTACTGGGAACTCCCTGGATAGACAGACTATAATAACATGCCAGGGTTTCGAATGCAACCTTAAGTCAGTTGTTGGACATATGTCTCTAAGGGAGTATGTGCTATAGGAATGGCACAGTTTTAGATTCTGCAGAAGGGATCAGAGTTCAAGAAAACTCAACTGCTATAATAACCTCTTTATCAGTCAAGAACGGATTTGAGAGGAGAATCCTTGAACATCAAAAGAAAAGAGCTGTCCTGAGGGCTCAGCGAGGACTGAGTGCCATCACCCTTCTTTCAGTGTTCAGATGCACAGGCAGGCTCTCCCCCTGCACACACTCCCCCTCCGTGTGGGAGGTAGTGGAGCCAAGCAGCAGGAGTTCTGCAGCAGGCTGTGGTCCTGGCTGTGTTCCTGCCTGGAAGAGCATTAAAGCCTATACTGCTAGAGAATGAAAAGCTCTTTTCCCAAAAGGAGCCCAAGCCTAACCCAAGCCTCCCTCTGCATCCTACAGGGTCAGCAGCCTGTTCACAAGCTGTGAGCAGAGAAACACGGACAGAGACAGGCTCTTGCCATGAAATGGTCTCAAAATAAGATCTGCTACATGCTGCACAGCTGAGAGATACAGAGAGGACACCCAAAGTGAAGCATCCTGTATAAAATCCAGCACGTCACGGTCTTGCCTCTCATTTCATTAAGCCTAATGCATTCAAGCACAGAGGCTCTGGGTTCAGCTGGTTCTGCAAGACAGACACGATTGTGCTTCAGGCAATGACAATGTCAAAGTAAAGCTCCTCTCCCATACAGAGCATGACCTCGTCCTTCAGGGACCTGAGCCAGCCCGAACCCTCCCTGGACTGACTGCTGAGCAGAATGCAAACAGCAGGGGCTAAGAGACTCTAAACCTCCTTGCGATATAATTTCCTATTTTAAGGAGTAACTTGATATACTTTTAAGGAAGAAACTTGGTGACCAGCAGTGTCGGGAGCCCTGGGGAACAACATCCCTATGAAGCTGTTACTTGAATTGGAAAACCAGTGGTCCTTCCTAACTAAAGAACTGGCTAAAGTGGACATCAAGGGCAGCACTAAAAAGCAGAATTACTGATGAGAGAAATCCTTGGCAGAGTTCCTCAAGGACTGGCTTTGAGATATATTTCAGCATTTCAGTGGAGCAGCACAGAGACCAGAGAAATGCTCATGAGGTGCAACTTGGGAGGCAACATCAGCAGAGAGGAGAATAGAGACAAGATACAGATAGAACTGGATGATCCCAAGTAACAGAAATAGGAAGAAATTAGGCAGTACAAAGGAAGTCTTCATCCGCTCAAGGCTGAGGAAACAAGTGTTCTTGCTCCCAGTTCACCAGATGAGAATGGTTGGGAAAGACTCACCTCGCTCATTTCAGAAGACTGGACTAAGGACTGTAATCACAGTGGTGCAGGAGCCTGGCTCTCACACTCTGTCCACTGCCTGTCCCCTGAGATCACTGTCATACAATCACAGAACCATGGAATATCTTGAGCTGAAAGGGACCCACAAGGATCATCGAGTTCAATTCCTGGCTCTGCACAGGAGACCCCAACAATCCCACCATGTTGCCTGAGTGTTGTCCAAATGCCCCTTGATCTCTGGCAGCCTTGGGGCCATGACCAGTGCCCTGGGGAGCCTGTTCAGTGCTCCACCACCCTCTGGGGGAAGAACCTTTTCCTAATATCCAACCTAAACCTCCCCTGACATAGCTCCAGCTGTTCCCTTGGATCCTGTCACTGGTCACAGACAGCAGAGACTGGAGCTGCCCCTCCACTGCCCCTCGTGAGGAAGCTGCAGACTGCCAAGGCATCTGAATCAGTGCAGTGCTGTGGTGGCCTCACTGATGCTTCCACTAGGATCAAGGACAAGGCTTATATGTGCATTCCACCCAGTACACTGGCTAGACCAAAATGAGGTCTTGGCAGAACTAAGCTCAGAGCATGTGACACAGGATTCATTCCCCATCCTCCCTCTCTGTGGATGAGTAGCTGTGGTGAGCTGTGCGACAACACGTTCCACTGAAAATGATGCGTGGATTTGTCATGCACCAAAGAGAAAACATAAAGGAGTTTAACTCCTGCACTGAGCTCTGGGGAGACTGCATCAGATTTGTTTGGAAGGTGCACAATATATAACACATGCTGCAAGAACATAATAGTGTGTACTCAATACATCTGTGTCACTGTTCTGCAGGGCCGAGCCATCGCACATCGCTCCTTTCCTGAGGAGAGGGGACCAGACGTGGTTCAGCATCCCTCTGGGCAGGGTACACATGGCATCCGTGGGGAGGGAAAGGCCAACCAGGGGTCCCTGCAATTCAGCCCTCATCCAACAAAGCAAAGACTCTATATCCACAAACCATGTGACCTTGCCATGACCTGAAAAGCCGTCCAAGAGCTTTGCCTGCATGGGATGTGCAGCTCTTCAGCTCCATGCCACATGCGCTCAGTGCTGAATTCTACCATCCCTCCCCTCCCAGCTTTGATCCAGGGCTCCTGGCGAGCCAAAGGCAGGATGGCTGAATAGCTCTGCTTTGTGGTACTCACTCCTCCTCCTCCCAAGCCCTACTCAGGGTTAAAGACTCCTGCTTTCCAACTGTGAGGAGAGATTTATCTCAGCTGCTCTACATGCATCCCCGTTCCTGTTTATAGCAATAGCAATCCTGGATGGAAGCCTGCAAGCCTGGTCAACTGCTGCACCCACAGCCAAGGTACTGCTGCCAGCACCACTCGCTCTCCTGGCTGAGCTGGGCTCCCTGGCTGTCTGTGTGAGCACCTAAATCACCAACGCCGCATGAAGCCAGAACGAACAACCTCTGAGTCTCAGGTCGCTGGGTCCCACCGTTAAGGCAACTGGGTGACTCAGGTAGGATAAGATGATTGTACTCTGAAGACTTAGGAACAAGGAGATACAAAGAATATATAGAGTCACTTTAGGATACAGAATAGAAAGCTCAGAGTACTTAAAGCTGGACTCAACAAAGCATAGGACACTCTTACAATACCAGGGTATTTGAAGATTTACTGTACTTGGTTCTACTAAAGTGGCTGATTTTGGAAACAACCTGCTTTGTTCTGGGAAAGTAGCCAGCTCCAGAGGGAGGGAAGGCTGAGACTACCACCTGTTTCTCCTGTAGAAACACATGAATTTTAAGAGCTGGAGGGAAAAAACCCACTACATAACTGAAGTATAAAGAATGTCATCCTTCCCTCTAGCTCAGCCAGGTTGGAGAGTAACACACATGCAGGCTTGGTCTGCACCTGTGCTCCTACACCTTGCTCACCTATGGCATGTGAAGGACATAACAGGAGGACAGCAAGTTCTTTCAATAGGAGATACCAGTGGTTATTGGGGACATCAAAACACAGGCTCTTGCCCTAGCACAACGCCAAGGAAGCTGTGGCACGTGTGCTTCGTGTACACCTCCCTCATCTCCAACCAAACACGTGGCCCAAGCCTTGTGCCCTGTGACACTGGGGAAATCAGGGTGGTCTGACACTCGTTCTACATGGGCTGCACAAACAGCTCTGCTGAGCTTTTATATTCAGATCTTCTTCTGTGAGGGAGGTGGTGGAAAACCAGCACACATGAAACCCTGCCAGCAAGCTCGCAGTAATTTCTAGGGTGGAGGTGTCTGAGCGTCCTCCACACTTTGAAAATACTACATAATGCATGAATGCTTTCTCTGGCTTTATACATACTCCTCAGAGGCACAAGTGTGGCTGTTTTGGGAACACACTGGGCCAAACCTGTCATGCGTGTGTTTTTTCTCAGATTTATACAATCTGTCCACTTCCTTGTTCTATCCATCAGTCCTTTGCAAAGGGACCACTCAAAACCTTACTGCAGAACAAGCAGCGCTTGTGCCCACAACTGGATATAGTAGACCAGGTCCCAGTAAAGCACAAGGTAAACTCATGCCCGAGTACTCTTGTTCCGTTGGGATATAGAGACAGCAAACGTGCCACGCATGTCCAGGTGGGTCATCTGTCCTCACCCACACGGGCTCCTTGTTTGCCTTTCAGTCCCTCCATTTCAGACAAGTCCAAAACATCCTCAAACCCCTGAATAATTCACTGGAGGTTGGACCTGCTCGCAAGCAGACACTTCTATGCAATTTTAAAGACGAACACGCTCTGTGGGAACAAAAATTCATCAGAGCCTGAGGTTACTATTGCTCTGCTCCCAGGGCAAACACAAAAAGACTTGTTAGCCTCACAACTTCCTAAAATGAACACAATGCTTGTGTTCATTTCCTATTCGAGATGGGAGCAGCTTTTTGGCTCCTGGTTCTAATGTGCTGTGATCAATTTTTCAGATGTATTTCATGTGGCAAGAAAAGCTTTGGGTTATTTTATTAATTGTGAAAATGAAGATTAATTGGCTGTATGACATCAATTTAACTGGGTTAGTGATGGTTAGATTTCCATGTGCTTGTTTTGAGCTCATTAAAGGTACTGCACCTGATTCCCCCGATCAGCCCAGGCCACTGATTATGGAATCAATGGCCAAGCAGGGTTTAATCATGCTGTTGTCCTGTTTTCCACCTGACAAAATGGTGCAGCAGGGTAACCCTCTGCTTCATAACATACAGGACATGCACCATGTCCCCCACTTCTCTAGCAAGACTGATGATGACAGGTTTAGATGCCCTTAATTCTTAATGCAGCACCCCCCAAAAGTATGACCTAGTTAGAGTGCCATTCCAGTTCAGGCTGGCTCCTGACCTGCCTAATGGCCACAGGGATTCAGAACAAGAGCAGAGGATAAAGGTGGGGCATGGGGAAGAGAAAGCAGGAGTGGGTTTACTTTCCTCACTGGTAGCTGGTGTCATTCTGGACCAGCCAAGGATACCAGAGAACAGGTCCAGCAGCAGCTCCTCCTGCCACAGCGCTGGTGTTACTCAGCACCACAGTCTTCCCAAAATTATGAGCTGTGCTCAACGTGGATAAAACAACCAGGCAAATAAAACTCCAACCCCTCAATCAATGACTCTGTAGTGACTAAAGCTGTCGCTGCAGGGAGCATGTATCCCCAAAGCAGAGCCCTCAGCAGGGCAGCCCAAATGCCTTTCTGCAGCCTGGCATCCACAGGCTGCAGAGGAGACAGCCTCAAGTTGTGCCAGGGGAAGGTTTAGTTTGGATATCGGGGAAAATTTCTTCACCAAAAGGGCTGTCCAGCCCTGGCACCATTCTGTGAGGGGACAGGCACACTGAGCATAACTAAGTTCTCCTTGTGACAGAAGATAAGCTGGGTACAGTTAAAAATGCAGAAATTGAGCAAATTAAGTACAAATTCTGAACAACATAAGGAAAGTAATTGCTCCTTCTTTAATAAGAATTTAAGAACTCAAAAAAGGCTGAAATGTGTTTTTAGCAGCATTGAAAATGTAAAATCTGAGAAAGCACAGAGCCTGAGGTGTGGCAGGCAGAGAGGAGCCTAAGCACAGGGAAGGAGCTGGAAGCATCTGACCGTGTCTCCCACAAGCAGTGGCTGCCCGGGATGGCTTACGTAAGGTGGATGAGGCAGCGCTGTGTGCCACCTCGTGTTGTCTCTGGGATCCACATTTTGGAGAAGTGATGTTTTTGTCCTCAGGTTCCCTGCTGCAGCAGGAGGAAGGGCTCTTGTTCTCTTTTTGTTCTCACAGAGCCAAGTTTAGAATCAGTCATTGTGACAGAGCAGCTACCAGACGTGCACAGGGTGAATGAATAACCGAGATGTCCTAGCGCTGTCACCTCGCCTTGCTCCATGGCCTGATTTTATGGCAGGAGAGCAGGAATGGCCTCTGAGGAAGTGCTGCAGCATTCACACCATGGCCTGTGGCCCCAAATGCCTCCCCTTGCTGTGCAACCTCCCCTTGCTGTGCAATTTGGGTGACCCACAGCAGAACTCCCAGTGCTGTCCAAACTGAGGCAACAAGCACAAGGGTCTTGTGACAAGAGGTTGTAGCCAGGTGGGGGCCAGTTTCCTCTACCAAGTAATAAGCACTAAAAAGGAACATGCAAAAGAGGCCTCAAATTGCACCGGGGGAGGTTTAGGTTAGACGTTTGGGAAAATTTCTTCACAAAAAGGGTGACTAGGCATTGGAACAGGCTGCCCAGGGCAGTGGTGGAATCACTGTCCATGGAAATGTTCAAAAAAACACGTGGATGTGGAATTTGGGGACATGGTTTAGTAGTGGTCTTGGCAGTGCTGAGTTAACACAGTTGGACTTCATGATCTTAGAGGGCTTTTCCAACCCTAATGATTCTATGATCTGCCAAGGGTCACCAAGCCAAACCACATCAACACACGTGCTGCGTGCAACAGGGTGAGTGGCAGCAGGTGCTCACTCAGACATCCACTCAAGTACCATATTAAACATTATAATCCCAAAATTATGGGCATCTGACAAGCACGGATGCAAGGATCTTCCCAAACCCTCACTGCTTTTAATATTTTAGCAACTCCTCTTTTGTCAGGCACCATGGCTGTGGTATTTCTGAGGCCAGGTTAAGCTAATTCTGCAGCCTGACAGTGCCATCAGCTCCCCAGCAGCTGGGCAGTGTGGTCACACTGGATGGGATGATCCAGTCTAATACCCACTGCTGGAATCAGGAGGTCTAGCCACCACCTTGCCAGTACCATACTGCTGCTGCTGCTGCCTTTAAGATCTGGTGTTTGACAGATGCTTCTCAGAGCCAGCCCAGTGCAGACTAACCCAGAGGTAGATATGGCATAAGATAGTTTTCATAGAGTTACAGAATCCCAGGCTGGTTTGGGCTGGAAGGTACCTTAAAGTTTATCTCATTGCAAACTCTGCCATGGGCAGGGACACCTTCCACTACACCATGTTGCTCCAAGCCCTGTCAAACCTGGTTTTCTCCTGGATTGGTGAGCTGAAGTGACACACGTGGAGGTCCAGCAAATTCTAAAACTGATGGAAGGGTGAGAGGTGACGAAGCAGGAAGATCTTATGCTGTGAGTTTGAAATAGCTCTGCCAACTCTTAATTCTTTTAAGTATCTTCCCATTACTGAAGCAGTACAAACAAACGTATGGAAAACTATCTGACAGCACAGCCCACACAGCCCAGGTCCTTGGAGCAGGGACATCAAGAGAAATGCTGAAGGCATGAGGAGACTAACTGGTCCCTGAGGAATGAGGTGAACACTCTGGAAACAGCACTGTTTCGTGCCCATTGGGGTCTTTCAATGCTCTCAAAGGAAAACACACTGAACAAGGTTACAGAACTCGAAACTTGGGCTGAAAAATGCTTGTCAAAATGGCTGTGCATGAATATTTCATAATCATTGACTCCAACTCCCAAATAAAGCTACTGTAAATAATCCTTTTTCAATACATTCTGAGGCTGACTTTTCTGGCTTGCACATTGCAATAAAGGCCTTGTGATGGGAATTCATGGAACATGGATTCCTGTTCACTGTGCAGATGTACTGGCTTTGTGGGACTAAATTTGACAAACACTGTTCCAAGCAGCAAGCACACAGCCAGGGCACAGAACAAACACAGGGAAGAGGAACCAGCCACTTTTTCAAACTAGAAATGCACCCAGGAGTTTAGAAGTGCTCAGTGGAACAAAAGACAGCAGTGTTGTTGCTATTACGTTCTGCCTATCACAAAACACACAATACACAGGAATACAACAGCCAGAAGGAGAGGAACCAGTTTGTGTACTGAGCCACTGAGAGCTGGAAAATATCCCCTTTCAGCAATTCATCTACAATCCCTTCAGCATGTGCTGGCTCCAGGTGTGCTGCTTGGCCTCACCTCCCCTGCCCTCCCCTGACCACACGCCTGTAAGAACCAGAGCCTTTCACAGGGATCCCCAAGTGCATGCTTTATTTCAGGTGATGCCACTTAAAAGTGACATTTTATCCAAAGAATCCCTAGATGTCACACACTAGACCCTTCAACCTGGCCACATGTCACAGCTGGGGCTGCCCAACATTCACGTGACACCCAAACAGTTAGAAAAGACAGCTCAGTGACATACAGTTCGTAGTTTTGGTCTTCAGTCTCTTGCTGCACTGACAGCTCCTCCAGAGTTGCATCAATATCCAGCTGATTTGTTTCCAGCTGCCGCAGCAACGTCTCCCTCTGAGGAAAGGAAAACAAGCCAGGTCTGAGCAGGGAAGGCTCATTGTAACATATCTCTGAGCAGTGAGATCCTGTGTCACCACTCTACCACAGCAACGTGTTGAACAGGAGCACTGGCCCTGCTTAGAGTGTCAACTGAAATACAGAACACAGAGGAAGCAGAAGCAAAAGTAGATAATCCAGAAAGTTTATGTATAAGAAGTGCCTTGTTCTGTGAGCTGTTCTCAGCCATAAATCAATACTGTGTGATTCAGACACTGCATCACTAGTTACATTTGGATAAAAGATTCAACTCCTGTGGAGATCAGTTGTGCAACCTATTCGCTTGGGTCTTTGATTTTCCCTGTGCTAAAACAGCCCCTCTGTGAGCAGGACTCAGCTGATGCAAAACCTCCCAGTAATTTTCTTTTTGCTGTCATGGTAGACGAGTGAGCACAACTGTCAACCAAGCGACACTTCTGAAGTCCCTGCCCCTCTGCCTCCTGTTGCTGCCCCACAGATGGGGGACAGACATCCCAGTCCATTTCAAATGGGCAGTAAAGTGAGTCGGCTTCACTAATGTAGCCCAGGGCAGCCCCATTCAGTCCTTCACTTCCCACACTTCCAACAGAGTCCAAGCAAAAATCTCAGCTGAGGGGAAGTGCTGGCTTAACAGACTCCCTCCTCCTGACAGCCCGGATAGCAGCAAGGAGAGACCAATAACCACAGGCATTAGGCTGAGCCAGCTCCAAGGGCTCTGCCACAGCCCTGAGCACAGGGCTGACACAGCATCCATTCCTTCAGAAACATCATTCCGGATCCCCTGGACAACACTAGAGCTGTATGTGATACAAATCCTGCCCCAGAGCCCCGTCCCCTCTGCTCAGGCACAGCTGGCTGGCACACAGCTGGGCACTGGCACCCTGCTTGCCTCCTGGGGGGGCTCTGAGCACGGGCATGCTGACCAGCTCACACCCCGAATTCTGGAGTCAAAAGCCACAATGTTCAGTGTCTGAAAGTATCAGTCCTCCCTCTCCCACTGCCTAGGCACTGTGTGGCCCAGGAGCAGGGACAGCTCGTGCTGAGCTCGGCCGGTGACTCACGGCACTGCACTGTCCCCGTCACAGCAGGTCCGTGGTGCCAGGGGTGCAGCCAAGGCAGGAGGAGATGGAAGAGAAACCACACGCTTCCTCCGCATTGCCAAGGTTTTTGCTTTTATAACTGCCTTATCCTCCAAGAACATTTAAGGTTTCCACTCTGACAAATATTTTTGAAGGCATCAATAACCATGGTGAATTTTTAATTCCCTGTTTGACAACACTTAAGCTCACTGCAGGAAGATCCCACCAGACTAAAAGGCCAAAAGGAAATCTACTACATAATTCCCAGAATAAAATCCCTCTGTGAAGATAAACATTTGCATGAAGCGATGGTGTTCAGTGCCTATGTGCACATGCTGCTGGCATTATGGTTTCACAGACACGACAACTTTGAAGCCATCAAGACACTGTACAGATTTTAAGAGCAAACAACTCATCTGGCTCATTCAAACCACACCACGCTGCTGTGACCCAGGGTACAGTCAGGGCACAGCCCGAGCCCTCCATGGAGCGGGCCAGTTTATATCAAATTCTATCATGACTGATATCAGCAGACAAGGTTCAAGTAATTTTTATTTTGTATTATAAGACCAGGTGATTCATCACAGGTGATAACCCTTAAACACACTGAAATTTACTGGAAGGCACAGCCTTTCTTGAAATTTAAGAGCTTCTGTGATCATTTAAACTAATTTACTGCTTCATGTTTACCTTTGCCATTGTGTTAAGAGCTTGGAGCAATTCCTGTTTTCTTTGCTAGGTTATTTTTATTCATCAAATTCAAAAGCTCTCTTCAGACGGAAACTTGACTTCAATTAACATGTATGCAAAGAATTATGAAATCATTAGTTAATGTCAATTCCCTTTATCATGATTTACAGACAAGAAAGATTCAGAAAAATATGCTATACCTATTTAAATGTGCTACACTAATCAGAAGTACTAATAAAGATTTTAGAATTCAAATTCTAGATTTTACAACTCAAGATTCAAGAAAATCAAGATTTCAGAAGTAGTAGATGTCATCCTCCTACGTTACTCAGGCAGTATGAGCAAAAATGAGACAAAAAAAGGCAAGTCTGCTGCTTCTTTGTCCCCAGTTTCCTAAGATGGGTGAAATAAATGCTGAGCAAATTAGCTGAGCAAACAGAGACAGAAGGGCTACTGCTCTCCAGGGCTTACCTTAGGCTCTTTGATAATGACTTTTATTTAACAAGTGGTTTGCCTTGCCTCACACTTTGGCATTGAGACACACATCAGAGTTTTATTTATTTCAATTTTCACAGATCACAGTAAATCAAGAATATAGATTTAATTAAGAGCAAGTTTCAACTAATTTTGTAAAAATTCATCACTATTAGCAGACTTCCAAATACGTCAAAAAATGAATCCTATTTTACCATGCTGTATTAAAATATTAAAGAAACAGCTTATTTTAGCAATAACCCAAAAGAAGGGAATAAATCATATGCTACAGACCAATGCTTTGGCTGAAAGCCACATTCAAGGGCTTCCTGGGAAAAGGCAATTTCAGCTGTCTGCAGAATCCTGTCTCCTTCCAGTGCAGCATCCGGAGGCCTGGGTGACCTGATCCCATTTGTGGGCCACCAGCAATACCTACAGCTAAACTGCATCCTTAGGTTTGCCAACCCTGCCCCTGGAAAGGAACTGATAAATAATTGAAGAGCCCAGGCTGCCAGAGGAAACATGCTCAGTGCTGGGGGTATGGATTTCAGCCCTGCTTTCTCTGTGAAAGACGCATGACTGTAAGCTGAGCACAGGAATGTGCCACTGACACCAACCCTAAGGGACAGCCTGGGTCCTCGGATACAGCTGGACAACTGCCCCTGGAGAGCTGCAGGCAATGTGCTGAGGGACACAGAAACCCTCAGGGCTGAGTAAAATGCTGTGTGCATTTTACACCTGGCAGCATCCCTCTGCCTTTACCCTGCTCCAAAGTACTTGGGAAAAGACTCCCTTCTGGAGACTGGTACTGGCAAGAATCTCTGAAGGGATAAGCAGAACCTTTAGGAATTAAATCTAACTGCGATGTTCCTACAAATTCAGCATCATACTGCACCAGATGTTAATCAGGCCCAGGGATGGTCCCTGTGCCTGAGGCAAGATTCCCAATGAGTCTCCAGGAGCAGCAAAGTGCTCCGAGCCAGCTACTGTGGAGCAGCAGGAGGCACTGCCCATAAACCTGTGGCACAAATGCAAGGGGCACTGGAAAATCCAATACAGCCCAACTCGGCTGAAGTTTGATATAGAGTAAAGCCCCAGTGCCTAGGGGGAAGCAACTAAAAGCCTCCGAATGTGCAGAGTCACCTCCCTCGGCACAGAAGGCAAGGCCGGGGACCTCCTGCACACTGCAGGGAAATGGAACAA
Organism: Chiroxiphia lanceolata; assembly: GCF_009829145.1. Lineage (NCBI taxonomy): Eukaryota > Metazoa > Chordata > Aves > Passeriformes > Pipridae > Chiroxiphia > Chiroxiphia lanceolata. Next base: position 11,338,731 of record NC_045657.1, on the reverse strand, counting down.
GCTATTTCCACGGGGATCCTGTGCTGGGATTTTTATCAGAATGAACACCAAAACACCTGCCTGCAATCCCCGTATGAGCACAGAACTGCAGGAATTAGTTTAGACATTGCTGTTTTAAAGGCACAGCCAGGTAGCTCTCCTGGAATGACAGGCACAGGACAACCTCCTCAGGTCCCACCTTCTGTGCTGAGGTGCAAAGAACAGAGCACACATATTTAAAAGTATGGTTTACATGTGCCCATCCAAAACTCCCCTTGCACATTTTGGGAACTAAATTCTAAGGAGAAGTCTTCCCAGGCTTGTTTCTGCAGTATTGAATTATTTAATTACATGAAAGCCACAGGATGTGGGAGTCTAATTACGTAGCATTTGCACCTTCTGGGCTACCTCCACTGTCACCCTGAGCTCACTGAGCAGGAGAACAAATGTGAGCTGCTCACCCCATTCCCTTACCTTTCCTAAGCAACCACCACTGGAATCTCCAAACAATAAGATTTGTTTTTTCTTTACCCTAAAGACCAAGATTTGTTCAAAAAGTTATCTGGTTTTGGTAACCTTATCAAAGTGTCCTAATTGCTTTCAGTCTCAGATTAATAGATCATGTTTACTTGTACACAGTACATTTAGATGGAAGGTCCCCTAAGACTCACACCCTGAAGCTGCTTCCAAGCAAACCCAATACTACAAACGCTTCAGAATTTCTTGCTTATTACTTTGGCCAGGGAAAATCCTGGCATACACAGACTGTCAACAGTATCACCATGAGCAGCTTCCAAAACAACTCCAGCAGGAAGGCTGTGCTGATGGTTTTGTCTCTTATCAACATCTATTAGAGAAAAAAAGGACAGATCTACAAAACCAACAAAAGTAACCTGGGAATTAGTTCTGTGTGATTTCCACCAGACACCCCTTTACCAGTGGAGCTGAGGTTATAAACCCAAACATTTCACCAGCACCATGCTGGCAGATTTCAATCTTCTCCTCTGAGCAGCAAGTTGGATTTATAGCTCAGGTTTCTACAACAGCCCCCTAAAAAAATTATTGTTTGACTTGTTTTACTGGGATTTAATACATCCAGTTCTCCTATTCTAGTTCTTTCTGCTCTGCAGCCTGAGGACATGGTAACATCTACTAACATATTCCAGCTCCTTCTGAACTAGCATTCCAGTGGGGATTATTTGTATAGAAATACACACGGACACTTCGATTACTGGTGAAAGATAATCAACTGCCTATTTTTTTTTCATCCAACAGAAGACAATGACACAACATCATATGTGTCCTTAGAAAGCATAAACTATTGATCCCAAAGGATCCCAGTAGGATCATCCCAAAAGTGCCTCTTCTAAAGGTCTGCAGCTGAGAATCCCATCCTTCTCTGCCCATCTGGCCTTTGCCTTTCCCTTCAGCCCTCCCAAGAATCCTCAATTATGAAGAAAATATGAGATTAGATCCATGTGCACAGGATCCAAGCAGATCTATTACCGTTAGGGCAAATATTTTCAGCAAACAGAGGTTCCTGAACTGTTCAGTTCATGACCAAATCTCAGCTCGTCCGAGTTTTAACTGAACAGAATTGAAATCCAAAGTTTAATAAATGTGTCTGTGCAACATTTTTGACTTGGTAATTGCACCATTGGATGCCATTTTCATGTCAGTGTTACTCATTCCCTTGGAGCCTTTCTCCAGAAGTCAGTATTGGGAACTCAGTAGAGAAATCCTCTCGCAACCACAGACATGTCACAGGCACCAATGTTCTAACATAATATTGCTATACCAACCCTAATAAAAACAAAAATCTACTCGGGATCCTTTAACACCAAAAGAAACCCCAAATACCAAATTTTTGCGATAGAGACAGAGCAAATACAATTTGTCCCACCCACCCAGCACACCAGGGCAATATCCCTGTCTTACCTGCAGCTGCAAGAAGGGGATGTTGAAGAATTTGTGCAGGTACTTGAGGCCAAAGCTGTTCTTCATGGAAGACTCAGCATAGCGGAAATAGGAGGAGCCAGGAGGCCTGTCCCAAGCAGAGAGAAGAACACTGTACCCAGGACAGACTGCACACACAGGGGCACTGGCTGAATTACACACCACGAGCAACCCCACAGACCATCCCCCCACCCCCAAATGTAGGCCAGTGGATCATTCTGCCTGGGACTCTTATTTTGTGCACAGCCAAAATTCACGCTTTGATCTCCTGAAGGGTGGCAGAAAGCGGCTGTTGGTGTGTCACAGTGTCATGTGCCTCCTAGGCTAAGAAATACTCTGTCAGGACACTGGGATGTTGGTTTCCTAAACTGGGGATTTACAGCTATACAAGTTTCTCATTTCTCAGTGACGGTTTTGGTTTAAAACCCCAAACAGACTGACAAAAATCACATATAGAGATGAATCTGTAAAGAAATGATTACATTATGGACAAAGTCTTAAAATGGACACCATTTCTGTGTGACTGACACAGGCATAAGCAAGTAAGAGATGAGGAAAGTGAAAAAATTACCTTAAAGACATGAAATGACATAAAAAGGTACAATCTACTGAATCTTGACCAACAAATAGTATTTTATACTACATAACAGAGCACTTCAGACCTCTGCATAAGCAAAATTCTTGTCTGGCTGGTGACGGAGGTGTATGGACTTGGCTGTGCCCTGTAAATGCTGTGTGGGGAAGCTCAGAGGCAGAGCAAGAAGACAGCTGCACTGGCTGGCTCTCTTGTAGCTGAATTACTTAGAGCAGAGAATGGTTGTGCCGCAAGGAGAGGATTCTTTCACACAAGGACTATCCAGAAAAAAGATGACTTCTTGGGAACAGCAATTCTGAAAGGCACTTGCTGCCAGGCCCTCCCCGCTTTCCAGGAACACAGCAAACAACCTGCCCAGAGCAGGCTCCTGGATCAGAGCCCATCGTGTCAGCAGATGCTGCTGTGAGACACTGGGAGCCCAAAGCCAGGCCCTGGGGCAGAGGGTGCATGTGACATGGATGTGAAACACGGTTATCTATGGGTGATGTCAGATAGCAGTCAAGCCCTGCTGCCCTGCCAGGTGGCACAGCTCACCTGTTCAGGTTGTCGATGAGGTCCCGCACGTCACCGGGCAGGATGACCCGGTGCTCCCCCATGTCCCGGTAATTCCCAAGCACACACACTGGAACATGGGTCGGTACTTTAGGAAGCTCCCTCAGAATATAGTTAAATGTCCTTCATCAGAGAAGAGAGAGAGAGAAAGGCAGATGAGTGGGAACATCCTTCTTTGAGCAGCTTCATGCACAAATCGTAGAGAAAAAAAACCCCAAAGAATGTTTTTTCCAAAATTCTTCCAAGTCTGTGGATTCTTTGTCCCCTCAGAGAAATACATTAAGGCTCAATATGTTTGGATCATTCTTTATCCCAAAACGACTTGATAAGTTCAATAATCCACTTCCACCAGCAACCTCACATCGCCTACAGCAATGTTTCCCTCAGTCCTGCAAAACTGTGTGGGGTCAGTAGAAGAAAAGTCTTCCCTTCTTTCAAACTTCCCCAGACTCTCTGACCAACACCAACCCGTACAACATTAGCTTAAATATAAAGCAGGACCTCGTAACCCCTCCTCTTCCCACTCTGGTTCCATATTTGCCTCACCCTCCTCAGCAGATGTGCAAAATGAACAGTCATTATTTCTGTACATTAATGCAGCCCAGGGCCTCTAAATAATCATACTAATACCAGTCTTCCTGGGAATTCCTCAGTAGCCTATGCACCCTTTCCCCTGTGTTCTGGGGAGCAGGGATTTGTAACATGCACTTTGCACCTGTGATAGTGCTAATTATCAAGCCTCAGCCAGCAGTGTACCAGCAACTGCAGCCACAACCTACTGGGACACTGCTTGTTTGGAACAAGCCCAGGAGAGGGGTTTATTAAAACCCATGTCACAAGACAAAGCTTTTATTTTAAGGGATACAAGCTTGCTTCAACTCATTAGGCTGGTTATCAGCTCTCAAATCCAACTGGGAATCTGGAAATCTAGGAGTAATTTGTTTTGCTAAATAAGGGAGAATCATGAGGTACCACTGAAGGTCTCTTACCACTGCTTGGTGATGTCAAACATCATCACTACACCATTGCAGTTCTTATAGACATCAGGAACTCTGCATCCCGAGCCATTTCTGACTCTGCCTGAGGAAATAAAGGCAAAGAAGCAGTAAATAACCTTGATTTAACGTTAGGCTGTCCAGAACGCAACAGATACAGTGCTGAATAGGCAAACTTCCTAAAGGGCAACCACTGTACGGAGTCTCTGTGGATGTCACACCATCATTATTGAAAGTAAGATACGTGGTGGTTCCCAGCTTCCACTTCCACAGGAGCAGCACATGAAGCACCTGACAGTGTCTGACAGCACTGCTAAACCCCCCTGCCCTTTCCCCTGAGCTCTCAAATCCTGTGTTGGCAAGAAAACTCCGTAAAAGCTACAGGGTGGAGGACAGAGGGCACAACTCCCATTCATCTCTTGCTGATCCAAATATTGACTGTACTCCGAAACCTTCCGGTGTCCAAAGCCAGAGGCAGTTTCCTCACGGAGACTGACAGAATTTTTTAGCACCTGATTGTCTTCTCATCAGTTGGACTCTGCAATGCCGCAAAGTCCAACAGTACGGACAGGAAGGTCCCCATTGAGTCTCCGTAGCTCCTGCTGCAATTTGGTGCCTCTGGAACAATTCTCACTCATTTTCCAGGAGTGGAAAACGCACCATGTTTGCAAAGGAAGAAGCAGCTGCGCTATTTGTTCTCATAACGGTTTTTTCCACAGGAGAATATTTTAAGGAAAATTGTCCTCATCTGACCACACAGCCTGAGCAGCACTGGCACCAGTGAAAGGTTAACAGCCCAGCTCTGAGGTACAGCCAGGGCAGGGCATTGAGTGACTTCTTGAGGCCCCACAGGAAGGCCCTGACAAAAGGACTTCCTGCCACTGCCCTAAGGTAGAGAAGTACAAAGCTGCTGAGCAAACACCTCAGCAGTGCAGTCATTTCCAAAAGACAGAATGGAAACCAGCAGGGAAGTTGTGGTGAGGGTAGGAGAAGGGCTGAAATGCACAGACCAAAGAGTGCAGAGCATCAGGGGTCCCACTGCCCCTCACCCATCTGCCAGGCCAGTCTTAGAGCAGAAACAAATACAGAACTTGCTCTCCATGGACAAGAAGTGGATGAAAGGCCTCCCCCTGAGAGGCAAACCTCCGCATCCCAGGTGACTCACCTCCTGAGGGTCATTCTCCAGTTTCAAACCATCTCCTCGTTTTTTGCATTTTCCTTAAAAAGAATTGTACAAAAAAAAAAATAAAGCATTACACTGGGCAGAGAACTGCAGGATGGGTCTGGGCAGGACCACAGCAGTTTGAACATAACCTTAAAGCAGATCCTACTTCTACTGTAAGCCTGGGGGACGAGAAGGGGTAGGATAGGCATGCCTTGTTGAGGAATCCAAGCTCCCCATGTCAAGAATCTCAGCTAGTCTATTCAAAGATACAGTAAGGATATCTGGGGTAGCTTAAACCACGCTCTTCACAGCATAAAGCCCCAATGACTGAGTAACACAGGGTTGGTGCACTCCTGGCCACAAAGGGAAGCTGCTTTGTTGCAGTTTTTGTTGTATTAGTGTTGAAGAAGCAAAAGCTCATGGGGCTACTCTGACTGATGGCACAACTGCATGTGTAGCCTTCCTGAGAGACGCTGTGATACTGCTGTGCTGTCACTGACCTGAAGCAAGAGGTCAGGTCATAAATGTGACCTCAGAGCCCATCAGGTGCTTTGGGCTGACCTCATGACTAAGGAAAAAAGGGGTGGCATGTGACTATGAGAATTTAACAGCCAAAAGACAGACAGAACTTATGGAAGGGGAAATCCAAGTGAAAGCAAATAAACTGTGGGAACGGGGCTCTAATCATGTTTCCATATCTTACAGCCCGGAGTCATAGTAGACAGGTGTATCTGCACCTACGACCACCAGAGTGGCCATCAGCTGACATGATTTTCTGGTGTAGACACCCGGCTCTAAGGATAGCCAGGAGTCTCAACATCTTCTGTCATCTACTGCCAAGAAGGTTTAGTGTGGACTCACCATGAAAAAATCTGTCCTCTTGCTTAAACTCTGTGTTCGGAGTCTCCAGAGTTTTATCAATGATAAGCACTGCACAATGAAGAACCCTGCAACACCTGGAGCGATATTCTACAGATACCAAGTATCTCCCAGATGTTACTGACAGCAGTTGAGAGCTGCATTTCTGAATTAACTTTGTTCTGTATTTTCTTAGTCTAAATAAAGACAAGCTAACTAAATTATACTGGCACAGACCTGGGATTCCTTCTCATGATTTCTAGAAATTCACTGTGTTGCTGACAACAGAAGGTGTTGGCAGCTCGGATGCACCTGCAAAAACCCTCCCAGCGACTCTGTAAAAGACTCTGCAACACTGAGGACCAAAATAGCTTCCACCAACTCTTCCACTCTGCTGAATCACATTGAGTGAAGACTTGTGGAATTCAGGGTTCTGCCAGATGCTGCATGTGAAACAAAGTATTTGTTCTTCCTGCACCCAGCTCAAGGATAAATAGTTAGAAAATACAGTTATTTAGGAAAGTTTTAATGCTGCAGGTTACAGCAGGATATTCTGGTGGGTGCTTCTGCGCATCACTGCAAAATGTTGCACCACTCATGACATCTTACTGCTTGCATCTGAAAGCAGTAGAAATATTAATCCTGATCCTTCCTCATTTGGGCATTGTGTTTCCCTGAGGGATCCAAGTATGGGTTCTGATTTCTCCCGGTGCAGCTGAAGGTGGGGATTGTCTAGGCCATGCATGCCTTTTCCCACTTCAGTTCATTTCAAGTCAGTGGCATTTGTGTGGCTTCTCTAAATATCAAAGCATTGCTATTTCTGCAGTCACTGCTAAATGATGCTTTGTGTGACCTAAATTTCTAAGTCAAGAGAAGCTCAAGCAACCACAAATACTATCCATCATTCCTCCCATGCTGACCAATCAAGGTGTCTGCCTAACCCAGGCACACTTACACTCAACGCTTTGAGATGGAATATATGACCTGCACACCTCTCCCTGCTCATGGTTTTCTGTGTGGATCCAGAGAAATGAGTAATCTTCTCGTACACAGCACATCAGTGCTGCAAAGGAGGTCACCTCAAAGGAGTCACAGAGCTGAAAAGCGCATGTGTGTAGAGATTCATGCACAGGATCTATTTTTGGAACCAAAACTGCGGGATGAGCCAGATAAGAGGCAAAATGTACGCAGTGAAAAGATGTAATTCAGCCTGTAAAGGCAAGTGCATGGTGAGAGTTGTACGTTTGAGGTTGCACTGATGGGTAATGTAGGAGCCTCAATCAGAAAACAAGGCTCTTTGTGCTGTGATGGCTCAGGTTCTCTCCCTGAAATGATGGCTGCTCCTTATTCACAAGCATAAGAGCAACACTGACACCAAATACCCGTGGTAGCAGAGCTCCAAAATCTACCGAACAGTTCTTACTGGGCACCAGAAGGCTCGGGTTGTGATCAGCACCCGAGTCTCTGCATCTCTGTGTATCATCAGTTTTGGTGCAGGATAGCAAGGATTCGGTATAGCTTGCCAAAAAATGCTGTCCACAGTGCAAGGGAGCTGCTTCCCTTCACCAGTCAAAAATACACATCTGGAATATTTGCATCCCCTGTGTTATCTAACTTGGGATGTCTGAAAATAACAAAAATATGAGTTATGATCTTTCCTTCTTGCAGCACACCTCTGGGAGGGAGAGGGGTGAAAGGGCAGCAAGAAGGAAAGGAATCTCCAATACAAGGGAAACAGTTCATGCTATTTTCTGGGCAATAGAAAAAACTATGATCTGATCCCTTCAGGCGCGTATGGGAAAAGATGTGGGAACCAAACTGGCAGAAATTACAAGACAGGAATTCAAAACTGTTCCTGAATCACCTGCATTCAAGCAGCTTCTCCGCATTCAGGATCCGTTACAGCTTATGACCTGCAGTAGTTACACAACTTGCTGCAAAGCCAGAAAGATGAGTCAGTAGTGTGACTTTTGCTGAGAGAGATCTTTCCTGTGTTCTATCAGTTCCAAAGGCAGCAAAGGAGATGATATTTACTACACATGCTGCACAAAATTCAATACAATCCATAGCTGGGGGCAAGCTCAACTTGGTAAGATTTAACAAATAGCATCCTTCCAGACATGAGCCCAGCTCCCTGAGCAGGCCCACAGAGAATGCAGTAGGGACTCCAGTGAGTCTGAACATCTTAAAAAAGAATCCCAAAGAGCCAAGAACAAGCAAAGAGGAGCAGCACAGTCTGGCAGCTGCCATTCCCCTCTGCTTCACCACACTAACCAACCTCATAGCTTTTAAGTTTCCACAACAAACCTCCCCACACTTCTCAATTAACTCTGGATGCTAAATAAACAACACCAAGCTAAGTCACCGTCCAGGCAGGGCCAGCAGAGCTGCCTCCTGCATCCTAAAAGATTCTGGAGGGAAAACCCACCCTGCTGAACCAGCAAGGACAGGGAACACACTACTGGGGAGCACCAGGAGAAGCACCATGGAGGAAAATCACTGTTAACTTCAGAAATATACATTAAGTTTTCAGGGTGCAATTCCATGAAATTTGGGGTGCAATTCCCTTCTGCTATTCCCCCCAGCCCCCTATGACAAGCAGAATGGCAGCACTGCACAGCAAAGGAAAGCTCAAAGCTGCTTTACTCAACTGAAGTTGAAAACTGCAGTTCATGGATACACCTGTTAGACGGTCAAGCCATAATAACCCATTTCAGGGCTTCCAACGCAGCTTCAAACATCTTCATTTAAATAGAAGTCTCCTAATTTCCTCCAACAAGGAAATGGGGAAACACTGGTGAAAGAATTTAGCCTGGAAAACAACGTTATGTTGAAATGCATGTTCAGAACATGCATTTTTTGACAGTTTCAAATCCAGCCTGATAAATGCAGCATTCTGCCCCAGTCTAAATATGCACATTAGCCAGGATCTGGTAAGCAAGGAAACAAAAGAAGGATTTGGTCTTGTCAGCACTACGCTACAGCAGCACTGGATACTTTACTACTGGAAGTCTGCAGTATAGTGTGGCTCTCACCCAAAGCATCGCGCAGGAGGATTTTTTGTCCTAAGCATACAGAAGGAAAATAAAAATGTCATGAGATAACATTAATATGAAAGTTAGATATGAGCAGGCTCTTAATGGTTAATATGAACATTTTCCTAAAGTTGCACTTATCAGGAATCCACCATGCTATGGCAATAGGAAAGGATTTGATTTTGTTAACATCTTTTTACACTGCACTCACTGAGCACAACTGATTGCAAAAAATACATATCTGTGGTCCATAAGCAGGGATCTTAACAGAATGAGTTTTATTTTAAAAGGCTACAAAGTGGAGGGAAGAGAGAGAGTCCCTTGAGATTTCTAACACAGGCTTCACTGTCAGAAATAAAAGCAGGATCAGAAGAGCTGTTATCAACATCTGCATGTATCACATCCCGTCTGCTTTGCCAGAAAAATTACAAGTCTCTAGTTGAGAAGATGACTCCGCTCAGAGAAGCTATTCACAGAAATAAATGCTGGAACCACATTATTCCCAAATTAACTATCTATCTATTCATACCAAAGCTGCAAGGCACCGAGAACACAGATGTTTTGCTCAGATTCCAGCTTCTCACTTGTCATCCCATGATCTAAAAGCCAAACTGTAATCAGACTGACTTCAGCAGTAACTCTGGGCAAAGCAAGATTTTGTCTATACTGTGAAAACTGGGGCTTAAACCAATAAAAAGATAAAGTACACAGGATTTTCATTTAAAGTTCCTGGCTCAAGTTTACCCTGAAGGCTCCATTATGCTTCTGAACTAGAGCCACCACCTCTAATTACTTTTCTGGTTTTACTATTTTGAATACAATTCAGCTAATTTCTCCCTTTCCCACTCTCTATTGTATTTATTGTCTCAGTTTTAGGTGTACTGAGTGCAAGCTGCACAGGTGGTGGGGTACAGGTGGTGCCCCTCGGACGCCGTTCGGACAACAGTATGGATTCCAGCCAAGGCTGCAGGAAAGGCAGCACCAGACAAACCATCAAAGTTTAAGTTTTGATGACTGTGGTCAACAGATTTGACAGAGAGAGACACCAAACAAGGAGCATAACCCACAGAGCAACAGCTGCTCACCTGTACAGCTGCTTTCCTGACCATACTCACACTAAACCAGGAGCCTGATACCAAATGCCTCTTAAAAGCCAAACAACATCTGCATTTGGGGCTACAGAATGGGCTGTTGGGATTTACATCTGAACCCCAACCCCTCCCAGGAAGAGATCACACTGCCTATCCCAGTTTGCGCTGCATCCAGTCTGCATCTTCACAGATGTTCTGAGGTTTGGCTTTACTTTTTATAAAATAGAAGTTTACACTCTGACAAAAATTGAAAACTAATGAAAAATGTATTTATACATCATAATGCTTTCCTTGGCTAGGTGTTTAGAAAAGCTTTTGAGAATGCACATATTGCATTTTCTGTCCTAAGTAAATTTAAGTTATTGGCTTCTCTTTCATCCTTTCCCCCTGCAAGCACTACCCACTGCAGATACTGTTTTATCCACTTAACAATAGCACGCCTTCACAAAACAGCTCAACAAGAACTTTCATAACCAGAAAAAAGAACTTGGAACCTGTCTAAACATACAGCAAACTATGAAGGGAAGAAAGTAAAGTTTATTGTAAAGCTCAGAGAATCTGAATACACTGAGCACCAGGCTACTTCATCTATCATGGGCACATGGAACAACCGCTTCTGAACTGCTTCTGGGTTTGATCAGTAGATTCCAGATCAGTTCAGATTCTAGATAATGGGTTCTCAGCATAGGACACTCCCCTCTCCTTTCCATATTTTTTCAGGAAGTAATATCTGTGCACTTGAAAAAAGTAAGTAGAGATGTTTTTTCAAAGTAGAATAAGTAGGTATTTCTATATTCCATGTAAGTTTTTAATCAAAATTGAGAAAGAACAATGGATCTCCATTAGAAAAGAAGTTATAAATCTTACCTTTGTCAACTACATCCCATACTTCAACTTTCACAATATCATCAGTGGCTGGAAGCACAATAAGAAAACAAAAGATTAAAAGAAGGTTTCAGTGATATGTCCATCACTCAGTGCTCACCAGAGAGAGCCCAACCCAAAGCCAACATGGTGAAAGCAGCACAACAATGCCAAAAGAAAAGCAAATCCTGTGTGAGAAGAAAACCCAACCAGAACAAGAAGGTGGTGCGCTGCTGAAGGTCCAAGCTGTCAACCAAAATCATGCCATCTAAAGAACTTCCTAAAGATTCTTAGTCACATAAGTGATGGCTGGATTTCCTTGATGGTTCATGTCAGATTTGAAGCATGTTGTAAGTATTTTGTGTAGATTCGTTTCATAACACACAGAGCTTTCCACAGCCCTTCAAAAATGATGAAAATTTAATTCTGAGGATAAAGTCTGGTCTATAAGCAAGACGTACAACTGGAGAAAGGAATATACACATTTAGGGAAGATCAACCTTACTAGTGGCATTTCCAAGTAAACGTGACAGCCAGTGCAGACACCCCTGCAGCTACCAGAAACATATTTTCTCTGCACATTTCTAGGTGCATTTTGTGAAAAATAAGGTCTCACTAGCACTTTTGCCTCTTACAAGCTGCAGCATCAATAAATTACAAGCAGTAACATAACTACATATTTGAGTTGCTAAAATCTTAAGCAAGACATGCAAAATTCTAACTCCAGTGACTGGCACTGATAGCACAGACAGGAGTTTCACTTTTGGGTGTCATGAGGGACAGGCAGATCTGATTCGATGTTTCCACAGAATCCAAGGAGTCTGATCTTCAGGAAGTTGTTCCAAGAAACAGATGCTTTTTGGAAATGTTATAGGCTTCAAAGCAAAAGCTTGTACCTGGAGCAGCTCTGAACATAAAGCAATGGAATAGGAGGATAATGTCTCAGAGTAGAAATAATCTCACAGGATGGCATGAGATGAGTGTCACTGTCAACCAGGAAAAATTTTCTCTACAGAATTCACTGTTGGTTTAACTTAAATGCTTCAAAATATTGTAAAGACAGATTATGAATAAAGGAAAATTTTGATCCTCTACTTCTGGAGAAAGATCATTTTTTACATTTATGCATGATGCAAAATCGGCCTCTGTTTTCCTCACAGTAACTTCCACTTATCTCCCCCTGCGCCAGCTGGCAGTGGACACTGGACACACAGGAGACTCCCCCCAGGTCAGCCAAGCCGGTGCCTCACAGGACTGAAAGCACATGGGTGTACAGCAGCCTGCAGTCTGAACACTTCTGCTCAAACCACTACACTCCCCAAATTAATTCTGTCCCTGAACATTTCTACATACCATCAAGCCAGGTACAGCTCAAGTCCAACATATTAGTCATTCCCCTGGCACCCAACTGAGCCAGCTCCTCACTCACAGGCACTGGCACTGAAAGGAGCTCTCTCTGTGCCCTGGACTGCTCAGGGTGTGCTGTGCCCCTGCGGGTGCTGGGACACAGATCAGCTAGTGGAGGTCTGCCCCAAATTCCTGCCCTGCAGGTGATAAGGCAATCCTGGTGCCTTTCCACAATCAAGACTTGCTATAAAAGGGTAGGAGATGTTTGCCTTTTCCAGATGCCAGATTTTGCAGAGGCTCGGGAGGAGCCCAGAAAGCTACTTGTTCTTTCCAGTAGTGCCACGTGAAGCTGTACATCAGCACTAACAAGGGGTTCCTGGGGAGAAGCTGGAACCCCAGTTCAGAGAAGTGAGCCCCTGTGGTGACAGGCAGTGTTCTCCCATGAGGTGACCCAGTGCTTGGCACTGGGACTTTGCTCCCAAGCTCCAGAGCTCTCCACCTCCTTATCAGGAGCCAAACACACCCTCAGTTATGATTTGTTGACCTGCTGAGTGATTTCTGCAGTACTGACACCCTGCTGAGCAGGCAGCTGGGAAGCTGAACCTCTTGACCCCCACAGACCTGCTCGACACCCCTTTTGTCTGAGGGAAAGGTTGAAATTTCTCAAAGAAAATGAGATTCTGCATGAGATCCAAGAAAACCAAAACTGCATTTCCACATGCCCCTGCTAGCTCACAGCCAGGAAGTTCTTTTTCATCACTAGTGTCACTCCTGATGATCCTGATCATGAAAGAGGATAATTGCTTTAGTGCTGCTGTGTTGGCTTTGGTGTGTGATTCATGCCCAGCAGCATCTCACCTGAACTGGCTCTGGAAGGGATGTCGCAGCAAAAACAGAGCCAGTTCATCCTTTCAGGTCCCTAACTTGGATTAGCACAAATCACGATCAAACCACCGCAAAGATCTGTTCTCAGCTGCTATTTGGCCAGGTACTCCATAGCACACCGAACACTGCTTTCCCAGAAAACAGTGGAGAGCTGTGAGAAGACTCCAATTGCAAGAACACTCATTTAAAAATAAGAATCATCGGATTGTGGGTGGGTTCATCACCATGAACTCACAGGCCCTCAGGCATTTTTACTCTCGTGCAATGACAAGATTCACTTCATTCTCTCTGGATCACAAATCCTACAGCACAGGGCAGCTCTGCCATCCCTCACTCCCACCCATAAAGCATCCAAAAGATCTGAACGAAACTGTTTGCCAATGTTTATTTCAGACTTCATTTCTGAGGCTGCCAAACAGAGAATAAAATTGGTGACTAGCATAACCTAAAAAAGTGTTCCTTAGGGTCAGGAATGGTAACTCCTTACTTGGACAAAAAAATTACAAATATCCATTACAATTGGCACAGAAAAGCAACTTTGTTCATTCTGCGTAGGAAGAAATAACTCAAATTCCACTACCTTTATTAATTCCTCAAGTATAAAATTTCTGAAGGTGCTACATGCCACATCTAAAATGTCATTCTTCTAAGACCAGGCAATGTAAGAATCCTTCAATATTTGACAGCAATTTCATTAACATCTGCAAATATTTGCTGCCAACTACTTCATAATGTTTATTTAAGGTAGCTTGAGAGCATGATCACAGGAAAAACAAACTTTATTTTTCCTTTACTGATTAACTTGGCCAATGGGGCAGGAATTACATCTGAGCCAACTACTCTGAGGGCCCACATCACCTGTCTTGGATGGAAAGTTCTCAAAGCAGGAAAGAGACCTTATAATGTCTTTTAAAATGGGGGTTATATTTTAAAACAAGTATTAAGAAGGTCACTGGAGAATTTCCTATACTGATGGAAATTATTACTAAGACAATAGTACAGTGTTTTACAATGTAAAAGAAACACAAATGAAAGGCAAAATTTCAGGTACAGCCTTCCACATAGTTAGACAAGCTCAGCAACACTTTGCCTTGAGGAAAGTCCATCAGCATATGTACATACTGCTGTCAGCTCTGGCCAGGGAGTTCTACAGAAACCCAGCACACCAAGGTTAGAACTGGGCACCAGAAATAACCGATACACCTGTGCTTCTCAGCACACAGCAAAGCCACCCCAGGTGTAGATGTTTCCTATCCCATTATTGCACCCATGTTGAAAAAGCCAGTGCCTGAGCCTCCGCTCAGGAAGAGAAATGCAGACACAGGTGAGATGACTGGATCTTTCTCCAAACACCATTTTGCATGTACACATGTGTTTTGTACCTGTCTATGGATACAAAAACAGTTAGGTAAGAATAAGCCTCTTAGAATTAAATGCCAGACTCCGAGGTTGTATCTACCAGCACTGTTATGTTACCTACACCTGTCAGAGAGGAAACCCAACTCTGACCTTTAACCCGTGATAATGCAGAAACCCACAATTAACACTCAGTGCATTCTTTACACTTGCATATCCAAGAAAGAGGAATTTCATCTCTTACTCTGATCTAAGTCTGTTTAGGCTGAAGCATTCAAGTTTGATTTTGGAGATAGTTTCCATCATCCAAACAACTTGTAAGCTCTGTGTTCATTCCTCAGTAACTGATGAGCTGATATCCTGAGAGAGGAAGAGGAGTGAGGGGAAGGATGCCACAGCCAACATACACCATGCCAGAGGTTTAGCTGCAGGTGGGAAACACTGTGTGACCACAGCAGATCTGCTGGTGAACATACCCTGTAGTTTTGTGAGCATTATCATGAGACTCGGGCATCATGGTATCACCTGACAATAGAAATTTGAGTAGTGAATCAGACCCAGCACTCAATTTGGTGCTCATCCAATGCATGTTCTCCAGTGGGAGGAGATGGACAGTATCTGATTCAACAGAATGTCTGACTGGGCAGATGGACAATGTCTGATAATGACAAACAACTGCTTGACCGTTTGTGTACAGCATACTTGGTCTTACAATTTCATACTGAACCAGTAGTTCATCCCACAAGGCTGTGGCATTCTTTTTCAGGAACCTGAAAGCTGGACTTGATGCACTGTTGACTCACAGCCTTATGCAATTTCAATACCTGCAGTGTCTTCTCAAGCAAGAGGCAGGGCTTTCGCAGCCACTTTATACTATTAGAATAATGGGGAAAATTAAAATACAAAATCATATCTTATCACCCAGAATCCAACAAACACTTAAAAAAGGCACTGGTATTTCTGTGCTTCAGTAACTCAGCCTAGAGCTAACAGTACTACATTAATTTTTGAAACATCACCTTCCCCAGTTACCAGATGCTCTTTATATTTTCATCAGTGAAATCTAGTTTTCTCCCTGCTATTCACTTCCAGGCAACACCCAAAGCCTCAAAGCCAGATTTACATAATAACTCATTTTCTTTAACATGTCAAGCATATCACAAATATCTCAAATACTTCAGACCACCTATTAAATGCTTCCCTTGAACTGTGGCTTCCACAGACACTTTAGCACTTAAAACATACAGTTTCTGTGAAGTTATTAAAAACATGACTGAGAAACTATGAATAATAAGTTAAAATAAAAAGTGATGAGAAACCATTTTATCTCCCAAGAAGACAGAGAAGAAAGAAGCAAATGAGGCTGCAGTGGAATTTCCTCCCCCAAGGCACTGTCGCATGACTGCAGTCCCCTCCACTCTATTCCATCTTACTTTTATAATTCCAGTGGATGCTGGTGACTTGGATCTCCTGAGTCGGAATATATTCCTCAATAAATTTCTTTCCCTGTAGTCGGTGCCAGAGTGTGGTTTTCCCAGTGTTCCTGTCCCCTCGGATGACAATTTTCACTGGGAAAAGAATAGGCAGACAAATAAACTTGATTAAACACAACTTGAAGAACACTCTGAAAAGCACGTTAACTTTTTACAAGCATTATTCAGATGTAATTAGTCCTCCCATATTACACAGGCATGATGGGGTTCATTAGAAAACATGAGCCCCAGTCATTAAAATCAATCTTTATTCAGTGACTCACACCAGCTCAGCAGAAAGAACCACCAGCAAGGCTGAATCTTCAAAATCTGCACAACTCCAGCCCGCTGAGCCTCTGCTCTGTGACAGATGCATTTGATCTCTTACCCAAACCAGCAGTAGTTTGGTTTAGGCTTCAAAGGAGGTAAAGGCCTGAGCTGTAGCTGGACCAAGAACTCCTCCAGGAATGCCAGAGAGGAGCAGTGACACAGCCAGCTTTGGTGCACATGAGGTTGGAATACCACACCAATCATGGATTAACACAAGAATACTAGGTGGCTTTTCCAAGACTTGTTTATCAAGGAACAAAGGAAATTGGGGTACAAGAAGTCTCCTACACACCCTTCCCACTGTATGCAATTAGACTATAAGCCCCCACGTTATCCCATCAATATGACAGCCCGGGTGAGCCTTCCTTGAGCTCTCTCTGCCCAGCAGCATGGCTGCATGGTGTCCCCTGGAGCTGAGACACCTCTTAAGCTTCTCCTTGAGGCAGACACCTTTTACCTGTGACAGATTTCTTGAGGAGTCTAAGCAGAGCTCTGTCTAAACTGTGGCTGGACTGCCTCGCCCCTTCAGCTGGGACACTTCTGTCTGAGGTTCCTTACCTGGGACTGAGAGACCCCTCCACCCCAACAGTAAGGGACTCATGGCATGCAGAGTTAATACTATCAAATTGATACTTAGTATTAGTTATTATAAACTTTGTATAGATAATTCCATTAGACATAAACCGCTGTCCAAGTCTGAGACTAAGACTGGACCCAGATGTACGTAAGTTCGATAAGGAGTCTAGAAAGGGGGTCCCCTCTGAACCTTGTGACCCAACAGGAGGGTCTCCCTCAGCCTCCTGCATCTCCAGTCTCTGTGTAACTCATTCCAGCTCAATTCTAACTCCATTTTTTCTCTGGGTGTTTCCATGCATGTGCTCAGTAGCAGAGTGAACCTTGCCATCAAGCGGTGTCAAGTCACACTTGAACAACACCACATTCAGACCACTTTTGCTCATACACTGCTGATGATTCTTTAAGTGATCTAAATCACCCTTTAGCAACATCCTCCCATCTTTCTGCCTTCTGCTACCTCTCCCTGGCCCCTCACTTCCATTCTACCATAACCCTATTCCCTTGCTGGCCTTTTCTGCAGGCTTCTCCCTCCATTACCTCCTCTACCATTTCCATTTCTCCTTAAACACTTCTCATTCCTTGAGAAAACAGAATCACAGAATCATTTAGGTTGGAAAGGATCTTTAAGATCACTAGTCCAACACTGCCCAGCGCTGCCAAGGCCACCACTAAACATGTCCCCAGGTGCCATATCCACATGGCTTTTAAATCCCTCCAGGGATGCTGACTCCTCTACTACCCTTGGCAGCTGTGCCAGGGCTTGACAGCCCTTTTAGTGAAGAAATTTTCCCAAACTAAACCTTCCCCGATGCAATTTGAGGCCATCTCCTCTCCTGCCACTTGGTACTTGGTAGATGAGCCCAACTCCCTGGCTACAACCTCCTGTCACGAGGCTCTTGTGTTGGTTGCTTCAGTTTAGACAGAAACGCATTCAAACTCTTCCACAGAAATCAAGTGTCCAATATCAAAAACTGTAGCAATTAATATCATGAACTTTCCAGAGGTCGACCCAAATGTTACCTGATCTTTCTGTTACAGTGTAGAAACTTTTTTTTTAAAATACCATCCTTGGTTTTAGTGGCAACCACAGGGGTTACTGGGAAACATAAACTGGCCTGAACTGGATTTTTATGCTCGCGTTTTGAATTGGAGCTACGACTCTCTGGAAAATGGTCTACTCCACAGACATCTAATGGCAGTAAGGTGATTAGCATTAGGTTGTACATCATCATTTGGGCAAGGAGATCTGCGACCAAAGGCTGCCTTCTGCTGCAGCTCAGGAGCTGTTGCAGTGATTTCAGAGAAGAGCTGAAGAGGTCAACTTGAAGATAAAACATATACAGAGTCTGGAGAGGACTTCTGTCTCATGCTGAAGTTCCACTGTGCTTCTGCTGTTGTACACAGAGGTTTATTCTTTTTCAGAGCTGTTTATTCTTTTACAAAATTACTTACTAACACAGCACGAAGATAATAAAGGCAAAAATTAACACAGTATTTATAGGCCAACTTCACTTTCAGGTCGCAGAGCATCTCTGCAGACACAACAAACCAGCTCCTGCATTTCCTGTCACCTTGTGTGTGATTCTGTTTCCTACTTACAGATGATGAAAGAAGTTGATGAAGGATTCCTTTGATTTTTTGGAATCATGAAGCAAGTCCATGGCATAAGCAGAATGAGACTCCATTTGTCCCCTTTCAAACTCAAATCTTTTCAATATGCTTTCACTGCCTGCCTTAAAATGTTAAAATCCATATTCCCCCATGGAATGCAACATGAGATACCAAAACAGTGAGTTTCAAAGGACAAATAGACCCTTCATAAAGAGTCAGGCTCCTCTCAAGGTGCACTTAGAGGATCACTCTCGGATGACGTGGTTGTGAGCTCTCCCCTGAAGGGATAGTCTTACCTCCTGCAGGATTTTCCCAGTGCCAACGCTGTTATTTATGCAGTTACACGTGGAGTTGGATCAAGAAACTGAACTGGCTGAAAAATAACCTTGAAATCATCCATTTTCAGTTTTCTTCTGTAGCTCCAGTGCCCAGCTACATGAGCACCACACAGGAGGCACAGTTGAAGTGGAGAGGGAATCCCCCCCACCGCTGAGCAGCTCATGTTTAGATCAGTGCAGGGTGCTTGTGGCACCACATACTCAGTTTGAACAGGTCCAAGGGCCCCTTCCAGCTCCAGAACTCTCCATTAAGATCTCTGTTCTCCTACATAGTGCACAAGATCTCACTGACTCTTCCTGAAGAAAAAAAAGGTCTTATCTACAATAGAGCAGGGAATGAGGCAGGAGAGACAAATCACTTTTAGCAAAGCAAAATCTGTATTTGGGACTTCAGCTGGGGCAGGCATACTCAGTGACAGGACCTGCAAGGCAGGAAAAGCTGACTGAGCTTCAGAGCACAGCCAGGCAGGTACATCCAGGCCTGGGTTGTGGATGAATGTGGAAAGAGGAGCATAATGACAGGTGAGGTCAGTGCTGTCACTTGCAGGACAGTAACAACTGCTGCCTTGTTTTGATTTGAAGTTAAATCAGTACTTACTGCAAACAACCATAGGTTTACAGCAAAGGCAGGAAAATTATCCGTGGGAAGAAGGGTAGGGATGGAGAATAGATCAAGTGGCAAGGAAAAAGCTAAACAAATCACTTTATTCATATTGTTACTGCCTCAGGAAAACCAGAGGGATTTCCATTCTCCAGAGGGGGAAACAAAAGCAGAGAAGATACAGGCCCAGAGACTGGGTCTCAGACCAACTAGAACTGGAAATCAGGAGTTCCCAGTTCTGCCCATATTCCTCCAGGACCCCGCAGCAAAGATCCCCAAACTAATAACCCTATGCAGACAGCCATAACCTTGTCCTCATTAAGGTCTTAGGGACTGCAACTGAAATGCTTTGAGCTGTTTCTGCTGCCAGAAGCAGCACCACCTGCTCTGCAGACCCCCTCAAGCACAAGCAAAGCAGCAGGCAAAGTAGGGCTGGCACATGCTGCACAAACACCTGCGTTAGGCCATAGACAAAACCAAGAGAAAGTGGGAAGCAGCAGGAAGAGGAGAAGCCTTTCTTTTGGGAATTGTGCTGAATGAAAATACTTACCAGAGTCTGGAAACTATGACTTTAAAGTAACACAAAAGAAGTAAGGACTATAATGCTTACTAAACAGATACGCAATATTAATTAAGTTTTATCTTTGAAGGCACATTTTAGGCAGAAAAGGAATAAAGAGAGGGACTAGGGGAAATTCTTGAGCTACTGCTCAAGTATTTCAGTACTGGTGACTGTTCAGCCTGTGCTTCAGGCACACACAGCAGTGGGGTTTGTCAAGTGATGTGCACACTGGATGCAGCATATAAAGCCCAGAGCGGGAGGTGTTCTGTGTTCTGGGGAACAGGATGGATGGATTTGAACCTTCCCTGATCACCAGTGGATAACTCCCAGGGAATAACCAGCCAGAGCCATTCATTTCACCCTTGTTTGACCATCCCTGCCTTACATAAACAGTCAAGTTTGAGTACCCTTGTGCTGGCACTTCCTTGTGTAATTGATCTTGTAATTTGTTCAAACAAGCACCACTGCCCAAACGAGATCCACCTCCCCTCTCCACCGAGCCCACTCGCTCTGGTCGTGCTTCCTCCCAGGGCCAGCACAGCCCTCAGAGTGGCAACACAGCACACCTGATCCAGGGCCAGGCTATCCCAAGCAGGAAAGCAAGAGAAAGCTCTTACCAGGATTGGTTCCCCATTTTCCCCACTCCTATAAGCATCCCGGCCATTACATACATGGCACAGACCCATCATTTTCAGCTCTGTGCCTTCTGAGTGCTCAGGGAACTTTGGTGTTGACTGGGCCACAGCACAGAAACCAGAGCAGCTCTGTGCAGGCGGTACAAAGAGCAAACAAGGAGTGTGTGTGCTGGAATGCCGTATGGAAATGCTTTCCTTTTGAATTAGGATGTCCCAAGCACAGGACATGACTGCTGCCAAGGGCTGGTACTGGCCTTTGCTCTCATCACTTCATTAGAAACCTAAACCTTCCCACCCTGCAATGCTCTTCGTTTTGAAAACGTGACCGTGGGAGAGCAACCATCAAAACAAATCATTTGGGTTCAGTTTAGTGGTACATTCTACCCAGTGCTTGTAACTGTCAGTGCCATTAAAACACCTCAAACAGCATCCCCTCAAACAGGGGGCTGTTCTGAGCCCCTCAGCGAGCACCCAGAGCCAGGTACAAGGCTCAGGTCCCGGCCCGCTTTATCAGCAAACAACCCAAAGCATTCTCAGCACATTAAATATATTTCTAGGAAGGAAACAGTCTTTAGTCCAGGATCAGTAGTAATCTAATGCAGCAAGGAAACGTTTCTGTAAATAAGTCATCACAGCACCCTATGGTTTAGGTTTAGGTAGCTCCAGGGGAACTGGAGGAGTTGTAAAGATCTGTGTGTGCTAATGGTGGTTCCAGACCGTGTCCTGCACTCCTCTACTGAATGTCAGAGATTTGTCCAGAAAGGAGAATTGGCAATGCACAGGATTTGCAGCTCTGCCCTTCCCTTGCAATGACATTCCTTCACAGCCCGTCTTCGGCTGTGACCACCTCACCATGCTGGAACATTCCCCATCTACCCAGTGCCGAGGCTGTGGAGGGTACTTGGAAGCCCTTTTGTAAGCCAGCCTGTATCTCCTATAAATATTATATAACAGTGATGCTGGGAACAGTTACTATGGAGATTGAAAAGCTTGCCTTAAGGCAGTGACAGAAAGCTGCAGTTTTATTCCAGCTGTAAAGCAGTAACTAGAACACAAATCCTGGTAACACAGAGCACAAACCAAAAAGCTTTCCTGAGGCTTTCAGTAACAAGACAAAAAGCAGTGAAGCTACAGTTGGCATTTTTGGCCTTGCACAAATGGCAGGCAGGTTCACATCCACGGGTCAGTCACCACAGAACTGAGCTGGTCCTGTCCACTGCTGTGCCAGCAGGATACAGCTGAGCTGTTCTGTCTGCAGCACAAACCTGCCCTGTCTGAGGAGTCAACTCGTCTCTCTTACATAATTCACAAGCTGGTATTAGCTACCTGATCTCAGATATTCAGATGCCAGTACAGCACGCAGGTGTTCTGGGCTGTGGCCACATGAAGCCTCTGCACAGCTCAACGGTCTGTGACCAGCAGATCTCCAGGTATATGTTCAAGGATGCGGTGCTATATTCCAAGGCAGCAGTTTCACCCTCACCCCCATCTTTCACTGGAAATCCACTCTCAGCAATCACACTGCTGTTGTTCACATTCAGGACTGCTTGCTAAGACACTAATTTTATAAATTAAGCAGATGTGCTATAGATAAAGGCACCAAAAGCTCTCCCCAGTAAAGCAGAGCACATCAATAGCCATAACATTAAACAAAGCAAAAAACACCCCAAAACCCAAAGTGCTAACTTCTACATCACATTCTGTTCCAGACTAAGATCCAACATAAGCACTATTCCTGAAACATGTGTGCCTCCACAGAAATTATCCAGTGCCAAGTTTACAAATCAGTCTTTTTCCCACCTGCCAATCTCTCAGCCTTCTGCAATCTGCCTCCCTGCCTGCCTGAATCCACACAACTGAGCTGGCGCTTGCAGCGCTCCCTAGAACCAGCTCTATTTTCAGCAGGGATGACATAACTACTGTCCCTGTCTCACGACTGTTACTTTGGGATTGATTTCACATAATTGCAGTGCCCTCCTGAAACTCTATTAAAAATCACCTTCACTGGCCTCCAAGGGAAAAACACAGCCCTAAGCCTCAACCCTGAGAGGAAAAGAATTTTGAAAGTGTTCCCTAAGAAAAGAGCAAATGTATCAGTTGCAAAGAAGACAGTCGGGATGAATGATGTACCAAGGGCACACAGAGGCATTCACAGCTCACCTTTCATTAGAGTCTGGCAGGGCTGAGCTTTTTAATAGACCATTATCATATAACCACTAGAGCTTAACTATAAACACTATTATCCGGGGCTGCAAGGAAGGTCACCCACGCCCCCAGGGGAGTTACCCTCTTGATGCTTGAACTGACACAAACTGATGTACAAGGCCCTCTTGTGCTGTGCCACAGCCGGCAGGCAGCGCTCAGGGACGCTGCTGCACCGCGGGGCCCGACTCCTGCACCGAAAGATAAAAGTTTCCCATCCCTCACTCCTCCCACGCTTCCATGAGCTCCAATGTTTAACTCCACACTTGCCTTTGGGCCAATACGGGTAAAAGCACCACCAGGCACACGAAAAGCACACGCACCACCAGCCCCTCCGGGGTCCCAGCGGCCACCGGTCGGGGCCGTGTCCCCCCCGGGCTGGCCGAGCCCCTGCGACCCCGCGCACGACTCACTGTTATACTGGACTCCCTTGGCGAACCTCCTCTGCAGCGCCTGGTTCATGGACTGCAGCCCCGCGGGGATGTTCTTGTCGCGGACCGCAGCCTGGTCCGAGCCCACCAGCTTCTTCAGGGCCGAGAACATCCTCGCGGTCGCTCACCGGCACCGCCGGGGACGGGCCGAGCGCGGGCTCAGGGCCGGGGGGGCGCCGGGCGGCTCAGGGCAGCAGCGGGGCCATGCGGGGCGAGGGGCGCGGGCCCGGCCCGGCGGGAGGGGCTATTCTGGGGCAGGGGCACTACCCGGGCATGTCCCGGTGCGGAGCGGTGAGGCCGGTGCCGGGGGCCGGGCGAAAGGGCCGGGACGCTCAGCCCCACCGGGGGCCGGTACCCGTGTCGGGGCCGGGGAGCTCAGCCCCGCCGGGTGCCGGGGCCGCGGGCCGGGCACAAGGAGCAGGGGCGGACCGGGTCTCCCGCCGCCGCCATCTTGGCTCTTCCGCCTCTCCGGGGGGGCCGGAGCGCGCGCGGCGCAGGTACGGCGGCCGGCGGGGGACAGCAGGGCGCGGAGCGCGGCCGCCGCGGGGACCCTCGGGATCCCCCGTCACCTGCAAAGGCTGAATGTAGCCTAACCCGTCCGAGAACCCACAGCCCCCCAAAACTCTCTCAATGCCCTCTTGTCAGATTCACAGGCCCCCACCTGTGACCCCCATAACCCCTCCTGGGTACATGCCAGCATCCCTGGGGCTCCCCGCAAACATTTCTAATCCCCGCCTGGGACCTCTGTAATCCCCTGGGATCCCCATAACTCCTGTAACCCCCTCCTGGGACCCCCATAGCTGCCCTCTGACTCACCCCCATAACCTCTCATGGGGCCAGGCCTGAATTCTGGGACCACCCCCAAAACACCTCTAATCCCTTCCTGGGACCCCTATACAACCTGGGACTCCCATAACCCCTGTCATCCCCCCTGTGCCAGCCCCATTTTACCCCGTGACCCTCATAACCCTGCAATTCCCTCCTGTGACCCCTCAGGGCCCTCTCTGACACTGTATAATCTGCTGCAAGTGATTGTCCTGTGACTCCTGTCCCGGCTACAAATGGGTCTCCCCAGTCCCACTGTGAGCCGGATCCAGCAGCAATCATTCACCTTCAGGGAGGACCAGACAAGCTGTTCCCTCCTTCCCGGCAGCTCACCCCCATTCCCTGGGAAATGGGGGGCTGAACCCCCTCCAGCAGGACCCCCTGAGCCTCTCGGTGCCCCAGTTGGCCACCCCAGCCCTGTGTGTGCAGGGGGCAGCAGGCTGAGGAAGGGTCAGAGACTCAGTGGGGAGCACCCAGCAACCCCACAAAGGTGGGGACACCCCACCAGGGAGGCCAGAGAGGACCTGTACTGCATCCCCTGCCCCTCCTGCCCCTCCTACTCTGCTCCCCACCAGCTCGAGAATGGACACGGGGCTCTTTGATCACATTAGAGACATTTACTGCTGGAGGCATCTCCTGCGCTGCCGGCAACTGGCAGTGCTGTCCCGTGGGACGCCAGTGCTGGGTGCCAGCCCCTCGTCCTCCGCCTGCTCAGTTTGACAGGTGCAGAAACTCCTCATCCTCTGCAAACAGAGAGACACACCAGGTGATGAACAGACCCCTCCTCGCCATGTGGTCAGACGGTGATGGATCTGCTTCCCGCTTGTCCCTGCCAGCAGTGAAGGGGGGCAGCAGTGGAGACCCTCCATACACAGCCGTGCTATCCTGGGATGTCACCTTATGTCCCACGACTTGCCATGGTGGCATTAATGCACTTCATATTGCTGACAGGGGTAATAAAAGATTGTTTCTGTCCTAAGACATGTTACTCAGGCTCCAGCTCCCATCCCCAGGATCACAGATGGTCCCCAGCTCCCGCATGCTGGGAGCAGGCTTGCTCTGGGTAGGGTGTGCTGAAAGACCCCTCAGTCCCCCCTCTCTGAGGGACGATTTCCTCTGCCACGCTCCTGACAACCTGCTTGTCACTTCACCCGAGGGCTAAGCGGTACCCGTTGTGCCTCCTGGGGAGGCTCAGGATGGAATCCCCTGTGCTGAGCTGGGGGGTCTGGCAGGTGTCACACAGAAGATATATCCCTAACAGGGACCCTGGTTTGATCCTTATTTGGTGTCAGGGTTTCTGGAACCTCTCCAGTCTTTCAGCCCAGGGGCTTTTGCCTGTGCTCCCCATTGCACCTCAGCCTGCTTGGGGCCCTTCTCCCTTTCATCAAGACCATTCTGAAGTTCAGTCATGGCTTCAGCACATCTGCAGCCTGTCCAACCCTCCTGTGCCATACTGTCTGTGGGTTAATGGCCATATTCCCAACACAGCGCAAAACCATCCCATCCCCATCATGGACTTGCGACAAACCCATCCCAGGCCCATGACAGACCCATCTTGGACCCATCCAGACCCAGTACAGATCCATCCCAGAGCCAGGACAGCCCTGCACCCACACTAGGCAGACCTAGGAGGTGGTGTAAGGCTGCTGCCACGGCTTCCCTGGCACAAGGATGGGCAGTGAGGGGTTAGGGGGGTACCTGCCAATGGAGGAGCCCCACAGTACTCCTTGCACTCCTTCTCCGAGTAGAACTGGTTCCCGTTGCCCTTGCAGCCCCCATAGCTGAAGGTGATGCACTTGCCCTGGGCGGCGTCGAAGGCCCAGCGTGTCACCAGTGCCTGGCAGGGACCTGGCACGATGGGCAGCCTGCAGGCAGCTGTGGGACAGGGCTGTGTGAGGTTCAGGGACCCCCACACCTCCCACATGGATGCGGGACACATGCTCAGATCTCCTCTGATGGGATCCACCTCCTGTGCCCTGGCCTGGCCAGGACTGTCCCGGCGGCTGCTCACCCTCCGTCCGGCAGGCCTGCAGGCACTCCTTCTCTGAGTAGAAGTTGTTGCCGTTGCCCAGACAGCCTCCATAGAGGAAGGTTTCACAGGCCATGGAGGAGGAGTTGTAGAAGAAGCGGGAGAACATCCCTCTGCAGGGCCCGGGGTCCTGGCCCAGCCGGCATGAGTCTGCGGAGCAGCACAGCCCGGGCTGCCACAGGCAGACGGGGGGCAGGGCAGTGGGGTCCCGATGCAGCCCCCCTCCCCTGGGACCTACCTTCCTTGTTGCCAATGTAAGGGGGCAGGGGTCCCGCAGCTGAGCCCTCCTCGGGGGGGCAGGACTGCTCTCCGTGCCCTCTGCACCAAGAAGGAAACACAGGGCTGCCATCAGCCTATAGGACCCTGCTGCCCACCCCATTGCCCCTGGAGTGGAGCTATGGAGGCTCCAACCCTCCCTCAGTGCTCCCAGCACTGATCTTGATCACTGATCTTCAGTCTGCAGGCTGTGATCCCTCCACACCTCACGATCCTATGCTCATCCTGGGTGGGGACCATGATCATGGGTTGTGGATGAAGACAACTGAAGTACCCCAGTCATACCCTGTGCTGGGGATGTGTCTCCATGGTGCATAACCTGCTTCAAGTCAGCTGGGTTGTTTCTCCTGTGAAAGTCCCATCCCCTCTGGAAAATCTTTCAAAACTCAACCCTGTGAGACTGGGAGGTGCTGACTGATGGCTGCTGAAGGCCCAGTGGGGTGCTTAGCCTCCCCATCCTTGGAGAAGGGGCCTACAGCTGGGACACTCACAGGCAGTCGAGGAGCAAGGAGACACCAGCAACCTTCATGCCATGGAAAAAACCAGAGTAGGAAAAGGCTATTGCCTTCTTCTTGGAAATGAGTCCTAGTGCCCTCCTGGCCCCCGGGGCCCTAACCCTGCAGCCTGCACCTGCCTGTGCCCCCCTCCTTGCAGGCAAAGCCCATCAGCAGAGATGGAAGAGCAGCTCCCAGGGTGGTCAGTGGAGCGGCTGCCCAAACAACATGTCCTACCCACAGAGCCTCTCCCTGGACACCAGGTCTCCAGTGAGTTTGGCTTGGGAGGAATGTCCTCAGCTTTGATCCACTTCAGGAGGTCCCAGCTGTGCCACTCACCTGGGGAGCACTTCCAGTCTCCTGAGGAACACATTCACCTGGCCCAGATGCAGGAGAGAAGATCAGCAGTGTCAGAGGAGAGGTGTCCTCATCTCACCAAGTACTGCGCCATGCCCATGCAGGACCCCAGGGAAGGGGACACCCTTCCAGTTTTCTTCCCCTCTTTCTGCTTTTCACCTCCCTCTCACAGAAGCACCACCTTAAAATCCCCACACCTCACTGCATCTCCCGAAAATCCCCCCACCCCCCTTCATCCCCCTGAAATCCCCATATCCCCCTGCATCATGCCAGCCCCTTCTGAACCCCAGGCTGAGCAAGGAGCCTCTCAGGTGCTAGGAGCACCCAGCCATGGGGACAAGTCATGAGTGTCCCTGGGTGTCTCATGCCCTTGTCCCAGCACAGTGATGTGGGTGCATTGATCTGACAGCCCTTTGACTAGAAGCTGGTGCAATCCTGACTGATGCAAGGGCTACCAAAGCCCTTGTCTCTCCTTCCTCCCTCCTGACTATCCGCCATCTCCCCAGCCTGGCAAACCAAGGAGGAGCAGCTGGAGTGCTCCAGTAACAGGAGAGGCGCATGCTCCATGGGAGCTTACCTCTGTTGGCCAGGATGAAGACGGAATCCATGGGAATGCCTGTCTCCAGAGCCAGCTGCTGGAAAGACTCATGAGGTCCTGCCTCAGCTCTGGACTCCTCCCTGAGAAAGAGAATGGGCTGTGAGCAGGGTGGGTGTGGGAGGGGGTCCATCTGCAGTCCCCAACCAGCCACTGCCCCATAGAGCTCAGGTGGCTGCAGGCAGGTCCAATACCAGCCTCCTGGTCCTTGCCAACATAGAATCAGGGAATCAAAGATCATTGAGTCCAACCATTGACCCAGCACTGCCAGGTCCACCACTAAACCATGTCCCTAAGCACCACATCTACACGTTTTTTGAACACATCCTGAGACATCCAGAACACATCCAGATTCCATCACTTCCTTGGGCAGCTTGTTGTTCCTAACCAGCCTCGACTAAGGCCTTGGACAAAGTGGGTTTAATGGTTCTTAATCATGGAAAACAGCATCTCCTGCCACTTCAGGGCCTGGATTCCCTCCAAGCAAATATCACCACCTTCATCCCAACCCCCATACTGGTTTGGATGTTCCTTGCCTGATGTGGCTTTAACAGAGCCATGAGACTCCACCTCTGCCCTGCCAAAGATGAGCTGTTCCAAGGCACCACTTCCAAAATCCACGGTCAAGTCCCTCAAGGCCAAGGGAGCTGAGAGACCCTTACGTCGTGTTTCTGAGCTGTGCTGGCACAACCCAGAGCCTGCTCACCCTCAAGTGCCATGGTCAGACGTACCATACAGCTTCAGGGTGGTGCTTGGGCCAAAACTGCTTTTCTTCTTCATCAGGATGACAGCATATTCTTCATAATTGGTGCGGAGCACATAGGACTGGATAGACACATCCCATTCTGGGTGAGACAGAGACACAGGGGATGTCATTCCTGCCCCTCAGGGAGAGATGGAGCAGTGTAGGACAGTGCCAGATCTGGGGGCTGAAATCAGGCACCTAATTAAAGAAAACAGGATTTTTGGGAAAGAGATTCATAAAATCATGACTTCCTTTAGGCTCACTGGGCTCTCAGCTGAGGGAATTGTAAACCAAGGGCTGCAGACAACTGAAATGCCACCAATGCTCCTGAAGTGTGGCTGGTGGGAGCCTGCCCCAGCCTGTGACCCTGGAGACAGGAGCGACCTGCTAGAACATCTCGTCATCCTCTACCTATGCAGGAACATTTTTGAAACAGCCCTTTCCCCTGACTTTTACTCCAGACTTTAACTGGAAATGACAAAAACTGTGGAATGGCCTTTGAGCCCTGCTCTCCCCATCACCCAGCCGTGCCACAGCCCAACTCACTGGGGTTGTAGTAGGTGTATTTGCCAGGGGTACTGGTTTTCTGGTACTCTCCTGAGACTTTTGTGCAGTCACCTTGCCTAGAGGGAGGAAGAAAACAATCAGCTACTTGGAGTGATCATTTCCCCTGGTTATAGCATGAAAATCATGTCTTGGGCACCAAGGCCATGGCACAGGACCCCCAAAATCGCCCTGCCTGAGGCATTGGATGTTTGCACCCAATCCATTCCCTCCTCAGGGCTGCCAGACAGAGCAAGTAACCCCTCGTGTCCTGTCCCAGCACCCCTGGGTAGGGTGGCTCTGGAGGAAGCTCAACACCCCCAGCAATGCCCCGTACCGCAGCCTGGTGCTGGCAGTGCTGATCTGATCGGTGCTGGGGCCGGGGCCCAGCACCAATGTACCCATGCTGAACTTCTCCTTGTAGTTCTTCATCCATGTGCAGGTCGTGCCAATGGCGATGTCGTACCACTTCCCGTACATCTGTGGGGAGAAGCGAGGGGGGTATCCACCATGAGCGCTCCTTGCCCACGTGAGACATCTGGTTTTCTGCAGAGCTGAAATATTCATGGCCCAGAGAGAAACTGGAAGATGATGATGCAGGGTGCAGAGGCCAGAGCTGCTTCAGGACTTGGGAAGCAGATCAGCACTGAGCAGGATTTTCCCAGGTTCCCTGACTACCAGGTAAAACTGGAGGCATCAGGCTGCCATCCCCATATGTGTACCAGTGGAACCCAGACCCAGGCACACATTTGGGGCTATGTGAAGCCTGGCAGGGGACAGGGCTGGCTGTGAGGAATCTCCAAGGGAGCCTGCGTCCCACAGAAATCCCACAGACATCCTATGAGAACCATCTGAGCTGGCGTTTAGGCTGCAGACACCCTGCCTGGGTGTTTGCCAGGATGAGACCACCCCAAAGGCTGGCATCCTCTGACTGGCACCCAGGGAGTGCCACGCTGCCAATGCCTGTCCCATAGGCATTACTGCCCTTCTCTCTGGAGGAAAATGAAATCAAGTTTGCCCCATTCCTTTTGCCCCCGGAATTAAGGGACCACAAGCTGCCATTACCCGCTCAGCCTCAAAATTCTCCTGCACTTGGATATCCTCATCCTGGTCTCCGATGGGGGTTCCGCTGGCCACGGCAAAGAGGAGGAGGAGGGAAGGGAACCTCCAAATAATCATAGCTGGTGACTTCAGAGTGCTGCTGAGCCCCAGTGTGTCGGTGGGATCCTGGACTCTGTGCTGTCCCCACTGCGCAGCAGTGTGACCTTCAGCCCAGGGCCAGCAGGGCTGGCTGGCCTGCGGGGGGGCTGCCAGGGGAGGGAGGGTGTATGGCCCGGATGGGCATCACCGCTGCCCTCAGTGGTGGTGGGGATTTGTAGGGAGCTGATGTGGGGTGTGGGAGGGGAGATGGGCACCCTCCCGCCATGCCAGGCCGAGCTCCTCACCCTTGCCTGTTTCTACACCCCTACTGTGGCCAGGAGCTGTCTGACCCTTTATTCTACCTTGGGATTCACATTCCTGCTCTGGCATCCTACGAAGAGCCCTGATGACACCCCCAGCCCCAACAGACCAGCCTGATCCCACGTAAAGGAGAGAACCGAGGGTCCCCAGTGCTCGCCTCAGGCTGCCTAATCCTGACCAGTTGTCTATAGGGAACAGAACCTGAGTTGCCTGCTCCCCTTCTGGACCCCCTTCCAGCAGTCCCAGCATCCTGGATACGGCTATGTGTCACCCAAACCCACAGTTGAGTGTCCCTGGGCCTAGAGGAGCTGGAAGCATTGGGCACACCATCTTTCCCAGCACTGTTTGCCTTCGTGGGATGATTAACTGAAACCAAACAGCCCGAGGGAAACTGCAAACAGAGCAAAGGGCAGGAGCACCTCTCCAGACGGCCACAGCCCCAATATTTGTGGAGAAGGGCCTGAGCCGACAGCACGTCAGGAGTCGGCCTGACCTTCACCCTCCGTCCCCCCTCAGTCACTGATGGGCCCTTGGATAAGGACCAGTAGGTGCTGCTGCCCGGGCATGGGGCCTGCGGGGTGGCAGTGCTCCGGGCAGGGACAGCCTGGACTCTCTACCCACATGTCTCCGTGCCACATCCGCGGTGTGCCGGGAGACTGGGGGATATGTGGACGTGTGGCACAGACGCCTCTGGTAGCCCACCCTCATCCCATCCCATCTGCTCTCTCAGAGGAGCATTCCCCAGCGCAGCAGCAGCCCTGGGCTTCAGCCCCCGAGACGGGGGTCCTTCTTCGGGGTCCCACTCGGGGTCCCCTCTGCCTCGGCCCTTCCAGCGCTAGGTGGCAGCCGGCGGTAAGGAATGACAGCCCCGCTCCCATCCCCGGCCTCTGTGGCCCTTCCTGTGATCCGGGCAGTGATGGGCCCCGGGGAAGGCTGTACTTCGAGGGGGCTTATAAAAGAGAGAGAGAGTAATTTTTTACACTGGCAGAGAATGATCATCATCATCATGGCTAGGCTTCGCGAATGAAGATTTAGGAAGGCTCTATCCACGTTTGTTACAGGCACGCTGGTGGCTTATGAGGCCAAAACGAGATAGACAAATCCGATTGCAGAAGGCACAGCAGAAAGACTCCTTAGGATACGATTCTTTCTGCGTTGTCTTTTCTCCTCGAGAGTGATCCTGCGTGCGTTCTCAAAGGAAACGGCAGCGTTATAGATGGTGTGTCTCCAGACCTCCCAACTGGAGGCCAGAGTAGACCAGTTATGATGATCAATGTGGCCGAGGCTGAGATGTTGTTTCAGGGAGTCCTTGTATCTTTTCTTCGGGACTCCTCTCTTGCAGCAGCCGGAGGCAAGTTCACCATAAAGCAAGATCTTAGGGAGGCGGTGGTCCTTCATCCTTGAGACGTGCCCTGCCCAGCGCAGCTGCGTTCTCAGTAACATGACCTCAATGCTTGTGACTGCTGCTTGTTTTAAAACAGATGTATTGGTCACATAATCTGACCAGTGGATGTTTAGGACTGTACGGAGGCAGCGTTGATGGAAGCGTTCTAGGAGACGCAGGTGGTGGCGGTAGATGACCCATGATTCGGAACCGTATAAGAGCATAGACAGCACTATGGCTTTGTAAACACCGATCTTGGTGCTTTTCTTCAAGTGTTTATTACGCCATACTCTTTTATGGAGTTTTCCAAAAGCACTATATGCCTTTGCTAACCTGTTGTCTATCTCCCCATCAATCTTACCATCTGAGGAGATGAGGCTACCTAGATAAGTAAACTGCTGGAACTGATTTAAGCTCTGACTGACCAATGGTGATATGGGGATGATGGAAGGCTTCCTGAGGTGCAGGTTGATAGAGAACTTCCATCTTCTTTAAGCTGAGTTCCAGCCCAAAGAGCTCAGCAGCGTCTGTGAAGCAGAATGTTAAACGCTGCAGAGCTGCTTCTGTGTGGGCAACAAGGGCGGCGTCATCAGCATAAAGCAGCTCCCGGACAAGATGGTTTAAGGTCTTGATGTGGGCCTTCAGTCACCTTAGGTTGAAAAGGCTTCCATCAGTACGGTATCGAATGTAGATACCGTCCTGATCATCGAGGTCTGCTGTGGCCCTTTGGAGCATCCTGCTGAAAAAGACTGTGAATAGGGCTGGTGCGAGAACACAGCCTTGTTTCACACCATTCTTTATTAGAAAGGGCTCAGAAAGTGCATTGCCATATCTGACTTGGCCATGCTGATCCTCATGGAGGCAGAGAGTGATAGGAGAAGGGGAAACTATTTTAAACTAGAACAGGAGAGATTTAGGTTAGATATTAGGAAAAAATTCTTCCCTGTGAGGGTGATGAGGCCCTCACACAGGTTGCCCAGAGAAGCTGTGGCTGCCCCATCCCTGGAAGAGTCCAAGGCCAGGTTGGATGGACTTGGAGCAACCTGGGCTAGTGGAAGGTGTCCCTGCCCACAGCAGAGGGGTGGAACAAGACGGTCTTTAAGATCCCTTCCAACCTAAACTGGTCTGTGATTCTGTGATTCTATGGCAGGGACAGGCAGCAATGAGAAGTGGAAACTGGCCCTGGAATCACTGTTGGTGCCTGCAAGGTGGCCAGAGCCATATGCTATCCCAGGGCAGCTGACAGGGAACAGGCAGCAGTCAGTAAACCAGGACCAGCCGTCCACATGCTGCCTGCACAGGTAACTGGCCTTCCCGTGGCTCTTGTGCACAGAAATGCCCTATGGGGGGTAAATGTGCCCTAGCAGCAATGGACCCAGGTGTGAACAACACAGGACACACTCCTACATATCCTCTTTGGGGACCAGCCTGCCTTACTGGGATCACAAGTGCCTGATGCTGGAACTTGGCAGGGGAGGGAGAAGGATGTGTGACCCTGGCATGTGCTGTCCTTCTGTGGCTGCTGCTCTGTTCCTCTCCTCTCTTGTTGGTGCTGAGGGGAGCAGAGGGAGCTGCTCCCTTCCCAAGGACCACAGCTGGGGAAGCTGCACAGCCAGCCTGCTCCTCTCCTCTTCCGTACACAGGAACACAGTGTGTGCTGTGACTATAGGCCCATGGGCACTGTCCTTGCTGGGAAGCCTGGGAGCTGCTGCACTGGCTGCAAATCTGAGCCCATGCCCGTTGCCCATGCTGATAAGGGCCAGGGAAGTGGTGCAGCCCCCCAGCTCTTTGTTCACTCCCTAAAGCATACTTATCATCCTCATCCCCGACACTGTGGCTGCATTCATGCCAGCATCACTGAACTGCTGCTTTCACAGGGACTGGGGTGGAGAAATGCCCCAGAGCACAGCACTGTGATGGAGCCTTTGCAAGGGCATGGCTCCAGGGAGGAGTCTGCTGGGACGCCGGGGTCCGGGACCCTGGGCTTTGTGGTTCCATGCCTGACAACTCCAGGGAGAACAGACAGCTCTGGGTGCTCAAGGAGGGATGTTCCTGTGGTTTGTTCTGGCAGGAAGATGGGGCAGCAGGGTCCTGGGGGGAGCCTGTGGGGTGTGAGCAGCTGCCAGGAAGTTAAAAAAGTTCAGGAAATTCTTTTGTTTCAGATCAATTTGGACATAAACAAAATGTAGGGAGAAACCACCAGAA
Source organism: Chiroxiphia lanceolata (assembly GCF_009829145.1). Classification (NCBI taxonomy): domain Eukaryota; kingdom Metazoa; phylum Chordata; class Aves; order Passeriformes; family Pipridae; genus Chiroxiphia; species Chiroxiphia lanceolata. The sequence continues at coordinate 11,304,381 of NC_045657.1, read as the reverse complement.
AATTCCTGCAGACCAAATTTCCCCTGACCCCATCAGCACCAAAAGGCTCCAGCCCCAGCAGCTTCATGGGGTCACAATGGGGCTGGCACAGGGACAGGAGGGGCAGCAGAACCTGAGGGGATACCAGGTGCCCCAAGGCTCCATACCCAGCCCTGGGGCTGGTGGCACACCAGGCACACACCTACAGAGGTGAGGACCACCAGGACTTGATGTCCAACAGTGGGAAAAGGAGATGCTACTTATTCACACAGGCCTGACCTTCCTCCTCTCCCACTCCCCACCAGCTGGATTATGGGTCAGAGGAGACATTCCTGCTCAGTCCTTTCAGTCTCCTGCTATGAACTTGTTGTCCACGAGCTGGGGCAGTCCCTACCTGAATCTGTCAGTGTTTCCTGTCTCCTTTCCCTCCACAGCAGCATGCCCTAGACTTTCAAACCTGCTACGTAAAGAAGTTTGACATTTTTTACTGCTTTAAACGTGTAAGCTCTCCATACTCCAAGGATTGCTCGAATGTTGCAATTTCATGCTCACCTTGTTCACCACCTTCACGATTTAGCCTCCCTGGGTCTTCCCCTCTCCAAACAGGGGAGTCTCAGTCTTTCTAGTCCGCTCTCATCTTGGTTATTGCAGAGCAGGTCCAAAGAAAGTCAACTCCTCTGTCTCCTTCTCGAGATCCCAGAACACAGTGCCCAACCTGAGGGGTCACCAACTTTCCATCTTGTTCCTACTTTCCATCTTGTTCCCACTTTCCATCTTGTTCCTAACATCCTTCTTGATCACACAACTTTTTTGGTGATTTTTATGGCTGCTGGTGCTTCCTCTTAACAGTTCTCTGAAATCATCAGTCAGTGATGGCTCCCAGCCCTTCTCCTGAGTTACCACCTTTCCCGAGCTCCAGGCTAATGCCCCTCTAATCTCTTCTCCCTTCCAGCATCACCTTCATTCCTTGACACCAAAGCTCACCTGCTCCCTCTTTGCCCTTTGGTTTTGTGAAGTCCCTCTGGAACTCCCTGTCATCAGCACAGCCCTCGGCCATCCACAGGGCTCGGTGTCACCCCTGAACTTGAAGATTTCTTGTTCACTCCCTTCTCCTGGGCATGGATGAAAATGTCAAATATAAAACCAGTCCCGGGGCTGGTCCCTGGGGCCTCCACTGCTGACTATCTTCCACCCTGAAGACCTCTACATGTCGTTTCTGATCCTTCAACCACCCTCCAGTTCATGGAAGAACCTTTCTTCTGCTCCCACAGCAAGTTTTTTCCTTTAATAGCCTTTGGTGTGGTGCCTCATTAGAAGCTTTCTGAGAGCCCAGAGAGATGATATCCTCTGGATCCTCTGTATTTGAGGTAAGGTTCCTCTTTGCAGAAGCCTTGCCAGCTTCTCCTCAGCTCTGTGTTCAGCCCCATGCTAAGCAGTCCCATATAGGCTGTGTAATCAGAATTTTCATTTGTTAGCTCCCAGCACCCCATTTCCACAGCTGAGAGCTTCCTTGTCCACCAGCCCCTGCCCAGCTGTGAGGAGCGGTCCCACTCACAGCCAGCACTGTCACTGTTTCACATGGAGGTTCTTCTCACACATGAACAAACACCATGTGCAAACCATGAGAAAACAACATGGTTCAGGATGGAAGGAGCAACTGGAGAACATCCAGTCCAACCTCCCTGCTCAAGCAGGGTTCCCTAGAGCAGTCGTTCAGGACTGCATCCAGATGGGTTTTGAGTATCTCCTGAAGGGAGGCTCCACAACCTGACACACTGATGGGCAGTTTGTCCTGTCCGTCTGGGGCTTCCTCTAGATTTACTTCAAATTTTCCAGCTCCTCTGAGCAACCTGCTGCAGCACATGTGCCAGGCCAGGGGATGTCCCCACTACCATTGGCCAACAGGCTCTGCACGGGACCTCATCTCCCTGAAGGTCTCGTTATCCTCCAGGAATCCCTCAGCTCCTGGTTGACTTTCTGCCTTTGAAGGTTTAAGGGCATCACAGAATGTCTTGAGTTGGATGGGACCCACAAGGATCATTGAGTCCAACTCCTGGCTCTCCACAGGACACCGCCGAGAATGTTCGTCAACCAGCTATAGCACCTTTTCCAGGGTGTTCTTCACATCTGTTTTGAGCTTTTCGTTCTCACATTTCCAGCAGAACTGCCGTGTTTTGTGGACTTTCCCATTCTCTCCTATACAAGCTTTCTGTTTCTGAAACGCTGGTGTTTTCCACAGTCACTTGTTAACTCTCCCAATGAACCAGGAAAGGGTTGTGGAACCACCTAAGCTGCTTTTTGAGTTGGGGTATATGTTTTACTCAGGTTTTCACATCCTACTTAACACCCTTCAGGTTATGTTTAAGATCTTGAGTTTTGTGATATTTTAGATAATATGCCCTGTTTCAACATAGCTCCCTTTCCTGAACTTATTAGGGGATACACCTGGCCCTCTCATCTCACTGCAGCATTAAACCAGGCAGTGCTATGGGGTCATTCACCCAGACCTCTTCAGCCTGTCCCAAGCACTCCAGATTTGGCCCAGATCAGCACCTTTGTGGCTTGTAGTTTGTGGGTTGTAGCTTTCATCACTCCCAGAGGCTTCATTGGCTGTCCCCACAGCCCATGTCTGCATCTTGTGTTGACAAAGCTGGTCTGTGCATGGGGGGAGGGATCTCACAGATCCACTTGCTGAGCTCTCATCTTCTCTGCTCTCAGTGTTTCCAGATAACTTACTGTTCTCATAGTGAGCAGTCTGAATTTTACATTTTTATTAGGAGACCCTGGGATTTTCACCTGCAAAAATGTCTTCACTTACTTTTTCCTACAGTGATTCACTCTATACACTCCCCCTCCTAACCATCCCCCTCCTCTGTCACTCCTACCAAGCTGGTACCCAGGGCATCAGTGTACCTCAATGGTTACCATCCCTTGTCTCTTTGTCCTGGTGCCCAATGCTATCACTTGCTGCCAAGCTTTCCATTGCCTCTTGTGCTCTCAGCACTGGTGTGGAAGCGTTTTCAGTTCTGCCTTTGCCTCTGGGCCAACCTCTGGCATCATCAGGGCTCACACCCTTCTTCTCTGCTTCATGTCCCTCTCCAAACCCTCTGAACATCCAGGGCCCAGGTTGTGTCCCAGACAACTCACTGTGATGATTCTCCCAGTTGAGCCTGCCCAGGGAATGTCTCTGTTGGCATTTGATCAGGGTCAGGTTAATGTTTTTGAAATAGCACTTCTGGCTTTAAAAAAACAGGTGCTGGGAAGGAGCTGAGGCTGCAGGTGCATGGGCTGGCTTCGTGTCCCACCACCCCTCTGCCCAGGAACAGCATGGGGTGCTTGTGCTCTGCAGTGTGTGTTCTTTCTGTGCTCCACAAACCTGTCGCCTACTCCTCCTCCTTCTCCTCCTCCTCTCCTCTGCCCACTGGGTGCTCCTTAGCTTAGGGCCTCTGCTCCTACCCTGAGGCTTTTAAGTTTTCTCATCCCAGTGGTGGCAGAGAGAAGTCTCTGGGCTTGTGTTGAGGGTGAACACCCCACAGCACTGCTGGAACTTGTCAGGAGACCTGTTGGAAGCTTGGTTCATGCTCAGGAGACATCTCCCCTGCTTCAGACGCTGGCTGGTGTGCCAGGTACTCCCTGCACCTCCTTGCTCTGGGCTTGCCAGCCCTGTGCCAGCAAAGAGAGTAGGCTGGAATGGTGGATCAGGGTAGGTGAGGTGAAGTGACAGGCGGAGAGGTTTCAGGTTGGTCAGCCTGGAGAAGAGAAGGCTCCAGGGAGACCTTAGAGCCCCGTCCAGTGCCTAAAGGGCCTCCAGGAGAGCTGGAGAGGAACTTGGGACAAGTGATGGAGGGACAGGACACAGGGAATGGCTTCCAGTGCCAGAGGGCAGGATTAGATGGGATATTGAGAAGAAATTCTTCCCTGTGAGGGGGGTGAGGCCCTGGCACAGGTTGCCCAGCTGTGGCTGTGACTGCCCCATCCCTGGAAGTGTCCAAGGCCAGGCTGGATGGGGCTTGGAGCAACCACTGGGCTAGTGGAAGGTGTCCCTGCCCATGGCAAGGGGGTGGAATGAGATGAACTTTAAGGTCTCTTCCAACCCTATGACTTGCAAGGGGTTTGCATGTTTATCAGGGAAACCTCAGAAGATGCTGCCTTGTGTTCCATGGATCACAGAGTGTTTATGAGCCCATCTGTGGTGCTCTTCATAAAGAACAGTTGACTGTTCAGCGAAGGGCAGAGCAAAGAGAGACAATGTTGGATTGGGGAGGGAAGTGCTACCCAAATCTGGGGGCTGCAACAGGCATAAATCACCCCAAGCTCACAGGAGGCCTGGAGGAGGATGCACAGGTGTCCCTGATGGAGGCAGGATGGGACTGGCTCCATCTGTGGCCCAGGCACTTGTGTCCTCTCTCAGCATGTCCCCTGGCACTCACCACCCCTCAGAGCCGGAGGGAAGCTACCAACCTGCTACTGCAGCACTGCTGGGCTGCTGAGGGGTGGCAATGGCCCGTGGTGGCCTGTGCCTCAAGACTGGTGCTCAGCCACATCTGGCTGCATGGGACAGCAGGAAGGATGGATGGTAGAGTGGGAGGGCAGCTGGGGTAGCTGTTCGCCAGAGCCCTGAGGCTGCACAGGTGTTCTCCTGGACATTCCTGGGGATGGCTGCATGGGCGCAGAGGTGGAACCATCCACCTGATTGGGGTGGCACTTGGAGTAGCATCTCAAAGGGGAGGTGGTACAGCTGTATGTCCATCTGGGAGATGTGTTTGCACCCTTGGGTTGGGTGTCAATGTGACAATGGTGCCCCATGTGGGTGTGTGTGCTCTGAGCTGCCTGATCGCTCTGTCTCCAGCCAGAAGCATCACCCAGGCACCTCGGTGCCCAGAGATGTGGGGACACCTGTCCATCTACCCACACGTGTCTATCTGCACAGCTCCTTCCTCTGCCTGGCCGCCGGCTCTGGGGCTACCCCCTCCACCCCAACACACCAGGAACTCTTCCCATGCGTGCCGGGGGCCGATGCCACCGTGTTCCCAACGCAGTGCTCGCCCCGTCCCCGAGCCGCCCGCTGCTCGGGCTGCCCAGCCGTACAGATGGCTCCTCTGCCGCACCGGGTCGCAGCCTCCACCCTCACGTGCGGCTGCTTTTTGTGTCCCTTCTCGCCGCGGGTCGCACTCTATCCCGTCCCTCCCGCCCCTCCGCCGCCCGCGCCCCCCGGCGCAGCCCCCACCGGAGCCAGCCACACACACAAGTGAACTTTTCTGCGTTTTCCAGCAATTAAAAAGAATAAAGCAACAGTTGTCTCCAGGCAGGGCATGGATCCTGGTGACCCTGATTTTCTGTGTGGCTGGGCAGGGTGAATGGGGCTATTGAGATCCCGATGACTGGCATCTCCACTCCAGGATTGTCTCCTCTTCCAAGTCCCCCTCCCCTCACTCTCCTCCTCCCTACCCTCCTCCTCGCTTTTAATTTCCTTCCTGCAGAGAGCTGCTCATCTCCTTCCCATTGGCCAAAGGCCTGAAAGGGAATGGAGGAGACAAGGGAAGGATTAAAGACGCTCTGCTTAGGAGCAGGCAGCCTGAATACAAGATGCACCGGCTGGGAAAGAATGGGGGCTTAGTGGGGCACCAGATCAGACCCGCCTCCGCCGCATTCAGCCCGACCTGCATTCCTGCATTGCTAAGCAGAGACCTTTCTCCCTGGCCAACCCCTCGAAGGGATGCCCCGGACCTCTGTCCCACCTGCTGCTGCAGGTAGACCTGCCCAGGATGGTCCCACTACACTGCAGCCCCTCAGGATGCAGCCACAATGGAGGACAGCAGCGCTACAGTGCTTGCAGGTCCCCTGGCTCAGCCTGTCCAGTCCAGGACACAACGCCCCCAGCCAGCCCCACGAGGATGAGGAGGAGGCAGCTGGGGCATCCCTTGGACCAGTCTGGGAGCGATGTGGGGCTTTTTGTGTTCCCAGCCCTCAGCCCAGTAGAGCTATGGGCCTCATCCTGCAGGGTTGGAGGTGTCAGAGCTCAGAGGAGGCTGGAGTCTGCAGCAGGGTTGGACCTGTGAGCCCCAGAAAAGGGCTGGGGCATTTCCAGCCACTGCCTTGGTGGCAGGGATGGTGGTGCTCCACTACTCATTAACCATGTCATCTCACGGAAGACCCCTCAAAAATCCACAGTGTTCTCTGCCCTTCTCAGCACCTTCTTGGGCCATGCAGTTCGGGGTGCAGACGGGGCTTGGTGCCTCACATTCCTTCCTCCCGCTGACCCTTCCACCCTTGGTCATGCTGGGAATGAGGAGTCCCCAAGGGCAATGATGGGCAATGGCCATCTATCACTGACCCATGGGGAGACCCCTGGGGAGTAACACAGGAGCAGGACTTGGCATTGGCAGCATCTGGCTCTTTCCATGCCAGGTCAACTGTCCACATCTCACCTCAGGTGAGGGGGGAAGGTAGAAGTGAGTGCCCTGGTCAGGCCAGTGCAGGATGGGTGCCCAATGTCTGCCCAAGGGCACTCCCTTGCCAGGGCAAGATCCCTCCGCAGAAACTGGAGCAGCACAACCCGCTCGCTGTTTCTGGCATGCTGGGTCAATCTGTAGTGTTTGCACACACAAGTTCCTCGCTGTAGGGACCTTCTCCATGAATTGGGAATCTGAGGCTGAGACTGGTTTCCTTCACAGGACAGGGAGAGGTTGTTCTCAGAAACCTCTCTGGGTTCCTGCTGACATTCACTTCAGAGAGCTGATTTCTGTGGTGGAGCTGGGAAAGGTCCCAGAGTGAACAACACTCTCACCAGTCTGAGGAGCAGGTGGTCTGCAGTGGGGAGCGAGGATGGGGTAGATCAGCTGATCCTACAGCCCTGAAGCATCAGCTGTGAAGGCACTCCAGCAACCCCACACTGTGAGGGAGCCATGGATCCCATGCAGGGACACACTCAGGACACTGCACATGCAGCTGTGGGGTCCTGCACTGCAGGGACAGGGGTCTGATCTCCTGTATCCCATGTCCCATGTAGTGCTTAATGTCATTTTAGGTTTTCTGAGAGTTGTCTGACCTCTCCCCATTTTCTGATCTAGATCTCTTGCTGACCTGGTCCCTCATGCACCCCAAAGCTGTGCAGCACCTGTAGTGGTCAGGATGGAGCCCTGGTGATCACGTGAACATGAATGCAGGAGCCCAGGGTGGGATATGGCTGAGCACATGGAGGTGGCCTGTCAGGCAGCCTGGATCACCTTCCAGACTCTTCATTTTACTGGTCCAGAGGAGGATTCAGGCACCAAAAGACAGTACCATGTGCCAGCTGAGATGCTTCAGTGCATCCAGGACATCTGGAATGGCCTCCAGACCCTGGAGCAGAGGCCAGGCAAGACACGCCAGGACAACTCAAGCAGCAAAAGGAGCTTAAGTGTAAGTGCAGCCATCCCTCCCCTGCTTCCACAGTGGAACCCAGAGGACACCTTAGATGGACACCCCAGGATCAGAGCTGAATCCCACCCCACTGACCAAGCTGTGCAGGCAGGGTCCCAGGAACTGCTGCTCCTGAGCACCATATGTGACCATCACAGTCTCCATGGTCCAGCTGTCATCACTCGGACAGCTTCAATCCTCACATGCTAAAAGCCATGGTTTTAAAACATTTTTCAGTGTCTGGTACTGAAAGCCTCATCTTCAGGAGTCCTGTGATTCCAGCAGAAATTTGGTCAAGAGAAGAACATGGACATGGAATCCTTCCTGCAGGTAGCCTCTATTTCCATCCCAGAAGGCAGAAGAAGAAAATGCCTCCCTGTTTTTCCTCCAGAGAAGAGTCCCATCCTTTTGGGCATCCCACCACCAGCCTCAGAAGTCAACATGAAACCCACTGCATGTCTACCTCCATCCCTTCCTCCTTGTCTCAGGGAACGAGATCTGAGGTCTTTGCACCAAAAAGCTACTCCGACATTAGGGCAAAATAGGCAAAATGGGTAGAAAAGTTCGGCATGAGGGACCTCTGTTAGGGGACTAAGGCAACCCGCCATGCTGGACAGGTACCAGCCGTGATGAGGCAGCGATGGCAGTGACCCTCAGCTGTGTCTGGCCCTGCAGGAGCACTGTCCCTCCTCACCCTTCACTGCGACCAAGAGATCTGCCTTTGGGTTTTGCCCTGGGGAAATCTTCGAATGTGGGTGTCCCCGTTGCCCTGCCATTGCCATAGCACTCCCCAGCATTGGTCGAAGGGCAGGAAACATAGGGGGTCCCCACCTTGCTGCACCCCAGACTCCCATGCAGCCCCCAGCAGCTGCCCATGCTGCCTGCAGCAACCAGGGGCTCCATCCCAGTAGAGAAGCCCAGGGGTCCCGTGTGGGGAAGAAACCTGGAACTCAGGGAAAAGGCAACCACTCTGTCTGTGCAATGCCAGGGGCTTTTGTCCTCCCTCCACCGAGCCGAGGGTCCGGAGCTGCGTGATTCCCAGTCCGGCAGGGATGGAGAGCCCTTCCCTCCGCCCAGCCGCGATGGAAAGGGACCGGGCTTTCTCTTTAATGCAATGCTATGAATACTCAGGCTCTTTCTGCTCGCTGTTTAATGGATTTGAATGTGAAAAGGTGGTGGAATTGGAAAGAGGGGAAGAGAAGGGGGAGGCCAGGCCTCTTTGTTTGGGGATGCTGCTCCAGCCTTGGATTTATTTAGCATTTGGAGGGCTCTGGGGTCTTTCTCTCCTCCCCAGCCCTCCAAAGGCTGGATCCCTTTTCTGCCTCATGCTTATTAGCATAGCAGCTGCTTGGGAGAGGGGCTAGGCAGGAGAAAAGGATTGAGGCGTCTAGGAAATGAATAGGAGGGGGAAAAAAATAGCTTACAAGGACAGAGCCTTTGAATGAGGGGGAGCAGTGAGTGGAAAATGGGACGGAGGCGGTTCAGAGTTGTCACCGTAGCTGTGAATGTGAGCAGGGTGAAATGTGGGGACCCGGTGGGGATAGGCTCCCTGTCCAGGCGCTGTGCTGGGGGTCAAGGGCCTGATCCTGGCACTGTGCAGTGAGGCAAAACTGAATGGCTGGAGAGATGGTGGACTGGAGGATGGTTGGGACAAATGTTTGAATTGGAAACTTCTCATTCAGCCTGAATTCAAGAGTGTTCTGTGGTGGGGACCAGTCCCTGAGGGCAGGCCAAAGAGAACAGCACATCCAACAGCACTGTCACACGATGGCAGATCTCGGCCCAGCTGAGCTGGTGGTGTCCTCCTGCCACTTTTTAGGAAGAGGCTCCCCAGAAGGGGAAAATTCCCCAACCAGCTGCATGTTTATCCCGAGCAGGACGGTCATGGCTATGCTGATCCCTTCTCATGCCAGCCCTGCCATCCTGGAGGACCCGGACACGCATGGAGCAGGAGCAGAGTGGACCCAGCAAGCAGAGCCCTGCACACACCTGGCCAGAGGGGACACAGACAGAGGCACATGGGCTGGCCAACACCTGGTAGTTATGCTGTGATGCATTCGTGGGGCAATTGAGGCTGAGCCTTCACATGGGACCCTCAACCCCGGGACTGATGGTTTGTGCTCTGAAACATGACTGCACAACAAGCAGATCCTGGCTCCGAATGAATTCTGCAGCCAAGGAGAGCCTCTGCCTGGAAGTGGCAACTCTGCAGCCTCCTCTCACCCCAAGAGTGCACTGGAACTTCAGTTCTCATTTTCTCAGCTGAAAAATTCCTTCTTACCCGTGTCCAGTCCTCAGCAATGTTCTCAAACATGATGCAGTTGCACAGACAGACTCCAAATGTGCCCAACCACCTCTCAATTTTCCTGCTCTGGACAAGACCTCTGCACATACACCCCAGTGTGTCTGGGGAGCTCTCACTGTGATGTCTCAGTGTGGTCATCACTCTGCCAGCTGGGGCAGGAGCTGGGTGGCAGTTCCCTGGACTCCTGATTTACTTCAATTACACCTAAAACGCTCAGTCACTCAGTAGCTGGAGGGCTTTCCCAGGAGAAGGTGGAGGAGCTGGAGGCTCCCCTTCGCCTGGTGCCCCATCCCATGCCCAGCCTGCCCCATTGAGAGGAGCCAGGTCTTCCAGTAGCCCAAAACCTTTGGGTAACTGACAGGTGCTGTGACACTTACTAGGATCTCTCTCCAGATGCTTCTATTTGGAGGTCACAGATGGGGGACTGCAACCTCAGTCTTAGGGTGCTGGGGCACTCCCAGTCCTTGCAACAAGAGGGGTGCAGGCTGGCCCAAGACTGTGGGTACAGGGGGGTGCTGGCTCAGCACCCCTTCCACCAGCCTGTGCCCAGTAGATGTGGAGCACAGGGCAGCCCTGGCCTCACTGCACAGTGCCAGGATCAGGCAAAAATGCCAGAAGAACGTGCTTACACCACCAAACCAGCCAAAATTTCTGTGTTATTGGAACAAAAATAGAAAAGCAAAAGAAAAAAAAATGAAAAAAAATCAAGGCTTTGGAGTTCCTAGATTTCTTGGACAGGGTTTCTGTAGAGGTGAACTACAAAGTGGGGTGGCCAAGGGCTGTATGAGGAGCCTGGCACTGGGGCAGCTGTGCCATCCCCTACCCATCCCTCTTGTCATGCCTTTATTCTCCATCCCTCCCAGTCAGCCCTTATCCCCCCATTCCTCCCCTCCTCCATGTCCCTAGTGATGCCCCCCTGCCCTTCCCAGACATCCCTTGATCCCTCCAGCCACTCAACCTTCCATCCCTCCAGACTCAAGCCCCATCCACTGTCCTCCCCAAAACAAGCCAAACCAAGATGTTGCCATGCTTGGCCATTTCCATAGGGTCAGGAAGAAAAACCTGTTAAAATGAAGAAGCCAAAAATTCCACTGCACCTGCAGGTCTGTGCCCCACCTGGAGTGAGATCAGAGGTCACCTCTCCCTGAGGACTCCCAGAGGTGGGTGCTTCTGGTGTGGCAGTGCAACATGGCAGCTGAAGAATTTCTGGGAAGAGAAGAAAGACATTTCTGCTTAACACACAATGGAGCAGTGTCATTTTCCTGGGGACATTTGCTGTACCAAGAAATGGGAGCTGCCTGCAGTCCCTGTGCTGACACATCCCAGGCCTGGGATCATCCCTGGGGGGCACAGCCCTCTGAGTATGGAAGTCTGTAGAGTGAGAGGGGTTTTAGGGCATGGGGGCTGGCACTGAAAACCCCATGCTCACCTCATGGCAGGGTGTGAAGCTCATGTACACCCCAGGAAGAGCCCAAAATGACTCCAAGCTGCAGGAGTAGGCTGGCCAGCTCCAGCCCCAGCCTGGGATGGATCTGGGGGACAGGACCATGTTCCAGCACCAAACACTGCAGCAGCTTTGGGTCAATAGCAAAACAGGTCGAAACCATGACTCATCCTGTCCTTCACGAGCTGCTGAGGACCCCCAGGGCCACTGACCCCCCTCTCCCACCCCCCCACCCCCCCATCCACCCAGAGAGATGGAGCCCAGAAAGCCTCAAGAAGGGGCAAAAAAAAATGAAGTCTGGAAATGAGGCCAGCCCGGCCAGGCAGCCCAAGCCACCCGCTCTTCCTCAGCACCCAAGAGAAGCTGATTGTGATCTCTTTTTGTTGAAAAAGGTAACTCCTCTTTGGATCGGCTGGGCTGTGGCATTATCATAGTCATACAAATGCCCAACAAAGCACCTATTTAAAATGTCCTGAATTTTGATTACAGCCTGTCCCCTCTTGCTCGCCTGCTCACTGTCTTTCTTTCTCATTCATTACTTACTGTGTTAAGCTCCCTGAAATTCAAATAAAATCCCACCTCCTTCCCCACATCCATATGCGAGGGCCGATTCAGCACCACTGGCTGGGCTTGACGGATGAAGGGCAATAGAAGACAAAGCTGTCAAACCTCACCCGGCTGTGTTGACTTCCCATCGCCCCCTGGAAGGAGAGGAGCCCGATCCATCTGGTTTGGAGTCAGCAGCACAAACAAAAGCAAAAGACAATGGCAGGAAGCACTTGAAAGTTCAAATTCTTGCTTTGGTTTCTCTTGGAACAACAGCACCTACATAATGTGACCGGTGGACAATAATGCACAGCCAGGGACAGGCAAAAATGCCAGAAAGAATGTGCTTACACCACCAAACCAGCCAATATTTCTGTGTTATTGGAACAAAAATAGAAAAGTGAAAGAAAAAAAAAAATGACAAAAAAAATCAAGGCTTTGGATTTCTTGGACAGGGTTTCTGTAGAGGTGAACTACAAAGTGGGGTGGCCAAGGGCTGTATGAGGAGCCTGGCACTGGGGCAGCTGTGCCCCGAGGGGCTCAACCTTGGGGGCTGAGGCTCAGCTGTGCCCCTGGAATGGCCCTCCTGCCAGGGCCATCACACTTGGGAGCCAGAGAATACAGGGCAGCTTTCGGGGGGGTTGTCCAAATCCCCTGCAAAGGCCTACCAGACACCCCAGCCCGCCCCATCCACTGTGGAGAGAGAGAAACCATGCACAGGAATGCCGTGTTTCCTCAGCAAAACCCATCCTTGGGGTAGCGGCCAGCCCAGCCCAGCTGGCTGGTGCCCTGGGACAAGGTGAAATGCAAGAAGCCCCAGGGCTGAGCCCAGCTCTGTGACAACACAGGCACCAGGATGAGGTTTTGTAGCATTCCAAGCTGCAAAGGGATGAGTCTGGGATGAGCTGCACCTGCAAGTGCGACCCTGCAGTGCCAACCCTGGGAACATAGTGGTGGTGGCAGGTTTGGTGGCATGTGCTGGTGGGTCAGTGTCACAATGTTGGGGCAGGAGAGGGGAGAGGTGCCCACCCCACACATCCTCCCCACAGATCAGCAGCTGCCGCAGGACCCCAGGTGAAGGACTCTCAGACCCACCAGTGGTTGTGCCTGAGGGTTTTGGCATCATCATTTTTTTCCTGCTCAAATCCATCCAGGTCACTCAGTGCCTGTCTTTTCCACACTGAGCTGCTGCCCAGGCAGCTGCATGTTCCCAGGGCACCTGGGAACACCACCTGTGTCTGTCCCAGGCACTGTCCTGTGCTGGCAGCAGATGACACGGGGGCTTGGCACATCGGAGTGGAGTTTGGTCAACCTGAAAAGGTCATACCAAGCCTTTTATCCCCATTTCTTCCCCACCATGTTCATAGGACACCACTCCTGGAATCCCCAGGAATCTACACTCCAGAGCCAAACTGGGCATGGCACAAATTTCCCCAGGATTAGACATTTCCAGGGCTGGCAAAATTATTGATATAGAAGAAGCCTCATCCAACCTCCAGTGCTGCCAGTGAGGGAGGCTTGTCGGCATCCTGCCTTCAAAGCCCTGGCCTCAGGCAGGGCCCCATCAGTGCAGGCATAGGACTGCCTCTGCTCTTTCCACTTCCCGGAGCAGCTGGATCCTGCCTGGAAAGCCTCCAGAGGAGCAGGGCTCAGCCTGCTCTGGGCACTGGTCCGCTCTGAGCCACATGAGAGGACAGAGATGCCTCTAGGGATGGAGAGCCCAGGCTGACCCCCACCCCGTGCCCCTTTCCAGGGGGCAGCTGAAGCCACCACTGACCCCACCCCCACAGCCTGAGGGTCTGCCTCAACCCCTCGTTGGGGCCCAGGTTGGAATCAAAAAGCCTGGAAAGGTTCACAGGTAGCTGGAGGGTGCTCAGCTGTTGAGGCTGGAGCTGCAGACCCAAAAATGCACCTCACTGCCACAGTCCCAGGATTGGCTGCTGAGCTCTTCCCTCACTCCCTTGGGACAAGTAGCTTCTTTAGGAATGTCTCAAACACCACGTGCCCATCCAGCACCAGCGTTTGGTCTAAGCCATAACCCCTCCACCACCCTCCAAATGTTGGGGTGGGGCAAACCAGGACACCCCTTGAGCCCAAGGAGCTTCCTCCAGCCTGTGGGAAGGGGCCACATGCTCATACCCCAAATCCATCCCAGCCATCTCCCTCCAGGGATGCATTTAACCACAGAATAGCTGCAGGTTTGACACCAAAAGAGAGACCTGGGGACCCAACCAGACACCCCCCACCCCAGTAACCACCCAGCATCACCCATAACCACATGGGGAAGAACAAACAGAAAAGTCTTTTTTTATATAAAAAGATCAATGAAAAATTTATTTATAAATTTCGCACTCTGGGGCTACACATCTATATCATACACTCAGGAATATGCTGTACTGTACAGACTTTATCCAGTTAGAAATGATCATATAGTGACCCACATACAGCTTCAATATAAGCCTAAGAATTCTTAACATTAATTAACATAATTAAAAAAGGTATTCGCATCTAAAGAAAAATCTACAGAAAAACTCCTTTCTGGAGCAATCTGTGCATCAGCTTCAATGTCTGCTTATTTCACTGACATTATCAATATATTCTTCTTACAAAAATAATAATAATAATTAAAAAGATGACTGCTGGAAGGCAACCAGTCATGCATGAAAGAGCCTCCCCCACCTGCCTCTTTTTTTTTCTTGTACTCCCCGTTTTGGCATGAAGGGTCAGCAGCACGATGAGCCAACAAGGGGGGTGGGGGGACCCTCATTTCAATTTGAATCAGTCTGCATCCCTTTTACTTCTCAGGATCAAGAGAGACCAGGGGTGTGGGGGTTGCATAGAAAATTGAAACTCTAGGGACTAGGAAGGGCAGCAGCTTTTCAGTAAAATACAAAGGGATGTAAAAATACATCAACTCACAATTTCAGAGCAAACCCCCTTCCCCGACGTACAGTTTCCCAAAAATCTCAGCGTGTCTAAAGCTCCAGGAGGCTGGAAAGGAACAATACTTTTCTTAAACAACTCACCCAGCAATTCACACAGGAGATTCACAGTCTTAATAGGTATTTTATAAAAATATAAATATGGGTTACCTCATGTTGTCTTTACAACACTGAACAGAGCTCCCTTTAGACTGGGTTTATAACCAAGATTTCTTTTTAAAAATCCATCTAGAACTTGGCTTTACAATACACTTTTTAATACCATGTCATAAATGTTATGACATTTCATTGTGGCAAATCCATTTATGTAAAAAAAAAAAAAAAATGTGCAACCATCTGGTAACGACGACAAAACCTCACTAGAAAAGGTCTTGTTCCCACCCCATAACTATCGCACAGAAGCACCAGTGGAAGTGCTGGACACCCCCTTCCATGCTCACAGAAAGACTTCGGCCAAGCAGTTCCTTGCAAATTACAGCATTAACAGTAGATGTTTTTGATAGAGCTTTTTATCTCTTTTTCTTCTTTAAATTTGGAGCTTTTGAAATTATCTCAAATTGTTAAAGTGGAGAAAAAACCAAAAACCATCAAACAAACAAAAAACCCCAGCTGCAGGTGAAACCATCAGAGACAAAGCAGAATATTCAGTGCAATGGGAAATAATCATGGCAGACTCTAGTTTTTTTTTTAGTTTTAAGACTAGGAAAACAAAAAAAAATCCAACAGACAAAAGGCATATTTCCCAAACCATATTTTTGAAACACTCACCACCAGCTTCAAACAAAATCAGGCTCACAATCTTCACCACAAATATATACAAACATGATAAATAGGTAAGACACAACCCAAATAAACCAGCAGGTAACTATTTTCTTTTCTCTTTTTTAATGGGAATGGTTTGCATGCAGGGTGTGAGAGAGGAGAGAGTGGGGAGATGGCAGTGATACGTATGGCTTTAGTGCAGACGAGGAGAGGGCTGAAAGACCAGCGGGAGCAAAGAGACTTCTGAAATTTTCCACGTTTTCCAAATGGATGGTCTTGTGCCATAGCAATAAAAAAGCAGCATTTGCGATTATACGTGCAGTCACTTCAAAATGCGCCTTCGGGTGGCTCACTCTGCTTCCCCCCTTTCCTTTATAAAGATATATACTGTGGGATATATATCTCCTATAAAAGGCAGGTGAGTGTATATACGTCAAGTGAATCGTTCTGCATTGAGAAGTGTTATCCAAGTTTCACCACAAGAAAAAAATAAAGTTCCCAAACTCTTTTCAGTAGTTTTCCAGCATCTCTGTAGGCAGCAGAGAGCGCTCGCGCCCCTTTTCTGTGCAAAAGCAAATCCTCTGCCTCTAGAGTTTATTTTACTTTTTTTTTTCTTTTTTTTTTTTTTTTTAAGAAAAAAAGAAGTCCAGGATTTGCTAATCCCCCTTTATACACAAAATCAGAAGGACTCAATGTCTTTTCCTGGGATCTCACGTGTGCTAAACGGATTTGTGGAGCAGGTGAGGACACAGACTTTCTTCGGACACCCAAGGAAGAACCAAAGCAGAAAACCCAACGAAAAATCAACCAAAACGAGGAGCAATCGGGGTGAGAAAACCATGTTTGTCATATTCCAATGGAGTCGCCTCGACAAAAAAAGAAAAAAAAAAAAAATCAGCGGTGGGAAAACACTGGGTGAACCTTGGAGAGGAGGAAGACTTTCCCATTCTTCCTCGCCGGCAAGGGCCGCGGGCGACCGGGAGCCCTCAGCTCATCGACGGGCCATTGCGCCTGGAGCCGCGGCTGGCACGGGAAAAGGGACCCCAGCACCAGAGGGGGACGGCGGAGAGGCTTTTGGGGAGCGTTGAAATGAAATCGTTTCTGAGCCAGAATACTTTAAATGGGAGTGTCGGGAGCGAGGGGAGTGGGGAGAGGGATTAAATATTAGCGAGGAGGGACGGGGGGCGTTAAAGCATCTGCCCAGATGTCAAACTGAAACCGTGAATACTGTGAGTGCAGTCGAGGTAGATGGAGGAAAAAAAACATGTTACAGTAGGAAACAACCCTTGGAAGGAAAACCAAACCAAAACAACAAAAAAACCTTAAAAACGTAAAAGCGATGGCGTGTTCTGCGTGGGACCCCAAATCTTCGCCAAACCGCCCCCCCGGGCGGGGGCAGGAGCAGCTCTGGCGGCCGGGGGAGCGGGGAGGGACCCCGGCATCGCCGGGGGAGAGCGGGGTGGGGGGGACCAGGCATCACCGAGGGAGCGGTCCCGGCATCACCGAGGGAGCGGTCCCGGCATCACCGAGGGAGCGGTCCCGGCATCACCGAGGGAGCGGTCCCGGCATCACCGAGGGAGCGGTCCCGGCATCACCGAGGGAGCGGTCCCGGCATCACCGAGGGAGCGGTCCCGGCATCACCGAGGGAGCGGTCCCCGGCATCACCGAGGGAGCGGTCCCGGCATCACCGAGGGAGCGGTCCCGGCATCACCGAGGGAGCGGTCCCGGCATCACCGAGGGAGCGGTCCCGGCATCACCGAGGGAGCGGTCCCGGCATCACCGAGGGAGCGAAAGAGGGGCAACCCCGGCATCACCGGGGGAGCAGCCCCAGCATCACCGTGCGCCGGCGGAGTATTTGGCCTTGGTGATCAGGTAGAGGACGATGTCCTGGTGGCCCCCGAAGGCGGCGATGTGCAGAGCGCTCCAGCCGTCGCGGTTGGCCAGGCGGATATCAGCGCCGAACTTGACCAGGAGCTTGACGAGCTCGAGGTTGCCGTCGATGACGGACTGGTGCAGCGCCGTCTGCCCCTCGGGCCCGAAGGAGTTGACGTTGAACTCGCAGTTCGTCATGTTCTGCAGCAGCGACTGCAGCTCCTTGGTGTTGCCGCGCCGCACCGCCTCCTGGAACACCCGCTGGCTGGGGGGCGGCGGCGGCGCCGCGCACGGCGACACCTCGCTCTGGCTCATGCCGCCGCCTGGGCCCCGCCGCCCCGCATGGACGGCGACGGCGGCGCCCCCCCGGGCATGCGGCGGCGGGCGGGCGGTGCTGCGGTGCTGCCGGGGCTGGGGGTCCCACTGGGTCCCGGTGGCCGCTCCCGGCCCCGCCGCTGCCGCGCTCGGTGCTGCGCTGGCTCCGCTCGCGCCCGTCTGGAGCGGCCCTGCCGCCGCGCGCGCTTTTTACCCGCCCTTTTATTTGCATAACAATGGCACGGCCGCGGGGGCGGGGTCGCACACCACAAGCCCATTGGCCCCGGCGGGCGGGGGGCGGGGACTCGGCGGGAGGACACGCCCCCCGGGAGGGTGAGCGGGAGGGGCCCGAGGGCTGCGAAGGCGGGAGGGGGCGGACGGGGGCGCTCCGGGCCCGGGACAGGCCGGGATAGCCCAGCTCGGGACAGCCCAGCTCGGGACAGCCCAGCTCGGGACAGCCCGGGATAGCCCAGCTCGGGACAGCCCAGCCCGGGATAGCCCAGCTCGGGACAGCCCGGGATAGCCCAGCTCGGGACAGCCCAGCTCGGGACAGCCCGGGATAGCCCAGCTCGGGACAGCCCAGCTCGGGACAGCCCAGCTCGGGACAGCCCGGGATAGCCCAGCTCGGGACAGCCCAGCTCGGGACAGCCCAGCTCGGGACAGCCCGGGATAGCCCAGCTCGGGACAGCCCAGCTCGGGACAGCCCGGGATAGCCCAGCTCGGGACAGCCCAGCTCGGGACAGCCCGGGATAGCCCAGCTCGGGACAGCCCAGCTCGGGACAGCCCGGGACAGCCCAGCTCGGGACAGCCCAGCTCGGGACAGCCCGGGACAGCCCAGCTCGGGACAGCCCAGCTCGGGACAGCCCAGCTCGGGACAGCCCGGGACAGCCCGGGATAGCCCAGCTCGGGACAGCCTGGGACAGCCCGGGATAGCCCAGCTCGGGACAGCCCAGCTCGGGACAGCCCAGCTCGGGACAGCCCGGGACAGCCCGGGACAGCCCAGCTCGGGACAGCCCAGCTCGGGACAGCCCAGCTCGAGACAGCCCAGCTCGGGACAGCCCGGGACAGCCCGGCTCGGGATAGTCCAGTACAGTCCAGCCCGGGACAGCCCGGCCTGGGACAGCCCGGCGCAGGACAGCTCAGCTCGGTACATCCTGGCTAGGCGCAGCCCGGGTCAGTACAGCCCGGCTCAACGGTAGCCTCGGCACTGGGCACGATCGACCAGGCGGGAGCAGCCGGCCCCACCGCTCACTGCAGCGCGGTGCTGGAACCGGTTTGTGCCCGTCCCCAAACACCCCTCGGGACTCCGCCGATAAGGGTCATCAAGGGGCTGCGGTTACTCCCGATTTGGGGGTGACACGGGATTGCTACGGGTTTGTGTCCTCATAAGCCAACCGGGATAGGATGGGAGGTTCAGCCCGCGGGGTCTGGCCGCTCTGGGGGCTCCCAGTGGGAGCTGCACTGGGTTTCAGGGACCTATGGGTGGGATTGATTTGGGGAGGGAAGATGCAGCCGCCACTATGTCCCACCAGTGCTGCAGTGACTCAGTTCTGTTGCCTGGGGCTTTATCCGGGGTTGGACCCACTGCCCAGTCGAGGACCACATTCCTGATGTGGGAGCACTGGGAGCTGTGAACACTACGGAGAGGCGGAAAAATGGGCAAAAAGGTACCTGAAAACACTGCATCAACCAGAAACGGTACTGGGGGGCCCCTCCCCTTCCCCCCGTGCCCGTTTGGTCCCCGGGGAGCAAACGGCAGGTCTGGGTTGGAAGCAGCGTTCCCGGGCCAGCTCCCTCTGCCTCCGCCGGGCATTTGGTCAACTGTAGCAGGACGGGAGGTGCGGGGAGAGATGAAGGAGCGTGTCATAAACCGAGGTGACAGCAGCCACGTCGGGGGCAGCTGGGTGGCAAGCTGCTGTCACCTGGCACTGCTGGTGTGTCCTTTTGGGGAGGCAAAGAGAGAAATCAGCCAACTGATAAATTCGACCCTAGCTGATGAAACGTGCCATCTTGGAGCTGTCTGTCACATGGCTGGAGGACAGCGGCCGTGAGCTAAGCGTGCGATTTGCCCCATGGCCTGTTCCTGTGGCTTTTCCCAGCAGCTGGAGGAGCCGGGGATGCCTCCTGCCCCAACCGGGTCCTTCTCCTTATCCCAGCCTGCTTTTGGCTGCAAGGAGTTGGTAAAGCAGCTCTTGTTTTTCTTCCTGTAAGGGTCTGCCTTTCTAAGTCCATTTCTGCAGGTAGTTTTTCTCATCCCTATCCCCACTCCTACCCCATTCCCATCTTCATACCCATCCCTATATCCATTTCCATCTCCCTGTCCAGATCCCCATCTCCATCCCATCCCTGTCTCCATCCTCATCCCATGCCCATCCACCTACTCATCTCCATCCCCATCTCCAGCCAATCCCCGTTCATCCTATCCCCATCCTCATCTCAATCCACATCCCCATCTCCTTACCTATGCCCATCTTATCCCAACCCCATCCCATTTCCATCTGTCTGGTCTCACTGGCTTCCCTAGGCCAGAGCTCTCCCAGTCACATCTTTCTAATGTGAACGTCACAGCCCATTGTTCTCACAGAAAAAGGGGGATTGGGACGTGACCGTGGCCAGGAGTTGCAGGCTCTCCTCTGCTCTCCTGTGGCTGTTGCAGCTTCTCCCAGGATGTCTCTGTGCCACTGAGATGCGGGGCCCCCACAGCGCTGGCACAGGACACAGAGCTAGGCTCAGGGCTTGGAGCCCTGGGGGCTGTGCAGGAGCCAGGTTTGCCCGAGGACAGCGAAAAAGAGCCACCTCTGCCTGTCCCTCCCTGCGAGGGCCCCGTTCCGGGCAGGAAGTGGTGGCTCTGTCTCCATCACCCCAGCCATGGTGGCCGCGGGGATCACCAGTGGCGATCCCTGCCCTGCTGTCCTGGTGTCACTCGCCGTGGTGAGCCGTGGCTCTTGGTGACTCACGGCAGCTCTGGTTGTGCCAGGGCCCAGCACAGCCCGGCAGTGCAAACAACGGGGAGTGCGGGAGCCACCGCAGCCCACAACTGTTCTCTGGCACTAATCCCAGCAAAGCCATCGTGGCAAAGCTGGAAGAGAGAAGGCAGCGGGTCCTACGGCAGCTCTGCTGGAACTGAGTGCGATGGCCTGAGGGTCGGGGCTCTGCTCTTCCCGGCTCGCCCTCTCCTTTCCACTCCTAAATATCCCGTGACAGTTGACTTTGTGCATTTACAGGCCATATCCTGCGAGGTGTGGAGCCCTGTGAGTGAGCCGTGGGAGAGTGGGAATTGCTCACACCTCCCCGGTCTGGGGCTTGGCCAGAGTTACATCCTCGCAAGCAAATCTGCATTAGCAGTGACACTGGTGAGAAAAAGAGCCCGGGCAGGGACCCAGCCATGCAAATGTTCGGGGATGGCAGGTGGGGGCAGGACTCGACCTGGGAACGGGGCCAGAGAGGGAGGGAAAAGAGTGAAAAAGTAGAGGGGAAAAAAAAGGAAATTAAATTCTGAAACGGTGCGTTTCAACCTCAGCTTGTACCCAGCTCTGTAACCGGAGAGCGGTGTGACGGCCGGGCCAGGCTCCCCGCACGGCTCCGGCCGGGAAGGGGCTGCGGAGGGGCCGGCGGCCCCTGTCCTGGCTCCATGGGGCCCTGCAAAACCAGTAGTCCCACCCAGTGATTTATCTGCTCTCTTCTGAGACGAGGGGGAAGACGTAGCGGGAGGTGGGGAAGGGACCCGGAGCTGCGATGCCTTAAGCCTCATGCCTCTCGGCATGACCGTTCCCCTCCTTAGGAGACGTGACGGCCAGATTTCCCCGTACTCGTGAGAGCCTGCGGGAGGAAGTAGGACCGGCTGCGACCGGCATTGCAGGCGGGGCTCGGAGCCGCCCCGGCGCTGGGCGCGTTGGGCTGGGCATGTAGCAACCCTTTCCCAAAAATCCCAGCGGGCAGTGCCCGTCCTTAGACCAGGCGGACGTAGCAGCGAGAGTCCAGCCACCCCCGGAGGCCTCCTTGAAGGGAGCCGGAGAGCCGGGGGGACGGATCCGGGGCAGGCGGCGAGGGGGCGTGCCCCCACTTAATTCATTAAAATGTGTCGGAGAGCGTGGGAAAGACGGGAGCTTTTCTTCCCAGCGCAGAGCCCCAGCGAAAGGCGTGCGAGGGAGAGCGCCCTGCCCGGTCGGCTCCCCGGAGCCAGAGGAAGCGCGAAGATTTCCTCTGCCGCTGGCCCGCCGGCGCTTTGCCTCCCGGCTTTTTGGCAAAGCGGTTGCCGGAGCGCCGGTGGGGAAACGTGGGGCTCGACAAATGCCGCCCGCCCGGCCGCGGGGATGTGGGATATGAGGATGTAGGGAGACCACGTGGGCCCGAGGGGCTGCGGTTGCTGTGTGGGAACAGTCTCCCTTGTGCGGATTCATCTCTGGGGGGAAGAAAGGGAATGCGGGGGGGGTTCAGGGGAAAACCTCCCTCCATATGGTTGAGAGCTGCTCTGCTTGCAGTGGGGCACAAGCAGGGACACGGCCGTAGGACTGGCCTCATGCTCCCCCCATGGACACACTGTGAGCTTCCAGCAGCACTCAGACAGTGCCCGAGCGGGCTGGGACCTTGCAGCCCCTTCCAGCAGAGCTGCTAAGGCCAGTGGTGAGAATTTGTAAGGGAAACCTCATGGTCTTGCAGTGAGGGCATGTGTAAGTGCCCCATGTCCTCTGCAGGGAGCATGGCATCACTAGCAAAGCTCTTACAAGTGGTTTGGGAAGCTCTGTGGACAAGGGGAGGCCCCAGGCATCCTCCTGGGACATCCCCATCACAGGGGCCACTGCAGGAACATGGGCTGGGGACTGCCACTTCCCATGGATGCCACTAAGGATGCTACTCTGTGTGGTCCCTCCTTCCCAGCCTGTGACAAACAGGATTTAAAGTCTGAGCGAGACTCAAGCACGGTCATAGCCCTACAAGTGATCCTTGTCCTCCAGGGGAGACACAGGTGGAGGTGTCCACGGGCTGGAGGACGTAGTGCTGGGCTGTGCAGTTTGGGTTGTCTCATTGCAGCTTGGCCTTTAACCACTCCAGTGCCCCATCTTGTCAGTCCTTATCCTGCTGGAAATGCAGCTCCTCTGATGTAGCCTACAACCTCAGCATCTGACAGCATAAATACGCTCTTGGAACAAAAGGTTACGAACTGGGATGTGCTTGGAGCTGAAGAACTCTTGCCTAGTGCCACAGGCAGGGGTCTCCAGCTGCAGCAGTGTCCCAGTGCTGCCAGGTCATACTGAGACATTGCCTTGACTGATATCCCTCTGGCCACTGAGTACAGGTGCACCAAACTGCCATGGTTCCAGCCCAGGCTCTGCCTCACGTGTCCCTGGCCAGGTGCTCTGGCAGCTGCTTGTGGGATTTCTGGTAATGGAAAACTGGCACGTGGAAGGACCAAATATCCACTTTGCAGGTGCTGATAGAGTTGTTTGGAGGCACAGACCCTGGTTTCATGTGCCCTAGGCCAACCTTCCTGCCATAATTACCTTGTCCTGAGCCATCAGAATGATCTCCAGGATTGAATACAGTGTTAGTGCAGTGTTTTAGTGCTGGTAAATGACCATCTCCTGAGACATGTGGTCCCCAGGACCACTTACCATGGAGTCACAGGCTGGTTTGGGTTGGAAGGGACTTTTAAAGTCCAGCTCATTCCAACACCTTGCCATGGGCAGAGACACCTTCCACTAGACCAGGTTGCTCCAGGCCTCATCCAACCTGGCCTTGAACACTTTCAGGTGTGGGGCACCCACAGCTTCTCTGGGCAACCTGTTTGATTGCATTGTGTGGCCACTCCTTTGCAGTGGCTGCAGGAATGGGGATATGTCACCCCACTGCTCCCACTGCATAGTTACCCCAAAAGACACATTACAGCTCACTAGGGCTGGCCTGGGGACCTGGTGACTGCTCCGTGGGGACATCCCTGGGATTTGAGCAGGCTCGGGGGCAATGTGGCCGTAGCCCCTGTGGGACGTGCCTGGTGAGCGTGTGTAAGCTCATTTGCCTGAGAGCTGTGCCCACATATTGGCAGGCTGATGGGAAGGGTCCGGCCCCAGGCTATTTCCCAGGGAGCAAACATCTTCCTGACCAATGCAACTGTCCCTCCTTGTGTGGCACCGACACCTCTCTCCTCTCCCTGCCCCAGCGAGGGGCCAGCAACAGTGACCCCCGGCTCATGGGAGCAGCATTGCCATGGTGTGGGGCATCATAAGGGTCTGAGCTTGCAGCCAGTCCAGGGCTCTCAGCCCTGGGTCCATGCCCAGAAACACGTCAGTTTGTTTGAAAACGGCAGCCAAGCAACTGGGAGTTCGATTGGAGCATCCGGCTGGAAGAGCGGCTCCGTGATGAGGATGGGCAGCAGTACAGCCCTCATCCTTCTCCTCCTCCCCTGTCTCACCAGCTGCCTTAGGGATTGACCAGCACTAGTCCAAGGCACAAAGTCATGCCAGGGAAAACTGTGCTGGTTTCTGTGAGCCAGTCAAATATGCAGCGAGGTTTCCGCTCCAGATTACTGGAGGAAGGAAGTTTGCTCGGAAGGGGATGGGGATAAGGTGGGGGAGAAGGGAGGGAAGTGCATTCCTGCCTGATGAGGAACAATGTTGATATATTCATTTGTAAACTAAAGCTGGCCTGAGCGTCAAACACCTTGTCCCCATCAAGCTCCAAAGGATGTGCAGGAATACACAAGGAGAGGAGAGGAACCTTCTGACATCCGATGCAGCGTGTGGTTTCCCAGGGCTGAGGGATGGATGCTGTTCAATCAGGTCTCATTCATGAGCAATAAAACCCTTCTCCAGTGCTGCTTTATCCCAGGGTCCCCCCATGATCACATCCTGTCATGCAAGGGCACAGGTGAAACACCTGGGGGATCGATGGTTTCCTGGAGCCCACCCAGAGCCCCCATCCCTGCTGGGGCTGCCCTTCCCACACAGGATCAAATGGCTCCATAAAAGCATGGAGGGCTCATTACTGCCCTAATAAATGTTAAACATTAGTATGACACAGACAATGGGATTTTGTAATTATCTCTTTTTTAAGCAGCCAGATAGGGAAACAATACTGTTGGGTGATTAAAAGGCTCCTTTAATTCCCTTTGATCTGTATCCACCATTCAAAACTGGACAATTTATTACTTCCTGGATGCTCCTCAAGGCTGATCGGATGTGGAATTTGCTGTTGACTGTGTCTATGACTGGAGGTGACCTTGCTGCACAGATCCCACCACGGCATCACCTCCTGTGGGCAGCAGGAAGGGAGAGGTGCTGTGCTGAGTCACAGCTGCCACCCCTGCCCCCAGGAGCTGGATGGGATCCTCTGGGAGCTGTTTCATGCCACGTCCACAGGTACACATGACCTGCTGGTGTCTGCCCTGGGTTGGTCTCCTAAAAAAAGTCCCACAGTGGTGACCTTGCCCTAGCACAGCCCTGGCTGTAAACACAAAAGCTCTCCCCAAAATCGATGGAGCTGGCAGGCAGATAAAGTCCGGGAGGTGTCAAGGACATGACCCTACTGTCCCCAGGGTTCAGAAGGGAAAGGATTCTTCTAGGCAGCTGTCCCCAGGTGAGGGACAGGGCCATGTGTCCCTGTTTCCCACCAGTTCCCCTCTGCAGTGAAAGGGGTGGCAGACAGATATGAAACCACAGCTCTGGAAAACCCAGCAAGCAAAGGCCAGAAGTGCCCATGGGTGGTCAGATGTCCATGTGACTCAGCAGCTTCCTCCACATGGGGTCTGGACAGGTTCATCCCATTCTGGAGAGGTTCGTCCCACTCTGGATGAACATTTCACAGCATGACAAAGCACCACTCACCACACGGGCCAGCAACGGGAGGCTCTGATCATTCCTACTTTGCCTTATCCTCAGTTTCTGCCATCCCAGAACAACTCCTGAAGAAGCAGGATGCTGACACATGGCTGAGTCTGCATGGAGCCCAGGGGGCTCGGCAGCTCAGCCTCTGGTGTGGGCAGTCCCTCGCTCACCGTCTGCAGTGACCCCACTGGTCCCTCTCACCAGTGGCTGGCATAGAGGGGCTGCTGGCAAAGCATGAGCCTCGTTCACCCCCTGCTCACAGGACACTCTTCAAGGTCCCCACATGCTCCAGGGAGCTGGGGGTTTGGTGGTCCATAGGGACATGGCAACTCCAGTGGCATCCAGGAGGAAGGTGGCCTATGCACTGGAGGAGCCAATGTTTGGCAGAGCATCAGGGTTCTGAACCTGAACCTAAGAACATCCTGCTTCCAGGCATTGAACAGATCACCTGGACACACAGGGACAACAGCAAAACTCCCAGAGCCAGAGCACCAGCCCAAGGCTGAGAGTGGCAGGATGTCCTTGAGGGGCCAGATACAGCATCTGCAATCATTGGGCAGTGGCTGCCTCAGGTGGGTGCTGAGGATTCCTCAGCAGGGATCCCACGTACTCCTGCCACCCAGGCCGGACATTTGAGGAATCTGGGAAGGGCTTAAAGGAGAACACTGTAGTGGCAGCCTCAGGCAGCCTTCAGGCCCCTGAGCTGGGATGGGGAGGGACAGAGAGATGGAGAAATGCAGAGATGGAGAGCTTCAGGGTCGGTGGCACAGATGGATGAGAACATATGCCATGGCCTATACTGCTGAGATTACAGCTGGCGTACTGGGAGCAGCTCCATCCAAGTGTGTCCATGTCCAAGCAAGGTCACTGTCATGTCACAGCACCAAATACAACTCAGGCCAGAGGGACCTCAGCTGCCCCATGCTGCCATTAGGAATTGGGGACAATTTGTAAACATCTGCCCATGACATAGAAGCAGAAAACCTGTTATCATGAGTGCTGTTTCCTAGTGCCAAAGCTCTGCTTTCACACGGGATTCAGTCCTGGAGCTCACCCTGATGGTT
This sequence comes from Chiroxiphia lanceolata, assembly GCF_009829145.1. Lineage (NCBI taxonomy): Eukaryota > Metazoa > Chordata > Aves > Passeriformes > Pipridae > Chiroxiphia > Chiroxiphia lanceolata. Next base: position 11,277,931 of record NC_045657.1, on the reverse strand, counting down.
CAGGACAAGGTAATTGTGGCCCAGAAGTGTGGAGGTTGGTCCAAGGCACATAAAACCAGGGTCTGTGTCTCCAGCCAACTGTAACATCACCAACAGAGCAGATATTTGGTCCCTCCATGTGCCAGTTTTCCAGGACCAGAAGGCCTACAAGCAGTTGCCAGCATACCAGGCCAGGTACATGCGATGGTGCCAGTTTGTCCCCTGCTGTTACTGCCTGGCCCAAAGCTGTTGTACCAGAAACATGACAAAAATGACCTGGGGGTAAAAGTGAAGGGGAAATTTCCATTTTAGATGAAGAGGGAATTAAGAAAAACACATTAACACCAAGAGAGCACAGGACTGGAAAACCAGGAAGTGAAAGACAATTGCTTCAAGATTCTGTGCAAAAAATGTAGACAGCTGAGAAGACAAAAAAATGGAAAGAGTGGATGGAACAATGACAGCCATGGAGGACAAGATGAGCAGCAGGCATTTTAATCCCGTTAGGAGAAATAATCCCCATGGCTGGAGGTGTCAGTGCACATTCAGGAAGGTGTGCCAGGGTCCAGGAGCCTCCAGTCAAGTGGGAAAATCCCTGTTTTTCTTCTGCCCATCTCTAGGAGCAGCAGCCATCTCCAGCATAAACTAAGAGAGATAGGAAAGGAGGGATGAAGGTGGTGGTGAGGGAAGGTTTTGCTCAAAGACTGGTTTTGGCTGGTGAGCTCCAGTGCTGGGCACCCACTGGCCTGGGACAATGAATGGTCCTGGGGCACCTGGGCAGTGCCATGGCAAGGCTGGGCTGTGGGGGCTCCATGGGGCCAGACCCTACCCCAGGGCCAGGGGATCAGAGGGAACAGACGTGGCTTTCCTTGTCTGTGACTGTATGGGAAGGGGAGGAGAGGAGAGGAAAAGGAGAGGAGAGCAGATGGAGCCTTTTAAGAAATTTCTCAAACCCAGCACCCCCACACAGCCAAAGCCTTGGCAGCAGGAGGTGTGATCCCTATGTCTATCACTCCACGGGCAGAGCAGTGGCTGAGGCTGGGACTCTTGCTGACACATGACTACTCCCTGGTAGACGCTGCTGTGATGATGATGATGGTGATTCTCAGCCATGGAGGAGGCTTTCTCTCCAAGTTCTGCCAGCCAAGTGTAGGGAAAGAGGGAATAACCCCCCCCAAATCTCCTGGGAAACACAGATCTTGTAGCTGACTCTCACCCCTGTGCGTCCCAATGGGAAGGGGCCAGGCTTAGCATCCCTGTCCTCCCAAAATGGGTCCAAACCTTTCATGTGCAGGGCCAGTGGTGCATGCTGAGGTGGTGACAACTCCTCTGTCACAGTGACACTGATGTCCACCTCGACTTTGTTCATCACTGGTGAAGGAGATGCTGTTATTTTATGCTTCCACTTGACAGGGATGAAGCTCCATGGCAGCAATCAAGGGGCAGCGGGTGGCAGGGTTGTGAGGTAGATGGGGACAGTGGGGTGGGCACAGGGGTTATCTGCCATCTTCTGATGGAAACAGGGACAAAATGACATACTGTGGCCATGGAAAGTGTCACCAGAGGGTCATGTCCATGGTCAGGACTCACCTAGGACCACTAGGGAGTGAGGATGGGCACAGTGTACGTACAGTCACATTTCAGGGTCACTTAATTAATGCTCAGTCAGGGTCTTGTGGAAAGAGAGATATTTAAAGTGGAAAAATTATTTTTTCTTCTTAAAGCGTTGAGCTGGAGCGTGAGATGTCCCCTGGGGGGGCAAGGACCCCCTGGCACTGTGTGACCAGGAGCTCTGGAGGAGGGAAAGTGAGTCCTGCAGTGCAGGTGCTTCCCTGGCCCAAAAATGTCACACCTCAGCCAAGAGCTCCTCAGGACCTCTCAGCAATAACAGCAGGGCCTGGAAGTTAACCTGGATTAGAAGGGAAGTTTTGCAAACAGTCCTCTGTTGCAGGGTGAAGTGGTGTGAGCCTGGCCCTGGATCTGGAGGCACCCAACAGAAGTGCCTGGAGCTTTGGACAGGCCTGCCTGGACTCCTCGCCTCTCCTGGGATCTCCACAGCTTGTGCAGCCTCCTCTGGGTGCTGGCCAGTACCACCAGTGACACTGGTTGCTGGAGGTGGTGGGACCACACGCCTCACTGCCAGTCCTGCTGCTTCCACACAGAGCCTCAGGCACGTGGATGTCCTGAGGGACCACCCCAGGGAGGCAGGTGGCTATAGCTTTGGCACCACTGGGACCCCCCAGGACCAGCCCGGCCCTGCTGGGGCATCTCAGATCCCAGCACAGGCGGATGTGGATGCCAGTGGGTATCGTGGTGCACCCAGAGATTTCCCTGACCCCAGAAGTGCTCAGCCCCCCAGGACTCCTGCACCTACTGATCACCTCTGAGGAATGCTGGGAGAACAGGATCAGGGTGAGCAGGATACTGGTTGTGGTGTGGCACATGTCCCACAGGCTGGGAGCACTCCAGGCACTGGAGATGCTCTCCCCTGTGCTGCTGTTGGGGACGCAGCTCCTGGGTCCCCACCATGAGTGACCAGGCAGAGGGGCACTGGTGCGAGGATGCCATGGGGTCAGCACTGCTGGGGTGGTGATTTTGGTTTGGAGAGCTCTGCTACCCTCTTGCCATGCCCAGCCTGGAGAGGGGCAAAAATAAAGCAAAGGGTTAATTCCCTGGCTACCTCTGCTTTAATGATCACATGGAGGCCATGTGTTTTTTGGCTGTTGCAAACCATAAGTGCAACTGTGACAGTGCTCCATGGTGGATCCCAAAACAAGAGCCCCCCTGCTTCCAGCCTCTTACTGCAAACCCATGGCCCAAAATCCGCTGAGGTTTCTTGCATAGTTCCCTGTCTCACCATCAAGCCCCTCCATCCCCCCTCAGCTCAGCTCATAGATGCTTTGTGCATCCCCCGAGGCCATAAGAACATCCCGAAACTGGGAGACGACACGTCCAAAATGGTACCCCTCCCAAAACACCTTCCCACAGCAGGAGCAGCAGTAGAAGTCGGTGAGCTCAGCTCTGTCCAGCACCCCGGGGGGGATGGCACCGACCTGCAGGACTGTGCCTCCCCCCAGCACTGCATCTGCCCCTCGCTGCTCCAGCTCCTCTGGCTGCTCTCCGTGCGTGGTGCAGCCGGGCTGGGCTGTGTCATGGGCTGGCACGGCGACATCGCACAGCTGGCTCCCTGGGCAGACTGTGGAGAGAGAAGACAGCACATGACATCAGCCACTGCTGTGATTAGCAGAGTCTGTGTTCATCCACGTGAGCGACCCTTGTGAGGGGCCCATCATACCTGCAGGGGGTCCAGGCTCTATCCTGCATCCCAAGGAGGAGCATTCTATGAATTTGGGAGAACGGGCGGTCACCAGCATCCACCAACTGCCTGCCCTGAGCGTGGCACCTCTGCCATGTCCTGGGATCTGTTCCAGTCTTGGTAACTGCACCAGTGCTGCTGCTGTACTGGGTGCAGTGGTTTTTCCACCCTGTCGCAGGTCAGGCAGGGCTGTTCTCCGAGCTGGCCTGGGCCCCCCACCCATGGCTGTGTTATGGGACAACCAACAGCAAGGTTGCCCTTACTGCTGTTTAAATTAAACCATCACCATCATTCCCAGCTGTCTGTGCTGTTCATGACACCCATGACTCTCCTGACCTGCTCATGGACACGACTCCTTGGGGTATGTGTGGCCTCATTCCTCATCTCCCATATGTGACCCTCCATCTCCCACCACAAACACACCACCGTGGGGTGTCTCACAAGGGACACTGTGGGGTGTGATGTGGGGCCATGTCCCACAAGCTGTTCCTGCATGCCCCCAGCATGGGGGGATCATTGCCATGGCACACCCAGTACCACACCCCCCGGCAGCTTTGGCAGCTCAGTGCAGGCTCTCACACCAGCGGCAGGGACACGGCACATCGCTGGATCCGGGCAGCGGAAGCTGAGGGCTGAGTTGCCTCCCATCCATCAGGATGCCTGGCAGCTGGGGACAGGCTGCAGTTATTGCTATGGGATGACTCAGTTTTGGCAGGGGGAGACTGTCCTGCCCAGGCACCAACTAAGACAACAAAGGGCATCCTGCATCACTCTAGTGCCAGCTCTGGGGTGTCCAGCCTACCCTTTCCAGGATCACAGGGACCCTATTGGGAGCCACCTGGGACAGAGAGGGACACCAGCATTCCTGGCTGGCTCTTCCCTGCATCCCAAAGCTGTCAGGAGCTTGGGATATGCTGGGATTATCGTGGGGGAAAGCAAGGCTGAGGACAACCCTGAAATGGCCATCTTATCTTGGCAGAGCCACCCCATCCTGGCAGAACCGCCCCATGGCTGTCCAGAAAGGTCTGGACCTACCACTACTGGAGCAGAAAGAGCTGCAGCCCAGAAGGGGTGTGGAAGGCTCAGCTCACACCAGCCCCTGGTTCAAGGGTGCTCCCCAGGGCCCCCCCAGCCCTTCCACACCTCCCCAGAGGAGATGACCAGATGGAGCTGGTGGGACACAGTTACCCCTGTTTCCCAAAAGACAAACAGCCACCCTCAGGGTCATGGCTGTCACTGGAGATGTTCTCAGGGTGGATTTACAGACCAGTCCTGCACCACCACACCACTCGTGAGTGCCACAAGTTTTTGATCTGCTGCCACAGCACGAGGGGAAGCAGTCCCAAGCCCCATCCCAGCCACTGGGCAAGAGTCAGGCTCGCCATCACTGTGGAATGGGCAAGTGCCCCATGGCCTCACTTGTAGATGGGTCTTTCCTTCATCTCCTGCATCTGCTTCAGACATGAAGTGGCATCCATCCTTAGAGGGAAAACAGTGACCTTGATTTCCCATTTTCTCCAATTTCTGGCAAGTGGTGAAGCACCCAGGCTGCTCTCTGGAGATTCCTGAGACAACCGGAGCAGGTACACAGAGGAGGAGCCCATTTCCCAGGGATTCCTCTAGGACAAAGCCTGTCAGCAGATGGCAGATCCCCATGGCAGGAGCAGGGGCTCTGTCCTTGCCCCATTCCTGCCTCCCTCTGCCCTGTGCTACATGGTGACACAGGGTGGCCTCTGCCTGGGCACCCTTTTCTCTCATTGTCCCTGCTCTCGAGCACATGATCCTGGAGGGAGGGACATCAGCCTTAGGTGAGACTTTTAGATCCAACCATAACAGAAATGATGCTGCCAGCACTAAGCACCCATGGACAACAACTTTCCTCATCATGGAGCCTAAAGAATTCCCCGGCCGGGACACAGCACTGGAACACCAACACTCTGTGTGCCTGCAGGGGTCCTGAGCAATTTGCTCTCCCTTCCAACATGCTCCCTCTGCTGCCCTGCTGCTGGTGGGCAAAGCCAATGGCAGACCCCTTCTTCCCTGCACAGGGGGTGAGAAACCTCCAGCTCCCCCAAACACCCCAATCCCACCCTCCTGGACTCGTGGGAAAAAGGCAGGCAGGGAGGGAAAGTTCATCCCTTAAAAGCCTAGGGAGAGAAAGGCTGTGATGGTCACCCCGTATTCTGCCTTTGCTTGCACCAGCCCCCTCCTAATTGTGGCTCTTCAAAGGGTTGAGAATGCTACATCACTTCAAAGTGACCATTTCTGAATGGGAGCTTGTAAAACCCCTTCTCCCCCTCCTACCAAATTCTTCCCAGGGCTTTTGAAGATGCCTGCACTCCCCTCACCGCCATGGTTAAAGGGCCACTAGGCACCAGGCACAGGATACCAGCCGGGCACATGGGAAAACTGCACTGGGAAAAGGCTGGACCCCCAAGAAAAACAGGAGTTTCCCGGAGAAAGGAGGGATTTTTTGAAGGAAGTTTTTTTCTCCCCTTTGAGACAGGCAGAGCCCTCCCCGGAGGAGTTGTGGCTCCCCTGGGGCTGCAGCCCAGCTCTCCTGGTTGCTGCACACCCTGGAGTTACGATGGAGATGGAGCAAAGGGCATGTGTGGGGTGCATGGGGCTGTGGGGAGCTCAGTATGTCCTTTCAACATGCAGGGAGTTTGTCAGATCCCCAGCTTCCAGAGCTCTCCGAGGGTCACACCAAAGGCTGGATTTCCACTGCATACCCGTGGAGGAGAAAGGAAAACCATTCCTCACCAAATCGATTCGAAACACCTCTTGGGAACTAATAATCCTGTTATAAAACATCTTGAAAATAAAAACCCCTTTGCCTCTTGCCTGGGTCACCTCGGGGATGACAGAACCCGGATGGGTGGGCTGAGCCCTGCAGCCCCCCAGCACCCTGGGGCTGAGCACCCACATGTGTTAGTGCTGCAGAGCTCCACGGTCAGCAAGGATCATCCTTATCCCTGAGCACTGTCCGCAACCAGGCAGACCTGCTCAGCACAAGAGCCATCTCCTCCTGGCCTAGCACGTGCTGCCCACTCACACTGCCACCTCCCGCCCACCCCTGCTTGCCCATGGGAATTAATCCCATTCCTGCATCAGGGGCACACAGTATTTCTGCATCAGGGATGAACAAGGACAACACACCCTGGGCTGAGCAAGGCCACCTTCAGCAGTGGGATCTCACCTCTGTAGCAGCCTGCTTTGTGCTCAAGCTATTTCCATGTGCCCCAGAGCTGGGCGGCCCCACGCTCCACAAGGTTGGGTGCAGCAGGAGCCCTATGGCCTGGAATGGATCCTCTTCCTTCAGTCCCCAGCCACCAGCACCAAGACAGTGAGGCAGAGCCCCGCCAAAGGCACATCTCACACTCCAGCCAATGCATGGGCTCTGGTGCCTGGGAACTCACAGTCTCTTCACGCCAGGGGACACAGAGTCCCAAGGGCACAGCAGCACCCAGGACCCCAGACCCCCCAGCTGCAGGCCGTCACTGTGGTGGTCCCACATGAACCCTGAGCTATTGCCACAGGCAGGCTGTGAGGGGCAAGGTGACTTGTCTCAAGGCAGGGACAGGGCAGGAGTCACAGCTCCATGTGCCCCACTGTGAGGTCCTGCCCGTGGATGGGGGGCTGAGCCCAATGGGAGGGACATGGCAGGGATGGGGGGATGCACACCCCCACCCACAGAGGGTCCCTCAGCACTGTGCAGGTCACACTGAAAGGCCTCTGTGATGGTGACACGGTGACCTGTAGTCTCTACAACCTATTCTGTTGGCTGCAATGCCGGAGTGCTGGGTCAGCACTGGGACCCATCACGGCAGGATGGGGGGGAACAGCAGGGCCTGGAAAGCTGGGACAGAGCAGGATCAGGGCAAACCTTCTTTGAACCAGTGCCCATTTCCCTTTCCCAGCCCACACAGCCCTGATTTGGCTGGAAACAACCCGTCCCCACATGTGTGAGCCCTGGGCACGCCCAGGGTTTCAGTGTCAGGGTACTGGCTGGTAAGCCCAACTTCCCAGGGGTGCCAAGTACTTCTGCCCAAAATCTTGCTCCCCAGGCCCTGTTTCTTGCCCAGGTCCCTCTGTGTCAACCCAGTCTGAACCAAGACCTTGGGACGAGGAGCCATGTGCCTGTCCAGGCTGGCTCAGGTGAGGACCTGGCAGCTCCAGCTGCCTCCGGAGAGGCCGTGGGTCTGGCAGGCCTGTGACAGCACTGAGCCCTGCGCCAGCCGCACCCAGCGCCATCGCAACCGCGTGCGGGGGCTCAGCCTCAGCCTGGGCTGGGGTGTTTGGGAGAAAGCTCACAGCGTCCAGGCTTTGCACAGGGCTGAAGCAGACCTGGGAGCATTCTTGGAGTACAAAGGTGCATGGGAAACCTCAGCCCTGGTGAGAGATCAGCCTGATAAGAGGAGTTACGAGCCTGAGAAATGTGCTGATTGCAGGGCACTGAAGATGCCTGGTTATCTTTTCCTCCTCGATAAGATAGATAAACAAAGGACAAAGGACCCGGGATTGTGCAACCTGGGCTGCAGCGACCTGGCCATGATCTTAAGATGTTCTCAGGGCGGAGGAGGGAGGATGAGCTCAAGCAAGAGGCACCTTCAGTTGCTCTCATCTCCCGATGCTGCTGTGGGAGAGAACCCTGCTAGATCTTGCATCCAGTGCCAGGCAGCAGCAATGGTCCTGCTCCGAATGGCTCCCAGCTCCTTCCCAGGGCATGCTGGGCACAGTGCCCCTGTCAGCAGGCACAGCAGAGCTCTGCAAACCCGCAGCCATGACAATATCACCGGGTCTCCAGTTCAGCTGTGATTTTCCACATGAGCAAATGAAATTCTGCTGAAGAGGGGAAGCTGGCAGAGCACAACTCATCTGGGGAGTGTTTCTGGCTGGTCTTGCCACTGCAGCTCCCAGTCCCATCCCTGCCCCACCTGGGGACATGAGGATGCTCCCATCATCCCATTGCGCCCTGGAGAAAAGACAACTTCATTGTATGGGGTTGCCTGGTCTGAGGGTGAAAGGGCTGGGGACCCCCTGGGATCCAGCAGTGCAACCCTCCAGGAATCTATCCTTTTCCCCGTGGAAGTGTTCAGAGCAGCCTGAGACATTGGGCGTGCCTTGGCCTCTCCCACACACTGGGTCTGGTATAAGGCAGTGAGGCTCCATGGGTATGAGAGTGCTGCCGGGAAAGCACAGGAACCTCCTGCCCTTCCCACATGGCAATAAGGCGAAGGTGATGCTCACAGCAAAGCCAAATGTTGTAGATCAGGGAATCATGGAAGGAAAAAAATTGCACCCAGCCTTAAGGCTGTGGATGTGTAGTGGGCTCTTCCCACTGAGCGCCTGGCTAAGGGCAGCGGGTCTCACCAGCCCTCAGCTGTCCCAGTGTGGTGGCTGTAGAGGAGGGACCTGGCACTCTCCTGGTGTCACCCTGGCTGGGAGCTGCTGCACAGCCTTTCCCACACCATGCTCTGCAGCTCTTCCTCCTGCCTGCCCTGTGCTGTCTCTGCCCACTTTTCCCCAGGCTGGTAGTGGAGCTGAGAGTGAGACAGGAAAGAAACCCCAAGTCACTGCTCAGGCTGGCAGGGGCAAGGTGAGTGCTCGAGCTGCCCGATACCATCCTGGCACCCAGTGCAGGGACACTCTGGCTGCTCCTCCAGCCACCCAATGGGGCTGTCTGGGACGTATCCTGCACCTGCAGGATGTGGTGTTGGAGGAGAAGCTGGGTAGTGCAGATCTCACTGGTCTCCAGAACCAGCTCTGGCAGCTGGTCAGGGAGGTGCTCATCCAGCATGGGCCAGTGTCCCTGAACACTCCCGGCCACTCTCCAGCAGGGAGCAGAGGCTCTGCTGTGCCTGCCTAGCAGCACAGACCCAAGGGAAGCAGGACCAATTATTTTCATCTTTTGCAGCACGTTTTAGATGGCAAGGGGGGATTTTACAATTAAAGTAGCCTCCTCTGGTGAATCCCAACCCGATGGAATGTGCTACATCCTTGCCTTTCCCAGGGACCAGACTTCATCTGGCAGAGCACCCCTCAAGCACTGGGGCACCGTGCCAGCTGGTTTTACTGCACTGACTAAGCAAGAAGCTTCCCCATGCCAGACAAGAGTCTATGACACAGCCCATCCCTCTGGGTCATTCAGGAGCCACGTGCTGTCAATGCCTCCAGCGAGGTCTTGCCTGTGCCCTGTGGTGACCCACAGCCCTGCTCCTCTCTCTGTCCCAGCTCCAGTCTGCTCCAGGCACCCGGGGTGCTCAGAGCATCCCACTGGGAAAAAGGCATCACACGGCAAAGCTATCAGGGCCTGAAACTAATTTCTAGCCCTTCCATCAAAGCCCTCATGCAGGGAAACTGTGGCTGTGTCAGGGAAAATGTTCCCTAAAACCTCTGAGAGCGCTAGGTCCAAGTAAAAGTGAGCTATTACAGGATGAATAATTGGCCGTTCCTCATTTGGAAGCCCTGTTATAAAAATCCAGGAGCCTAACTGAGCAGCACTGGCATGAGGTTGGCTGCAGATGGACCCCAGGACTCTGGAGCATCTGAGCTAGCCGTAGGCTTGTGTTGAGAGGTGGTCCTGCAGGATTTATCCCCATTACCCATCCGCCCCAGCACCCATAGGCTCTTCCCCATGAAAGGAGGATCCCTTTTTGCCTGGAAGCAGGAGCAGGGAAAAGGCATTTTCTTAACCTTTCAAGTAGCAGTACCTGGCCATGGTCTGGGGGTTAATCCATGTGCAGTGACATGATGGAGATGACATGGCCTAAGTTGGAGTCAGGGGACAGGGGCCAGTTCTGATGTGGGCTGTGGGTGCTGAACTCCCCACGCCATGTGTTGAGCCACAACTGGGGGCAGAGCAGGTCCCTGCCACCAACCCCTCCAGAAGGAAAATGTAAAGTAAATCAGGGAACAACTGAGATTTTCCTCATGGTCTTCTGTGGCTGCCCAGGCTGTCCCACTGCCACCACTGTCCCTACCATGTGATAGCAGGACATTGTCAGCACAGCCTTCTCTTTCACAAAATTTGACCCAAAGTGGGACATTTGGGGACAACCTAGTCAAGCTCACACTGATGTTCATCATCCCAGCAGCTCTGAGCAAAATCCAAATAGAAATGGAAACCCCTGGGTGGCAAGAGCCCCAGGGCACAGCAGACCCTGTTGGCAAGCCCGCAGGGCTTTTCACTTTTGGTGGGTGCCACTGCTTCGCTGTACCCACCTGCCCAGGAATCATGGTTTTTATTTTATGTCTCCACCAACCTTCTGGGGATGCTGTGGCACCTTCTGTCCCTCTCCCTGACTGCTCCAGGGTGGAAGATGCTCCTTGATAAGGTCATGTCGGACATGGCCAGCACAGGGGGCTCGCTTGGTCTTTCCTCATGAGGTTCCCCCAGGGACACAAGGACCCAGCAAGAGGTTGCATGGCCTGATGTGGACATGGAGTGTTGCAGAGGGCTTATAAAGGTTAGAGCAAGGTGGTCCCTGAAGAGTCTGCGTGGAGGAGCCACAGTGCTGTGTGAGACTATCCCAGCTCCATCATCCCCATCCAGAATGGGGAAGGGGAAACGACTCACACACTGAACACAAACCACAGCATTTCTATTTCCCATACTCTAAAACTGGCTGAACTGGCCCAGCTGGTCTCTGGGTACACACACAGTGAGTGCCCTCACCAGAGAAACCACTGTGGAGGATGTCCCAGCCTCTGGGGAGGTGCAGCGCTCCCAAGCTGCTGGCACCATGAGAAAAGCTGCCCCACCACGTCCCTCACCCCCAGAGGCACACATGCAGCTTCCAGCAAAGCCACAGCTGGCCAGGAGTCCCCAGCAGCCACTGCTTCCCACTGCTTCCCACTGCTCTCTGCTGTCAACAGATGGGCAAATTGAAGCATGGCAAGGGTTGCACACAATGGCTGGTGCCAGAGCCCAGGCGGGGTTGAAGAAGCAACAGGGGCATGTTCCCATTCTGGTGTCCCTGGGGTGGGTGTCATTTGCCACCAAAATGTGTCTCCCTCCGGGAAGCAGTGTGTGTGGGTCAGCACAGCTCAGGGCACGCATGGAGGAGCCTGCCCTCCCCAGAGCCCACTGGAGCCTGGCTGGGCAGGCAGCACTGACACACCTCACTGCAGCCTGACCTAGTTTAAGAGGCACTGGGCAGGTAAGGAAGGCACCTGAGCAGCCTCAGCCAGGAGGCATTTCACCACCCAGGCTGAGTTTTACACGCTCAGGTAGCGATGGCCTCAGGCTGTCACTTGAACCACTGTTGCATGTCACCAACCCCCCAGGTTGGGCAATCCTATGCACGACCCCGTGCCTCATGGGGCAGGACAGGGCCGCAAGGGTAGAGACATGAACCAGACTTGGAAGAGCTCTGCGGGCCTGCACTCAGTGGCAGGTTGGTGGCAGGGGACCTGATTGCCCTCTGAGAAACCTCCAGCCCCAGGGGAATGGTTCTGCTCTGCCCAGGGCAATGAGTCCCAGGCAAGGGCACAGGGAGGGGGTTGGGGTCAGACCATCACTCCCAGCTTACCTGCACTGGGCTCCTGCGACACCTGCCTGCTGCCCTCCACCAGCTGCCTCATCCTCTCCCGGGACACCTTCAGATACTTGTTGCAGTTGCACACCTGAGAGAAGAGAGAGGTGGAGATCAGTGAGATGGCAACTGTGCTCCCCAGGCACCTCCTGCCTGCCCAGAGCACAAATCCACACTGGGCACCCCCAGCACAGGTTGGGCAGCTGCCATCATATTCTACAGGGGAAACCAGGGCAAGGCCTATCCTGCTGAGCACAGAGGGGGCAGCAGGCACAAGCCCCAGGAACCTCCTCTCCAGAACCACTCCACCTGTATGGTGCTCAGCCACGTCTCCGCGCCAGGCAGAGAGTACTGCTGCCCACTCTTACTCCCTGGCCAGATAAACACCAGCAACTGAGGCTGCCTTAAAGCATCAAGCAGACACTCATAAGTCTGGGCTATGGCTTCAAGATTTGTTCTCACTTGTCCGACAGAAGATGGGGAGGATAGCTGTGGACCCTGAGACACGCTGGACTCTTGGCTGGCTCCATGCTGGGCTCAGCCTGGCTCTGCTGCAGCACTGTGAGCACTGAGTCACATTTTCTACCCCACCTTTGGTTTGCCAAAAGGTACCCAGAGAGGTCTCTGAGTGCCTGGACGTGCTGGGTGCTGGACTCCAAGGAGCTCTCCAAATCCCACTGCTGAGGAGCACCCACAGACAGTGCCTTGGGCTGAGCACAGGGTGCAGCCAAACACACTCACCCAGAGTGATCAGCTAAATCTCCCCGGGAGCATCGCAGCCAGCTCCCTGACACTTTCCCTCTCCTCTTCCATCCCTGCTGGGCCAGGAGCTGGATGCTGGGATGTGCCAAAACTCCTTTCATCAGCTGTTTGTTTTTAGGGGCTGTTTTTTGCTGGCAGAGTATTCCCAGCAAGCTGCACTCAAGGCAAGCCAGGAGAGAGGTGCGCAGCTTTGCTGACCAGAACAAATCGGTTCCCTGCCTGGGGCTTTGCTCCAGAGCCTGTTGAAACCAGAAAGGTTTTTCCAGCTTCCAAGCGGGCCCCGGCACGGGCCGGCAGCGGCTCTGCTGATTCGCAACTGGAGCAGCACCGGGTTCAGTGCGCGGGGCAGTGATGCCCCTGCTCCCACACAGCTGCCTGCAGGACAATGGGGGCAGGATGTTTTGTTTGGAAACAAACTCGCCACCATATCCCAGCTCTGCCCTGCATCAGGAGGTGATTCCCACTGGCAGCCTCCACAAAACCAGCACATGCTCCGCATCCTTTTGGCCATAAAGCATGCCTGGCTTGGGTCCCCAGGGTCCTGCTGCTCCAGCCCAGCAAATCATCAGCTGGGCCAGACCCATCCTGAAAGATGGCTCAGAAATAGGGAAGAGGAGCACAGAGAGATCCAAGGATGAGCAGGGAAAGAGAGACAGTTGTCTCTTTAGGACAGTTGTCACCTACAGCCATGGGACAGACCCTAATGATGCTGCCACCAGAGTCGTGTTCCAGTCCCTGTCACCTTCAGTGGTGGAGTCAGTGCTGATGCTGTGGGACAGGTGGTCCCTTTGAGGCTTGAGGACATCCCAGCCTGCATGGGCTGGACCTGGAGCCACAGTGTCACCCCCTGACAGGCACCCAAACCCTTGTGTGGCTCACAGGGACCTGTGGGATTGCAGTAGGCAGGTAGAGGTGGTGGGCAGCTCCTGGGGTCATGTGCTGGCCTCGTTGGTCATGATAGTGACAATGGGGAGGGGGCTGCATGCCAGAGAGGGGCATTGAGCCTAGAGAGGTGTGGGATAGCACATCCTGGGCATGGTGGCAGCACTGGGGAGTGAGAAGCTCTCAGAGAGCTCCCAAACCACCTGGCCATGGAGCTGCCAGCCAGGATGGTACAGCAGGGGCCCAAGGGCAAACAGCACCCTCCTCCCCAGCCCTCCCTGCCTGGCAAGGACATGCAGAGGCTCCTCTACCCTGTCACACACACCAAATCCCCCAGGATGCCCAGCCCTGGCAGCTTGGAGCCTGTCAGGCGTTTGAGCAGCAGTGCCAGCGTACCAGGCATGGGCTCCTGGCTCACACTTGGGTGCACAGTGATCTCAGACAAATTTCTCTGCTTCTCTAAAATTCATTACTGTTGTGAACTAGGGGCAGCCCACCTCCTGGACCAGAGACACCTGGCAGCCCAGGGGTAGCCTGGCATTCCCCCCCCCTGCCAGGGCTGCCAGGCCCTCGCTGCCAGGCTCCAGCCCCACACCATCTCCCAGCCTCTGGGCCTTCACCCTCCTCAGCTTCCCAAAAACACGGGGTGAGCTCAGGAGCCAGATAAGCCACTTAGCAGCAACACCAATTAGCTGTAATAAAAAAATTGCAGTTAATTTTTTTTAATGTCTTGCCAAAATGAGCCAAAAGAGATGAAGGGAGTGGGGCAGTCTGCCATCTCCATAGGCTGGGCTGAGCTCCTCTTCCTATCTCCCCACCTGGCCTTGCAGGGACCAGTAGTGGCATCAGGCTTGATGCCTGGCTCCTGCCTAGGGACACAGTTCCCCACAGCCTTTTGTGTCTCCATGTCATGACATGGGAACGTGGAGCAAGTTTTTTGTGTGTCTCTTTTGTTTTCAGGGTAGGGAAGTGGGGAGCCTCTCTGTGGGGAAGAGATGGCTGTTCCTCCTCAGGAAGGTTTGGTTTCCACACATCTCCCATGGCAGGATTAGTTGTGGCCTCCAAAAATCTTCATGAGGTGAGTCAGCAGGAGCTGGTGGCACCTCAGAACACTGGCTGAGGGTGCAATTGCTGTGAGCAAGGGCCATGACCTGACAGAGAAGGGTTCGGCTTCTCTGCAACATCTCAGGGTCCCCCCAGCCTCTGTACCTGGCTTAGGGTGGGGGTGGCAGCTTCTGCCCATGCCCCAGCCCTGCCCTGGGGACGATGTGCTGAGCAGGCTGAATGCCAAGTGCTCTGCTCACACCATCCTGCCTGGCCATATGGCCAGTGTAGGTGCTGGGCCGTGGGCAAAGCAAGGGTTGAGTCCAGCTTGGGACGGAGAGGCCGGAGGGCTGCAGCCCCCCCCGAACTCAGAACGCTGCCCGGTCCACTGACACCAGTGGCCCTGAGGCACAACAGGGTGTCCGGTGCCCCTGGTGCCCCTGCCGTGGTGGGTGCCCGGTGCCCCCGGGGCGGTGCTCCCGGGGCAGCAGCAGCAGGCACACCTCGGAGGAGGAGCAGCCCTGCCTTTCTCACGCTGGGGCAGCCCGTGCCAGCACATGCTTAGTCACTGGTAAATCCCAGTCGAGATCTGCTCTGCCCTCTGTGAAATGGGTCTTGGCTGCACCCCCGCTGAAGCAATCCCGGCGCTCGGGAGCCCTGGCGGGCGCGCTTTCCCACGGCACCCGGCCCCCAGTGCCCCGTGTGAATCAGCCCCTGCCCGGGCAGCGCTGTGCCCTGCTCGGCTCGCGTGAGCGCGGCCAGGCGAGCACGGCCCCGCTCCGACCCCCTCAGCAGGAGAGGCGGCGAGGCTGGTGCCGAATTCAAGTTCCCTGGGCAGAGGAGCACGGCAGTGACACCTCCCCTGCCTCCCCGGGCTCTGCTTGCCGTGTCCACGGCAAGGAAGAGGAGTAGGTGCAACTCGTCCCAGATGAAGCTGTGGTCCCTACTGAAGCCCCTCACTATTGTCCCCTCTCCCTGTGCCAGTCTGTTCATCTTGACCAAGGTGCTGCACCCCAGTGTGGTGCACCATCCCCCCCACATCCACGTGCTCCTGCCCTAGGACTTTGGGCCAGCATCCAGAGGGACACTACAGCCCAGCCTGCTCTGTGCTGTCGCCACTAAGAGCTCTGATATGGGGATTAGAAGGAGTGATGTCATTGGACTGGGATTGTGGTGGTGTCACAGCAGGAGAGCTGGTGTGGATCTGTGGTCCCTGAGCCCAGCAAGGTGTTTGTCAGCAGTCCCAGCAGCCTGAGCCACCCCGCAGTGAGGTTCTCCCTGCCTGTGCCGCTGAGGAGGACGAGGCAGGTGAGATGTCCTTTTGCAATGCTGGCAGCCCAGCCGGCACCTTGTTTTTGTTTAGGATGATCCCTGCCTCTCCCAGCCCTCCTGGGTGGGGATTTCACCAGCAGTGATGCACGAAACTCCCAGGACTCGAGGGACTGGATGCTTCAGCCTGGAGTTCTGGAGCCATCTCAGCATCCCATCCTCTTTCTCTGAGCTGAGAAGCTCAGAGAAAACTCAAGTACATAACAGGAGCCAAACCTTCTGGGACCCAAAAGGGCCACAGGAGCCAATGTGAGCTTGGCTGAAGCCGGGCCTGTGAGCTCAGGTGGACATCCATAGGCTGGTACCCAAAACATGTGGAACATGAGCAGTTCAGACAGCACTGGAGTCAGTTTTGCTCCTTCCTCTGATATCCCTGAAAGATGCATCTCCAAAGTTCTCTGATGCTGAGCTGAAGTTGGTGATGCTGAGCTCTGCCCAGAGGAGCCATCCCTGAAATGGCCCCTGGGCCTGAGGGCTCCTTCCTCCTTCTCTGCTGACAAACGTCATAGGCCAATGTCACCAAGGGATCTCCTTGGCAAGGGTTTTACCAGTGAGACACAACCCTCTGCCTGGAGAGCTCCTGACTTGGGAAATCCTCAGTGTATCAAACCTCCCTTAAAGGACAACAGTGCCTGGTGTGAACTCTTCGGGGCAACTCAGGGCAGCTCATGTCAGGACAATTCCTTGGGCGTCTTCTGCTCGCCATATCACAGGACTACTCAACAGCCACCTGCAGTGATATCTCTTTTCCTACTCACCGCCTACCCTCTCTTCTTTCTCCCTCTCTGAGATGGATATCATCTGGTGAAAGGGCCACTCCTCCATTGCAACTCTCAGTTTGGTTGTGAAAGCACAGCCCTTGAGCATCCAAGAATTTCTTGCAGGGACTTATCGAGACTAGAAACATCCCCAGATTGCAGGATGCCCAGGCTCAGCACAGACTGCCCACAAGCAGCTTCCAAGCCCTGGAGTCATGGGTAGATGGATCTGCCTCTGCAGACCTCCTGCCTACCATCCAAAACAGTGAGTGCCTAGAAAGGTGGGAGGTGGTGGGAAGGGCAGTGAAAGAAAACCAGGTAACAACTTAGCAGATGCCAAGCACAGGTCTGGAACTGATCGTGCTCATCTGCCCATGTGTCTATTTTCTCACACTTTTCCCAAGCATTTCCAGCTTCTCCTCTCTGCACACACAGCTTTGACCTTCAGACACTCTCCTCTTCCTCCAACAACACTCTGCCCTGTAGCACCTTCAAGGTCCTTGCATAAAGAGCAGAAACTCAGCAATTCAACCCCCTGGAGCTTCCTCACACCCTCTGGGTGCAAAGGCCACCTCTGGGTGTAGCCCTGGGGGCAGTCATCCCTCCAAGGGGATTTTCAGAGAGCAACTGGCTGGGCTGTTTCCTTTCCCTTTATGCCAAGAGCTTTTCTCACTGATCTTCTGATTACCGGTACCTGGGAATCATAAAGGTAGATACTGCTGCACCTGTTCTGCTGCAAGTGGTTCCATGTCTGCCCTTGCATACCAGCAAACTCACTGCAGCAGCACAGGAGACGCTCGGGTGTGTTAGTCTGGTCCTTCAAGGGAGCAAAGGCTCTCAGTGTACACAACAGCCTTTAGAGACCACCAGCACCAGGGCAGCCCTGTCTGCCAGCAGCGTGGTGAGAGACATGCTGGGAGGTGGACCGTGATGCTCCCACATCACCTTGCACCTTGATGCTCCCAATTCACCTTGGGTATCCTCCACCAGACCTGCCTGCACATCCAGCACTGGGATTTTTATGGCCATCTGAACTCAGTAACATGCTACCGGTAGAAACAGAGCTGCTGGTGGGATCCTGGCATCATCCAGGGGCACTTTGGTTCACAAAGAGGGAAGGGCTCTGTTTATTGAATCATTAACATCACTTCCCTCATTGTCAGCCAGGTACTCTGAGAGGTCTCTTAGGCAAGTGCTGACCTAGCCCAACCCTGCTAAGCTGGTAAAATGACATGGATCCCATGCCAGCCTGGTACTGCGTTCCCACTGCTTTCTCTGCTCCCGCTTTGCTATTAGTCATCCGTTTCTGGAAGGTTTCTCATGCATAATAAAGTGTTTCAACACTTGCATAAGCCGATTCTTCTCATCAGGAGTGACCTGCTGCATTTCCCAACGCTTTCCCTAGGCAGTCCTTCCAACTGCCACGAAATACGGAATTAAAACATGAAGTTTTCTATCCCCCTCAAGGCAAAAGGTGTGGGAAATCGAACAGATAAGAATGCCTTTAATTAGTATCATTTGCATAAGCTCTGGGAAAGGCTCACCTGACAGCTACAATGGCCTTGCTTGTCTGGGAGCACCAACCACAGGTTGAAACGGGCAGATTAGTGGAGCTCCTCTGACAGGGGAGATAGTGAGAGCAGAAGGTCAGGGTGATGGAGCCCCAGAGGCTCCATGGGTACTCCAGCTCCTACTGGCTCCTCACTGGGACACCCCAGCTCCCACTGGCTCCCTTTCAGGACACTCCAGCTCCCACTGGCTTCTTGTCACCTCCCAGTTTGCAGTTGCTCTGAACAAAGATACAACTTTTGGGTTGTGGGGGGCTGTCCATCAGCTCCCCTGGAGAAGGGCAGGGATGGGAAGAGAGGAGAGGAAGCACAAGCACATCCCTGGATAACATGTGGAGGCTGTCAGAGCGGGCTTGGCATCTGGCAAGGGATGGGCCCAGGCTGTGTGATCTCTGGTTTTCGCACATGTGCTCCCTCAAGTGCAGACGCTGCAGGTCCCCAACCACAAACCCCATCCCGCCACCGCCTTGCCATCACTGCCGTGGGTAGTCAGTGACACTGAAAGCCCTTTTCAGTACCTCAAGGCCTTTGCAGTGATGAGAATCTCACCTGACATTGCATCTAAACCCACATGCAAAGCTGAATTTCCCAGGGGAAAAAAAATGATGCTCAATCTCCCTCCCACCACACACATCCCCCGGCGGATCCCTCCAGCTGCCTCTCAGTCATCTCAAGTCTCACTTGCTCATTTTGCCTCCCAGCTGGGCTGTGAGCTGCTGAGATGGGGGCTGAGCCCCTCCAAAACGCTGAAGCTGCCAAAGCACCCTTGACGCAACCTTCACTGTAGCCGCGAGCCCTGTTTATACAGCACCCAGCGCAGCCGGATACTGCTCTGGGACAGGCTCCCAGCGCTCACAGCAAGTTAAATAACGAAGCCAAACCAGTAATAACTGCCTCATAACAAGGTTACACAGCATCCCTGAAGCCTTGGCTTTAGGGTGAGCTCTGTGCCAGGAGCTGCCGGGGCCAGGGTGTGAACTGTCTCTTCCCACCCTCTTGACTGTGGTGCCTCTGCTCCTCCAGCCCTATGCCAGCACCTTCCTGCCTTATAAATGTGCTTTATATCTAACCCTGGGGTGAGGGTTAACCCCTCCTGAGCGTGCAAGGCTGTGCTGTGCTTCTCCAGGGCACACACCTCCTGCTCCAGTCTGCTCCTGAGCCATCCCAAGGGAGCCTGTGTCGCAGCAGGAGAAGGGTTAACTGGCCCAGCTCCCTGCAATGCAGCTCATTGCTGCTCCTCTTTATCAAGCTACTTTGTTTTATCCAGTTGGAGGTGAGAGCTCAGCTCTTGGACAGAGGATGCTGGAGGCTGATGAACCTGAGGGCTGGAGAAAACAACCCAACCCAAGCTCTGGCATCATCCAGCACTGGAAACAGAGCAAAGGGCCACCTCCTGCCAGCTCATATTCAAAAGAGTCTCACCCCAAAACTAAAACACAGGTGGAATTCTGGCTACCAAGCTACCCCAGACCTTCAGGAGCATCATGTTTTAGCACCAGAAATGGAAAAGGTCATGGAAATACACTTTCTGCCTGTGAGAGTCAGAGTCTTGGAAACTGCAAAGGGATGAAGCTTTTCTCCTCACAGAGGAGCCCACGCTCAGGTCATTAACAGCCAGGCACTGCTCTTCTTCACTCAGGTGCTCGCTGGCCATGCTGTAAGCTGGGTTCCTGCCTGACCCAGGTCCCACGAATCCCCAGTGTCCCCAGCACAGCACATGAAGCCTCAGCTCTGCTGCTGCACCTTCTCCCAGTTGTGCTGGGGTCTCCATCCTTGGCTCCTGGGGCTGAACAAGCTTTAGGAAATTGTCTTTATTCCATATTAAACCAACAGCTACCCTTATTCCCACTCCTTCTGACTTTCCCTGGCAGTTGAGGTCCTGGGACCAGCTGTGTAATGTATGTCAGGGGTTTCTCCCCCTGCCCCATGCTTAGCCCTCAGACCTGTGCTTGGCTGGAATCTGTGCCCTCAGCTCTCTGCTTTTCCCCAGAATAGTCTTCAGCCCTGTACAAGTGGCTGAGGCCACCCTTGGCCAGGTGGTTGCCTGCCTCTGCTCCTCCATGGCCATCTGGTCCCCAGGCATCCCGTTGCCCCTCCTCTGCCTTCCCTGGGAAGCCCTGTGGATGCCCTGGGCTCGTGCCCTGGGCCAGTGCAGCAGCCCAAGGGGATGTGGGGGTGAGGGTAGAGGCAGAACCGGGGAAGCTGAGCTCATGTTTCAGCTTCTATTTTTATCTGGGAACCCAAGTCTGCCCGGGGTGCTATACAGAGGCCCCCAGGGGACCACTGCCTTCCCCAGCTGGAGCCAGATACCATCCGAGCACTATCTGCCCTTCCCTGTCAGCATGCCAGACCTCCGGGTAGAGGACAGCATCACCTGAGGCACCGGGACATCCTGCCTGGCTCATAGTGTGGTGTGGCAGGAGGGAAGGAGCTGGGAGCAGCTCTGCAGACCAGGCTCCCCTCGCCTCCAGCTGCTTAGGGGCTGGGAACACACTCATATCACAGTTAATCCTTGGAGCCGCAGAATAGCCCTCTCACACTGTCACCAGGCCACCCAGGTCAGCTGCCAGGCGCTGGGGTCTCTTCTCAAGCCTGGCCTTAAATCTGTGCCAGGGGAGTAGGATGCTCCTCACCTGGGATCACCCCTGCTGCCCCTGACCCACTGAGTGCTCTGCAGGAGCCAGTGCTGAGGATGTGGGGCTGCACCAGAGACTGCCCTTACTGATATGAAAGCTGGCTCCCCGGCGAGGGGACATGGTTTTGGAGCCTGCTCCATCGTCCTGGACAATGACAGCGAGCAAGAGGGCACAGCCGGCAGGAGGTGAACCCCCCACCCCGGCAGGCAGCGCCTGCTGCTTTAACTGGGGCGAGAACAGGAGGGGCAGAAAACGGGAATATTAAAAAAAAAAAAAAGCGTGGGAAAGGAAATCTGAGCGAGGCCTGGAGCAATCTACCCAATCCAGCGGAAACAATGGCCCAGGAAGAAAAACCAGTTCCTACACATAAGGTAGAATAGGCTGGGAACGCTGGAGGAGGGGCGGGAGGCTCCCGCTCCCAGTGCAGAACAAGCCGGGCATTATGCGGCTGCGCTGCCCGGGGCACGGTGCCCCTTTCCGAGGGTGGGGGACCCCTAATCCTGGTGTGCTGAGCCGGGCTGGCACACACCCCCAGGGAGGAATAGCCAGGACCAGCAGCTCACTCCAGCTCTGGGGCTGGTAGGGCTCAACACCCAGGCGGGGCTGGGCTGGGTTTAGCACCAGAACTGGGCTCAGCTCCCTGGTTTAACTCATCTGGGCTCAGCACCCAGGCTGGGCTCAGCAACTGGTCTGAGATTAGACCTGAAAATGGGATTAGACCTCAGGCTGGGATTAATCCACACTTTGAGATTAGCTCCCAGGCTGGGTTCACCCCAATGTGGGCTCACCCTCAGGCTGGGCTCACTTCCAGGCAGGGTTTACTCCCAGGATGGGCTCATCTCTAAGCTGAGCTCACCCTTGGGATGGGTTGATCCCAAACTGAGCTCAGCCTCAGGATGAGAGGATCCGCAGGCTGAGCTCACCCCCAAAATGGGATCATCTCCAGGCTGAGCTTACTCTCCAAATGGGGTCATCCTTAGGCTGAGCCTATCCCCAGACAGGGCTCATCCACAGGCAGAGCTCACCCCCAAAGGGCTGCAGAGCTGGGCTGAACTGCCAGCGAGGCTCCCCCGGGCTGGTGGGAGGCAGGTCCCAGAGAGGTGCCCGTCAGGGAAGTGGCATTGCTGCTGCCAGCTTGGCCAGCTCCTCACCCCCCCAGCTCCCACTGTGGGTTGCTCACTGTCCCTCTGGGCAGCACCTCCTGGCAGGCAAACCCTCGGCTTTGGAATGGGGAAAGTCCAGATGGATAAACCAGTTACATCATGGTTCAGTGGCTTGTCTCCTGCCTTGGCCATAGACATGGGTTCTGGATCCATCCCCTTGGCTGTGTAGCAACAGTTGGGATGTGCCAGGGGGTTGCACTCCCCACAGCTGGGAGGACCAGAGAGTTTCATTTTGAAGCAGAATCTTAAGCACTGCTAAAATCAAACCCACCACCATGAGCTGCTGGGACTTCCCTGTGCCTGAGGATTTGAATTCCCTCCAGCCCTGTTTCTGCAGATGAGCCTGACTGCACCCAGAGCTGCTCCCACAGGGTCCCCACTCCGGGGACAGGCCCCAGCCTCCTGGAAGGCTGAGTGGGATCCATCCCTGCAGTACCCGCTGTGCGGGAGCAGTCAGGGCTCCCTGCCAGCCTGACCCAACCTGCCATGAGCCAAACAGTTCACAGTGCCCCACAAATTCCTCCCTGCTCACCCTGGCAGGGCTGGGGCAGCTGCCTGGTGAGGAGGCAGCCACCTGCCTGCACTGCGACCTGGCCTGGCTCAGGGAGGAGCCAGAGAAGGAGGCCAAAGCTGTTTCCTGAACATTTTTCTGCTTTGACACACTCTTGAGGCTTCATCTGGGGTGTTGGCTCTGAACCTGCACCCACAGGGCCCCACATCACCCAAATACCTGGCAGGGTGCAGCACAGGATGACTGTGTGGGGCAGGCAAGGGGATGTCTCACTGTGCTTTGGAGGGTGCCCTGCAGGGTGGCTGCTCCTCTCACTGGGCAGCATCATCCACCTCCAGTCTGGCCACCCCACTCTGACCAGACCCACTCCTATCACCTCCAGCCTGGTCATCTCACTTCAACATGTATTCACCACCAAGCCCTTCCCTGCCCTCTCCTTTCCTTCCTGTTCTGCCTTTCTGCCTTGAGAGGTATTTCTAGCCAGATATTTTTCCTCCATCACTTTTGGCACAACCCTTGTCAGAGCTCATCACAGCAACCCTGCAAAGAAGCCACTTCTCTCTTTGGCCCCTTCCAAGTCCTGAAGTCATCCTTCACAACCTTCTTCTCTTGAACTTGGAATGATCCATCCAGTCCTTTTGAACCATTCTTCCCCTCCCCCCTCCCCCAGCCAAAGGGTTTGCACCAATTGTTTTACTTCTGGGGAGAGGTTGAGCTGGCAGCAGCCTTCCAGCAGCCCTGTAAGGGCAATGCCAAACCTATGCCCTTTGCTTCTGCTCAGCCCTACTTCAAACACCACCATGAGCAGGGACAGTAGCAGTGACGAGACAAGGAGCAGCATCTCGGTGGAGATCCCTCAGCTCCAGGCTGTCCCATCACAAGACAGTCCAAAACTCCCATTCCAGCCCTGCAGGTGCAGCCCTGCAGGGCTCAGGCAGCAGCAAATCCACCTGCATGTGGAGGGACAATGGCTGTAAGCAGATGGGACATTTTGCAGCACAGAAGGGGACAATGCTGGGGACAGTGGGGAACAAACCTCCAGCAGGGCTCCTGCTGCCCCAGGGGTTTCCATCCTGCCTCTCTGCTCCATGTGGTGTGTGACAGATCATACCCTGGACATGTTTGACACCAGATTGTGCACCCAGGACCCTGAACCCACTGAGGTGGTGATGGTTCCCAGCAGGCTGCTGTGAGCAGGTTGCTCAGAGAGGCTGTGGCTGCCCAATCCCTGGAAGTGTTCCAGGACAGGCTGGACAGGGTTTGGAGCAACATAGGATAGTGGAAGGTATCCCTGCCCATGGCAGAGGGGTGAAATGAGATGAGCTTTAAGGTCCCTTCCAACCCAAACCATCTTCTGATTTTATGATCCCGCTGCAGCACCCCACAGCCTCCAGGCAGACTGGCTGTGCCACTGGTGCTGGAGGAGGTGTTTGGCTCCCCAGCCCAACCTTCACTGCTGAGGCCATAGGTTGTGGCCAGATAGTGTCCCCAGAACATGGGCCACTGATTTATCCTGGCCTCAAGCAGTGTCTGCCACTGATTCTTGGCTTGGGGTGGTCCCCGTGAATGTGGGGCTGCTCCAAAAGCTCTCACTGCCTGGGCACAAAGAGGGGAGTGGGGGAGACAGGCGGGAAGGGCAGATCCCACTCTGATAGGTTAGGAAAGGGCTGCAGAACCCTATCCTTGGCCAAGGGGGGCTCTGGGAACAAGCTGGGGCTCAGAAGGTACCACGGACCGTGCCATCCTGGCACTGGCCACTAGCCCTGATGGGGACATCCCTGAGCCAAGGACTCCTGTGGCCCTGGGGTTGTGGACAGGAGGCAGGGGGGCTGCTCACAGGCTGCCCAAGGGCAGGTGAGGAGGAGGAGGAGCACTCAGCAGGTGTGGGCAGCCCCTGCCTTCTGGCCTCGCGCTATGGTGGGTTTCTTTGCCCAGTGTCTCACTCAGGTGTTCCAGGAGCCAGCAGCCACCCCTCTGTGCCACAGTCTGGACCTGCTGGATTCACTTCTCCCCAGGACCCTTGATGTCCCATGCGCCTTTCCCACTGCACTGTCCCCTGGGTCTCTCCTGGCAGTTTTTCATTGTCGCTCACTGGCAAGAAGAAATGTGCAGCTACTCCTGATGGGAGAAGCCACTGCCAGTGCCGAGTAAGCCTGATCATGTCCTGGCTGGCAGCCCTGCAGCTTCCAAAGCCCCTCCAAATGCAGACTCCAGCCTCTCCAAACCCATGTTCAGCCCCCAGGATGCTGGGGAGAGTGCTGGGGCCACAGCCCAAAAGTGTCAGATCCTTCCCTCACACGAGCAGAGCTGACACATGCCCCAGAGCGGTGGGTGCTCTTGCAGGTTCAGCACACATCATGGACATCTCCAGCCCATGCAGGCCCCCAGCCTGGGGTTGGGCACTGCCCCTCTGCAGAAGCTATGGCTCAGCCTCACTGTCCCTCACTGTGGCATTAGGGCTGCTCTCTGTCATCCTTGCAGACCCTCAGCACTTCTTTCCTTGGTTCCAGCCCCAACAGGGTTCAGCAGTGCCCAGGGAAACCCTATGGAGGCAGTATCTGCCTAGATGTTCCAGATGTGAAAGACCACCAGGTCACCGGAGGCCCCAGGTCAGGAGCAGAGCCACCTGTGAGCCATCAGTTCACAGTATCATGGAATTCAGAATATCCTGAGCTGGAAGGGACCCATAAGCATCATCAAGTCCAACTCCCAGCCCTGACCGGGACACTCCAACAATCCCACCCTACCCCTGAGAGCATTGTCCAAACGCTCCTGGAGCTCTGGCAGCCTTGGGGCTGTGCCCACTGCCCTGGGGAGCCTGGTCAGTGCCCCACCACCCTCTGGGGGAAGAATCTTTTGCCAACAGCCAGCCTAAACCTCCCCTGACAAAGCTTCCCCTGAGCCTGTTGCTGGTCACTAGAGAACAGAGATCAGTGCCTGCCCCTCCACCGTTCCTAAGAGCCTTTGCCAGTGGAGACCTCCAGCCTCCCCGGGCTCTGCTGTCCTTGCAGCTCAAGATCTAACTCGAGTCCTCCCTGCTGTGAATTGAGAATTGTCCTCATCCTCATGAAGAGCTCAAGAATCCCACACTCTCACCTGCATCAGCTCAGGCCAGGGCTGTTGGGAGACAGTTGCTTTTGGTGCAGATCCTGCACATCTCACAGGGCCATGGGGGCTGGGGAAGCTGCCTGGGAAATGGAGCAGGAATGGAGGGCAGCATTCCCAGCACAGAAGGCCCCACAGGGACCACCAACTCCTTTGAGAACAGCCATCTGCACCTCAGCCTGAGGAAAAACACCAGCTCTTCTAGAACTTCTCCAAAAAGCTCCCTCAACAGTCTCAGAAAGGCCACATGAGCTGCAACCTGGGACTCACAAGAGGAAAGTCCCAGGAGCAGTGTGGGGAAAGAGCTGCTGTGCCTGAGCAACAACAAACCCCAGGAGACCTAGGGCACCTATTCCCCATGTTCCCAGACTGACAGCTCCCAGATATGCTAACGTGAGCCCAGTGTGTCGGTGACATGTGGGGTCACTGTGGTCAGGTCAACACACAAAAAAGGTAAAAAGGGGCAATAATGTACAGATGTGGCATTATTTTAGGCTCCTGCTGGACCCAAGAGAGTTGCCCTCTACTGTTTCAGTGGCCAACTGGAGGAGGCAAAGCTGGGTTACATGACAGGAAGAGGGATCTGCCCCACAAAACATGGGTTTGCCCTTTTGCTGATGGGCAGGATGTGGGCAGGTGAGTGATGCCAAAACTGTAATTTCAACCTGCAGAAAAAATACCGGTGAGTAGAAAATGCTGATGGGCAATTTGGGGAGGTGAAGTCAGGGGAGAAAGGCGTGTGCTCCATTCCTTGCATTCCACCCAAGCTTCCTTGGGGCGGCAGCTGTGCTCCCCAGTGCCCACTAGGTGCCCAGGGGGTGATCGACAGGGTGATCCTGTCCTGCCACCTCGCTGCCTCCACAAGCTAGGCAGGGCTGAGAACCTTCCCTTCCCTTCCCTTCCCTTCCCTTCCCTTCCCTTCCCTTCCCTTCCCTTCCCTTCCCTTCCCTTCCCTTCCCTTCCCTTCCCTTCCCTTCCCTTCCCTTCCCTTCCCTTCCCTTCCCTTCCCTTCCCTTCCCTTCCCTTCCCTTCCCTTCCCTTCCCTTCCCTTCCCTTCCCTTCCCTTCCCTTCCCTTCCCTTCCCTTCCCTTCCCTTCCCTTCCCTTCCCTTCCCAAACCTTCCCTTCCCAAACCTTCCCTTCCCAAACCTTCCCTTCCCTTCCCTTCCCTTCCCTTCCCTTCCCTTCCCTTCCCTTCCCTTCCCTTCCCTTCCCTTCCCTTCCCTTCCCTTCCCTTCCCTTCCCTTCCCTTCCCTTCCCTTCCCTTCCCTTCCCTTCCCTTCCCTTCCCTTCCCTTCCCTTCCCTTCCCTTCCCTTCCCTTCCCTTCCCTTCCCTTCCCTTCCCTTCCCTTCCCTTCCCTTCCCTTCCCTTCCCTTCCCTTCCCTTCCCTTCCCTTCCCTTCCCTTCCCTTCCCTTCCCTTCCCTTCCCTTCCCTTCCCTTCCCAAACCTTCCCAAACCTTCCCAAACCTTCCCAAACCTTCCCTTCCCAAACCTTCCCTTCCCAAACCTTCCCTTCCCAAACCTTCCCAAACCTTCCCTTCCCAAACCTTCCCTTCCCTTCCCTTCCCTTCCCTTCCCTTCCCTTCCCTTCCCTTCCCTTCCCTTCCCTTCCCAAACCTTCTCTTCCCTTCCCAAACCTTCCCTTCCCTTCCCAAACCTTCCCAAACCTTCCCTTCCCTTCCCTTCCCTTCCCTTCCCTTCCCTTCCCAAACCTTCCCTTCCCTTCCCTTCCCAAACCTTCCCTTCCCTTCCCTTCCCTTCCCTTCCCTTCCCTTCCCTTCCCTTCCCTTCCCTTCCCTTCCCTTCCCTTCCCTTCCCTTCCCTTCCCTTCCCTTCCCTTCCCTTCCCTTCCCTTCCCTTCCCTTCCCTTCCCTTCCCTTCCCTTCCCTTCCCTTCCCTTCCCTTCCCTTCCCTTCCCTTCCCTTCCCTTCCCTTCCCTTCCCTTCCCAAACCTTCCCTTCCCTTCCCTTCCCTTCCCTTCCCTTCCCTTCCCTTCCCTTCCCAAACCTTCCCTTCCCAAACCTTCCCTTCCCTTCCCTTCCCAAACCTTCCCTTCCCTTCCCTTCCCAAACCTTCCCTTCCCTTCCCTTCCCTTCCTTCCCTTCCCTTCCCTTCCCTTCCCTTCCCTTCCCTTCCCTTCCCTTCCCTTCCCTTCCCTTCCCTTCCCTTCCCTTCCCTTCCCTTCCCTTCCCTTCCCTTCCCTTCCCTTCCCTTCCCTTCCCTTCCCTTCCCTTCCCTTCCCTTCCCTTCCCTTCCCTTCCCTTCCCTTCCCTTCCCTTCCCTTCCCTTCCCTTCCCAAACCTTCCCTTCCCTTCCCTTCCCTTCCCTTCCCTTCCCTTCCCTTCCCTTCCCTTCCCTTCCCTTCCCTTCCCTTCCCTTCCCTTCCCAAACCTTCCCAAACCTTCCCAAACCTTCCCAAACCTTCCCAAACCTTCCCAAACCTTCCCTTCCCTTCCCAAACCTTCCCAAACCTTCCCTTCCCTTCCCTTCCCTTCCCTTCCCTTCCCTTCCACTTCCCTTCCCTTCCCTTCCCTTCCCTTCCCTTCCCTTCCCTTCCCTTCCCTTCCCTTCCCTTCCCTTCCCTTCCCTTCCCTTCCCTTCCCTTCCCTTCCCTTCCCTTCCCTTCCCTTCCCTTCCCTTCCCTCCCTTCCCAAACCTTCCCTTCCCAAACCTTCCCTTCCCTTCCCTTCCCTTCCCTTCCCTTCCCTTCCCTTCCCTTCCCTTCCCTTCCCTTCCCTTCCCTTCCCTTCCCTTCCCTTCCTTCCCTTCCCTTCCCTTCCCTTCCCTTCCCTTCCCTTCCCTTCCCTTCCCTTCCCTTCCCTTCCCTTCCCTTCCCTTCCCTTCCCTTCCCTTCCCTTCCCTTCCCTTCCCTTCCCTTCCCTTCCCAAACCTTCCCTTCCCTTCCCTTCCCTTCCCTTCCCTTCCCTTCCCTTCCCTTCCCTTCCCTTCCCTTCCCAAACCTTCCCTTCCCTTCCCAAACCTTCCCTTCCCTTCCCTTCCCTTCCCTTCCCTTCCCTTCCCTTCCCTTCCCAAACCTTCCCTTCCCTTCCCTTCCCTTCCCTTCCCTTCCCTTCCCTTCCCTTCCCTTCCCTTCCCTTCCCTTCCCTTCCCTTCCCTTCCCTTCCCTTCCCTTCCCTTCCCAAACCTTACCTTCCCTTCCCTTCCCTTCCCTTCCCTTCCCTTCCCTTCCCTTCCCTTCCCTTCCCTTCCCTTCCCTTCCCTTCCCAAACCTTCCCTTCCCTTCCCTTCCCTTCCCAAACCTTCCCTTCCCTTCCCTTCCCTTCCCTTCCCTTCCCTTCCCTTCCCTTCCCTTCCCTTCCCTTCCCTTCCCTTCCCTTCCCTTCCCTTCCCTTCCCTTCCCTTCCCTTCCCTTCCCTTCCCTTCCTTCCCTTCCCTTCCCTTCCCTTCCCTTCCCTTCCCTTCCTTCCCTTCCCTTCCCTTCCCTTCCCTTCCCTTCCCTTCCCTTCCCAAACCTTCCCTTCCCTTCCCTTCCCAAACCTTCCCAAACCTTCCCTTCCTTCCCAAACCTTCCCTTCCCTTCCCTTCCCAACCTTCCCTTCCCTTCCCTTCCCTTCCCTTCCCAAACCTTCCCTTCCCTTCCCTTCCCTTCCCAACCCTTCCCTTCCCTTCCCTTCCCTTCCCTTCCCTTCCCAAACCTTCCCTTCCCTTCCCTTCCCTTCCCTTCCCTTCCCTTCCCTTCCCTTCCCTTCCCTTCCCTTCCCTTCCCTTCCCTTCCCTTCCCTTCCCTTCCCTTCCCTTCCCTTCCCTTCCCAAACCTTCCCCTCCCTTCCCTTCCCTTCCCTTCCCTTCCCTTCCCTTCCCTTCCCTTCCCTTCCCTTCCCTTCCCTTCCCTTCCCTTCCCTTCCCTTCCCTTCCCTTCCCTTCCCTTCCCTTCCCTTCCCTTCCCAAACCTTCCCTTCCCTTCCCTTCCCTTCCCTTCCCTTCCCTTCCCTTCCCTTCCCTTCCCTTCCCTTCCCTTCCCTTCCCTTCCCTTCCCTTCCCTTCCCTTCCCTTCCCAAACCTTCCCTTCCCTTCCCAAACCTTCCCTTCCCTTCCCTTCCCAAACCTTCCCTTCCCTTCCCTTCCCTTCCCAAACCTTCCCTTCCCTTCCCTTCCCTTCCCTTCCCTTCCCTTCCCTTCCCTTCCCTTCCCTTCCCTTCCCTTCCCTTCCCTTCCCTTCCCTTCCCTTCCCTTCCCTTCCCTTCCCTTCCCTTCCCTTCCCTTCCCTTCCCTTCCCTTCCCTTCCCTTCCCTTCCCTTCCCTTCCCTTCCCTTCCCTTCCCTTCCCTTCCCTTCCCTTCCCTTCCCTTCCCTTCCCTTCCCTTCCCTTCCCTTCCCTTCCCTTCCCTTCCCAAACCTTCCCAAACCTTCCCTTCCCTTCCCTTCCCAAACCTTCCCTTCCCTTCCCTTCCCAAACCTTCCCTTCCCTTCCCTTCCCTTCCCTTCCCTTCCCTTCCCTTCCCTTCCCTTCCCTTCCCTTCCCTTCCCTTCCCTTCCCTTCCCTTCCCTTCCCTTCCCTTCCCAAACCTTCCCAAACCTTCCCTTCCCTTCCCTTCCCTTCCCTTCCCTTCCCTTCCCTTCCCTTCCCTTCCCTTCCCTTCCCTTCCCTTCCCTTCCCTTCCCTTCCCTTCCCTTCCCTTCCCTTCCCTTCCCTTCCCTTCCCAAACCTTCCCAAACCTTCCCAAACCTTCCCTTCCCTTCCCAAACCTTCCCTTCCCAAACCTTCCCAAACCTTCCCTTCCCTTCCCTTCCCTTCCCTTCCCTTCCCTTCCCTTCCCTTCCCTTCCCTTCCCTTCCCTTCCCTTCCCTTCCCTTCCCTTCCCTTCCCTTCCCTTCCCTTCCCTTCCCTTCCCTTCCCTTCCCTTCCCTTCCCTTCCCTTCCCTTCCCTTCCCTTCCCTTCCCAAACCTTCCCTTCCCTTCCCTTCCCTTCCCTTCCCTTCCCTTCCCTTCCCTTCCCTTCCCTTCCCTTCCCTTCCCTTCCCTTCCCTTCCCTTCCCTTCCCTTCCCTTCCCTTCCCTTCCCTTCCCTTCCCTTCCCTTCCCTTCCCTTCCCTTCCCTTCCCTTCCCTTCCCTTCCCTTCCCTTCCCTTCCCTTCCCTTCCCTTCCCTTCCCTTCCCTTCCCTTCCCTTCCCTTCCTTCCCTTCCCTTCCCTTCCCAAACCTTCCCTTCCCAAACCTTCCCTTCCCAAACCTTCCCTTCCCTTCCCTTCCCTTCCCTTCCCTTCCCTTCCCTTCCCTTCCCTTCCCTTCCCTTCCCAAACCTTCCCTTCCCAAACCTTCCCTTCCCAAACCTTCCCTTCCCAAACCTTCCCTTCCAAACCTTCCCAAACCTTCCCAAACCTTCCCTTCCCTTCCCTTCCCTTCCCTTCCCTTCCCTTCCCTTCCCAAACCTTCCCTTCCCTTCCCTTCCCAAACCTTCCCTTCCCTTCCCTTCCCTTCCCTTCCCTTCCCTTCCCTTCCCTTCCCTTCCCTTCCCTTCCCTTCCCTTCCCTTCCCTTCCCTTCCCTTCCCAAACCTTCCCTTCCCTTCCCTTCCCTTCCCTTCCCAAACCTTCCCAAACCTTCCCTTCCCTTCCCTTCCCTTCCCTTCCCTTCCCTTCCCTTCCCTTCCCTTCCCTTCCCTTCCCTTCCCTTCCCTTCCCTTCCCTTCCCTTCCTTCCCTTACCTTCCCTTCCCTTCCTTCCTTCCCTTCCCTTCCCTTCCCAAACCTTCCCAAACCTTCCCTTCCTTCCCTTCCCTTCCCTTCCCTTCCCTTCCCTTCCCTTCCCTTCCCTTCCCTTCCCTTCCCTTCCCTTCCCTTCCCTTCCCTTCCCTTCCCTTCCCTTCCCTTCCCAAACCTTCCCTTCCCTTCCCAACCCTTCCCTTCCCTTCCCAAACCTTCCCTTCCCTTCCCTTCCCTTCCCTTCCCTTCCCTTCCCTTCCCTTCCCTTCCCTTCCCTTCCCTTCCCTTCCCTTCCCTTCCCTTCCCTTCCCTTCCCTTCCCTTCCCTTCCCTTCCCTTCCCTTCCCTTCCCTTCCCTTCCCTTCCCTTCCCTTCCCAAACCTTCCCTTCCCAAACCTTCCCTTCCCTTCCCAAACCTTCCCTTCCCAAACCTTCCCTTCCCTTCCCAAACCTTCCCTTCCCTTCCCTTCCCTTCCCTTCCCTTCCCTTCCCTTCCCAAACCTTCCCTTCCCTTCCCTTCCCTTCCTTCCCTTCCCAAACCTTCCCAAACCTTCCCTTCCCTTCCTTCCCTTCCCTTCCCTTCCCTTCCCTTCCCTTCCCTTCCCTTCCCTTCCCTTCCCTTCCCTTCCCTTCCCTTCCCTTCCCTTCCCTTCCCTTCCCTTCCCTTCCCTTCCCTTCCCTTCCCTTCCCTTCCCTTCCCTTCCCTTCCCTTCCCTTCCCTTCCCTTCCCTTCCCTTCCCTTCCCTTCCCTTCCCTTCCCTTCCCTTCCCTTCCCTTCCCAAACCTTCCCTTCCCTTCCCTTCCCTTCCCTTCCCTTCCCTTCCCTTCCCTTCCCTTCCTTCCCTTCCCTTCCCTTCCCTTCCCTTCCCTTCCCTTCCCTTCCCTTCCCTTACCTTCCCTTCCCTTCCCTTCCCTTCCCAAACCTTCCCTTCCCTTCCCTTCCCTTCCCTTCCCTTCCCTTCCCTTCCCTTCCCTTCCCTTCCCTTCCCTTCCCTTCCCTTCCCTTCCCTTCCCTTCCCTTCCCTTCCCTTCCCTTCCCTTCCTTCCTCCTTCCCGTCCCTTCCCTATCCCTTCCCTTCCTTCCTTCCTTCCCTTCCCTTCCCTTCCCAACCTTCCCTTCCCTTCCCAAACCTTCCCTTCCCTTCCCAAACCTTCCTTCCCTTCCCTTCCCTTCCCTTCCCTTCCCTTCCCTTCCCAAACCTTCCCTTCCCTTCCCTTCCCTCCCTTCCCTTCCCGTCCCTTCCCTTCCCTTCCCAAACCTTCCCTTCCCAAACCTTCCCTTCCCTTCCCTTCCCAAACCTTGCCCTTCCCTTCCCTTCCCTTCCCTTCCTTCCCTTCCCTTCCCTTCCCTTCCCAAACCTTACCTTCCTTCCCTTCCCAAACCTTCCCTTCCCTTCCCTTCCCAAACCTTCCCTTCCCAAACCTTCCCGTCCCTTCCCTTCCCTTCCCTTCCCTTCCCTTCCCTTCCCTTCCCTTCCCTTCCCTTCCCTTCCCTTCCCTTCCCTTCCCTTCCCTTCCCTTCCCTTCCCTTCCCTTCCCTTCCCTTCCCTTCCCTTCCCTTCCCTTCCCTTCCCTTCCCTTCCCTTCCCTTCCCTTCCCTTCCCTTCCCTTCCCTTCCCTTCCCTTCCCTCCCTTCCCTTCCCTTCCCTTCCCTTCCCTTCCCTTCCCTTCCCTTCCCTTCCCTTCCCTTCCCTTCCCAAACCTTCCCTTCCCTTCCCTTCCAAACCTTCCCTTCCCAAACCTTCCCTTCCCTTCCCTTCCCTTCCCTTCCCTTCCCAAACCTTCCCAAACCTTCCCTTCCCTTCCTTCCCTTCCCTTCCCTTCCCTTCCCAAACCTTCCCTTCCCTTCCCTTCCCTTCCCTTCCCTTCCCTTCCCTTCCCTTCCCTTCCCTTCCCTTCCTTCCCTTCCCTTCCCTTCCCTTCCCTTCCCTTCCCTTCCCTTCCCTTCCCAAACCTTCCCTTCCCTTCCCTTCCCTTCCTTCCCTTCCCAAACCTTCCCTTCCTTCCCTTCCCTTCCTTCCCTTCCCTTCCCTTCCCTTCCCAAACCTTCCCTTCCCTTCCCTTCCCTTCCCTTCCCTTCCCAAACCTTCCCTTCCCGTCCCTTCCCAAACCGTCCCTTCCCTTCCCAAACCTTCCCTTCCCAAACCTTCCCTTCCCTTGCCCAAACCTTCCCTTCCCTTCCCTTCCCTTCCCTTCCCTTCCCTTCCCGTCACGTCCCTTCCCTTCCCTTCCCTTCCCTTCCCTTCCCTTCCCTTCCCTTCCCTTCCCTTCCCTTCCCTTCCCTTCCCTTCCCTTCCCTTCCCTTCCCTTCCCTTCCCTTCCCTTCCCTTCCCTTCCCTTCCCTTCCCTTCCCTTCCCTTCCCTTCCCTTCCCTTCCCTTCCCTTCCCTTCCCTTCCCTTCCCTTCCCAAACCTTCCCTTCTCAAACCTTCCCAAGCCTTCCCAAGCCTTCCCTTCCCTTTCCCAAACCTTCCCAAGCCTTCCCTTCCCAAACCTTCCCTTCCCAAACCTTCTCAAACCTTCCCAAACCTTCCCTTCTCAAACCTTCCCTTCCCTTCCCAAACCTTCCCAGTGTGGGGACAGAGGAAGGGGTCTGAGTTCTGAATCCTGCTGGGAGCTGAGAAATGAAATCTTTGATCTATGTGGGCAGTACTTTCAGAAGCATTTGGGTTAGGGAGCCTCACAGGCAACACTGTGTCCCCAGGTACCATCCCAGTGAACCCCCTGTCCTGCCATGCTCATGGTTGTCACATTGCATCCCTATGGCCGCACCAGAGTACGGCACCTTGGGCTCACCCAAACATCCAAGCATAGCTGGAGGGATGTTCCCTCCTCCAGACACCTCACACCATCCTCTTTCCTACAGCCTCAACCTGAGGAGCAGAGCAGAAGCCCCAACGTGGCTGTGTGCTCCGTCCCCGCGGCGTCCTGGCTCCCTCCCGGGCACCGCGTGAGGGCACCGTGCCAGCAGCTAATGGGGAAGTTCAGGGTCGGGGCGAGCCGTGGGGAGAGGCACATAAAGGGTTCTTTGTGCCGCAGGTCTCCCCCGGCTCCACGCGTACGGGTGCGCGGCTCAACAACAAAATGCAGTCCAGAAATATGACATCTTTTTCCCAGGCTGCTGTTAAACTCTAATTAAACATTTCAGCACACTCAAGCGAGGGAATGTCTATTTCTCAGGTCCAGGTCATCTCAGCTGGAAAACATCCCCTCCGGTGTGAATGGGCTGGCACAGGTTGACCCAGAAGGATGCTCCTTGGGCATAGGGATAATGTGAACCCACACCCCAGAGTGGACAACCTAGTCCTATCCACCCCCTCCATGCCAGCAAGGGTCCACTGCTGCCCCCCTCTCCTGAGAAGGGGTTCAGGCTGGAGCAGCTGGAGAAGGGGCCCTGCAAACAGGTCCACCCCAGGCAGTACCACTGCTGGCACTTCTGCCGTTCCCCACCGTGGGAGCTGGGGGCAACAGCCCAGGGCACACAGCCTGTAGGGGCAGGAGGCAGTGTCTGTTCCTGCATCAGCCCAGTGTGAAGGAAAGCCAGGGAACAGCTGCTCCATGAGCCCCAAATCCAGGCTTTCTAATCCAGAAATTGCCCACTGATGGAGAGAGACCATGACTCTGCCTTGCCCATGTGTATGTGCAGCACTTAAGAAAGGTCAGTGTCCCTCCAACAAGTTGTATAAGGGTTTGATGTTGTGCCTCACAGAGCCGTAGAGCACTGTATCTTCAACCTTGGTGGGGTTTGGGACCTCAGAGTTCCTATTTCACTAAAGCGGATTCTGCCTAAAATTCATGACTCTCACAGCCAGTCCCTGGGGCTGCTGGTTGCTCCCCCCCCCACACCTGGACCACGGTTTGGCTGTGCCAGGGCCTCACCACCCTCACAGAAGAATTCCTTCCCAATATCCCATCTAACCCTGCCCTCTGGTAGTGGGAAGTCATTCCCCCTTGTACTGTCACTTGACAGGCCCTTGTCCAAAGTCTGTCTCCAGCTCTCTTGGAGTCCTTTTAGGCACTGGAAGGGGCTCTAAGGTCTCTCCAGAGCGTTTTCTTCTCCAGGCTGAACACCCCAAGCTTTCCCAGCCTGTCTCCATAGTAAAGGTGCTCCAGCCTCCACGGACTCCTCTGGACTTGCTCCAGCAGCTCCATGTCCTTATGTTGGGGACCTCAGAGCTGGAGGCAGCTCTGCAGGTGGGGTCTCACCTGGGAGAAGCAGAGGGGCAGAATCCCCCCCTCACCTGCTGACCCCACACTGTGGGATGAGCCCAGGACATGGGGGGGTTCTGGGATGCCAGCGCACGTGGCCAGAGCACGCGTTGAGCTTCTCATCCACCCACACCCCCAAGCCCTTCTCCCTGGGCTGCTCTCAATCCCTTCTCAATCCAGCCTGTATTTGTGCTTGGGGTTGCCCCAAACCAGGTGCAGGACTTTATCTTTGTTTCCCTCTGGGTTTTGTGAGGCAGAGGACAGCCCAGCCCCGTGAGCAGCCTGCTCCCCCGAGAGGCGTTTGCTGCATGCTGGGCAGCCTGTGGGACTGTGCCCCACTGGAGAGGACAGGGAGGCACTGCCACTGGCTTCCTCTCACGGTGGGAACCAGAGCACACACTCTTCAAGTGATGCTGTCAGAAAATCTAGTGAGACTGGAATTGTCATCCTGCTACTTTGAAGAACGAAAGAGAAAGAAAAGAGCATGGAAGAGCTAAGCAATGAAGCCAGGTGCTGCTGGGAGCAGGGAGGCCTGTAAGACAGCAGACTGGGGTACAATGGCTTGGAGATCCCTTCTCAGATCACCTGGATGCCCAGGATAGGTCTGATGATACCGAGCTGGGACAGCCCTGTGAGCCCTGCAGGAGCCATCCCTCCACATTTTTGGCCATTATTTCCAGTAATTCCCCAGCACCTTGTTTTTAGTAGACACACACCATGCTCCCAAAAAATTCCACCCCTGATGCTCTGGTGTCTGATTTAGTCTTGTGGAGGGGACATGGTGGCCCTGAGCTGCTGCTTTGTAGCCTTCCTTGTCCCACCTGAGCACGGCCCAGCAGGAGCCACACACCAAGGACAGGAGGTGCTGGGGACTGGGAAGCTGCTGGTTTCCCACAGGCAACCTCAGTGTCAAAACCAGATCACTAGGAAAGGGTTACCTAAAAAATGTGCCATTTCTGAGATCAGTAAGTAGTGGGAAGTAGAGTGACAGGCAAGTAATGACACCTGTAATTTGGCATCCCATGGGGTGGAATTTGGCAGAACTGGTCTCTCCTGCTCTGAGGACATTCCAGCTCTTGCATGGGCAGTCTAAATTGAACTCCCTCAATACATACAGAACCCATGGATTTAATCCAGCTTGCCCCCCCCCACCACCAGTTAGACAAACAGCAGCAGCTCCTGGGGGAGGCTTCATCCAGCCTCCAGCCACTGCCAGCACCAAAGCTCCTGCCAACTGTGCAGGCAATCACCCTGTGACCCCTCCCCTTGGTGTCGGGGCTGCCCTTGCTGGATGCTGTGACCCCTAAGAAAACAGGAACACCAGCCTATATGTGACCCCCCAGCCCGGGATGGCATGTGGCTTTAGATGCCTGGCAGCCCTGGAGGGGTCACAGCCACCTGCAGGTGGCACGAACTCACAGGGTTTGTCCTCCTGCCTCACTGCTGTGGGATGGCGGGTCTGAGGCTGGATTCAGGAAGAAATCTTGACTTTTCTAGGAAAAGTAAGGCAGGCAGCAGGGCCCTTAAATCCTCCCCATGCAGTACCTGGGCTGTGCTTCACTGCCCAGGCTTCCACTGAGGATGCCCCAGGTGGCACCGTGAGCCCCAGTCCTGGCACAGACACGGCGAGGGAGGTGACAGCCACGGAGACGCAGACTGAGAGCACCCGCCATCCGGGGGGCTCATCCCCACAGCCCCACACACCCGCCCGGGGGCCCTGTTCCCACCAGGCACCACGACCCGCAGCCTCCCCGCGGTGCCCGTAGCTAGGGACACTGTGACACCGTGAGCCAGCGACAGGGAGCCAGGTTCTGAATTATTGTCCAGCTGTTTCCCAGGCTCTTCTGCCGGCTGCGGGGACGCGTGTGCCGATAGGATGGGATCGTGGTGCGAAAGGGAAGCGAGGACAAAGGCGTTGCACCGCGTTCCTCCTCCTCTTCCTCCTCCTCCTCCCTGCTCTTGGCAAGGCGGGGGGACTCCGGCTGGGAAGGGAAAAGGTTCCCAAGGCGAAGGTGTTAAATACCCTTCTCCCGTGCTGCTGTCACCTCGCAGTCTCCGGGGTGTGAGAATCAGACTCTATTATCCCCTCATTAGGAACTAACATACTGCACTAACCTTTTCACATGAAAGCTACGCTCTGTTCGCCAACAAAAGCCGACGCTTGGTTCCCAGGAGTGGGAAAAACCCAACCCCAGTGCACTTAGCGGGGGCTCCGGGGCCAGCCCTCCCCGCCGGCTCCCAGACCCCGCCAGTCCTGGGGTGTGCGCTGGGCGCGGAAGGGGCTCTGTGAGTGGGGGGTCAGTCGGGCACGCAGTCCTGGTGGAGTGGAGCTGGAGAACCATCCCCGGGGCGAGGGGTCCTTCTTCCAGCCCCCGAGATGGGGTTGAGGTGGCCCTTGCCTGCCCCTCCTTGCAGAGGGGGGGATGGGGCTGTAGGTGGGAGTGAAAGGGGGACTCCCTCCCCTGGCGTTTATGCTGCAGAGAGCCTGTCTCCATGAAGGCACGCTGCCCTGGCTGTTCCCTGGACAGACAGACTGACTCTTCCCCAGGCTGACAGACCCTCACCAGCTCCCCCCCGGCTCCCCTTGAGCAGTTTGCACGGCTCAGGCTGGTTCTTCCCTCACCACTGACCAAAGCAGGTTGGGATTTGCAACGTCTGAAACTCCCACTCTCCTTCAGACTATTCTGAAAGGTGGGAAGTGAGACTGGGAAAACATCACAGGCCGTGGAAAAGCCCGTCTGCACAACAGCCAAGCCGCAGGTCAGCATCCAGAGTGGCCAGATGAGCACTGAGCACAGCAGCACAGGCCTCCCTGGGAATATGGCAGCAGCAGGGGTGGGACATGCATCATCTGGGACCGTGACTCCCTGCCCCAGACATTGGCAGACATTGTCTCAGAAGAGGAACAGCTGGAGTAGCATCCTCTTCACTCAGGTTTTTTATTAAATGAGGCCTGTCTGGGGCAGCAGCTTGAGCTTCTGCTCATCGCAGCTGCTTGACGCTGAGATGAAGAAGGGGCCACAGGAGAGGTCTTGAAATGAAAAGTTTTCCTGGTTTCTTCACATTAACAATACCTGCTCTGCCCCATTATTGTTTGGAGACCCTTGGCAACTTGGGGGAGTAGGCTCGAGAGGTGCCCAAAGCCACATCAGGTGTCCCAAACCGGGGGACGCATCCTTGCAAGACCCCACAGATTCCAGATTCACATGTTGCCTTGGAGCCTCAACCAGCTCCACGCTCCTAATGAGGAAAGCAGGTGGAAGGAGGGATGTGTGCCCAGTTTTTTCCTTTCTTCCTACTCCCTATTGCTTCCTTCCGTGCTTGCCTCTACCTGCATTTGACTCTGAAGGCAGCTCTCTCCCTGACCCCACAACCTGCCTGTTCCAAAGGGCTGGGAGACTTTGCCAGGACCCCCAACTAGCTGCTGGCCAACTCCCATGAATGGGGTGCCCATGTGCTCCCCCAGCTCCATCGGCGGGTCCCGTTGCAGAGAGGCAAGTGGGTTTCTCATGGCTCATGTGTTTATTGGCTCCTGGCCCCAGCCCACTCAGCTGTTTTGCACAGGCTGTCCCACTGCTGTGGATGCCGTAGAGGTGCCACCGGTGCTGCTCTGCAAAGTAACTGAATTAAACCTGGTGACTGGTTTTGGTGCTGCCTGGTTGCTCCTCTGTGGATGGGTGCAGCGGTCTGGGGTGGCCGGGCTGCTCTTTTTGGAGGGTCATTTCTCCTCTCAGTTGCTACAGTCAGATTTGGGTCATCAGGTTTGATCTAAACGTGTCAGAGGACTGGAATTCAGGAGGAAGCAAAGGCACAATAATGCAGGCTCTGTCCCAGTGCAATTCTGGGCTGATTTCAAAAACTCTTGGTTCACTCCTAGTGTCCTGGGAAACGCTGGGCAGGTTTAGTTCCCCACCTGACACAGGTGCTGTGGTGCTTGAGAAGCGAGGGCAAAGCCTGCCCTGCACTCACAGATGTCCACGTAATGGAGATGAACACATGGGTGAGCTGTCGCTGCCTGTGTGTGGTTCAGAAGCACCTTCGAGTCAGGAATTGAGACAAGGCCACAGGTGTGAAGCTTCGGACAAGGTGAGAAGCAATCCTTATCCACCATTTGGGGTGGGCGAGGCAGGAGGAGGGAGAGCTGGTGCAGAGGGGAGGCACAGAGCTGAGTCGGGACCCTTGTCCCTCAGACCATTGTCCCCAGACATCCCAATGCCAACTGAACCTCACAGGTCCTGAAAGGCTTGGTGTTTTCCAAGGAGGAGCAGGCAGAGCACTGTCAGAGCTGTTGCAGCTGGGAGAGAGAAACTGGGAGGGTTTGTCCGGTGCCTTCATTCCAGCCCAGCTCCCTGGAGCAGCTCCCCAGCTCCAGGTACCCGGTGTGTGCAGGGTGAGAGGTGCACAGGGCAGTCCCCAGGGCAGGTGGCAGCCCCGGACCTGCTGAGAGAGCAGCCAGGAGACACAAATGGAGAGTGGTTTAGGTGGCTTCAGATTTTCTGCTTCCCCACCTGAGGTCTGCCTGAACCCAATCAAAGAAGTCCAGCCAAGCCACCCTGAGGCAATGAAAATTAAATGCAAACACAACATTTTAAGCTGAAAGAAGTGATTTCCATAATTTTTTAGGTCAGTCCATGCAGGGATGAGCACGTTGCAGTCTGAGTCATGCAGAAACCAAGCTGGAGACCTCTCTGGCTCCATCAGCATCCTCATCAACTCCCTGTGGGCCCTGAAGCCTTTCTGGTCCTCACCTGCCATATCAGGGGTCAATGCCCTGTTCCTCACTGCCCTTGTGGTAATAGCCAGTCAGGGACCCTGGTCACCAGAAGGTCCTGCAGCCTGGCAGAGCTCTGAGACACACAGGGCCAGGGCTGGAGGAGAAAACTTTTTGAGCTCTGCTTGAGCTGCTGGGGTGAGCAGACTTGGGGTTTATCCTGGGAGAGAGCTGAAGGGAGTAGCTGGGTGGGATCTGTGCCTGCTCAGCCCCATTTCATTCACACCTGCAAGGTTGAGGCACTTCAAACAGCCCAGGCCCTTGCACAAGTTCTCGTATCCAAAAATGATACACAGAAATAAAAAAGGAACCCCGGGGAGAAATTTTTTGGAGACGCAGCTTGACATTTGGTCTTGGAGACTCAATCTCAAAGCCCAAGGCACATCAAAATCCAAACCTCCAAGTCCTAAAGAAAGTGTGGGTGCCTGTCTGCCAGAGTGCCAGCCTCTGCTGTCACTGCTCTGCAGGAGCCACTGGGGACACACCACTCCAGTGCAGGAGGTTACAAGGACCTCTGGAGCAGAACATGCTCAGCAGCTCGGGGAACACCTGCTTGGCTCAGGCTGACTTTGACTGCCCCTGGCATTCCTGCTCTCACAGCTTCTGTCTCAGGCAAAGGAGAGGTTATTAACTCGCCATGATAAAATTATTAAAGGAGAGTTTATTATCCCCTCTACACTCCTCCTTCAACAAACAGCTTCAGAGCCTCCCTCCCTCCATGCAACATCCTGACGGATGCTCAGTGGGTTCTGCCGCTGCTTCGGCATCTCGGTCTGGAACCGGGAGGGGACCCCGGCGCTGCGGGGTCCGGCTCTGCTCCGGCCCTGGGAAAGCCTGGCACTGGCTGCCGCTGCCCCGCTGCGCCGCAGAGATGAGAAGAAAAACAACTCTCGGGGCTTCCCCTCACCTCCGTCCTCGCTCGCCGCAGCCCCGCCGGCGCTTTCATCTCCCGGCCCAGCGGCTCTTTCATCTCCCGCCGAGGTGCGAACCGGGCCCCTCTCGCCGCCCCCCCTCGCATCGCGCCGGCACCGCCTGAGCCCGAGGCTGCCGCGACCAAATGGCCCCTGCCCTTGGGAGACGGGTGGTGGGTGAGCTCCGGTCACCTCTACCACCTCTGCAGTCACCAGTAAACTGCTCAGCGCCCCCAAAATTTGGCTGCTTTCAAGTGCCTGCTCTCCCTCCCATCAGCTCAAACTCGGGTCACGTCTGTGAACTCGTGCCCACGCAGAGCCAGCCCGCCGGGCTGGGGCCACGTGTTCCGGCGGGCAGATGCCCCTGCGCCCTGGCACTCCCGACTGTGGGTGCCAAGCTGGTTCCCAAAGGAATCATCCCAGCCGCCCTGCCCAGCCTTCAGCCCAGGAGGGAGGGAAGCTCACTGTCATACTGGCAAACAACCAGCAGCTCATGGTCCAGCCACGGTTTATTTCTGGGTTCTGGTATAAAGGTGACAAAACTTCACTGTCACCACACAGGTCAGGGTGTCAGGGCACGGGGGCACCTCTGTCGAAGGGTAGTGAATCTTTGTAAAGCAGCAGGGAACAAAGTGCCTGATGGGTGTGAACTGCAGAGGGAGTACAGCTGGGTAATGGGGATAGCCAGGAGAGCCGGAGAACAAGAGAGAGAAAGAGAAAAATAGGAAGAAAATTAAGAAGAGAGAGAAAGAGACAAATAGAAAGAAAACTAAGAAGAGAGAGAAAAAGAATAACAAGGGGAAAAAAGGAAAAGGAAAAGGAAAAGGAAAAGGAAAAGGAAAAGGAAAAGGAAAAGGAAAAGGAAAAGGAAAAGGAAAAGGAAAAGGAAAAGGAAAAGGAAAAGGAAAAGGAAAAGAAAGCAACAGGCTCATGTGAAGCATTCTAACTCTGGGACTCCTACGGGAGCCCTGGCCAAGCACTGCCCCACGGCAGTCATGTGCCACTGGTGTTGGCGGCACCTGGGGCAAGCTCTGCCCCAAGCTGTCACTGGGAAACACACACCCACAGATGGCATCCCAATGGCATTCCCATGGGGAAGGGCTGTGGCCTAAGCTGGGCTCCTGCCAGGCAGTGCCACTGCTGGGAGCAGCGATGGGGCCGTCAGTGAGCGTGCCCGGGACAGGCCGTGTGGCGTCAGGACACGTCAGCATCGCCATGGCACAGAACTGCACCCAAACAGCCAGGAATTAACACTAAAGAGTTTTCACACCAGCAAACGGCTTTTCCTTGGAGAGCCAAAGGGATGAGCCATGGGAATGGAGACACTCGGGGGCCAGGGGACTCAGGACCAAGGGAGGGCTGAGGCGCAGAGTCACCACAGCTCCTGGCACACGGGGCTGTCCCCAGTGAGTGTCACAAACTCAAATCCGCGGTGCGGGTGGGGTGCTGGGGTAAGGGGAGCCCTGGCAGGTCTGACCCAGTCCATGCCTGAGCAGGACCCACCTGTGCTGTCTGTGCTGGCTGATGTGTTCCACAGAAGGATGGTTAGAAGGGCCGGGAGTTTGCCCCATGCACTCCATGAGTGCCAGTGAGGTAACCCACAGAGCCCCGGTGTTCCAGGCTGCTTTCTGGCTGCTCAAATCATAGAACCACAGAATCACAGACTGGTTTGAGTTGGAAGGGAACTTCAAGATCATCCAGTTCCACCCCCTGCTATGGGCAGGGACACCTTCCACTATCCCAAGCCCTGTCCAACCTGCCCTTGAACAATTCCAGGGATGAGGCAGTCACAGTTTCTCTGGGCAACCTCTGCCAGGGCCTCACCACCCTCACAGGGAAGAACTTCTTCCTAATATAAGGAAGCAATTAGCACCTGTCATTAATTCTTTTCCATAACCGCAGCAACCCAAATTCCATCTAATGCTGCAAAACAGCCATAAAGCTCAGCCCAGCAAAACTCGAGAGTCCATCTTAACACCCTTGATGTTCCCAGCCTGCCTCCCCTGCTGAACCCAAACATCCTGGTGACTTGCCTTTCTCACATTTATTATTTATCCTTCTAACTAATCCCAGACAGATTGACCAAGGGGAATTTTCTCCCCTGATACACATGCACCAGGGTTTACAGAGCTGTGGAGGGGCACAGGGGCTTAACATCCCACTGATGGAAAGGAGAGGTCTGATCTGCTGGTTTCCCAGGCAAAAGCCTTAAAGATTCCAGTCAGAGAAATGTGCTCTTTTGGGACAACTGGACAATTTCCCTCGGCCCTCTCCCAGCACTGGAATAAAGGAATCAAACTGGCCACCATCAACACCTCCACAAGTGCCTTCTCCAGCCATCCCTGCCCTGCCACAGTGGTAGAGGGGAACCCAGGGGGACAGAAGAGGATTGAAGGCTTGGAGGCACTGGTGGGGCACAGGGGATTCAGGCTGGAGCCGTTCAGTCATCCAGCACTGCTTGTTTTGCTCTGGAAATCCGGATCTTACCTATTTAAATAACTGGGCTGGAGCGTCAGGGCTGTTGTGGAGCACAGGAAACAGCTGTATTGGATTAGGCAGGGCCAAGGTGGGGACTCGGAGAGCTGGGAATAATAAAAATGAGGATAAAATCCTCTCCTGCTGCAGGACTATTTATTATCTATAGAAAATTCCAATAGCAGGCAGGGATTGGCTGAGTCCCTTCAGCAGGGGGGAGCCATGGTGGGAGAGGCTGGAGATAATGGTGGCCAGGCAGCTCCTCCAAGCACTCCAGAGGAGCTCAGCCTGGCTGGGGGTGGGTGATGCTGCACCCTGGGGGGGGGGGTGGGTGGGTGGGTTTGGAGGCAAGTGGGTGGTACTGAGCTGCTGGAGAATGCAGAAGATGATTTGAGTCAGGCACCCAAAGGGCAGTGGCTGGAAGAAGTAGCACCATCCCCTTCCTGGTGCTGGGGATTTGCCCCTCTGTGCCCATGGAATGTACCACAGCCACATCCACCAGGACCACACTGCGACACCCAGGACTTGGTTGTCTCAGGCTGTTCCCATCCCAGCTCCCTCCAATCCTGTGGGTCTCTGGACCCACAGGAGAGGAGGAGTAACTGGGCAGGTGGGGTGAGGGACAGAGGAGCCTGGGCAACACAGCTGGGCTTGTGCAAGAGTGATATGTCTGAAAGCATCCCATCTGCTTCGAGCAGGAGAGCATCTCTGTCCCATCCTCATCCTCACAGAATGTGTTGGGTTGGAAGTGGCCTTAAAGACCATTCAGTTCCCTTCCTCCTGCCACAGGCAGGGACTCCTTCCACTATCCCAGGTTGCTCCAAGCCCTGTCTAACCTGGCCTTGGACACTTCCAGGGATGGGGCAGCCACAGCTTCTCTGGGAAACCTGTGCCAGGGCCTCCCCACTCTCATTGTAAAAAAACCTCTTCCTTATGTCTAATATTAATGTCTTCTCTTTTAATTTAAAACCATCACCCCTTGTCCT
Source organism: Chiroxiphia lanceolata (assembly GCF_009829145.1). Taxonomy (NCBI): domain Eukaryota; kingdom Metazoa; phylum Chordata; class Aves; order Passeriformes; family Pipridae; genus Chiroxiphia; species Chiroxiphia lanceolata. The sequence goes on along the minus strand of NC_045657.1, from coordinate 11,233,330 downwards.
GTTGCAACAGGCCCTGCTAAAAAGACTCATCCTAGTCCCCATTCCCATTCCAATCCCAATCCTCAGTCTCATTCCCATTCCCATCCTCATCCTCGTTCCCACGTGTGCATGCTCCCAGGCTCACCAGGGACACTGTGGCATGCCAAGTGCTGACTCAGCAACAGGGTACAGGTGGGTAGCAGCACAGTGGGTCCCTGCCCTCAGACACACACAGGGCCAGGGAGGCACTTTGGGCAAGGCCTCAAAAATGCAGCCAGGTGGTGACTTGTTCCTTCCATCCACCAGGAAGGACCCAGACCAGGTGAAAATCCAGCTTCTTGGAAGCCATTCCTGCTTTTTTCACAGCTCTTTCAAAAAACCCCTGGCTGCTGCCCAGCCCTAGCAGAGCCACACTGGCCCTGCAGCTTCTAGACTCCCAGGTGACCTCCATGAATATTTCCAGAGCTGCCTACACAGATTTCCCAGGAAGGGCAATGTGCATCCTCAGCAGCAAAGCAGCCACAGTACCCCTGTGCCCTTGAGCTGTCCCATTTCTCTGGGGTAATCTCAGCTCATAGAAGAGGCTTCTGTTTTCCTTTCCAGTGTGGCAGAACGCAGCCACAGGACCCTCTGTCACTCTCCCCCTTTGCCTTCCTGCTGGACACAAAGCCTGTTGGTGCACATCTATATACACTTGGATATGGCCGTTTATACCATTTGACTTCGGCTCGTTTGAGCTTTTGTGGCCAGCTCTGGAGTGTCCTTCATCCTGGTGATCCCTGCCAGGACCCTGGAGAATGTGGTGATGGAGCCTTCGGCAGCAAAATTGGGCTTCAGAGGAGGAGGGGAGGGCTGGGAGCAAGTCCCATCCTTGGTGCTCAGCTCCTTTTTTTGAGCATAGAGGTGGAGGATGAACTGTGCTGAGCCCAGCCAGGACCAATGGGAGGGTTCAAGGTCACCTGCAGCTCCTAGCTGTCAGGTCACGGGGGAGGAGGCAGAGGTGGGCTGGAGTGATTTTCCCAGCAGGCTCCCTCCCTGGCACGCCGCCTGTCCCCAGATGCTCTGCTGCGCTGCTCCAGCCCCGGGGCCAGATGCAAAGCAGCTGAGCATCATTTGGCTGCCCCGAGCAGCCTCACTGCACAAGCCCACAGTGCTCATCGGGGAAATTCCCTGCCTGGCCTCTTCCCGAAAAGAGGCCAGAGCAGGAGCTGGACCAGGGGTGAGTCAGACCTGTCCCAGGCCCTTCTCCCACCTCTCTTGGGGTCTCCAGGTGGAGAGTAAAACCACCAGGATGAAGGATTCTCAACCCATCGGCAGGTGTGAGGTGCAGCGAAAGTGGATACCACAGACAGCCCTGGGACTTGCAGGCTGGGCGGCCATCCTCTCAGCCAGCAGACATTTCCCAGCAGGAATTTTTTGGCGGGATCACCCCTCTCTCTGGGAAATTTCCCTGATAATGCCGGGGCTGAGATAAAGAAAAACACTCTCCACATTCCCACCCAGTTGTCTGCTGGAGGATCCATCCCACCTGGCTGTGGCTCTCGCAGCACTACCGGGATAGTTTGCACAGGGAAGGCACAGCTCTGGCCCCACAGGCAACGCTCAGCTCCCTGGGACCCCGTGGGCATCCCTGCTGGCCTCGGCAGACACGGAGCACGGCTGGGACCACTGGCCCTGCTCTGGGCTGGCTGCTCGGGTTCCCACGTACCGCCTTGACGTCACCCCGAAAGCGCCGCAGTGAAAGGGGGGCCCTTGGGCACCGGACAATAGTGCTTTCCTTCCCCATCAATAGCAGCGAGAGACACGCTGGGCTGACACGGAACTGTGCACAACAAAAGCCAGTGTCCGAACAAATCTTCTCAGGCGCTGGGTCCCCCGGGTGACCCGGGGTTAGCCCAGACTTTTGCTCCCGCCCGGCCCTCCGGAGCAGGAATGTCCCTCCGTGCTGTGCCATGGCTGGTTCCCACGCTTCCAACCTGCTTTCCTATTTATCAGCAACCAGCCCCTAATCCCCTTTGTGAAGGCCCAATTCAAGCTCAGCATAATGTGGAGAAAAGGGAGGGGGTGGGCGGGAGATGAGGGAGGGGAAAACAGTCCCAGAGAATGAAAATCAGACCCCTTACCTTTTCTCCCCCACCCTGACGAAGATTCCCTAGGGACTCTTTAGGCTGTCACCTCCCTGGGCAGTGCCAGGCTACAGCAGAGGACCAAGGCTGAGCCTGCTGGAAAGGGTTCCTGTGGAGGAGGGATGTGGTGGTGGTTAAGGATCACACACACTTAAAAAAATCCACTTGTGTCCCCTCACAGGTTACTTCGGCTTTGACACCCACTGCTCTTTCATGACTACAAATCTTTTTTCATAGAAACGGTGGTCAAGCCCTGGAACAGGCTGCCCAGGGCAGTGATAGAGTCATTACCCCTCGAAGTGTTCAAAAAACACATGGACGTGGCCTCTGGGGACATGGTTTAGTGGTGAACATGGTGGTGGTCTCAGTTGGACTTGATGATCTTAAAGGTCTTTTCCAACTTTAACAGTTCCATGATTCTGTGATTCTATGACTCTATGACCCTTTCCTGCCACAGCTTCATCCATCACCTCCACGTGCCTGCACTCCCCATGTGTTCCCAATAGGATAGAGGGTGCCTGTGGGGGAACAGGGAACATTTCAATTCACTCCTGTTTCAGCCACCTCACCACAGCCTCTCTCTGCTACCACGACCCTCTCTCCTCACAAACTTCCTTGGGGGGAATAACCTGCTGGAATTTCCCCAGCTCTGGGCACAATGCCTTGTGCTGGGCTCCATCCTCCCTGTGGCTGAGCCCCTTGTCCAGCTCCTGTTTGCTTTAGGAGAGGATTCACAAGCCCTTCCTCAGATAACTTTGGAACAAAACAGTTTCCAAAGTCTGCACTACTTACAAATGAGGGGCTTCAAGCTTTTGTCCCAAATCCAGTGCTGTTTTCTTTGCAAACGGCAGGGGAAAAACGTAAAAGCAGAAGAGCCAACCCTGAATGCTAATCTTGTTAGGTTAAACTGTTCACTAAACAGATGGAGGTGCAAGGCAATGAGATTTTTGTCTTTCTGAGGAAGGGGTTAGGTTTGGAGGGCACAGAGGTCATTCCGGGCAAAGTGGCAGCTTTGCTCTTTGTGTCACAAGACCAGGGAGAAAGTGAAGAGGCAAAAATGCTCCAGGCTGAGCTGGTATGGTGGGGTTTAACCCCCTGTTAATCTGGTGGTCACATGGGATGAAGTCCCCAAGCCTCACTCTTAGTTGCTCAGAGCCAGTACAAGGCCAAGGCACCCCAAAAAGGACACACTGCCAAAGACTCCATTGCTCCAAAGGCCACAGTATCTCAGCATTTCCCATGGAAGATCCTCCAAAGACCCACCCTCTGGTTCCTCTTCGGCCCTTCTGAGGGGAACAACAGGGATGGCAGCATTCACTGGGACCCAGGCTGGCTTCACACAAGGATCGTCAGGCTGCCAGGAAGTTTTGTGCCCTGGGTATGAAGGGAAGCAGTGCCCCTAAATCCATTGGGAGACAGAAACTGCTGCAGACAGAGGGTCTGGACCTGAAACCCCAGCATGGTCCCTCTCGGGCTTGGCCGCAGCACTGCAGAGGCCAGGCAGGGTTAGTGCTGCTGCTGCTGGTTGGGATCAAGAACAAAGTGTCACTGGGGCACCCAGGTTTGGATTAACCCAAACCACCTTCCTGCTGATGTTGACCCCAAGATGCAGACAGGGCTGAGGAGGGCACGATGTGGCAGGGCTGCTGTCACCCCCCAGCCCTGCATCCCTTCCTGACACTTGCCTTTCGCACTCCCAATGCCAAAAATACCCCTTGGCCTGGCCAGGCTGGGGGTTGGTTTGGGTCTAGCAGTGGACAGCATGCAGGTTGCAGCTGTCCTGCACCCCACAGGTGCCAGCAGTGAGGGGGTCTGCCCCAGAGAAGGGCACTGCCACCTAATTGGGACATTAGAATCACAGACTAGTTTGGGTTGGAAGGGACCTTTAAAGTCATCTTGTTTCAACTCCCTGCCATGGGCAGGGACATCTTCCACTATCCCAGCTTGCTCCAAGCCCTGTCCAACCTGGTCTTGAACACTTCTAGGGATGGGGCAGCCACAGCTTCTCTGGGTTTGGAGGATCCAGAGGGATATGGTGAGGTGCTGTCAGACCCCCGGGGACACCACAGACAGCAGTGAGTAGCTGATGGCTTTACCCTAAATCACTCCAGGTTTTCCTCAGCTCTACCAGGGCTGTTGTTATTTTCCTGCAAGTTCCACCAAATCCAGTAAAATCCTTTTCTAGCCTTACCTTTGCTGCATCCTGATCTTGTCCCTCTTCCCCTCAATCCAGTCAAGAGATGCTGCCTGGGTGCTCCTGTCAACCTAGGTGCTGGTGCCTGTCTGGCTGTTTTACACCAGCCTGGGAGCTAATTCCAGCCTGGATTGCTAACACCAGCCTGGGTGCCAACTCCAGTTTGGGTGTTTAAGGCCAGTCCAGTGGGTGTTTAAGGCCAACATCAGTGTGGGTGCTAATGCCAGCCTGGGTGCCAGCACCAGCATGGATGGCAAAGCTGAATAAACCCTCCTGAGATGCAGATCTGCCAGGGGTGGATTCCCTGGGAGCAGGGCCTGTGGTGGGACCATAGTACCACACAGAGCTGACATGGTGCTGGCACCTGCCAGCCACTGCGGGTCCCACTGGTGTACGAGGGCTTCTCTGGGGTGCCCATAGCCCCAAAACACAGGCCCAGCACATGAGTTTCCTGCTCTTCAGTGTCTTCAGCCCTCTATTCATATCAAATTAATTTTAGCTGTGTTGTTCCAGCTGTTGGTACTCTGCAACCACGCTGAAGCTGGGTCACATGATCAGGCAGGGAAGGGGAAGTTTCTGCTCTGGGAGAGGCAGGAGCAGCCCAAAGCTCCCTGTTGCCCAAAGGAAATGGTCCAGGACCAGCCAGACCAGCATTCAGGGGCACCACAGGCTCAGGATTTGTGCTGAGACCATTTCTGAGCCCTATTTCCAGAGTCGCTCTCACTCCAAGTGAGTTGTTGGAGGCCTTGGAGATGATGGACTTGAAAGCAACCAAGCATGGTTCCTTCCACACAGTGAACATTCATCTCTCCATTATCTGCAACAAACAGAGCACTAACTTCTCAAAACTAGAAAAAGAGACTACTCTGTCTTTTAAAATTTATTTTTTGTTCTCTGAACATTTTCCCAGAGGAGAAAGGAGAAATGAGGAATCTCCTGTGTCAGACAGCACCATAAATGTCTCCTGCTACTCTGCGAAGTCTGAAAGGAAAATGCCATCACTCGAGCCCCTGGGGACATCACATGTACCCCAGTACAAAAAGCCAGGCCCCAGGCCAAACCTGCTGTCCTGGGAAGCTGTGACACCCAGCTCTGAAAGTCAGGGCCGGAGTCTCCTGAGGACATGAGTAATGGAAAACTGTTGGCTGAGAATCCTCTGGTTTGGCAGTCTTAAATATAATTCCTACCTGAGCATTCATGTGCTGTGCAAGTGGCACCCAGTGATGTTCCCCACCCATCAAGCCTGAAGCAGCCCTGCTGCCCTGCACCCACCACAGCACCTCTGATCCACACAGGCTGTGGCCACAGCAGGAGACTCAAAGCTCACCAGGCTCCAGGTACATCTCCAGTGCCTCCAAGGCTGCCATGCTTAGTGCCAGGGTTCCCAGGAGATGGGAGGTGAGAGGGGGTCTCAGGACTGGCCTCACCCCCAGGACCACCCCACTGCCCCAGAGGAGGTGAGAGGGCAGAGCTCTGCCAGGCTCCACCAAGGCCAGCTCTTCAGTGTCTAATTACCAGCACAGTGACCATCCAACACACGGCTGTGGCCTCTTGCTCAGCCTGCACCTCCCCTGCCTTGGAACACCCTCATAGGGATGGGCTGGGATCAGATCCCCCCAAAGCCTTTCCTTCCCCAGGGAAATGTGAGATGCCAAGAGATTTACTGAAACATGGAGGCTGGAAGAGGCTTTCCATTGGATTAAGATGGGGTGACCATCCCATTGCAAACAGGCAGATGAAAAGAGGGACACCAGGCAGATCTGAACCAGAGGAGACTGTAAAATAAGGTGAGAAATTTTCACGTGCCATGAACCATCCTCATCTGTCTGTAAGGGGAAACTTGCTGGGTGGGAATAACATTTGACTGTCAGCAGGGGAGAGAAATATTGGAAAGAACCTCCTGCAATTAGAAATCACATTGATGACAACCATAAACATTCCAGTAGAGTCAACAAACAAAACACCAAAGCTGTGGCTCATTCTGCACTGTCCAAACTCCAAACTGCAAAATGTTCCTGAGCAGGAAGAAAATCTCTATTGCTGTGTTCCCCACAGCCCCATTATTAACCTCATCCATGCAAAGATAATGGAGATAAAATGGTCCTGGATGACCACCACAGTCCAGGGCAGCCCCTGCCCAAATGAATCAATCTGGACAGCTACTGCTATTGCCAAAGAAAGGCTTTTGCTCCACATTTTATGACTTGCAACAACTCACAACCTCCTGGATAATATTTCTTTCAGTTCCTCATTGGCTTTTCCACTTTATCTCTGCAAGGGCATCACACAGGCTTTTGTGCACCAGTGGTCGCATGTGATGGTTTTGATTGAGGAAGTCTGAGGGAGCCTGCCAGCATCAGGCAAGGTTGTCATTTTTCCACACAGGGTCAGATCTTCCTCACAGAAGCAGAAAGACCATTTTGGCAAATGCAGACATTTCCCACAGCCCACCTCTGAGAAGCAATTCCCCAGGGTGGATAATGCGACCCTTCCCCACAAAGTCCACTGTAATTGGAGACCCTTAGGTGAGGCATATTGGGGACACTTTAAATAGTAATTTTTTAATGAATTTCCTGGCCTTGGCTCCCTGTGAAGGTAATTTTCATTGGGCAGACAGAGCTTCCACAAGCTCTGCAAAGTGGCTGCAGAGGTGAGAGCTCATGGGTGCGATGGAGAAGTGGCTGAGACAGTGACCCGCGTGGGAGTGACACGCTTGATTTCACCCAGCCTACAAAATACTCCCTTCTCCTTCCTGTCAGGCACAACTTCTTATTTTTGATTGTGGAAAAGGGCATTTAAGGGACTTTCTGACTACGGCTGAGAAGTGACAAACCGCCCTGCAACACTCCCTGGATTTTCTGCTCCAGGTCACTCGTACTCTGTAAGGTGGTCAGTCCCACACTCTTGCTGCATTTTGCCACCTCCTGAGGGGATGGTGGGGTGACCCCTCCTGGGGACAGCTGTGGGCACTAGTGTGTGAGGGGTTTCAGCAGCACTCCTGGATGTCCCAATTCCATCCTCGGTGTCTTGGCAAGAGCCAAGAGCAATGCTGAGGACTTTGCTAGATCACTCCCCACCACGGCAGTGACATGAGATGGACACAGGGATGGATGCAACTGTCATGTGCTCTTAAGTGCCAGCAAAACCTGCTCCATAAACACGATTGTCAAAGGCAGAAGAGTTTAAAAAAAGGAGAAATCACATCTTACACAGTAAAAGACATGAAGCAAAAAGGCAGGGACTGAGCTGAAAAAGCTAGGCCAGAGAAAAGTCCATGGGGACCTTATGCTGATTCCCATAGGAAAGGAGCCAAAAAGCAGAATATTGCACAGGAAGGCAGAGATGCCCATTCAATGTCTCCTCACGTGGGCTGAAGCCAGCAGGCAGTGAAGACAGGTAATGGGAAGGGCTGCAGCCCTCCTTAGAATGATGGAATCATTCTGGTTGGAAAAGCCCTCTGAGGTCATTGAACCCAACTGTTCCCCCAGCACTGCCAAAGCTCACCACTAACCCATGTCCCAAAGTGCCACATCCACACGGCTTTTGAACAAGTCCAGGGATGGTGACTCCACCACTGCCCTGGGCTGCCAGTGCCAGTGCCTGACCACCCTTTCCATGAAGAAAGCTTCGGCTGCTAACCTTGGGCTGCCCAGCCCCTCTTCCTAAGCTCCTAAGGAAGTCCACTAAGCCCCTTCTTTCAACAGACACTGTTTAGCTCCTACAGGGACATTTGCTGACCCATTCCCTGGCTCCTGCAGCCAGAGACAGCCACAACCCTTTGCTATCACCACAATCCCATCAGGTCCCTAAAATCTGGTGGAAGCAAGTTGTCAAGGGGGCAGGGCTGGAAGACATCTCACTTTGACCCTGCTGCCCTGTCCCTGTGGAGGAGATCTCCACGAGCCCCCATTACACACCACAGAGCAAAAACCCAACCAGCCCAGAGGCACGAGCCCGTCACTCCTGCTTTTAATCCAGTGCAACAAAATCTCCCCAGAACCGGGTGCAAGGGGGGGCTCAAAGTCTCTGCCCAGCTATGACGGGTGGCGGGGGTGCCCACCCCGCTCCCCTTGGAGGTCCCCCAGCAGGCAGGCTCCCTCCTGTGATAAGGGCAGAAAACAGCTGAAAACAAACAAACAGTTGGAGTTAATGGGGCGGCAGTTATTTTTGGCCTAGAGGGAGTTCACACACTCTGTGTTGTTTTAGCAAATAACTGTAAATGGAGCTTGTGGTGTGGGAGCGGGCTGGGAACCGGCTGGCTCCGGGCAGCGGGAAGAGCTGGGGCTTGTTGCACTGGTGCTAACAGGAAACCAACCGCCTCACCTCCCTTAGCACCTCTCTGGCCTCACACTTTTATTGTCACCACATCCTTCAGAGGCCACATCAGAGAGGAGCCGAGGGGGCAGGGCAGGGGCAGGCAGTATTGCCCCGTGGGAAGGTGACTCTGGGGTCTGTCACCCAGGGTGGAGAGCCCATACAGCCCAGCACGGGGAGGAGAGGCTGTTGGCTTGAGTGGCCACCACGACGTGGACAACGCAAAAGCCATGTTGCCATTGCTGGTGTCATCCTGGGGTTGGGTGAGGGGATGCAGGACAGGCTCCAGACCCGATCACCACTGCACCCAGTGCTGACCAAGGCTCACTGCTCTCTTGCCTCCCCATCACCCGCAGCAGCACGCCCAGCTGGCTCTGGGACTCCACAACAGCGTCAGCATCACCCTGGGCCAACAAGTCTCGGGAAGAAAGCAGTTTCCTATGGAGATGCATCCTGCAGGAGACCCAGGACTTCCTAATGTCCTGGCTGGGACACTGGGGCCTTTGGATGTGCTGAGATCCAAAATTCAACATTTTCTTCACTGTTTTTGGTTTGGGTTTTTTTTTAAAGAGTGATTACACTCCTAGGTGTCTGGGATAAGGATGCTGGGCACTTGCGGAGGATTTGAGTGGTATTGGCTGAACTGGCCTGACTCCATAAACCAGATGCAAGGCTTTGCACAGGCAAAAAGCAAAAGCCATCAAGAAAACACACATAAAATCAAGCGACACATCATCTCAGTAAGAAAAGGATAGTTAGAAACACCTCCCTTGTATGGCCTGTAATCTCAGAGCAATAAAACTTGAAAATAAAAGCCAGACAGCAGCTGCTGCCGGAACAGGGGACTGGGACACAGGGGCTGAGCGCTGACATCAGGCTCATGTCAGAATTTCTGCACTGCTGTCTGTTTAAATCAGGCTGCTGGTGACATTCCCTTGGGGACCTGCTCCCCAGTCCCACAGCACCAGCATGTGGGATAATCAGGAAGCTCCAGTGCGGCTGTGGTGGCAGAAGCCATGGTGATGGAAGGATGGGGAATGGTCTGGAGCACAAGTCTGATGAGGAACAGCTCAGGGAGCTGGGGGGGCTCAGCCTGGAAAAAGGAGGCTCAGGGGGGACCTTCTCACACTCTCCAACTCCCTGACAGGACGGTGGAGCCAGGTGGGGGTCCATCATGGTGCTAGTGATGGAACACAGCCCCAGGTTGTGCCAGCAGAGATTTTGGCTGGATATTAGGGAGTTTCTTCATGGAAAAGGTGGTCAGGCATTGGAAGAGCCTGCCCAGGGCAGTGGTGGAGTCACCATCTCTGCAGGGATTTAAAAGAAGTGCAGATGTGGCACTTGGGGACGAGTTAATGGTGGCCTTGGCAGTGCTGAGAGAAAGTTGAACCCAGTGATCTTAGAGGGCTTTTCCACCTTGAATGATTCCATGATTCTAAGACTGTTGGGCTCCCAGCCCAGCATGGCTACATGCTGGGACATCAAGAGGCCACTCAGCTGCTTGCCCTGTGCCTGAAAACAGAAGGTGGTTTGGTTAAGAAGGAAAGATCTCTTGAGCTTGGGACCATCATTTAGTCCCACCCTCTGTGTCACCAGAATGAGACCCCAGTGAGGATAACACCTTTCTGCAATGAGCAAATGAAGCTGAATGCTGGTAACCTGTGCGCTAGCTGGAAAATGGGCCGTGAACTCAGGAAAGCTGGCATTTGGAGAGGAGCACGGCACAGCCAGGGAATGGGAGGTGCCAGTGCCAGCATCCCCCTGCCAGCTCCTGCCCAGGTTCCCTCAGATGGGAGCAAGCAGTGTCAGGGCTGAGGAGAGCTGGATGTGGTTGCAGGAAGGGAAGCAGGAAGCTGTGATGGTGGAAGTGCTGAGTGGAGAAGAAGGCAACTACCTGGCACTATGGCAGGAAGCAGCCCTGCACCAGCAGTTCTCAGGCTAAAACACCTCTTGCATAATTTCAGGGTTTCAAGGGGGTTTTGCCAGTGGGTAAATGCCCATAATGGGTGGTTGGGGATGATCCTCCTCGAAGTTTTTAATATGCACACACAGAATTGAAGCTCGAGGTGGAATGGCCCTTCCATCTGGGCTCTGCCCAGTCCCTCCGGCATGGCCAAGGCAAACCCCATCTCCAGCCCTTTGTCGGCAAATAGAATCACAGACTGGTTTGGGTTGGAAGGGACCTGAAAGCTCATCTTGTTTCCAACCCCCTGCTATGGGCAGGGACACCTTCCACTAGACTAGGCTTGTCTTCTGCTCAAATGCTTTCAGTGCCAGAAAAAGGTGTTTGTAGTAGCTGGGGCCAAGTCTCAGCATTCATTCAGCATCCATGCAGCCCCCCCAGAAGGCCTGGCAGTGGCTCCTGGAGACATGGGACAAGAGCTGCCAGTCCCACCAATCCTAGGGGCTTCATCTGCCTCCCTAGGGAGGACCTGCTGCTCCCTGCTGCTGCCGTGGGGAACAGGGGGTCACTTTTGTAGGATAATCTCATCAAATTTCAATTATATCTGCCATACGAATCCTAAAACCACTGTATGTAGACCCATAAAAGGCTTCCCCGGGGAGAGATAAGAACTGAAGACAACTGGCCTTAATGGCATTGGAGAGATTTATGGGATCACCTTAAAAGAATTTATTGGAGAGCTTTTTTAATGAGCAAACAATTAGTAGATTTATCTGCTTTTAGCTGCCTTGCTGTTTTATTGCTTTAATGAAACTGCTTTCTAGGGTTTTTAATAAAGCCTGATTCTGCTCTTCTTCCCAAGGTCCCTCCCAGCGTTCCCTGCCCTGGGTACTCTGAGCTGGGGAAAGCAGCTCAGTAGGAGCTGGAAGGCAGGGCTGGTAGGGCCATCCTTATTTTAAGGCACAAATCACACAGAAAAGGAGCAGAAAAGGAGGAACAAGCCAGAGAAAGGCACTGGTGAAAGGCAGGGTTCTGAGAAATTCATGCACAACTCTGGTGAAGCCCAGAGTCCTGGAGCTTTCCAGGGAGAGCAGCTCATCCATTTCTATAGGGAAAACATCCCCTTCCCCAGGCAGCTGCTAGCACTGCCCCATTGCCAGGACAACTCCTGCATTCTTGGAGTCTCTCCAGCTCCTTGGCAGTAGGGACTTCAGCATGGACACAGCACTTGGATGGCCACCAAGGGACAGACCACCCCAAAACCCAGCAGCCTCTCTGCAGCTTCCCAGGCCCCTTCCCCATGGCCAAACTGCACTGACCCAGTGGTTCCGTTCCTGGGTGGGACTCAGTGCACTCACCACGTTGTTGAACTCAGACATGAGCTGTGCAGGGCCCAGCTCTGCCCCCAATTCCATGAGAAGGGGAGCTCCAGGCAAAGGACATCCCATGGGGAATTGGGGTGCCTGGGGCTGGCAGGGCTAGCTTATGGCTTGTTACACAGTGATGTAGAGGAAGGAGCAAGCATTGCCAAGCTCACAGCCGAGGTGAGGCTGTGCCGGAGCTGCACATTAGTCCCTCACATGGGAGGCGACAACTGGGAGCATCCCTGGGAAGGTCAGGGAGAGGGAGTTGCTCCCGACTGCTCTGCCCAGGACCAGCCCCCTGAAGAAGCAGTGGCACAAATCTATCATCAGGGTTATTAATCACCCAGAAAGGGACTATGAGGGGGATGTAACTGCTTGTGGGAAAAGCCAAATCCCGAGCAGTTGTGTCAGGAGCTGGGCCCAGCCTGGTCACGCTGTGTCCCAGCCCCCCGGCCCCAAACAGGATGTTCATTCACGGACAGGGACCTTCCCGGGAGCTGATGGCATCAGCCCAGCCCTGAACAGAGCCATGGTGAGACTCCCAGGGGAAATTCTGGTATTTTCCTGAGGTTTAGGGCTCCCAGTGAGCCAGCAGTGGTGCCAGGGGCCCTGCAGCCGTGTGTGGTTCCCCAGGGAGGGATAAGCCGTCAGCCACGTGCTGCTCCAGTGGCAGAGAACAGTGCAGCTGGGCTCCCCAAAAAACCAGACTTCTATTCCTCAGCTCCTTGGCTGCTCGGTGAAGGAAAACCTCATTTCCAGGGCTGGGGTTGTCCTTTGGTTTGTTTTACTTAAGCATGAATGCTACCAAAGTCTCCAGTAAAATTCCACTGCCTCAGCACATTACAGTGGAATCTAATACACACACACACACACACACACATATATATATGCAACATATATATAATGAACTAATACATGTCTATTAACAATTTTAATACATTTTCATACAATAGAGACTGAGTGATTTAATAGGGAGGGAATGGGATTTTCAGAACAGCTCCCCCAGTACTCAGAAACCACTGCGTTCCCCCCAAAATGGCTCAGGCTACAGCAGAGTTGATTTCTCCCAGGACAGACCATCCAGTGCATAGATTTTGCTGGCAAAGGATGGCTGAAAAGAAAATAGTCCCAGAGTTCACAAGGTCCGTGAGAAGAGTTGGAGGCTGCGTCGTTAATGGCTTTTGCTGCTAATTGGGTGCGGGCTGCCAAGTTGGACTTATTCCAGTGGAAAAAGGAATCCCTTCCTTGCTTTTTTCCCTGACAAGTCAAAGGTCAGACACCTTAAAAGTCCGTACAACTACTTAAAGATTTCGATGTTGCACTTAAAAGCTTTGCTGAGGAGTCCCCGCCCCACCACTGCGTTTCCTCCCGCTGTGAAATTCCCTCTGGCTTAAAAATTCCCAGAGTTTGTCCCAGTCCTGCTTCACCCCTGCTGCCAGACCCAGTCCAGGCCAAACCCCTGCTGAGATGCTCTTTTGTTCTTAATGGCATATTGGGCGCCGTTGCATTTTTTTATATCCATGTCCCTGACTTCTCCTGGAAACTGGGAGATGTGGCTTCAACAGGCTCCAGATCAGCAGCACCTACATTTTCCCCATTATTTCCATGGAGAAAGGGTAAAATCATAAATCATACATGTCTCCAGAAGCAGGTAATGCAAACAGGGTAATGTGGAGAAGAAGCATCCATTGTATTGGAAAGGCTGGTGCAGAAATACCCCATGGCAGGGGGTGGAATGACATGAGCTTTATGGGTCCCTTCCAACCTAAACCAGTCTATGATTCCATAAAATAAGTTGTCCTATTTTAATGCAGGTGATAAATTAGAGGTATCACATTTCAAAACCTCATCGAACTCCATAAAATAATGATCAGGTATTACAAACTTCCCACATTTGCTCTGGAGAACTGCAAGTGTTGCCTATCTGAAGATGGGGCTCCCGAGTGCCAAGGCTTGCAGAGAGACTCAGCTCATCCCCCCTGGGACAGGGATCCTGCTGGGGGCTTCAGTGTGTGGTTCCCACCTCCAGCGCATGGCACAACTGCATTTCTCTCCCTTATGGTGGCCAAGGAGCTTTTGGGGATTGGAGTGGTGGGACTCTACAACATCCAGGTCCCTGCAGAGCTGCCAACTGACCCCTGCGAGGACATGCTGCTGGCGGGAGCCATCCCATGGGACACAGAGGGGACACACAGAGTCCTTCCTGCCAAGGGGGGACAGCAAACCTCCGGGGGGCTGATGTCTCACGGGGAAGCTGATCCTAGAGCGTAGTCATCCTCCTACAGAGATGGGAGCCACTGGAAAACAAATGCTGATGAGTCTTCACTACAGTGTGGGAATCAGCCTCACTGGTTCCCTGGTTTTTATTTGCAGTATTGAAGACAAGAAACCTAGGGTGTTGTGGGAAACAGGAAGACCTTATCTTCCACCCCAAGGCATTTCTCCCACCACAGCCTCACTTTTTTTTTCACTCATCCCTGATATTACATGATTTAGGTCAGCAGAGAGGGCTGTGTGCTGCAGCTCCATGAGCAGCCTCACCGCAGCCCTTGGCAGCACAACTGAGCACCTGAATGGCACCAGGAGGTTTAGTTTATTATCAGGATCATATAATCATGGAACAGTTTGGGTTGGAAGGGACCTTTAAAGTTTATCTAGTCCAACACCCCTGCAGTGACCACAGATATCTTCCATTAGACCAGGTTGCTCAGAGCCATATCCAGTCTGACCTCGAATGTTTCTAGGGATGGGGGCATCCACCACTCTCTGGGCAACCTGTGCCAGTGTTCACCACCCTCATTGTAATAAAACCTGCAGATTAACCCACAGGCATGTCCTCAGGGGCCTCCAGAAGCAGGGCAGATGCCACAGTCGCTGGCAAGACTCTCTGCTCAGGTCAACCCCTGCTTTGCAGGTACCAGAGAAAAGTCCTGAAATAGGATATTTTAGAGCAGCCAACTCATCAGTAGGTAAGGATCATGTGACAAAATATTAGGACTAGAAATATTGAAATCCCAGACAAAAAGGACTCACTGCTCATGAGGGGCAGTGGCACTTCCAAAAAAAACTACAAAAAGGAATGGCTCTGCAATCTGCAGGCACCACAGCAGATGAGCAGTGTATGAGGCTTTGCCCATCCTTCAGCCCTCCAGCTCCCTACCAAGCCTGGAAATGTGGATACTACTGTTGGATTTCCAATAAAAACACAACTACTGACTCCCTCCACTTTGGTGTCTGTCGAGCACTTCATCCCATCGCTGCAGTACAGGCTGGAACCAACAGCATCAGGCAGTTCAGTAGAGAACACCCTGGTGTTTCAGTGTTAGAGCCATGTCTTTCACAAATCAGGACCTAAAGTGAGACCCTGAATCTCCACCCAGACTCTGAGTAAAGCACTTAAGGACCCATCACTCTGGTGATGCTGTGCTAAGCCTGGCAGTGGTGATGTCCACTGAGGGTGCTTCACAGAAGAGCCTGGCAGGGACCACATTGCCAGGGCAGGGTTGAGGGCTCTGCCAGACCCTCAGACCCAGGAACAAGCCCAGGAGTGAAGTATTGCCCTGGGACCCATGGGAACACGGGATTTCAGCCCTATGTGTACTTCATCCACCTGGCAAAGGGGTCCTGCCAATTTCAGCTCCCAACTGGGGATTCACCAGGAGGCAGGACCCGGGCTTGGCCTGATCCACCTCCGGGTGACTTCTCTTACACTTCACGTTCCACTGAGCAAGGGCAGAGCAAGGCAGCACCTCCACCTTCCTGCAGCCCCTGGTTTGGCCCCTGCCTGTCAGTGAGATGCAGCATGTGTGTGAAGGAGACATCTCAGCTTGGATCTGGGTTTATCGACAGCAACCGGGATGGAGCTGCCGGGGAAGGAGGGAGACGACAAGAAAGCACCCTGACCCGGGCAAGGAGAGGAGAAGGGGATTAAAGGGAGGGATTAGCAGGGAGAAAACTGAAGGTCATCCTCAGTGAGAACAAAACAAGGCAGCAGCAGCAGAGCCAGCTCTGCCCGGTCGCCCCTCCTGCCCCCTGGCTCCCAGCGGCGGCACCTCCTTTGTGTCTCCCGTGACCCGGGTATTATGAGTGTGGGAACGGGGCCGGGTACCCTGCGCGCCGCCGCGGCCCTGCGCTCACAAAGGACAGGGCAGAGCTGGGGAGGAGGAAAAGCAGGGAGAGATGGATGGCTCCTGCTGTGGTTCTTCGCTGGGAGGTTGGTGGGGTGTGGGGCTGGGGTGGATGATCTCCCTCCTGCTTGCTCTGCACTTGCCACTCCATTGGAGGAGCACCACGGTGTTGCCAGGACCAAGGCAGAGCCAGCACGCAGGGTTGTCCCTCGACATGCCTTGATCTTCTCCCATCACAGTGCAGTAAATGAGAAAACCTGGTAAGGCAGAGCTCATTGAGTGCAGCCCCAGCAGGAGCTTCAGCAGGGACCAGGGGGATGTTCCCAGCGGGATGCCTGGTGTTGCTCCTCACTGCGGTGGGGATGCTCAGTCTGGGCGAGACTCAGTGTCCCAACGTGGGCATTTCATCCTCACCCACTGGGCTCTTGAGATCTCCAAGACTCAAAATACCCTTCCAAACCCTCTCTCTCCTTTTCACCCCACCCTGCAGGCAGTAGCCAAATTGTATCAGTGCACCTCCAGCTCTTGTCCTTGAGGATCCCTCACGGCTTGGCCTTGCACAGGGCCTTCCCCATAGGGAGGAGACCCTGGCTCTGCTTCCGGAATCCCTTCCCAGGACACATTCCCTTGGGCATCTCTGCCCACTGCCAATCTCTGGTTCAGAGGCTCCTGCTTTGACTTCCCTTGTGCACATGGACCATCCCAGAGTCCCTCCTGGGACATGGCCCAGCCATGGAGACCACAGTTGAAGGAGCAGGTTTGGCAGAGCATCAGCTCTCAGAACACATTAGAAAGGCCAGCCCGTGATTAACAACTAATTAGGAAATTATCCTAATGATCCTGGTAAAAAAGGCACCTTCCCTAAGGAAAAAAACAGATGTTGACTCCAACAGTCCCCAAACATAACAGCTCACTATGGGAATCTCCAGACTTTAGTAAAAACAAACAGTCTTGAGTTTGCACATGAGATTTTCTTTTTAAATAAGCCAAAGCCAAACGAGCAATTTTTCAGGAAGCTCTGGAACCCATGGGCTGATTAGGTCAAGGGGGAGGCACAAGGGGGGTGCTTTGCTGGGGGTGGCCACTGTCCGTGTCTGGGAACATGGCTCTGTGTCCCGGACCAGCTGAATTCCCCCATCACTCAGGCTCCTTCTTGGAGCAGTAACAGCCAAACCCCACTGCAAATCTTCCATTAAAACAATTAAATGAAACATAAAGCCGTGGAAGGGGACTAGTACCATGGCATCAGGTGATCCTATTCACCCTCCTTGGACTTAATACCAATCTACAGCAAAACTGAAGACCGGAGTGATGCCAGCACAAGGAGTCAGCGGTCAGTGTCCTGGCTGCATACTTAGGTGTTTAATTCATTTTGCAATTCAATTGGATCATTGTAAATCAGACAGATACAGAAACAGATACAGAGATTATTAAGAAGTAAAATTTTGAATATATAAAAATTTGCCTAGAAAGATATTCCCAAGTAATATAATGAACAGGAATTATTCAAGTCCAGCTCCAAAGTCATTCACCTAAAGACTCCTCCCTAGGCTTTCCAATAACTCCTATCAGCTTCAGGAGCTCAGCCCAAAGGATTAGGAAATAGATTAGCTAAAGTCTGCAAAATGGAAAGCTCTGTAATTGAGCTGTGCAGTTACAGGGATAACCACAGGGATTGTCCTCTGTGGATCAAGGAAAAGGAGATTTCTCAGTTAGATGGATGAGCATTTTCCAGCTACGACATCAACCAAATACCACTCCTTTTTTTTCAAGAGTCACTGAGCACAGCTGTACCCACACAACTGGAAATTCAAGAAATTAGTACTGCCCTGAGTTAAAGACATTGAAAAACCAAGTAACAAGGGTTCAAGGAGTATTGGCCAATGCTCTTAGACACATGGTGGGACTGTTGGGATTGGCCTCAGGAGGGATGTCAAGCCCATACCTATATCAGGCTCTCAGCCAGGGCTTCTCCAGCTCGTTAAGTGCACAGTTAGAAGTAATCAAAATTAAAATACTGAACAGTGGGGACCGAGCCCCCATCTACTTTCCCCTTTCTAAAAATCCCTGGAAGTGTTCAAGGCCGAGTTGGACAGGGCTTGGAGAAAGCTGGTCTAATGGAAGGTGTCCCTGCCTGTGGCAGGGCAGTAGAACGATATGAGGTTTAAAGTCAACCCAAACTGTTCTGTGGTTCTTTTATGTTGGTGATTCCACAGGAAGCACCTTCCCCAAAGAGAGACATAAAAGTGTGTCTGACACAGGCACTGTGGGCCCTTGCAGCAGAGCCACAGCACCGCCACATCCCAGCCCTCCTTTGGGTGCCACTGTCCCAAACACACTCAACTGAGCACAGTCCTGGTGCCACCAGGTCACCCATGGCTGGTGGCACATCCCTTGGCATTGGCCCATCATGACTCTTCTGTCCTCTAGGAGAGTTCAGATGATATCAGTTGTTATGGTTTAGCTACTGGTCAATAAACCAAGACATCACTGGAAACCATGACCTCGGTCTGTACTTCATCTCAGAGATGGTGACTAATTCCATCATTCATAGAGCCGACAGTGATGCAAACAAGTGAGTGATCAGGAAGGAAATTTAAAATAGCCCTGATGTGGCACAGTGTCAAGTGCTCATGTTTAGATTTTAATTTTATTTTTTTATTCCGAGTTTCTTTGATAAAATATTTTCCCATGCTGAATACACTTGGAACGTCCCCTCCATCATGGCATTCCTGATGGATGAGCCAGGCTGTCACAGATCTTATGCCAGAGCTGTACTGCCTCCACTCCACAATTCTCACTCCCACATCCACACCTCTGGGACGTGGAAGTCATTAATCATCGTGTACCAGCTGGGAAGGTACGTCTGAAGGCAGAAATATCATATTGGACACAGTATGGGAAGGAAATCACAGAATTATGGAATCATTAGGGTTGGAAAAGACCTTTAAGATCATCAAGTCCAACTGTCAACCCAGCACCACCACCATGTTCACCATCAAACTGTGTCCTCAAGTGCCACATCCACGTGTTTTTTAAACATTTCCAGGGATGAGGACTCCACCACTGCCCTGGGCAGCCTATTCCAATGCTTTACAACCCATTCTATGAAGAAATTTATCCTAATACCCAATCTAAACCTCTCCTGGCACAGCTTGAGGCCGTTTCCTCTCACCCTGTCTCTTGTTCCCCTGGAGCAGAGCCTGACACTCCCTCCCCCAGCTCCCCTCTCCTGTCAGGGGGTTGCAGAGCCAGAAGGTCCCCCCTGAGCCTCCTTTTCTCCAGGTTGAGCCCCCCCAGCTCCCGCAGATGCTCCAGCTGCTCCAGCCCCTTCCCAGCTCCGTTCCCTTCTCTGGACACACTCCAGCCCCTCAGTGTCTTTCTTGTTGTGAGGGCTGCAGAAACGGAGCCTCTGGCATCCAGCATGAGCTCTGCCTAGCTCCTGGGCTGCGTAGCTGTAGGTAAGATTTTCAGCAGGGAGGTTTTCTGGACGTGAGACTCAATGATCTTGGTAGAAATTGGCTGCTTCGCTGTCCCACTGGTTGATGCAAACTCAGCAGAGACCCTGGGGGTCCATCTCACGTGGCCACTCTGGAGGTACCAACAGCTGGGCTTGGCACTGTGACTCAGCTGAGGTGATTCCTCTCACCCAAAGCCAGCAGCTGCTCCAGGCTGCTCCAGCAAACTCTGCCCCAGGTGTCACTGGGGTGAAAGGTTTTGCAGAAGACAGTACCCACATTGCACCCAGGCCACTCAGAGCCCAACCAGGGCCCACCCAGTCACCAGGCGTGAATGCTCACCATAAACCTCCCTACTCTTTCCAAGTTCTGCATTCCTTGGAAACATCTGCAGGAAAACAATAGTCTCCTTTCAACATCTCTGAACAAAAATGGTTTTTCTGGCTTTAAAACTGCAAATCTAAATTACAATTTTTAATTGCCTTTTTCATCGAGCAATTATTGGCCTTTGGGGTTTTTTTTCAATTTTTTGCTTCTTTCTCTTTCAGATCCCTGACTGCAGGCACAGGTTCCAGGCACAAGCTGCCAAGCTCTCATCATGCAAAATTACTGAGTTGCAAAAATAGGAAACGCCTCTGTCCCCAGGCCTCCACCACCCATTTATCAGCTGTACTGGAAACACAGACACTCACAGCCTCTGCACTGAGAGGGAGGCATTAAAATCCCATTTGTTAAAAATTGTTTAAAAAAATCCAGGGGTGGAGGGAATCCTGCAAACAGCATTTACAAGGAAAAATGTATTCAGGCTGTTTTGGGTAATTCCATGGAGGCCCAGAGGTGTGACTGATATTGAATGATGCACTGAACGAGAGTGGTGCCAGCCCGTGCCAGGATTCTGCAGACAGAAGATCAGCTCCAAGCAGGGCAGGAGGATGCAGCAGCCACAGGCACCAAAAGTACTTAAATCTTCTCTGACATGGTAGGCAGAGAAGTGATGACCAGTGCTTTCTGGGAAGAAGGTTTTATGGATCAATTACTGAAAGACTATAAATCTGCCTTCCCAAAGGAGTGGGAAAAGCACATAGTCATGAAAATCTTTAAAAGGTTCCTGCAGCAGGTACAGCCTCTCTGCTGCTGTGGGAGACAGCCTGAGGATGCTCATCCAGAGGCCAAATTAGTTGCTTCCAATTAAACATTTATACCTGCCCAGATGCTTCTGCTGATGGAAGCAGGCTGGTGGTTTGGACTGAGACTGTCTTTTCCTGCCTGTGAGCCCATCAGCCCTTGCTTTGAGTGGGGAAGGAAGGGTAACTCCTCACCCATCATTCCTACGGTCAGTGGAGAGAAATATTTTGGGCTCCTGCTCTGCCTTGGACATTGGATTTAGAGTCACAGGAGGGATGTTGTCTCCCTGTGAGCAGCAGAGGGGCCTGAACAACCCACTGTCATGGAATCATAGAACTGTTTGGATTGGAATGGACCTTGAAGACCATCTTGTTTCACCTCCCTGCCATGGGCAGGGACACCTTCCACTAGCCCAGGTTGCTCCAAGCCCCGTCCAGCCTGGCCTTGGACACTTCCAGGGATGGGGCAGCCACAGCTTCTCTGGGTAACCTGTGCCAGAGCCTCACCACCCTCACAGGGAAGAATTTCCTTTTAACATCTGATCTAAATCTCTCCTCTTTTAGCTTAGAAACATTAACATTCCCCCTCGTCCTATCACTGTCTCCCCACGTAAAAAGGCGCTCTCCATCTCTTCCAGCATGGAGACATCTCCAGTGGGAATGTCTGAAGCTCAGCCACAAGACCTCCAGCCTGGCTCTCTTGGGTACATTACTGCTCCCCACTCCATATTACCCTATTCCCACCCACCAGTGTTGCCCCTCATTCTGGCTTTCACCAAAGACAAAAAGAGTACAGCTTGACCATCTGAGAAGCACCTCAGAGTGATGGAATGATGGCCCTTGGGGCCCTGGAGAAAGACTCTCCCTTTAAGGAGAAAGGCGAAGCCCTCTGTGCAGGAATCTGTGCTTGTTTTGTCATGGGACGCATTACCCTGAACCCAAAAGAGGAAGGAAAAAGGGGATGGGGGGAGCTTTTGCCTTTCTGGTGGGAACAGTGTTTGAACTAACTTTGTTTCCCTTGGGGAAAGGCACCAAAATAACAGAGGAAGGGGGGTGTAGTGGGGGGATGAAGCTAAAAGGCTGTGTAATCTGCCTGGGAAAAAACGCGCTCCCAACAGTGCTCGTGAGCCCGTCCGGCCAGCGTGGTGCCAGAGCAGAGAGGGGCACCCGCAGCTCCTGGGGCAAGCCCCGTGCCCCTGTGGGGTCCCACAGGCACCATCTGCCCTGTTTGAGGCTCTCCAAAGCCACCCTGCAGAGGGCACACCTCTCACTGGGGAACCTGGGCTCTGGAGAAGTGACCTGTTCCAAGTGCCCGCACACCAGGCTGGGATGGCAGCCCACGGTCCGGCTGCCCATGGTCCGGCGTCCGGCCACCCAGCTGCACCACTAGCCTCCCTGCCTTCTCCTAGCTGAGGGCTATTTGCTGCAGTGCCCGAGATCGTGTTTGAGACAAGGTAGGCAGGTCCTCCACAAGGTCCCTTATGCAGGGAGGTGGATCCCAGCACCACCCTGATGGTCTTCACCTTCCACAATGAAGCATTCCCTTGGGGCAGCTGGCATGGGCAGGCTGCACAGGCACTTGTGTCAGGCTTTATTCCAAAGCATCAAGCTATGCAGACCAGCAGAATGCTTAAATCTTCTGGTAGTCACACTGGTAGCAGCCTTATTTTCTCACCATGGTGTTACTTCCCTTAAGGAATATGCAGCATGCCATGCCCGACTGGTATTCCTAATTAAAAACAGAGATTTCCAATCTATCTTTTTGTGTCATGTCTTGAACCTAGCACAGCGTGAGTTAAGTACCACATCAGCTCTCACTGGCAAAGCCAGAGAGGCATCCCTGGGATAGCACAGTACCTCACTGCACCCGCACCCAGCAACACCAAAACCGCGACATCAGGGCCTAAGGATGGCACCCTGAGAGGATGAGAAACACAATCCCTTGGAAACAGAATCTCGTAGGATCACCACAGGGAAGAAAAGTTGATGATGCAACCTGCCAGGAGGCCAAGCTGCCATGTGCCCATGGACACATCGCCACAGACTCTGTGAGAGGGGAGCAGCCCCCTTATCTCAGAGAGTGCAACCTCCTCTGCACAGCAGGGAAAAAGTCCCCGATCTGCTCCAAACTCACCCTGCTCTGACATCCACAATGAATAATTTGCTATCAGTAACATCATTTCCAGGCACCAACCGTTTCTCCCTCAGCTCTGATGCAGTGCTGGGCACTGAGGACCACAGCTCACCCCTCACTCAGGAGCTCCTCTGCCTGCCACAGCCAGGAGGGTTCACTGGCTCCACCGGAATCGCACCCTCCATTCCTCCCTGTGCTGTGCAGGGGAAGCCTGAAGGTCACTGCTTCAGCTCTTGTGTGGGGGGAGAAGAGACTCTCAAGCCCATGGCAGCAGCCTCTGCTTGTCATCCCAGAATCCAAGAGCGGTTTGGGTTGGCTCATCTCATTCCCACCTCCTTCCATGGGAAAGACACTTTCCACTAGACCAGGTTGCTCCAAGCCCTATCCAACCTGGCCTTGCTCTATTACCCTCTGCATTTCATTACCTTCAGATCTGTGCTGGATAGGTGGAGAGAAGCTCTTACGGGCACTCAAACAGCCTCCATTCTGAGTGAAATCAGATCCATTTTCTTTTTTAACTTTACTACCTTCAGCAAACCAGTTTATTAAATATCTTCCCAAGTCCTCAGTACAACAAATAACAACAGCAGCAATGCAAACAAGCCCGAACCCACATGGGTTCAGGATGTAACACTCTCTTTGACCTGGGGCATCTCTCTTCATAAATACAGGCTGGAAGATATTCCCGAACCTACCAACTCACGCCTGGTGTCTGTCCTCTTCAGAGCTAAGACATACACTAGAAAACAGTCCTATCTAAGGTGTGCAGCCCTCTCATTTTTTGTCTTGAGAGAAATGAGAGCTGGAAGGGTTTTAGTGACTACTGACATTTCTCCAGCAGCTTCTCTTCCGCAAGTGAATGATCTGCATCCTTAATGAGTGGATTGCTAATTATGTCATCAAAGGGCACGGGAGACCTGGGCCAGAAGCTGCCAGCGGCTCTCCAGAGCACAGGGCACACGTCAGATGCCACCTGTTGAGGACAGGCTGAAGAGTGTTGTCTTCTCAGGCCTCTGCAAAGGGATTTGCTGCCATCCAAAAGCCTGGCACAGCCCATTCCAACCACATCTACTGAAGTTCATTTGCAAGTTTCACGCTGTACCCAGCAAGTCCCTCAGATACACAAGAGAACAGAGAAGGTACTTATGTGCAGAGCTCGCCCTGGACCAGTTTCCAGTGCCTGATTTTTCTCCCAGTGTTATCTTCTGGGCTCTTACAAACTCACTTGTAACAAACCATATTAGTTTCTTCCTAGGGACTAATTTAAGATTCAGTGTTTTGCCACAGGCCTTTGGACAAACAGCCCATTAGATTTTTGCTTTCTGCCTTTGATGAAGTCCTTAAGTGGCTGTTTCCATCACATTTCCTTAAAAAGCACATAATATCTCCTCACAGTTGCTTTATTTCACATGTCTTTGCATCAGCTCATTGGCTTGTGCTCCTCCTCCCTCCCACTCCAAAGCCTCGGCTGGAGTGCTGGGCTCTCCACCTGTGCAGGTACTACTGCTGTGAGCAGTAAACAAAGCAGCTGCGTGTCATCACCTAAATGGGGAAAACGTTTCTGCTTTTAGGAGATGTTGGGAGGCAGCGGGAGAGACCAAGGCCTTGGAGATGGGAAGGATCCATGAATCTCTTGGAGCGATTTGGTTCTGACCTGGTCTTGGCTTGCAGAGCCCGTGGCAGGCGGCTCAGCCCTGCTCCCAGGAGAGCTCTCTCACCATGTCATGAGTGCTGCCTGCTTGCCCACCTCCCTGCTCCTCTTCCTTCCATGAGCTTTCCTACTCACTGGCACTTTATTCCCTTGCAAAGCCTTGTTGCTAAGAGGTCGGGAGGTGACACGGCTGGCAGTGACAAGTGACACAGGAGAAGGCAAGGCCAGTGCCCGGGCCCTGTTGTGTCACATTCACTGTGTTCCCTCCCCTGTGTCCTGTCCCTTGCTGGATATCCACCCCCCTGCTGCACCCCATGTCCCGCTGTCCCAGCTGTCTGCACATGCTGCCCTGGGACAGGAGGGCTCCTTGGTGGCTATTTTTGTCCGTGAGGATGAACACTTCCCTCTCATGTGCACAGCAAAGCAGAGAGCTGGTGTTGGACTGGGAACAGACACGGAGCAGCTGGGGCACATCCCTGTTTCTCCCTTGCTGTGTGAGCCCAGCACCTCAGATATTAAAAATTCAGATGGATTTGGGTGCAGATGGGGGATGCAGGGACCACATCTGCACCCCAAGCTGTCCTTGCACTGTCCTGTGGAGATGGAGAGCTGGAGCTGTGTCCCATTTCTTTCCTGGGGACACAGATCTGGCCAGCTCATGGATTTAGATTCATCATCGGCACAGAGGGAGAAGGAAGCAACAGGGAATCTCCTTCCTGCGCTGTGCTTGGAAAGCACAGGGACGGTTTGGCCGTGGCACTTGGTCACGGCCGTGCTGGCACATCCCTGGCTCTGGCACGTCCCCGGTTCTGGCACGTCCCCGGTTCTGGCACGTCACTGGCTCTGGCTGCCACCGCTGCCCCAAGGCCCCCCCAGCTCTGGAACACCCCGTCACTGTCACTGCTGCCCTGAGGTCCCCTAGTGCTGTGCTTTGATAAAGAGTTAAGGCACTCTTGGAGGCGGTTCTGTGAGAACATTTCTCAGAGGGCAGTGCACTTTCATTTGAAATAATTTTCCATTCCATTTATATCTATATCATAGGAGGTGGCTGCGGGGTCTGAATTTTCCATCGCCCCAGACCTCATTTCCCTGCCTGGGCCTGACCCCTGCTCAGCTTCCCCAAGAATAACAGGGAAAAGTTCAACAGGAGCAAAAGGGCCGTGGGGCTGAGCTCCCGCTGCTGCGGGCACCCAATTAGGCTCCCTTTGTTAATAGAAGACATTATATATACAGAACATATACATTTATATACATATATTATACATGTATTATATGTAACAGAATATATACATTTACATGTATATGGGAAAGGCCTGGGAAGAAATGCACCTGGAAAGGGATTTTCAAGCAAATAGGGCAAGACTGGAGCTCAGGGTATGCTGCACTCTGATCCAGGTACTATCACTGCCTGTTTTCATACCTTTATACTTGAATTTCAATAGCAAGGTGACAAAGATGAAAAACAAGGTTACCGAGGCCAAAAGAGGGAAAATCTTTAAGTAGCAGATGGGGACAGAGAACCTTGTCCCAGGTGTCAATCAGAGATTTTAAGTGGTTCTGAATGATAATGCTTGATAACAGAGATATTAGAGTTTGCTACTTTGACAGTGGTGAAATTACTCTTTTGGCTAAAAACATTTTGATGGTAAAAAATAATTCTTATTAAAATATTTTTAGTTAAAAATGTTGGAAAGCATCCCGTTGTTTGCTTGTGCTGTTTGGGAGTGAGGGGATCCTTCTTGATCAAAAATATAGTGTCCAGGTCAGGAGTCTCAATGAAGTGAGGAGCTTCATGTAAAGCACACATGTGGGAGGCAGCAGGTCATGTTCTGACCAGCCAGAACAGGGCTGGCCTCAACACGCTGCACATGCTATCGCAGAATCATAGACTGGTTTGGGTTGCAAGGGACCTTAAAGATCATCCTGCCCCACTTTCTGCCACGGGCAGGGGCACCTTCCACTAGACCAGGTTGCTCAGACACCCATCCAACCTGGCCTGGAACACTTCCAGGGATGGGACTGCTGAACACCAGAGTGCGGTATCTTCTCTCAATCCATCCGCTGTTTTCACTGGAGAGGGAACGCCATATCCCTAATCCTAATCCCAATAAATGCACCGAGGTTCTTCACCCGACAGACCCAGAGACATAGCGATTCCCCACGCAGGGACCCCAGGGATATGCTCCTGGAAGATGTCAGTAGGGGCCGTGGTTTGGTGGATTTCCCCTCCAAGGAAAGCACTGTCCAGCAGCACCAACTCCCTTATCACAGGAGGAGAGAGGAAATGTGTTTATGTGTCAGAAAAATAACTAGTGTATAAAAATGCCAGCTTAATCAGACGAACTTCTGTGGAAGTCTGGTGAAAGGCAGCATCTAATGAAAACCCTCGCTGGTTTTGCTGCATCACCACTCTCAGCTGATTGAGTTTTAATCATGGAAGGCTGTGTCTAGCCTGCACCTTTGAAAGCACTAGAGGTGATTTTCAGTTCCCTGCAGCTTTAAAACGTCTCGGTTACCTATTTCTCTCCTTTCCTTCCCACACAGCTGCCTCCTGTCTCCTCCCAAAGGCTCCAGGCACTGGAAGGAGTCAAGCTCATATGAACAACATCGGGTCCCAGGGACCAGCGCAGGACAGAAAGGTCCTTCCCTCGACATCTATTCAGTCAGGCACGTGTCACCTATGGGGTATTTTACAACTCAGTTTTCTCAGCAGGAGCTGCAGGAGTTCACCCTACCGAGCAACTTGAACCTGTTGCATTCAGCAATTCGGTTGCACTGGTGGGACAACCATGTCCCACCTCCTCAGCTCCATCAGGTTCCTCCTCCCTTTGCTGTGCCAGGATGGAATTGCTCCAGCACTGGGTCTTCATGAAACAGAGGCTCGTTGTTCAATTAAGGAATTATCTGATGTCATTTTTAGCTTCTGTTCAATACACACCTACTGCAACGTCACTCAGATACCAAACCTATCAGTTAAGTACAGATGGAGCCTGAGGCTGTTTAGGAGGTGCTGAAACAAAGACTGTGCAAAAAAGAAACTGCAAGGAACGAGTATGGAAAACTAGCGAGCAAAAGCAGGGGAAGGGAAAAAGTGAAGAGATGCCTGGAAGTGATGCTCTACACCCCACTGTGATAGGAGCACTCCTCTCCATGGAACACTTCATTGGCTCAACAGCTCCTGATAGCCCAGCATGGGCCACTCCTCTGGTTAAATCAGAAACAAAATATTGAGAAACAAAAGATACAGAACTGAGAGTTTAACATATCTGCCATCCCCACAATTCCATCATGAACATACTCTCTGGACTGTGGCTAAAAGGGACAGACCTGAAGGTGCAGAGGACTGAGCATCTGTCCTGTGGTGAGCAGTGTGACCGTGGGAAGGGACACTGCCTACGATGGCACCTGATGAGCTCTGAGCTCCTGAATCCTGAGTGAAGCCTGCTGCCAGGACACAGGTGTGCCCACAGCCCCGCACATCTCTACATCACCATAAACCTTGTAGAGCTGGACAGCTCTGCTATGGAAATAGCTAACGGTGAGTTGAGGTGGGTGTATCCAAACCAAGACCCGGTGATTCCCAAATGAGCTCTCTGAGGAGCCAAGCAAGTGATAACAGGTGCTGACAACATTTCGGTGTCAGCTCACATCCAGATTCTCACTTACAGCCTCAAAGGACACCCAATACAGAATTTAAGCTGGACCAGAAACTGCTAAACTTGTAAATTCCTCCCCAGGCTGCCAAAGGCATTTAAACGGATACTTGCAGAGCAGTCTCAGTCTGCCCTCACTCCATAAGAAGTTGTTTCTGTGATGAAGGTGCTCTGAGCACTCTCGTCACTACCAGCAGACACAGCCCCACAACTCAGATCAATCACAGACTGGTTTGGGTTGGGAGAGACCTTAAAGCTCATCTCATTCTACCCCCCTGCCATGGGCAGGAACACCTTCCACTAGACCACGTGTGACTCATGCAACTCTACTGCTGCACTGATCCCACCACATGCCACAGGGCAAAGTGACACTTGGCTCCACACAAATCATCCTACACTTCCCAACCAAGACTTTTGGGATGGCTGTAGGTGCATCCTTGCAGCTGGCTGCTTCTTGAGCCCCCTGATTCCGAGAGCCCTTACATGGCTGCAGCTGCCTGTGGACTGCACCTCCCAGGTGCTGAAGTGACGAGAGGTCAGTGGGCACATTGCCATGCTTTGTAGAGTTTTATATTTCAGAGTTTTTCAGTAACTCCACAAGATTCATGAAGTGGAAGCAAAAACCAAGTGTGTTACTGAGTGCAGAGGGATTGAGGGACACAAGGACTCCCCAGCTTGTAAAGCTGACGGTGCCTGTAACCATGAACACCCTTGGCTCTGCTTTGGGTTTCAATCCATCCCCAGAGGACATGCTTTTTTCACGGTCGGGTGCCTGACTGGATGTCAGCCCAGGTGTGTCCAAAGGATGTCCTGAGCCATGCTTGCTCCCCAGGGCAGGACCTCCTCTTCTGCAGCTCCATGTGCAGCTCTGCAGCCAGCACAGGAGCTGAACAAATCACAGCCAGCGCTGTCACCCCAAATAGCAATAGCAGAAGGAAGGGGGAGCAACCCAAACCAGCTGCAGCTGCTTGTTTTCCTAACTCAAACCAGCTCAAACCCTCCACTCTTCTCCGTAAGGAACTGTTGAGGTAGGGACGGGAGTCCTGGACATCTCCTCCCTTCATCGCACTGACAGAGAAATACTAAACACTTCTCTAGACTTCCTAAATGTCAAGAAAATATTTACAGGGCCCACTTGTGCTGAGCAGAACCACTAGCCCCAAGGGCAGACCCGCACCTTTGCCCGGCGCTGCCTGGCATGCTCCGGGCAATCTGTTTTATTAAACATTTGTGGTTTTCCTGCTGAAAAACCCAATGAAAGATTAATGCCAAGAAGTGACTCCTCTGGGGCTGAAACTGTCAGGGAGCCAGGACACAGGGAAGGACGGAGCTTGCCTATCCATTCCTTCCCTGATATTTAACAGCCAGAGAGATCAGCCGCAGTCTGGCCAGGACTGGGGCAAGGTTAGGGGGGATCTGGGCTAATGCTGACCATGCTCTGGGGACACAAGAAAACTTCAGGCTCTCACTTGTGAACATTTCTCCAGTGAATACATTCATATAAAACCTTTTCCCATGTATGAGGTTTTTTTTTTTGCTTTAAAACAGGATCGCTCTGGTCTCCAATTTTCTCCGGGCTGCAATCACAGCTTTGCAGTGCCTCCAGCTGCTGAAATCCTGTGCTAGGCATGGAAATGGGCTGGACACAGAGCTCTCAGTTCCTGGGAGGCTTCCAGCAGGGCTGGAGCCACGCGGTGATGCAAGCCGAGCAGGCAGGCTGGCAGCAGGACAAGTGACATCCCCGGCTCTGGTGCGTGTGCGGACGGGCCGGGGGGGAACGAGCGGAGCTCCCCTCCAGCCCCCCGGGCAGAGTGTGGGCAGCGCTTCGCCGCAGCACCAGCCTTCCGTTCTTTCCAGCTTCAACCATTACACGTTAATGAAGGTTTTCTAATGAGCTATTTAAATAGTAATTAGAGGCTAGCACTGGAGAGGGAGATAAGTCTTGTGGGTATCTCGCCCTGCAAGAAAGGACCTGATAAGAAAGAAGTGAATGATTTTCTTCTGGGATCAATTCCAACGAGCAATTATCCCCTTGATACCAGGCTGCTTAATAAGGAGCAGGCTGAAAAAACACTTGACAGTGGCAGACGATGAATGGGCCACTTTCCCAGCGTTTTCCAAGGGAAGGCTGGAGGCTTTATGCCAGTACCTGAGATAGGAGATGATCCAGCAAATGCTGAGAGCTCATTTGATTTACATAAAATAATCATCAATGTTTCTTTTAAAAAAACTTCACACAGACAGAAGAATCATCAGCTTCGTTTCCTGATGGGTTCCCATCGCAGCTATTCAAGGGGTTTAAGTTTTATTTTATTTCAGATGCTGACCAGGAACCCATCCTTCACTGCTTTGGGCAGGACAACGGTGTTGGGCTGGAGCGGTTCTCCCCCAGCAATTACAGAACATTTGAGCTGAGCAGTAACAGTTGTGCAGGACAAGATGACTCAGAGACTTGGCTAAAAACTGTCTAGTTATACTCTGATGTTGTCGGAGAGTTAAGTAAGCTTGAACATTTTAATAGGCTTATTTTCTCACCATTCTACTGCCTCAGGTGATCCTTTGTGTTGCAATACAAAATACTGTATCATGGGATTATTAAAAAAAACCAAAGGGATGTGCTCAAATCATCATTTTTTTCTGTCACCCTCTGCCAGTGCCAGGTGACGCTGGCACAGGTTGCACCCAACAAATGATGCAAAAAGGTTGGACAAACAGCAGAACTAACAGCCAGGAGGGATTTTTTTAAGGCTGAGTTTTACTCACTCTCTGCAGCATAGTGTAGCCAGGAGAGATAACTGTACAGCAGGACACAGGGACAAAGCCTGGTGCTCATATGGGTGTGTGGAGCACAGTGAGGACACCTTGAGGGGTGCAGCCCTGGGAGTAGGAGCAGGTGGCCCTGGCAAAGGCAAAAGAAAACCTTGGTGACAGGAGATCACACACATGAGGAGCCCTGAGTGTGGGGTTGAAGGGACTATGTTACCCAGGCTGGGCTTTGCTCCCACACTGCCCTGTCCCCTGGTCTCAGCAGGAGCTGAGGTGGATTTTTTTTGCACAGCAACACGGTGTGTTTTCTGGGGGATTTAGAGTCTCCTTCTAATTTCCAGCCTGGCTTCATTCATGGTTCTTTGCACCTCCACCCCTGTGCACTGTTGGCTCACCTTCAGTCTCTCCTCCCTTCCCTGTGCCCCTTGCAGGCAATGAGCACAGGAAGAGCCCCTCACAGCCAGCTCCTCTCCATAGCCCACACCCCAAGGTCTCCTCTGGTATGACAGCATCTTAATTTCCCTGATCTGCCTACAGATTTCCCTGCAGCTCCCACCTCACTGTTTGGGACCAGAACTGGTCACTCTCATGGCACAGGGATAAATCAGAGCAAAGACCCTTCCAGCCCAGGAACCTGTCTGGGACACTCACTGGGCACTGATGCTTGGGGTACAGCTTCATGGTATAGCAGAGTCAGCTTCAAAGCTCCCTGCTGCCAAGAAGGGACATCTCAGGAGCTCCCCTTCCCTGAACCCCTTCCTAGTGCCTGCTCACACTCTTGGACTGGTCCTGCCACAACCTCAGATCCCACAGGAGCCATTCCCCTTGCAAACATGGAAAGAGGTCCTCCTCTTTTTTCTTTTTTTTGTCAGGTTTGTTTTCTGCCATTGCAGAGCACTGAACTGGCTCCCTGGCTGGTCAAAAGAGCCTCAGGACTGCTCAGGCTCAGCAAAACACACCAGGGAGAGCTGCAGAGGAGCAGGATCTTTAGCAGCAGCAGTGATGAGTTAAAGTGAGTCAGGTCATCCCATGACATCACATCCTGCGAGATGGAGAGGAGAGAAGGGAAATGGAAGAGTGAGTCCTTCACAGCTTGCACGAACAAACACTCTCAGGACATTGGGGGACACAGACAGCCCTGTCACAACATTCCACAGCCAAAAATGGGGCCTCTGCCCCACGTTTGCTTTCTACATGATCACACCACCGTGGGCTCCCAACGCAGCCACACATCACACAGGAACAGGCAGCACAGTTTCCCCTCGTCTCTTCCCTCTGCCCGGTTCCACTGACCCCAGGTCTGACTCATGCTCTGGGGGTGTCTCTCGTGTTGCTGGATTTGTTGGACTCTGAGTGACTGTTGGCTCCACACCAACAGTCTGTGGGAGCAGAAATCCATCTGCACATCCTCCCAAATATCTCTCCTGGACTCCATCATATTGCTTGTGTTTCTATCCTGAAGGGCATCCCGTTCTTTGTGTGTAATTTCCCCCAACTCCTTTGTTTTGATGATGATTACCAATTACAAGTAATCATCAAATTTCATTAGCAATTTCTATATTTTGTGTCAAGGCCACTAAAAATGTAAAACATCATCATTTCCAAGGCCAATTTTTGAGCAACCCATCCAAGCACAGTCCTCACAGCCTAGCACTTTCCTCTCCTAATGGATTTAATATTCCCCTTTACTGCAGACCAGACAACTTAGATGTATCTTGTCTGCTTTGTCGAGAAGTTCAGGTTTTTTATCTACTCTGGCATCATTTACTTTCAGAAAATCCGTATCTCATCTTATCCATTTTCCAGGTTCTTAATTATTCTCTGTTTTAATCTTTATTCTGAAGCTTTGCATACTCACAGATTCAGAATAACAGATACTTACGTGCCAAGAACACCTTCTCCCTGCTCCAGTCCATAGGCCTTGTTTGCTGTTCTCCAGCCAAACGACCCAACCCCTGTGCTTTGACAGATTTATTACAAACCCTTCTTCCATGACTTCAGCTTTTTGTGAGCCCTCTCTCATTCCTGCAGGAGAAGCTAGCTGCTCCTACCTGTTTCCATGCTCAAAGATCCTTGCCCGCTGAGTCCATGTTGGTTGTGGCACTTCCCATTCCCATGCGTTCAGCACTCTGTCTCTCTCCCCTTTGTCCTCAGTGCCACCAAAAACCTGGGCAAAGTTTTCACAGGTTTTTTTGGGGACTATACATAGATTATCCTATGTCTCTGTCCCATCCTCAGCACATACAAGCCCCACTTCTCCTTTCCTGCTTCCCCTTTCATTTATACATCTGGACAGTTTCCAAGAGTTGCGCAACCTATCCTTTGCTATTTCCTTTAATAACCTTGGCAAGGTTGGATTTTGCCATACTTTCAGACTTGCTCGCTTTACAAAAATTTCAAAAATTCCTTTTTAGTACTGTTTTTCTTTCTCTTGGCTGTGGACTGCCAGATCTCCCTCAGCAGCATCTTCTCCCACCCACCAGCCCCGGAGTCCGTTCCTTGTCCTTGCAGACTCTCCAAATCCTGCCTCGCCATCATGGGAAGCAGCCAGGTCCTGCTGTCAGCAGGAGGGAACTGCTGGTGACTCACAGCCTTCCTGGCTGCAAGGCCATGGTCATTCTGTTCGTGTCATGCCAGGGGAGTGGGAGCCTTTGCAGGAGAGGCTTAATCCCACCTCGGACCTGGCAGGTGGGCAGAGATGTCCCGGCAGAGGGAACGGTGAGCCACAAAACCTGCTCATCAGCTAAAAGCCCTCCATCCCACACCTGGCTATCAGAGGAGCAACTTGGGCCGGTGCTTGTGTCCATCCCAGCTGGTCTTGTGCAGCTCCAGGAACCAGGGCGGATTCTTGGAATCCCACGGAACTCGATAATCATCGCTATTATTTTTAGATCTTTCATTTCAGCCCCTCTCCAAAGCAGGCTGAGGCTCCACGAGCCATGCGGCACGGAGTGCCTGCAGTGCAAACCCACAAATATCCACAAAATTGGAGGAAAGAGGTAGGCGGGAGGAGGGAAACCCTAGGAACTTGCCCTGGGAAACAGCTCTGTGCCAGCATTCCTCCCTGCAGGAAGAGTGCCCCAGTCACCACCAAAGGCTTTCCGAGCCTGCCAGAAGGTCCTGCCCACACACCAGCTCGTGGATACCTGTGTCTCCCCAAGCAGGGAGCAAATCTCCTGGGAGCAGGACTCCAAACCTATACTTCTGCATAAAGTCACTCCTCTGGAGCACCTTTCCTAGGACAGGTCCCCCCTCCAGTGGGAAGAGACACAGGAGCCTCAGTTGGCTGTGTGCTCCAGCCACAGGCTGCTCGGGCACCAGGCTCGGGGCTTTGCTACCTGAGAAGGCTTTTTACTGGAGAGGAGCAAAGGAAAGTGCTTCAAAAGAGGATGAGAAACATTGCAGCTCTTGGAATGGCTCCAGTCTTGGCTGGGAAGTTGAGACATACCTTGGAGGGGATGGGAGTCCCCTTGGAAGATAATCAGAGATTTCGAGTCTCTCTTACTTCCTCCTATACAAAGTCAGGGAAACCAGAAAGTTGGTTCTCCACCCCCACCTCACACATGACAGCCTCTGCTCATGGCAGGACTGAGGGACACCTCGACAGGAGGCTCCAGATGGCCCCTTGGTAACTGCTGCTGGGGGAAGAGGGAAAGTTTACAAACCCCCTCTGTGGCCAAGAGCAGGACAGTGAGATGCAGCGCTGGAGGGATCTCCCTTCCTAAGGGCTCGTCCCCACCATGGGGTACACATCCCATGAGCATGTAGGGTGCTGGGGCAATGCCAGCCCTCGGAGCATGAGGAAAGACCCCCTCTGACATCTGTTCAACCAGAGCTGCCCATGGCGTGCTCAGCACTGCTGAGTTCCCCTCTCAGCCTCACACTGACCTCTCGTCACACCACAGCAATCCACCCACGTCTGCCACTCCTCCGAGCCACCACGGTGCTCCACAGGCACAGCCACACTGGCTGGGAGGGCTCGTCCAGACCAACAAGTCCTGTGTCCGTGGATTGATCACCTGACTACCAGTCAAGGGGCTGTGCAGCCTGGACACACTACAGCTCATAAAATCACAGAATATCCTAGGCTGGAAGGGACCCACAAGGATCATCAAGCCAACCCCTGCCCCTGCCCAGGACACCCCAACAATACCACCCTGTCCCTGAAATGTTGTCCAAACATTCCTGGAGTTCTGTCAGCCTTGGTGCTGTGCCCACTGCCTTGGGGAGCCTGTTCAGTGCCCAACCACCCTCTGGGCGAGGAACCTTTTCCTGAGATCCAACTTAACCCTGCCCTGACACAGCTTAATGCTGTTCCCTCAGGTCTGAAGCTGCAAACCATGGTGAGGTCTCCCCTCAGTCTCCCCTTCCCCATGCTGAACAAATCAAGTGATCCCAGCTGCTCCTCGTATGGCTTCCCCTGTGATCCTACAACAGGCAAACTACATCGGAGGGATATTCTCCAGGGAGAGAATTTAACAGCCACAGTTAATACCTGTCTGCCCTCCCCTCCGTGCATGCCTTGAGGACATCCCTCTTTCTCCATACAATTCCCTTCACTACCCTAATGGAAGAAGAAACCCCAAACACAGGCTCAAGCTCCTGCAACTCTGCACCTGGCAAATGGAGTTAACAGAGAACTTCCCCACACCTATCAGCAGAGGAGCTAAACACCAGTGGGATGCAGGTGGCCACGCCCCCTCCATGCTTTCATGGGACCAGAGCAACACCCTTCTCTGTAAGATGCTGAGGGATGAAGAAATCCAAGCAAAACTCCCAAAGCAACTTAGGGGCTTGGGATGTTCGCACAGAGGCTGCTCCCTACTGACATTTCCTCCTAGTTAGAACCTCACGCTGCATCTTGTAGGCAGCAAAATCCCTCCATTCACAAAGTCCCAGGGCCTTTGGGCTATGCCCATGTTGGACAGAAAAACAGAATTAGATTCCTCAGAAGAAGTCAGACACAAGCTCAGGGAATAACTGGAGCCTGATGACATGTTATAGACACAGTGATGTTTATACAAAGAAG
This sequence comes from Chiroxiphia lanceolata, assembly GCF_009829145.1. Classification (NCBI taxonomy): domain Eukaryota; kingdom Metazoa; phylum Chordata; class Aves; order Passeriformes; family Pipridae; genus Chiroxiphia; species Chiroxiphia lanceolata. The sequence goes on along the minus strand of NC_045657.1, from coordinate 11,197,508 downwards.
TAAAAGTCACACACTGACTAAATAACTTGGGTCTAAGGGCAGCCAAGAGACACACACAGTCTCCCTGGCACCTTACAGGGCTCAAAGCCATTGCCTGAACTTCACGTGCTTCAGTTTCTCTATTTCTACAAGCAGCTATAGGAAACTGGTTATCTTTCTCAGCATGGAGAGAGATCATTAACCAGTGGCAAGAAAGAAGCCTGAGAGCCTCCAAGGGCTCAAGTGACACCAGAGGTTACCGCGGCCTGAGCTGCACTAGCCAGCCAAGCACTCAGCCAAGAGAGAAAGTTCAGTCCCCGCTGCCAAGACTTGGCAGAGCAACGGGGCACTGGCTGACACTGCTCAGCCCAGCTGTGCTGCCTTGGACCTCCCCCAGTTCCCACCAACAGGACTGTGAAAGGAGGCAGAGAAGCTTGAAGTGCTGAAGATTCCCCTGGCACTGCCGTGGGAAGCTTCCAGCTCTCTTCACTGCTCCTATCAAGAACTCTTTTCTGGCCAGCAGGCTCTTCCAGCACCGGTGCACAGAGACAGGGATCCATGGCAAGGCAGGAAAATGAGTGCACAGACTGAAAGAGGCTTGGACACTCATTTTCCCATCAAAGGAAGCACATCATCCTCCTTTCACCCAAACATGCAGATACACACTGTCACGTTGCTCGCCTAAATCGCAGGCTGCCCATCCCTGTCCTGTTCCCAGGCGGTGCTGTGCCTCTCCGAGGGGTGAGTAAGGACTCAGACATGCAAATTCACAGGCAAGTGTGTGCGTGTTCCAACACGGAGGACGCTGCTCAGCCCAGGGACTTGGCTCTTCCTACAAACAGAGTCAGGGAACAGGCTCATGAAAAACCTAAGTCTCCAAATATTTTATTTTGATCCATGAGCCTGGCAAGATCTCCTGTGAACATCCATTCGGCTGGGACTACATGGGCCTTGGAGGAAGAAGGGGAAGAGACAGACTTGAGCACAGCTCAGGCTTGGGAGGACTTTCACTCTTTCTAAATAAACACAGAAGTCTTGATGTTTAAGGAGAGAAAGCTTTTCTACTTGTGGCTCTCGGTTTGTGTGTTTGAGCAAAGGCTTCTTGGGCATCCGCCAGCCTGACTGAAGAACTCGGAGTCAGTAACAAGGTGAGAGGATCCTGCTTGGCACAGATCAGAGCAGGGCAAGAGGTACCAGCATCCAGCTGGTAAGATGTGAGGGAGCAAGACACATTTGATTTTGTCTAAAAAACATAAAAGAACCATAGAATGCCCCATCTTTGGGAGTGTTCAAGGTCAGGTTGGATGGGGCTTGGAGCAACCTGGTCTAGTGGAAGGTGTCCCTGCCCATGGCAGGGTGTGGAATGAGATGGACTTTGAGGTCCCTTCCAACCCAAACCAGCCTGTAATTCTGTGATTCTTTGAGTGACAACTGGAGAGAGAGTGCTCAGCTCAGCAGCCAGCACATTACCCACATGGGGCATGGTTTTCAAACAGTCTTCTTGGCTTATGTGCCAGAGACTCTGATGCCACTGATGGCCAATGTCGGTGACCATCGGGACAGCCTTTGGCACCTGCAGTGCTCTGCAATAGCTCAGGTGAGTGCAGCACCTTTGTCTCCAGGATGCCAGCACATTCATGCTAAAATGTGAACTGGCTGTTCATACATTCAGGGGTTGGATGAAACAGAAATGGGGTGTAAGAAAAGGGAAAGTAGCAGGTCAGAGTCTGGGAAAATCCAGGAAAGTCCATGAATGTAAAGAACTGAGAAGAGCTGAGAGAGTGGGAACATGAAATCAGCCAACTGCCCTTCTGCATGGAGATATGAAATCCAAAGGAGGCCCCGGTGGAAATGTGAGATGAGCTCATGCCAGTATAGCAGCTGCCATCCATTTGTCTGTCCATCCGTTCGTCCACGTGGCCAGAGTGACCACACTGCAAACCAGTGAAGTCACAGCTCCAGAGACTCAGAACAAGCCCATTATGTGGAAGACACTGTGACTGGGATCCCACTACCCTCTAGATTGGTGCATTTTGTGATTACTGACCTTACAGAGGGAAGCTCAGGCTCAGGAAATAGGCTCCTTTATTCCATGTCTCCATAAGAAACTCCATGTATTTCTACTTTCCTTCTCTGCCCAGAGCAGAGTGAAGCTAGGAGCCATGTCCAGACCCCAAGCCTCAGCTACAGCTCCATGGGATGAATTATTAATTTCTGTAGCTGAACACTAGATATATCATCAACACAGAGACAAATAAGATGAGCCTCAAAACCTCTCTCTTTATTCTTCTTTCCCCCTTTTTTCAGGGGGAAAGGCCAGGAAAGGCCTTTACAGGACTGAGTTCTGAGTTGCTCAAAATGATGTTTTCCCACCTGACTCCAGAGAGGTAGGGACCTAGAGACAGGTTTCATAGAATCACAGTCTGGTTTGGTTTGGAAGGGACCCTAAAGATCATCTCGTTCCACCCCTTGCCATGGGCAGGGATGCCTTCTACTAGACCAGCTTGCTCAGAGCCCCAAAGCCCCATCCAACCTGGCCTTGAACACATCCAGGGATGGGGCAGCCACAGCTACTCTGGGCAACCTGTGCCAGGGCCTCACCACCCTCACAGGGAAGAACTTCTTCCTAATGTTTCTTTCATTCATTCTAGGAAACCCCAGGACATGCTCAAACCAGACTCTAGTTCAAAGGAGAAAGGTGAAAGTATAGAAATTAGGAGTCTTCAGCAATGAAAATCTCCAACCATTCCCCCAGCAGGAGCAGCCGCACATCCAAGGTGGAAGAGCCTGAAGGTATGAGAGGACTTGATGGCAGGTGTCCAACACAGCAGCTATCCCTGCCCCTGCCCCGTCCCGATGGACACGGCTGTTGCTGCTCCAGTGTGGATCAACACTTTCAGTTAATACAGCCCGTGATTTTGTGGAGCTCACCAAGCTCAAACCTCACAAAGCTCAAAACCACTTCAAGTCCCTGATCCACGCAAGTGGCTGGAAATGCCCACGGGAGGCAGAGTGCCCGCTGCAGCCGGTGCTGGCAGCCCTGCTATGCTGAGCCACGCTGGGAGAACAGGCCAGGACAGCGCTGCCGCAGTGCCTCAGTGTGTGCTGACCCTGGCAGGAAGCCGTTTGTCTGCAAGGCAAGGAAACAAGGAGGTTTTGGAGACGGCAATCCCATGCAGCTTCTCACTGCTTTTCCCAGCTACTGATCCAAGAGTGCCTGTGTTTACTTCCAGCCTTCCTCTCTGCTCCACTGCCAAGCAGCCTCATCGACCGGATGCAAACCACTCCACCAGGAAACACGCTGGACTGCGTCAGATAAAAGGGCCATTGCACAGAGACACTTTGGTGGCATTAACCCTGCTCTACCTGGTCCCAGGATTAGGGCAGCAGAGGTGACCCCACGCATCGCCTGGTCTCTGCTCCTGGAGTCCAAGTTGTTGTACTTGGGGCTGCTCCACAGTGTGACGGTGCTGCAGCTGGAATCCTGCCCACATGGCACTGAGATACTCGCATGGAGGGAGGATGGACATGCCAACTGTGTGTGGCTGTGGCTCTGGGTTCAGACCCCACACACTGGCTGCAGCGGCTCCATCACAGCAGGGTGAAGTGAGACATGTGAGATGGCACTGTGGGAACTGGCAGTGCAGCCAGACCGACATCACCAGAGTCTTTGGCGACCCACTGGTCTGAGAATCCCTTCAAGGAGCAAATGAGATGGGACTGCCCCACAAGTCATGGTGGCTTAGCAGACACTGACCATGGGTCGATGGGTCCTAGCTCATCATCTCCTCTGGCAAAAACAAGGGCAGTGCTGCCTCCTTGGACTGTCTGGGCACAGCAGCCCCTGGGCATGGCTGCGAGCGCCCACTCAAGACCTGCCAGGACCTTCCCCCAAAGGCATAACCCTCAGGAGCAGCATGAGGTAAAGCAGGGCTCAGAACACCAGGACTGCCTCTGGCACAGCTGCTCCTGTCAACCTGGATGTGTCATATCCCCCATTTCCCACCACTCCCTGCAGGCTCATGTGCTCTCTGCAGCGCAGTGGGTTACCATCCATGAGGGCACCACCACCCATATGATCTCACACTTGGCAGGAGAGGGGAGGCAGGGAAGCAAACAGTGATTAAAGAAAAAAAATGCATTCAGCTGTCAGAAAAAGTTTCTTCTGCAATTCTCTGCCGAACATCATGGAATCATGGAATCATTAAGGTTGGAAAAGCTCTCTGAGATCACAAGTCCAACCAGTGACTCAGCATTGCCAAGTCCACCACTAAACCATGAACCCGATTGCCACATCCACATGTTTTTTTAAACATTTCCAGGGATAGTGACTCCACCCTGGGCAGCCTATTTCAATGCCTGACCATCTTTTCTGTGAAGAAACTTTGTCCAATATCCAATCTAAATCTCCCCTGGCACAACTTGAAGCTATCCCCGGCACAACTTGAAGTTATTTCCTCTTGTCCTGCCCCTTGTTCCCTGGGAGCAGAGCCGGATCCCCCCCCCCCCCGCCGCTTCCCCCTCCTGTCAGGGATTTGCAGAGCCAGAAGGTCCCCCTTAAACCTCCTTTTCTCCAGGCTGAGCCCCCCCCAGCTCCCTCAGCCTCTCCTGCTGCTCCAGACCCTGCTCCGTTCCCTTCTCTGGACACGCTCCGGCCCCTCAGTGTCTTTCTTGCAGTGAGGGACCCAGAACTGAAGGCAGGATTTGAGGGGGCTCAGCAGTGCCCAGCACAGGGGATGGTCCCTGCCCTGGCCCTGCTGCCATACCATGGCTGGTACAGGCCAGATACCACTGGCCTTCTTGGCCACCTGGACACACCTGGGCTTGTGTTCAGCTGCTGCAACCAGCACCCCCAGGGCCTTTAAGCCTGGCAGAAATGTTTGTATTTTCCACACATTTGCAGCTCCCTGACCCTGCACGTGGGTATGGGGCTGGGCTGTCTGTGTCCCACCACACTGTCACTGCTGCTGCCATGGCTGAGGGTTGACATCTCAACATTTCTCCTTTAGCAAGAGGATGACAGTGCGCAACTGTGACCCTCCTGTTCAGCTGAGGTAGGTGAGAAATAACCCCATGAGTGAGCTTACACCGAGGTGACAATCTAATAGAGCTTGGAAGGAAATCTCTGAGCAATCTCTTCTCCCCACCTAGCCCACTGTCTTTATTTAGCAATCCCAAATATTCCAGTATTATACACACAGACACATACACATATATATATACATATACACACTTCCTAGACCTGAGGATTGGAGCAGGAGATGGGCCATTGACAGTGTTTGGTTGCTGAAATCAAGGGCTAAGCAGAAGCCCCAGTCACCCCTCCTGGGTCCTTGGTTTCAAGCAAGCTGTGCCCAGGCTCTGCAAAATCATCCAAATTCACCCCAACCCAGTGAGCAGCAGAATTACTGATGGGACAGAACTGCACACCAGAATCCATCCAGGTAGAGGCAGGAGGCTCTTTTTTTTTGAAGAATACCTGGGGAAAAAAAACCTATTTACCAGCTTTGCCATGCTTTAGCCTGACTGCTAGTCCTGCTCTGCTAATCCCTCCCAGTGCTCCTGCACGCCTGCCTGGGCCTGCAGGGAAGGGATCCTGTGTTTGACATCCGTATTATTGTGCCTTGCTCACTCTCACGCTCGCTGGCCCAGGGCCAGCAGCAGAAGGACACAACCTTGAGCCGGGCTGGACCCTGCCTTTCCCAGCAATTGAAACGGGAGAGGGGCTGGAGCAGGAAAAACAAGGAGGCAGCTTTTCCCTTTCTTTGGACGGCGATCCCCCCGCCCTGCCCAGCACAGACATTCCTGACACGGTGCCAGGGTGGACAGCAGGCAGCCCGCGGGTAGCGAGTGCACAGTCCCAGGCCGGGAGGAAACCTGCAGCTCCCTGCTAAGGGCGATACCAGGCTCTGACTCACCTGGCCAGCACAGCTCACACAGATCCAACAGGGGAACTGTCCTCAACAGAACCATCCCTGAACTCCACACGGAGCTGCACTGGGAACAGCTTGGCACTGGCTCTGCTCTGGGGTTGGTGTTTTGCATTTCTTCCAGTCCATAACCTGCACTAAACTCACACTGCTGACGCTGCAGCTCCAGTCACAGTGGCAGAGCATCCAGCCCACACCTCACGGACGTGCATCTCCTCTCCAAGCTCTTCTGCTTGCTGCCCCACAGTGCCCATGCACGGTGCTGTCCCTCCCCACAGCCCTCGCAGCTGGGGGCGGGCAGGGAGCTATGGGGACACAGAATCATGGGATCATTAAGATTGGAAAAAACATCTAAAATCATCAAGTTCAACAGCTCCCCCAGCACTGCCAAGCCCACTACTAACTCATGTCCCCAAGTGCCATATCCATACATCCATCTCTGAGGACTGTGACTCCACTAGTGACCCTTAGCAGCCTGTTCCAGGGCTTGACAATCCTCTCCATGAAGAAGTTTTTTCCTCAATACTGGTCAGGGGATGCATGTTTTTTCCCAGATGTGGCAGGAGTTCTTTGAGAATCAAAAAAAGCAACACCAAGGCTATATATGATTTAAAAAAACTGTAGTAAGGTCTGCTGGGGTTTACAGTTTTAATTGCTGATGGCTCTGCTGCAGCAAAAAACATCTTTTACCATACTGACCACCTCCTTGACCATATTCTGGGTAACGTTCTTGGCTAACAGTTTTAAACTGAAGGAGGGCTGATTCAGATTACCTGTAAGGAAGAAGATTTTACTTTGAGCATGGTGAGGCCCTGGCACAGGTTGCCCAGAGAAGCTGTGGCTGCTCTGTCCCTGGAAACGTTCAAGGCCGGATTGGACAGGGCTTGGGGCAACGTGGTCTAGTGGAAGATGTCCCTGCCCATGGCAGGGAGGTGGAACGAGCTGGCCTTTAAAGGTCCCTTCCAACCCAAACCATTCTGTGATTCTGTGATTCTCAAGATAAGAGACACAACCTGCAGACACAGTGTCCACCTACCATGTTCCAGGGACAGATCTGCCATAAAATGCCGAAGATTCCACCTGTTTCTAACAGGAATGCTTCACAGAGATGGTCCTAACCAGCTTCAAGTCAGCTGAGATGGTGGCAGTGGCAAACCTCATCCATTCCTCACTTGGTATCGCAGCATGAGGCAGGCACCCCGGGCAGGGCAGGGACCCTGGGCAGGGCAGGCAGGTTTCTCAGGCAGGGCAGGGATCCCAGGTAGGGAAGGGACCCCAGGCAGGCTCTGTCTCCGGGCCGGGGCTGCTCCTGGCAGATCTGGCTGCTCCACTTGGCTCAGCCAGGCTCTGCTCGCCCGCGGGCACAGAAGTGCTTGGGAACGGGGACCCAGGGTCCCGGGAACAGCAATCAGAGGAGGAAGCACCAGGCCCAGAACTCTTGCAGATGAGACAGGAAGGGATTACACATATCCCACCGCTCCAAACATGCGTCTCCCTTGAACAAAGCCGTTCCTGCCTCTGTGTGCAGCCGGGGCTGGGAACGGGCTCCCAGCTGCTCTGGGAACGCCAAGGATCACTTTCCTTTCCCACTGTCAGCACCTGCTTAGAGGTTACATCCTACGACCTTAAGGGTAACGCTGTATCACAGTTTTACTGCCCTGAGAAAGAGATGGGGATGATAAACCAGGGCGAAGCAGAGGAGCCCCATCCCCTCCTTCCCCCCCGCGATCCCTCCGTCTCCAGCGGACGCGCAGCCCGGGGTCTGTGCCGGGGAACCGCGTCCCTTGAGGGCAGACTGCGTGCACTCTCTCCCATCAAGCTGCAGAGCAAAGCAGGAAAAATATGAACATATATTTTTAGCAGCAGCAAATTATTTCTCTTACAGAAGGAATATTTCCATGCTGGGCTTTTTCCCTTCCCTTATCACAGATTGTATATTTAGAGCGTGAGAACTTTACCTCGCACAAACAAGGGCTGCCAGGCCCCATGCTCAGGCAGGGAGCCACTGCTGGCCTCTTGGACCTGCCCCTTCTTGGGACCAAAGCCCCCATCTTCTCTCCACAAGTGGGAACTGCCAAAGGGAGAGCTGCTTTTGGGATATGATGTGAAAAGGAAGGGAAAAGGCACTCCAGAGAGTTATCAATCAGCACGTTTGTGATCTCAGAGCTGCTGAGCTGTTGGAAACACGGGGCAGACCGTGAGCCCTGACACAGCCACCAGCAGCAGCACAGGCTTCACCGCTTCCCCCTGGCTGCAGGTGCACGAGGGATCCCAAGGGACGCCTGGAACGGTTGGGGACATCCCTAGGGCCATCTGGCTGCTAAAACACATTGCACTTGCCAGCAGAGTGTCTCACCCAAAGAGTGGCTTTACAGCCTGCCCTGCACAGATCCTGTGAATGGAAGGCCTCGAGTGTCCAAACCCCCTTCCTAACACACAGATGCATGTGCACAGAGTGGGGAGACAAATCACTGCAACCTCTGTTTTCACTTTGCTTTCCCATCCCTCTGGCATGCATGGCATCCCTCTGGCTGGGCAGTCCTGCCTGCCTCCCTGCCTTTCTTCCTGCCTCCCTGCCTGCTTCCCTGCCTGCTTCCCTCTTGCCTGGCCCTGCTGGGAGCTGCTCTCTGGAAGGGAAGCCGCAGCCAGCCGGTAGCTCTGGACTGCAGCTACGGAGGCTTCTCATTCCTAGAGAGGAGGCTGATTTCACAGCCCAACCGTGGCAAACATCTCTGTGATTTTTGGAGTTTGTCATGGATGAGCTGTCAGGAACTGCTGGAACCTTATGCCCTGCTCCACCAGGGAGTGAGACAGCATAGTTCCTCCTGGCCCATGGACCCAAACCTGTCCCGTGGCCCCTCTAACGCAAATTTAACGCATTTCAAACAAAAATGCATCAAATGCCATATTTCCACACCAAACATGGGGATTTCATGGTCTGGGTGACTTTCATGACATCAAGATTGATACAGACTCTTAATCATAGGTAACAGTTGCTGGATGCAGCCCCAGGATGAGGGCTGGGTGTCTTGGATGCCCATCTGGCTTTTCCCTCTCAACTTGGCCCTGTTTATTTTCCTCACATCTCGGCTTGGGCATCGCCCTCCCACTGACAACAACATGTCAAGCCATTGGGCTTCTTGCAAATCACAGCCTTGGACCTTCTGACCTGCCCTGAGACAACTCCAACAGCAGCATGGGAACAGAAGCAGATCTGACTACTCCAACACTCGTGGGCAGTGGCTGCAGTGCAGAGGCCAAGCCCTCAGTGAACTGTGCCCTGTGCCCGCAGCTCCCACAGTGGCCCAGGCAGATTTCAGTCATTTCAGAGAAGGAGTGATGCCCGCCAACTCAAGGTGGGGTGAGTTGCTTGCCATCAGACATCCAGAGTCTCATCATCAGGTTGCCAGTGCAACACAGAATCACAAAACCATTAAGGTTGGAAAGGCCCTCTAGGACCATCAACGCCAACTGTTCTCCCAGCACTGCCAAGGCACCACTAAACCATCGCCCCAAGTGCCACATCTACATGGCTTTTAAATCCCTCCAGGGATGGAGACTCCACCACCACCCTGGACAGCCTGTGGCAGTGTTGAACAACCTTTTCAGTGAAGAAACTTTCCCTAATATCCAATTTAAATCTCCCCTGGCACAACTGAAGGCTGTTTTGACTTGTCCTTATTGCTTGTTACTTGAGAGAAGAAACCTACCCCAATATCCTAAGGCTCATCCTTGCTGGAGCAGGCACTGCTGGCAGCAGTGTGGTGGTGGGCAGTGAAGCGAGGCCCAGGCTGTCAGTGAAGCCTGTCTCACAGGTCAAGTTTGGAATATTTATACATCTCCACCTGTAAACTGCTTTTCCTACTCTGTTCAGTGCAAACTTGAATGGTCAGGAAAAGAATGGCTTATCTGGCATGCTAGCATTCTCATTTTTAATCCACTTGATCCAACTTTCCACCAATTAAGGGATTTTTCCAGCCATGAGTTTTTCCATTGCTGCAAACGTGTCACCTCCAAACTCAGTCCCTTACCCCACGTGTCCTTGCTGTGGGAGCTGTCTCCAGAGATGTTCCCACCTGCTTGAGACCCAGGGTGGCAGCATAGGCAGGGCTCTGCCCTGTGCATCACCATGGCTCTCATGGCTCTTTTATTTCTGATAATGACATCTAAGTGTAGTTCAGAGAGCATCAGAGGAATTTCCACTCTTGGCAAATGAGCTGGGGCCATGGCAAGGCTCCGAGTCTCTCCCATTCCTAACCTGGAAAAGGGGAAGAGAGAGTAGAGCCAGCACAGCCAGCCTATGAACGCAGGTTCTCTCAGTCACCTCTAAGGGTTAACACAGGCTCAGTCCTCAAGAGACCACATGGATTCCTCTCCAGTTTTCCTCTCAGTAACCTGATCACAGCTTCTGAGCAGGGATCTCAGAGGCACTGGTCAGAGGAGTGCCTCCTCACAAAATTAAGGAATCATTAAAGCTGAAAAAGGTCTTTAAGATCATCAAGTCCAACCATCAACCTAGCACCACTACTATGTCCACCACTAAACCATGTCCTCAAGTACCACATCCACATGTTTTTTGAATACTCCATCTCATGTCCATATTTCCACCACCCTGCTGTGTCAGGGCCAGCTCCACACCCACAGCACAACTCTCCACATCATGGCCTGAGCCACCTCTGATCCCTTCACCTGGGGAGGCTCCAGCAGAGAAAACCTCCTTGAAGAGCTGAGTTCACCTTGTCTGTCCAGTGCCTCTGCAGAGCCAAAACCCTGTGGGGTGGAGGAGACCAACAGCTCATACTGAAAACCTCCCAGCCCCAAAGACAGGAGGAGGAAGCTCTCACCTCTAAGCTGGGACAAGCCTTCCTCACTTACTTCCTTCACACCCTCCTGGCTGCAGGCAGAAGAGTTAGATCAGCCCGGGCACAGTTCCTCTGAGAGGAACTGGTCATTCACTGCAAGGTCTGACAAGGCAAGAGCTCAGATGCAGGAGGTGGCATCTCCAGCTCCCTCCCAAAAAGAGCTCGAACTTCTGCCCTGGCTCATTCATAGACTTGGGCATCTCTGGAAAGGTGACGGATGAGTCTGGGGCTTGGGGGAGCTCCAATGACAGTGATCAGAAGGAACAGGTTGTAGTGGTGACCAGAGGGTTTGTCAGGGTTTGTCATTAGCCCCAGAAGCTACCCGGTGTAGGGAGCCAGTTTCTCTGGGAGAGGGTCAGCAGGCAGGAGGAAAAGCGAGCAGCAAAGGCCAGCTCTCTGCCAAGACTCGTTTCTCCCACGGCTGGGGCCAAGATCAGTTGCAGCGATATCAGCCCCACTGGTGTGTGGAGTTGGCTCATCTCTGCAGAACTGAGCTCTCTGGCAGGGAGCTGTGCGGGGCTGAGCCCGGGAGCTGAGCTACTCCATGTGAACCACCACGAGCTGGAATCCCACTGAAATCAGAGCACATTGGACACAGTGTTCAGAGCACAGCCGTCCTGCAACCGAGCTGGCAGTGGGCAGAACCAGCACTGGTGTCTCTCACATGCTCACCAAACACACAGAAAATGGTGCTCGGTGGCTCTTCCCAAAGGAGAGGCTCTCGGACAGCCCAGGAAACAGAGGATGGGCAGAGATAGGGACTGTCTGCTGCTGCAAGCCTGAGATTAACAGGGGAAAGTAGGAGGCTGGAAAACATTTGCATGTTTCTTATGACCTGGATTTCCAAGAAAAGTGGCTTGGAAAGGACCAACAGGCTAAACCTCAACCCCTGGCTTCATCCTGGAACAGGGATCTAGACAGTTTGGGCTCCCTACAGGCAGTGAGTGACCAGGCTGAGCCAGCAGGCAGGACTGTGGATGTGGGACTGGTGGCTGGCAGAGCAGTCCAGCACCAGGCAGGCATTTCAGGAACCAAGGAACCTCAGCTATTCCTGCCTCAACACTGTCATCCAGAAAAATGCTTCAAAGGGGGGCAGGGGGCGAAGCAAAAAGTGATAGCCAAAAGCGGACAGGAAAGTAGATGCCTGTTTGGGGCAGGGTTTGAATTGAAAACTCAGACAGTGGGTGTGTGAAAATGAGACTTCCAGGCAGATGCCTTCTCTCCTGTGTGACCAGGAACAATCCATCCCACATCAGGAGATGCATGTCCATGCACATCTCTCATCGAGTGTTTCCAAACCTGCTTTCTGCCCAGCATGGAGGGAAGGTCCATTTCATTGGCACTGCTCTTCCCTTGTTATCTTCTTATTGTGGTGTTATCACCCCAGGAACATTTTAGATGCTTGGGAAGGCAAACCCTGAGCATGTGCTCCAAGAGCCAGGAGGAGCAGCAAGTTTTCCCCTAGGGGCCATACTCCTGTGTTGCTGTGGTTACTACTGAGGGACACGAATGCAAGAGACCTGAAGCACCCAGAATCCCCCAAAGATTAAACCTGAAGGCTGGGTGAAGACTTCACCCACTGAGAAATAAAGAGAATATTTTTGCTGTCCAAGTCCCCCGTGCAGGCAGAGCTGGTGTGAAAACTCCTGGTGTGAAGGTGAAGACCCCAACCCATCCTGCCACCCCTGGCAGTGAGCTGTCACCTGTGGAGTGGTGGCACTGAGGAAGGGGCAGAGGCAGGCTGGGCACAGTGCTGAGGGAGGAGGATGAGGGCAGAGCTGCCATCCAGGGCTCTGCAATGCAGCTGCAGCCGACAGCTGCAACACAAAAACCATCTGCCTGTTTGGGGCTGCACGGGAGGGAGAGCAGCAGGAAGGGTTTCCACGATGAGAGGCTGAGAGGGAGGCAGAGTCTCCCATGAGACAGAGACCTGAGTCTGGGGGAGGTCCTCCCACGATAACCGTCTGTCCAAGGTTGAGGTTACCCGGGGCAGTGGAAGGAGGGGTCAAGTCCTCTGTGAAGGGTGTTCAGAAAGGATCAAGGCAGAGAAATTGAGGCATTAAGAGATAAGACACAGCCCCTGTAAAAACAGTCCCCAGCAGTTTGGGGGTGGGTTCCTTCTGCCCCCCAGCCTACAGGAGCCTCCAGTCAACTCCGAAGGGAGGGAAAAGCTTAATTCAACCTAAACCAAACAGCTGTGGGCAGCAGCACCTTGCACTGTGAATCTGGGGTTCATTTATGGACCGCTTAATTCCTCTGCATACAGTGATCTTTCCTTGCTCAGGATCTGTTGTTTCACTTATCCTGCCATGGCAGCAGTTTGATGGATGAATTTAAGGGTCATATCCAGTAGTTCACTCTGGATTCCCCCTGCTGCACCACTAGATCCTTGCTGACATGCAAGTTAGGAAAATCCCATGCAGTCTCCAGCACATGAGACCCCACAGGCCAGGCACCGAGGGACTATTCTCTTTCTGGAAGGATGAGAAACTCATTACCACCACAGATGGCCTGGCTCTTCCAGGCCTCTCGCCTCAAATGCCAGCCCCGCAAAGGCCACGGGCTTTATGAGATTACAGCTACTCGGAGTTTATGAGGTTACATAAAACATTTATGGTGGGTGCATTAGTAACACAGTGGCCTGTATTTACGGTTGGTGCCTGAGCAGGGCTGACCCCCAGGCTGAGCTGGAGCCCATGTGCTGGTATTTGGATGCCTTCCCTCGGCACAAACAGCTGGGCTCGGCCGAGCAGCCAAGGGCAGCTCAGATGTCGTCTCTCTGCTCCAGCACCACCCACGGGCTGCGGGACCCGCCGAGGGCCCAGCACCGCGAGCAGGAGGGACTGGCCACCAGGATGGGCCTCGCCGGATTTGTGGGAGGTGAGACCTCTGAGCCAGCGTGCCTGGCCTGTGGCCTTCTGAGCTCTCTCCTCCTCAGTGCTGCTCCCACCACTGTGCCTCTGGCCTCCAGCACCTTGCTTCACAAAGGACCTCCTTCAAGCAGAAGCAAAATCAAAGAGTGTGATGGGTAATAAGAGACATTTCCAAAGGCAAGGACCAGCTGCATGTTTGGGAGTGGGGAGGGGGTGACAGCAGGAGTCCCCAGGCACAGGGCAGGGTGTCTGCATAGTCCCCGTTCCCCTCAGGAAGGAGGAACAACCACAGGAAGAGAGGAAAACTCACTCAGACAAAAGATAAACAGACCAGTGAGATAGTGAAGCCAGAAGTTGCTAAATAACCTCAAATTGCTTCGGAAGGGACTCCAATGGAGCACTCCCTCTGGAAGGCAAGCAGGCAGATGTGCTGTCCCAGCACATCTGCTGCTGTGGCCCTGCTCTGCTCCCACACCACAGCCGGGGCTCCTGCAGCTCTTTTCCTCTCGGGAAGCCCTGGGCTGTCCTGGGTGTGAAAGCAGGAGTCAGCAACATAAAAAGGAGCAGCACTTGCTCTTCCCTCAGACCAAGCCTTGTTTGGGCTGGAGCCCTTGATGCCTCCCAGGAGCAGTAGGAACCGTCTCCCTGCGCTCCCACCGGCACCACACTGGGTGCTTGGAGGAGATGTGTGCATCCAGCTGAGCAGCAACACACTCTGAGCAAACCCCCTGTGCTGCAGCACTACTAAACCCAGCAGAGCCCAGTCCATAAATCCAGCCCCTGCCCCTGCGGAGAGTGCTTCATATGGCACGATCGGGAGATTTATGGAAGGGGCTGAAGTCCAGTTCCCCCAGGCCAAGGAAATAAATGAGGGAGAAAAATTAAAGCGATTGCTCAAACCCAAGGACCAGTAAGGAACAATCTGGGCTCTGTAGAGCAGGAAATGACACTCACTGAGCATCTGGGTGCACGTCAGGACAGATTAGGAGCCTGTCAGGAGCTTGACATTGGCTCTACAAGACGATTATGTGTGAGAAGTCTGCAGTGGGCTCTGGACACCAGAAGCACCATTCCAGGCACTGCAGCCCCAGAGCAGCTGCCACTGCCCTGCATTACACTGGTTCTTCTCTCTCCACTGAAGGTCCTCAAAAAATCACACCAGCCGAGATGTTGGGTTTGGCTGCAAACCAGGGCAGGTTTTCAAGTGCAGCACCTGCTGAAGGCCAGGGATGTGACCTCCCTGCTCAACCCACAAGGTGCCCGGCTGCCTCTGCTCCAGCCAGATCCAGCTGAGTTTGCAGGGTGAGGGGTAATCATCCTGCAGTACTCAAGCAGAAGTTTTGCGACCAGCTTTAATGGCTCTAACACTTCCTGAGTCTAGAGGTCTAGACATGCAAACACATTCAGATTCAGTGCTGTCCCAGTATTTTTGGATTAGGAGGGTTTACAAATAAACCCTTCACCTGCAGATAGGTACCTGAGCCCTCACCTTTCACCATGCAGAGATACAGCTATGTAGGAAGGTAATGCTGAGGCAGCCATGTGCTCTGGCAGCCCAGAACCCCCATGTCCTGGGCTTATATTACAGCGTGGGCAGTAGGTCAGGGGGGCCCTGGCCTTCTGCCCCACTCAGGTGAGACCTCACCTGTACAGCTGCCTCCAGCTCTGGAGTCCTCAGCACAGGAAATATGTGGAGCTGTTGGAACAAGACCAGAGGAGGCCACGGAGCCCCTCTGCTCTGGAGCCAGGCTGAGAGAGCTGGGGGTGCTCACCCGGAGAAGAGAAGGCTCCAGGGAGACCTGAGAGGCCCTTCCAGTGCCTAAAGGGGCTCCAAGAGAACTGGAGAGGGACTTGGGACAAGGGATGGAGGGACAGGACAAGGGGAATGGCTTCCAACTGCCAGAGGATAGACTGAGGTTAGATATAAGCAAAAAATTCCTCCCTGTGAGGATAGTGAGGCCCTGGCCCAGGTTGCCCAGAGAAGCTGTGGCTGCCCCTGGATCCCTGGAAGCGTCCAAGACCAGGTTGGACGGGGCTTGGAATAACCTGGGCTAGTGGAAGGTGTCCCCACCCATGGCAGGAGATGGAACGGGATAAACTTTAAGTTCCATTCCAATCCAAACCAGACTTGGATTCTATGATTCCTTTTACTGTTCTGTACTGTGGGGACTGGATACTGCCTGCAACAAGGATACAGCTTTTCTCTGCAGTAGAAAGGAGTCTCAGAAAGTTCAACCCAGCTGCTTTGCACTGTGATCTCTCTTCATGGTGTATCACAGATGCTGCCCCCCCATTTTCTGTGTGGAATTCCCTGCAAACTCCCAAATTCTTGCCTATAAACACATTTTGAGAGCAAGTAAGTCCACATTATGGTAACAGCCTAATGCTTTCAACTTCCAGGCTTCAATCCTGCTGGCTGAGCTCTTTGCTCACACTCCAGTAGTTTAGCAAGTCTAACACCAGGAAAATCCTCCTGGGGAGATGACACTTGGATGCTTAGCCTTGGCAAATCCTGAAGAGCTGTGGTAGACTTGCAAGTCGTTTATC
Organism: Chiroxiphia lanceolata; assembly: GCF_009829145.1. NCBI lineage: Eukaryota > Metazoa > Chordata > Aves > Passeriformes > Pipridae > Chiroxiphia > Chiroxiphia lanceolata. Next base: position 11,181,317 of record NC_045657.1, on the reverse strand, counting down.
ACAGACTTGTGATAAAATCTCTCTTAAAATTTTTTCTGAAATGTAAGAACATATGAACTGATTTCAGCACAGAGACAGGCACCTGGACCTTCTCATCAAGGTAAAGGACCCTCTAACCCAAACATCTCAAAGCACTGAGTAGGTCACAAAGGCTCTCCAAAAACCTGGTGGAGAGAGCTAGGGACCTGCAGCAGGTCACTCTCATCCCCATGTGCCTCAGGGCTGGTGGAAGTGGCCCTGGAGACATCTGTGTCTCTTCCAGGAGCTTACACCACTTGTCTAGTTATTTGGAGTCCAAAATTGGGGGACATAAATGTCACCACACAGATCCTCAAGTTTACATTCAATATCAAAGCCTCTGCACTAACTTCAAAAGAATCTTAGATGGACCACAGGAGAGAAACATTTCATGTAAGCACTCACAGCCATTTTCTTATTCAGATCAAACTCATATCAATCCTATATTGATTCCAGGGATGCCCCAAAGTCCTTTCTAACCTTTGCTGTTGAAGCACTCCAATTAGTTTTCCTCTTTTAGTTGTTCAAGACTTTTGAGGATAAGTACACTGAGGTCATCAGTAAAACAGGCAAATGTTTTACACCTTTATGTGGGCTGAACTATGTTACTGGGGTGGGACACCCTGCCGGGGTGGCTGTGGGCTGGAGGAGCTGTGCTTGGCCCCAGTGGCCTGTGAGGGGCAATGCGAGCCCTTTGTCTTGTCTGCCAGTGCGCAGTGCTGAGGTATCTGGTGGGACACCACAAAAATCCAAAGTGACAATTCAGATAAAGACAGTGAAGTGATAGATAATGGGAAAACAACCCCAACTCTGGAGAGGTAACATATGGGGAGCTGGCTGTCCCACCTGGGAAACAGGGCTGGACACTTACAGTGACCTCAGAGTACAATCTGCCTATAAAGGTGCCATGACTGAACACACCAACTGTTCTGATTTATAATAAACATAGAGGCTATCAAAAGCCTGTCCAATTTTAAGTGCTCTAAAAATATTTTAAAGTTTTCTATGATAGTGTAAACTCTCCCTGGAAACATCTATTCTTTGTGCCAACCTGCTCTCTCCTGTCCCACCCTGAAACCAGTGTGTCCCATTTGCCTCTCCCAGTGAGGAGATCCACTCACAAACCCATTCTCAGCAATGCAGTGGCTGGCACATGAATTTAAGGATGTAGTGAGGCAGGTCCCTAAAAGCCTCCTCGTGCTGGGGAGGGCTCTGCCCCATCTCCTAGAGTACACCACAACTCTGTTGAAACATTATCCAGCATTTGATAAGCCTCAAATTAAAAAATAAAAGCAGAAGAAAATAAGGAAGCATCCCAATATCTGTCATAAAGCAATAATTGATTGTGCAATCAATGGATGAAGCTTGGGGAAACAACTTGGGTATGTGACAACTGTAGAGGAGAAAAGTTTGTCTGCGAACAGTCCCACTGGCTGAGAACGTTCTCATGCCTCAGCAGGGATGGGAATGAGACTCAGCACAGCTCACAACTGCCATCACTGCTTTGCTTCCTAAACTTCACTTTCTTTTATTTGGAAAAATAACTACGAAATTAAAGCAAGCAAATAAAACAAACAAAACAAACCATCCTTGTCTTAGAAAAATCCCAACGTCATGCTGAAGTGAGATAAGAAACGATGAAGAAGTTATTGTACTGCTGTGGAGTTGTAAGTATTACACAGCAAGAAAAACAAATGCTCTCTCTTGGATGGGAAAAACCTTTTCTTCTCAGTTGGAGAAAGAAAAACACAAAGCGGCTCAACTGCATCCCCAAAATTGTGCAATTTACTTTGCATATTTGGCAGCAAAAGTAGAAGAAGCAGTTTATAATCCAGGGTTTTCATGCAAATGACAGGTTCTTGGTTCTTGAAGGAGCACTTCATTTTGGTACGCTTTTTTTAATTAACACTCTCACAGTATGTTAGAATTAAAGGAACACCACCAGCAAAAAACTCACTGAGTGAGCATTTTCCATGCCTGGTGCCCCAGCAATCCCTGGACTGCCTGTAATTGAGGGCAGATCAGGGAACCAGCAACTCCCTGGATGGTTTGGGGTTTATATGGATAACTGCAGCATTTTCTGTACAGCCAGTCTCCCCACGTACCTTGGCTGGGCAGCTCCTCCCTTCACAGAGCAACAGGAGACAAGACTTGAAGGATCAGGAGCAGACAGCAATCCACAATCCATCTGAAGGCTGTGGATGTGCAATATCTGGGATTTGCTTTTTTTTCTTTAGAAGGAAATTGCTGTAAATTTCATTATTTTAAAATGTTAATCCAAACTGCAATAAGGTGGAAATTATGTATAAAACAACCCCAAAAGCTCCTTTTTCTGCCCCCAAGAGTTGGTTCTGTGCTTCAAGATATAGAACAGCTGGTGTGAAACACATCTAGGACTGAAAAGGGCTCTGCCTGCCTTCCAAAACAGTTCAAAATTTGTGAGACTATCCCAAAGAAGGTAGTTTTTCAGGAAGGAGCCATAAAAGGGCAGGTCCCAAAGCATCTATGAGGACAGCAAAGGGAACCAACTCTGCTGCCTCCAGAAAGGAAGGGGGAAAAAAACCACAACAGAAGTGAAACTGACAATTTTTAAGTGCTGGGGACAGAGTCCTATGACTAGGCAGAGTCCTGTGTCACACTAAAGGTGTGGGAAAGTGCTGAAGCGTTGGTTACACTTGCATTGCTGGCTTCAAAAATAGCCTGAGAACCAAACCATGACTTCATAGCTGAGACAGCTCCCCTGTGAGCCCTGCCAGGAGGGTCTGCAGCCCCGCACCCCCAGACCTGCCAGGGCACCGGGACCTGCCCCTGTTCCCGCCTGCGGAACTGCCCTGAGTGCACTCTGGCTCAAACCCCGGGCTTGAGCGCCTGGCTGGAATTATATGGGAATTTAAGCTTAGAGTTAAACCTTGGAGCCATCCCGGTGAGTGAGGCATTTTCCAATTATCTCATCCGGCGTATCCAGTCGCTGCGCTGACTTTATAAACTAAATGAAACCGCACACAAATTACACTGACACTAAGAACAACATTGCACAGGGCTGCCCTTTGCTGTGCTCTCCAGGTTTGTTCTGTTTACAACTCTGCTAACAGCCCTCATCTCCCCACATTACTCAGGCTCCAACACGAGATGTAAACAGGCAAAAATTTGGCTATTGGTTCTGAGGGCATGATTTTTTTAATGAGTTCTGATGGGGATAATGAGAACAAATCAGATTATTTTTCAGAATTGTCTGAGCTGCTGGAGCAGCATGTGCCCTGTCAGAGAACAGCCCAAGTGTCTCGGGAGGTGCTGCACGTCCCTCTGTCCTGGTGCAGCACGTGCTGAGTCTGGCTGAGCTCACAGCTCTGTGCCATGGGAGGACACAGGTTTTCAACCCATAGATATCTTCCTACATGGCTGGAGCTCACCAATGTCCCACCTGGATGGAGCCCACCAGAGCATCATGAACAGCATGAGGGGAAGCAGGACCTTGCCAGGCACAGCCCTCGGTCCTGGTGGGACCCAGCTCCACCTCCCCTCTGTGCGGAGCTCGGCTCAGCCACAAGCACAGGAGACACCTTGTACCAAACAAGAGCCACACCTGTGCCAGGCCAGCACAGACTGCAATGAACAGCAGCCATCACCAAAGGAAAGACCAGAAATCTCCAAAAAACATAACAAATGTCACAACTCCCTGCACAAATCAGCTGGGCTGAGCCTCTCTGCACTCACTGTCAGAATCATGGAATTCCAGAATGGTTTGGGTTGGAAGGACCTTAAAGATCATTTTGTTCCAACTACCCTGCCATGGGCAGGGGCAACTTCCACCAGACCAGGCTGCTCAAAGCCCCAGAGCCCCGTCCAACCTGGCCTTGGACATTTCCAGGGATGGGGCAGCCACAACTTCTCTGGGTAATCTGTGCCAGGGCCTCCCCACCCTCACAGCCAACAATTCCTTCCCATTATCCCATCTGACTCTGCCCTTTGTCAGTGTGAAGCCATTCCCCCTTGTCCTGTCACTCCATACCTTTGTCCAGTGTCCCTCTCCAGCTCTCCTGTAGGCACCATGGAGGCACAAGAAACCTCTTCAGAAGCACTGGCTTTGTGCTGTGGTGGAAGGAAGGTGGAAGGAAGGGAGTCCCATCCATTCAGCAACCATGCCTGTTGCACCCTTGTGTCCCACTCACCCTGACAGAGCAGGTGGCTACACTACACTTCTGGGTCACAGCAGCTCCCCTCTCCATGGTTCTGCTGGAAGGGAGTGCTCCCCAATGCTGTTTTAATGCTCCGTGGGCTCACCAGCCCTGGGGAGCCTTCCCCTGCCCTGCAGCCGTGGCAGCGAGAGCTGCACAGCACCTCAGGGGCAAATGGAGAGACACAATCCCCAAAACACAAAGTTCATATGGCTCTGCTCCCATCTGCTGTGTGCCATCCTGGCCACAGGTGCGGGAGACGCTCCACACAGACCAGTCAAAGTTACACTGCAAACTGGGCATCCCTGCAGGGGACAGCAGCACTGGCACTTTGCCACCTACATGTCACTGCTTGCACTGACACCTGCACTCACAGTGGACTGCAAGTGGAGGGGGACTTAACAGACAGCCAGAACATCCATAAATGTATGCATGCAAAAAATGGCAAGAAAATGTCAAACCAGACGCATCCATCAGCTTCAGATACTGCCACGCAGTTCAGCTACACTGTGTTACAGTCAGGTCATACCCAATGTCCCCAGGCTGTTTCTATGTGAGCAAAGTGACAATCACACTTCAGAAAAGAGAAGAGTGAAGGAACTATTGGCTCTGCCCCTGAGGATGCTCTGTCCTCGAGGTTTCTCTGATCTCTGAATGCCCAGGTTCATATCAATCCTTTTCCCCTTTTGTGTCAGCTCAGGGTTTCCTTTCCCCCCAGCCCAGCACACCCTGCTCCCAACATTCCTGCTGACACAGCTGTTTGTTGGCTGATGTGGTAAGTGAGCTGTTTGTGTTGCACGCAGCACTGCAAAAAGACAAATTATTTGCACTCCATTTTTTTTTTTTTTAAAGCTTTTCTTTGCATGACTCAAGTAGCTAAATGCAGTTTGACTTTTTCCTGTGGCTTTGGCTGCCTGGTGGCAGTGAGCACCTGCTCATCACACCACCACCTTCAAAGGTATGTTTCTAAAATGGTTTTGAAAAATAAGTCTTTAAAAGCTCAAAAAAACCCAAACAGCATTTCCTCTTCAGAAGAGAGACACATGAATTCGTAGCCAGACAGCTCAAGGCTGGCCAGCAGCATGTGTTCAGGTTCTGGGGGCCCACAGATGTCAACTGCCTTTGGTCTCCCTCTGTCTGAAAGGGAAGAGCATGAGAGAAGATGGCCATACTGGTGTCATCTGAACCCCACGGGTCAGAGCACCACGGGGACAGCACAGAGGGGCTGGTGAGCACAGACACTATTGGACAGCTCTCACAGTGCTTTCAGCACTTCATTGTTTTAGGGTTTTCCACTGGTCAGATTATGTGACCAATACATCTGTTCTTGAACAAGCAGCAGTCACAAGTATTGAGGCCATGTTGCTGAGAACTCAGCTGCGCTGGGCAGGGCACAACTCAAGGATGAAGGACCAACCACCGCCTCCCTAAGATCCTGCTCTATGGTGAACTTGCCACTGGCTGCCGCACGAGAGGAGCCCCGAAGAAAAGATACAAGGACTCCCTGAAACAACATCTCAGCCTTGGCCATATTGATCACCATAACTGGTCTACTCTGGCCTCAAATCGGGAGACCTGGAGACACACCATCTATAACGCAGCTGACGCCTTTGAGAACGCAGCAGGATCACCCCTGAGGAGAAAAGACAACGCAGAAAGAATCGTGTCTTGCAGAATATACCACCTAAGGAGTCTTTCTGCTGTGCCTTTTGCAACTGGACATGCCTATCTGGTATTGGCATTTTCAGCCACCAATGCGCTTGCAACAAACGTGGGTAGAGCCCTTCCCAAATCTTCGTTCACGAAGCCCAGCCATGATGATGATGACGTTTTAGGGTTTACCTGCTGCTGGTGGTGACAGTCTGGGTGATATGAAGAGGAACAAGTGTCCTTCCCAGACCGACACCTCCATCCCTTCGGGCTGGGGGCTCCTGGAGCTCAGGAGCTGGATGCTGTATTTTTCCTGGCATGTAAGAGATGGTTCCAAAGGTTGTGAGTTCCCTTCCGCTGTCACCTTCATCTCTGGATCTTGCTTTCCCAAGATGTCCAAACTTGGAATCGAGCGCTGCCTGACATTTAACACATGGCACTCAGAATGAGGAAGGGGGATGAACAGCAGGTCACTCTTTTTCCAGTGATCTCATCACTATGGTTAAAAAGAGGGAACTCAGAGAAACTTTGCGATCTAATACATAGAAATCCCTATATTCCTTAGAAACAGGGTTTCCAAATTCATGTGCAGTGGTACACATCATTTACCTGTACAGATGCCATGACTTGTTGCTCAAATCAGGTCTCTGCATTCAGAAATTCCTTGCTAATCAGAGTGTCTGTTCATGTGTGTATTCAAATTCCCAGTGCGTGTTTGCACTTGCCACAGTAACTACCTGCAGGAATCAGGCACACCTTGTTTGTACACCCTAACCCAGACAGTTGCGTATTTGCCACGACTGTGCAGTCCAGAGAGCATTTATGAATGAATTAAACCACTTAGCAGTATCAAATACTTGGGGAAAGGATAGGCAAGAAGCAGCTCTGCTTTGTATCACTTCAGATTGAAAATACAGAGGATTGACATCTTCCAGCCTCGCCTCAGCACATGCTGTTTAGCCTTTTTTCCTTAAGGATGCTAAATGGACTCCTGTCCCTCCAGAGCTGTCAGAATACAGTACCTACAGTGCAGGAGTTAAACAGGAAACTGCCTGCATGCACTGACCTAAATTGACCTAATTCTAGTGTCATAATTCTCCAAGCTAACTATTGCCAGCATTGCTTCCACGTATCCAGCTCATTCCAAAAGGCTACTCTGCCTTCTCAGCCAGAAATCCTTCTGAGAGTCACTCACTGAAATTCCAGATCATTTAATTTCAAAACCAATTAAATGCAAATAGAGGAATTTCTACAACCAGGGGTGTACAGGATGTACAGGAATGATCTGTAATTCACCACCACTGATCATGCCCCAGAAAAGGATGTGAAGGACTTTCTAAGAGGGAAAAAAGTTCCATCAAGATAAATTTGCTTCCTTTTTTCCTTCTTTTATCTAAGGAAAGCACCTAGCACAAACACAGGGTCTTCAGTTGAGAGCAGGGGAATTTAGAGTGTATTTCCAGCTTCATGTTAGACAAAAGGTTGGGGACCTTTCAGCCACTGCCAGTGAAAATCTCTGTGGTGACATAACAAAGGCAGTTTGAGAGCTGTTGGTGACACAGGAGGAGCCCAGTTTGTGTCCCAAACAGCTCGATTGAAACCAGCAGATTTGTTCCTTTCCTGGCTATGGCCAACAGTGAGCCTGGTGTGACCTCAGGTAGAGGGCAGGATTTTTCACAAAATACTTCTATCTTAAGAACCCAGACCCACGTGTTTCACTTTCCTGAGCACCACAGCTCACATCAAGCTCATCTGCATCCCCCAAACCTCAGTGCCTCTGGGCTGCCCCCACAACCCTGCTCCAGAGCTCTACTGGAATTCAAACCTGATGAATTCAGCCCAAATATTTTGGATTTTCAAAAGCAACCAGGAAAGCTTCATGATCTGGTGAGAGCTGACTTACATCCACTATCCTAAAGGCTGGCTGCTTTGCTAAATCTCGCCCTTGTTCCGGAGGAAGGTGACCTCTTCCCAAAAGAGAGTTGGGACCTGGGCCAGTGCCAAGGATGGAGATCAGATGTTGTTGTGATGGTGGTTCCCAGCTCCTCTCCTGCAGAAAGGTGTTGGAAAGGGAGAGAGAGAATTGATGGCAAGACAGAGCAGGGTCTTATGTGGTGGGTTTGGGGCAGCTCTTCCTGCTGCAGCATCAGCATTCCCACCTGCGAGACCTCTGGGAATTGTGCTTTGGCCTATACTGGTGCAGCAGCACTTTGAGCTTTCCTGGGTGGGCAGGCACTTGTATTACTTGGGGACAAATGTCTGTAGATTATTTAACTCAAATGATCAAATACACTTCACATAGTATTTTCCATATTCCCCATGTGAATCCTCCTGCCAATTAGTGGCAGATAACTTCTGGAAAAACAGATTTTAAACTTTGGGGCTAAACCCGAGGTAAACTGTATTAGCTCTGAAATTAGAGGTTTTCTACCCAGCAGGACAGCTTTTTTTTCACACTGGTTTTACACAAGCACAACAGGGACCTGTGCTACAGAGTCGGCCTCACATTCAGTGAGAAGAGCCTAAACCCAGTATTTGTGTACAGAGGCAGTTTGGTTTTTCTGTGTAACACAGAGGGCTACTGCCACATGCCTGTGCTTTCATGCATATTTTTCCTGAATGTTTTGCAGTCTTCTTTCCTATTTTGATAAAAGAAAGTTACTTTCAAAAGTAAAGGCTTCTAATTTCGGGTGATCTAAACAGATGTGACTTGACAAAGGGGTCCATTGTAGGGCCATGTTAGTGCTTTATTTTTTAACGATGAAGGCTTTGGTTGTTTGTTATGGTGAGAAATAGTTTCCCCTCCAGATAGCCCCTTGAGAAATTCATGAGAGAAAATCCAGACTGTGAAAAGTATGGCTTGTGAGGAATTTGAAACAACATGACAAGGGAAGCAAATCATCGTGAAAATCCTATTAGAGAAAGCCTGGGCTCATGACCATCTCCAACCCCCGCTCCAGGTGAGCTGTCTGGCTGTCATCTGCACCATGACTGTCCCCAGGAATCACAACCATCATTCAGCCTTTCTGTCTTTCTGGAGACCCACAAAGCAAGGCTGAACTTGCCCAGAGGAGGCTGATCTGAGTCAAAGACAAAACAACGCATGAAAGAGTGAATCCACGGGTCAAGGTAAGGAGGGAAGAACTGGCAGCAGAACCCGCTGCCATTGCGCAACTCCAGCTAATCAGACACAGATACAGATGCAAACCACCCGTGAATGCTGCAGAGAAGTTTACATTTCAGATGGGTTTCAGAGCTGTCGGGGATGGCTTCGCACGCAAAGCTGATTTCTCCAGCGTACAGCTCCAGAGAGGGGTAACCCGTGTAGTGCCTCTGAAAAGCTCCAGTTTCTAAACCTTGGTCAGGTTTGTTCCCCTTCCTCCCAGGCTTCTTTCCATGCACATGTTGAAGTGCTCTGGCCTACTGTAATTCAAACACAGTTCAATAAATTTCGGTTCTCATTTAAGACTTCATATTTGAAAATAGCAGAATAGCTTGGGTTCATGTCAGAACAGTTTTAAGGCCTCCAGCATCAAAAATAATCTGTCGTAAATCTAAAAATACCAGCTTTTCAGAGAGGGATGTGAGGTGCCAAGAGATTTCACACATATAAACAATTGGGAGACTGGGCTTCAAGCTCCATTTGCTTTTTTTCCATGGTTACCTAACGCTGAACCCAGCAATCTGAGCCGAATCACCTCGAGGGGTTTTTACTAACTCTCCCTCTGAAGCAGGGGCTCATATCCCTTAGTGGAGCCCACATTTCCCTGCCTGCTGCAGAGGTGATTCTAACGGCAGGATCACCATCCAGAACAGCACACTCCAAGCTTTTGCATGGTACCTTTCAGGAGCTGCCCCACAGCCATGGCTGGGTCTGCTCCTCGCTGCACCGGGAGAGGTGATCTTGGCACACAGCATGGGCACAATGAATCCACAAAACTGCAGGAAATTGGCCAATTATCCAGCCCTGACTTTTAGTAGAAACCATACAAAGGGATTTTTATGGTTGAGAAGATCGCAGGAAAGGAGGGAGAGGCTACTCTCAGGGAAAATGAACATCGAGGTGAACTACAATCGAGTATTTATGACTGTCCTCTGAAAGACTCTTCTTAGTCCAGCTTAAAAATAGTGACTGAATGTCAGGATTATTTGAGAGAACTTGTTAAAATAAGCAAAAAAATAGTTGATGGGTAAAACTGACAATGCTCCTAAATCACAGCAGCTTTGCATGGTGTAAGGACTTGTGTCCTTGCACGCCACGGAGCCACAGCAGGGACTAGGGCAGGAGTGGTGGGCTCATCTCCAGGCACCAGCTTGTCCCCCTCACCCACATTCCTTTAGGACCACTGGCCATGGGACTCAGTGTCCATCAACCCTCAACACACGGATTTAGAGCGGAGCAGAACGTGTCAAAATCATACGAAAGGGATGGAGAGGAGGAGGCACAGCCCTGGCAGCCAGCAAAGATACCCTGGCCCTGCGCAGACAGGCCCTCATTTACATTGCTGCTGGGCTGAAAAAATTATCAAAAAATACCATTGAAAAATTCCTTTTCCTGTCTGATATTGTAAACACAAATTCAGCACAGGAGACTCCACGGGATAAGATGGTTTTGATGACTTCCAGTCGCATATACACACTGTAGACTCGCTTCCCAAACAGCCCATTATCACTGTCCAGACAGTTCATTTATTTGCTGGGAATTCTCATTTAAAAAAACTAATCAGGCAGGATTTATTTCCCTCTGATAAGGCTCAGGAGGGCACTGCGAAGGGTCTGGCTCCTGCCAGTTGTCAGGTTCCTTGTCTAGCAGGTAATGTCAGACTGACAGTGCGGCAGGTCTCTGACACATCCCGCAGCCCCTGTGTCCTGGACGTCTGTCCCTGGCAAGTGGGGCTCTGCCATCCACATTCCCACAGGACATGAGACTGACCATATCACTGCCTTGGTTTCTCTGGCAGTAAAAGTGGGATCTTCCAGCCAAGCAGTCAAAAGGATGCAAAGGTGAGAGTCCACTGTTGTGAGGAACTGTCAGAGGCCTTAACTGAACGCAGCATCACATCTGCCCAGAGCAGCTGGAGCTGCCATAGTAGACAGGATTTTGGGACAGCAGATTAGGGTTTGTACAGCCAAACTACAGCCCTTGTTCCCTGTGCTGTCCCAACGATGATGTGATCCTGTGGGAAGCGGGTCCAGGACCCTGCTTGCAGGGCTCAGCCCACTCTTGCTTGGGAAGGAGCAGTAGTGAGGGAGGCAGAGATCCCCAACGCAGGGCCCAGATTCACGGAGAGTTGAGATCAGCATTGGCAGATGTACCTTCCCCAGGGCTCCAAAATCTCTGTCAGCAAACAGAAAGCAACTGGAAGGGGAAAAAAAAGGCTAAAAGAAAGCCTGCATTTGAAATATGCTTTGTTTTCTTTTAAAAAATCCAGGATCCCATCCAGCTTGAAAGAGGAGGTGAGCGCTGAAACAAGCTCTTTGGTTTTTGCATTAGTTCAAGAAGAAAACACTTCTTAAAGTATATTCCTCTGAGGTTCTGATACTGCCTCTAAGCCCCACTTTTGGCAGGGAGGGAGCAGGTCACACAGGTACTGCTCTCATCTCTGGCCCACAGCCCCTCTCCTTAACCCTTCCTAGCCTGCATGGGGGTCTTCCCCCACCATACCCTCTCCTGTGGCATTCTCCATCTGGCATTACAGCCCTGGCACAGAGGCTGAAGGAGCTGCCAACCTTGCCTGGGGGACACCTCTCTCTGCCTAAGGGGTTGGGAGCCCCTCTGTCCTCCCAGGGAACTGGGGCCCTTTGAACACACAGCAATAATGGTCTCACAGGGAGGTCAGGGTGAATCCGGGGCTTTGTGGGGTAGCGATACCCCATCACCACCAGCGAGGACAGGAGAATGGAGCCCTGCAGAGGCTTTGAGACTGAGGCTTTTTGTGTCATGGGGACAGGGTCCTGGTGTGCCCACAGCCCTCGGAGCAGAGCGTGGCAGTGATGGCCAGGTGGGACAACAGCTCACGTCTTCATCTCCTTCCACTGTCCTCCAAGGCAGAGCCAGCCAGCACCCAGCCCATGCCAGGGTCTCCAGGGTTGAGCTTGGAGCTCCATCAGCATGCTCAGTGCCCCTGGCAGCTCTCCCCTCATATCTGCAGCTCTCTGAAAACAGGAAAGAGCCCCCCACACTCAGAAAACCACCAAAGAGGTTGTCCAGAGAAGCTGTGGCTGCCCCATCCCTTGGACGGGGCTTGGAGCAACCTGGGCTAGTGGAAGGTGTCCCTGCCCTGGCAGATGAGCTTTAATGTCCCTTCCAACCCAAACCATTCTGTGATTCTGTGAAAGAGCAGCTGAGAACTTTCCTCAGTCCTGGCAGGGTCTGAAGCCCTCAAGTGAAGTGCTGCCCTTTACCAGCCTGGGCTTCCAGTGCTCCCCAAAAATGCCCAAGTGGTTAATTCCCATCTGTGGACCACCCAGGGCTGGTGCTCTCTGCCCAGAGCACACGGATGCCGGTTTCACCTGCCATCATGCAGACAGGGCAGGTGGCTGTGCCTGGCACCAGGGAAGGGCTCACTGCTGTAATTCCTCAAGACACAAACTGACTCCCCATTTTCTCTTGGCTTCACTGGTCGTGCAGGTTGAAGTGTGGAAGAGTGAGTGCCAAGTGTTATGGTGTGAAGCCATTTTCCATTTAAAGCTCTTGTTTTTCATGGCTTATAAGTTCCCGCTCTCCACCTCCATTCCTTTGGGTTGGGATTTGTCATGCTTGTTCTTAACCCAGGGGAGAATTTCTTTAGGAAAGTTCAATGGTATAAGTAGCAGCAATTCCTCATCTGGCTTTCATCATGGAAGATAACAGATATTCACAGAAACTCACTGTCTCTGCAGCAGCAGAGAGGATTTCTGCTCTCAGCCCAACACAAACCCAATCCCACATGCTCCAGGGTTTTCCAGGGGCAAATCCAGCGGCAATTCCTGTACTCAGACACAAACACCCACCCAAACACAAGCATGGACTGCAGTCCACAGGTCTGTTTTGCAGATGGCTGAGCACAAGGGTGTCATCAGCAGCAGCTGTTTGAGACATTTTCCAGATGTATCCGGGGTGCAAGAATGAATTCTTAAACCCGTAAAACCCCAATTCCTGTACCTGCCCAGGGAAACACCCTTGGGGGTGTTTGTGGATGAAAAGCTCAACATGCCCCCAGCTGTGGGCATTGACAGCCCAGGAACCCCCCCATCCTGGGCTCATCCCGCAGCGTGGGCAGCAGGTCGGGGGGGATTCTGGCCCTCTGCCCCACTCAGGAGAGACCTCATCTGAACTGCTGCCTCCAGCTCTGGAGTCCTCAGCTGTTGGAACAAGGCCAGAGGAGGCCACAGAGATGCTCCGAGGGCTGGAGCCCCTCTGCTCTGGAGCCCAGGCGGGGAGAGCTGGGGGGGTTCACCTGGAGAAGAGAAGGCTCCAGGGAGACCTGAGAACCCCTTCCAGTGTCTAAAGGGGCTCCAGGAGAGCTGGAGAGGGACTTGGGACAAGGGTCTGGAGGGACAGGACAAGGGGGAATGGCTTCCCACTGCCAGAGGGCAGGGTTAGATGGGACACTGGGAAGGAATTCCTGGCTGTGAGGGTGGTGGGGCCCTGGCACAGGTTGCCCAGAGAAGCTGTGGCTGCCCCTGGATCCCTGGAAGTGTCCAAGGTCAGGTTAGACAGGGCTTGGAGCAATCTGGGATAGTGGAAGATGTCCCCCTGTGGCAAGGGGTGGAACGGGATGATCTTTAAGGTCTCCTCTAACCCAAGCCAGTCTGGATTCTACAATTTATAACCAGAGCCAGCTCCACTCCCCACACTCATGCCAACTGCCCATGCACCCTGTGCCCGTGTCAGCTCCCATTCAGCGGGAGAAGAAATAAAATGCCCTGCTTTTTAATAAAAAAAAAGGAGGAGGGATCTTATATGCAAGGAACTGATGTGTTGTGATTGAAATTTCAAATGAGCAAATGCCAAATGTGCCAAGCCCAGGGTCCCACTCTGTCCCATCCACACCCCATGTGTCCTACTTTCCAGACTGCTGTAAAGTGAGGTAGAAATGGGTTTCATCAGCTTCCATGGAAAATTCAACTTTGAACATCACGATTTTGTTTAGCTTAAATATCAACCATAATATTTATATTAATGCTACTTATTCTAATTTATTTTCATTTAAACACATGCACAGCAGTAAAATAAAATAAAGTCGTGTTAGGCTATTTTAAAAACAAAAACCACAGAGCAGACAAGGAAGATAGAGAACAGCTTTCCTGTGGAGAGATGGCTGAGGGTCACCAGCCATTGACACAAGAAACAGAAATTGGTTTCTCCACCAAGGAACGATAAAAAGGCCTTTACACACTGTGATGAGGAGTTGTGAAGGCAGAGCAGGGTGAACTCTACAAGAAGGAACAATTCCTCACTCTTCCACTTGAGCACAAAAAAGAAACATAAAACCCACAACTCTGTCTTGGTTCTGCAGGAAAAGGTCTTTTTCATGACTTGAAAGAGCATATTGCTTTTTCAGATCCTTTAATTTATTTACCAAACACTGAATCTCCCCATAGATTTAAGGTTAATCACATCATTTTGCTTGGATAAGTCCTCGTTCTGCTGTCACACACCCGAGCTGTCCCAGTGACTAATCACGCTCAGTGTGTCATTCCCCAGGAGCCAGCCAGCCCCTGACTCTTCCCACCGGGAGCTGAAAGGGCTGATCTCAGAAGAAGCAGACAAAAATAAATGCCCACGGCTGCCAACAGCAATAACTTAAACCTTGCAAGGGCTGTGCCAGCCCCGGTGGGGCTCAGAGGGGAAACACAGCCAAGGTTCCCAGCAGCAGCATGGTACTGTCAGGTCAGGTAAAGCAGAGAATGAATGGGAAATGGTCCAATATTGGGTAAAATGGTCCTTTTTAAAGAAAACATCAAATCATTGTCAAAAGGCAAGTTCCACTTTCTGTCCTCTTATGCAAACCTCCTCCTGCCCTGATGCTTCCAGCTCCACCAGCACTGGGGGTGCACATGGCAGGTCACCCAGGGTTAGGGTGTGGGGGCTCAGTGCATCCCATCACAACCGGGGTGGCTTCATCCCACACTCCTCCTTGGCTGCCAGGCATGGGTGGGAAGACAAAGCTGAGGGGTGTTCTGCTCTGGAGGAAATCTCCAGAATACCAACACAACTGGTAAATGCTTTTAAAACACTGTCATGCTCCTATAATGACTGTGGTACCCAAATGGAAATGACCTTCCTCCTCAGGAGGAGGAATTACCCTGGCCATGGACAGAAGCTCCCTGCTTTGAGCTCCCCAGTGAGCTGAGGTCCTTGTAGAGACCAGCCTTGGGTATCACGGCTGAACCACTACAAACCAACACTAGAAACAAGCTCTGGCCTCTTCAATCTGCATGTTCCACAGCAACATCCTGAGCAGAGAAAAACTGAGGCGTAAATGGAACTCAGAAGTTCTTGGTAAATAAAAATGTTATTATTTAACAGCTAAAAATGCATGTCCACAGGCTGTAAAGTCAAAGAACACACTCAACCTCACGGTCATGGACACAGGGCCACTGTATCCCCAGGTGCTGGGCTGATGGTGAGCCCATGCTCCCCCTCGGGGCACCGCGATCCCCAGACACAGCCCAAAGGTCTCCTCTGGTCTGGCCACAGTTCAGTGCCTCAGCTCCCACCTGCTGCTCTCAGAGAGGGACACAGCCAAGAGAGTACCTGAAATCATGCTCAGAGCAGGACCTGAGGAAATGTCTGAAACTGTGTCAGAGGAGGTTTAAGTTGGATATCAAGAAAAGGTTCTTCCCCCGGAGGGTGGTTGGGCACTGACCAGGCTCCCCAGGGCAGTGGGCACAGCACTGAGGCTGCCAGAGCTCAAGGAGGGTTTGGACAACTCTCTCAGGGACAGGATGGGATTGTTGGGATGTCCTGGGCAGGGCCAGAGGCTGGACTGGATGATCTTTGTGGGTGCCTTCCAACTCAGGATACTCTATGGTTCTATGAATCTATGATACCCTTTCCCAAATCTCCACCAAAATTTCCACTTTCTGGCCAGCAGTAAGCCGACCAGCTGTTGGCTGTGGCTTTTTTTGCCATGAACTGATGCGTGGGTGTGAGCTGCCCCAGCCTGTGGCACTGAGACCAGCAGGTTCTGCAACGCTCCCACCACCTCCTCGCAGCTCCTGCTGCACCTTTTCCTCCAGTCTCAGCAAATGCCCTTTGGTTCTACTCACAGTCCCTGCGGTGTTGCTGCAACAAGCATTCCCCCTCCGTGTCATGGCCGCTCACCCCTCTGTGTCCCACCCTCAAACCCAACATCCCCTGCTTCTCTGGCCTCTCCTGCTCACACCCATCACTTCTCACTCAGTGCTCAGGGGCAAGTTTCACTTCTGGTCCAGTCATATCATGACATTCAACTGCCTCCTACTGTCAGGGACATCAGGACCTCTCTCCAGGTAAGGTGAGAGGTAGAGAAGAGCAGGAACAGCTCAGTGAATGCAGGGCTGTTCCTAGACTCAGAGACAGTTTGAGCTTTCATGAGAAAAGGAAACATTTCTGACTTTTCCCGGTTGCCTATAGATGAAAGATGGTTTAGTACTTAAAGAAAAAGCTGAAGTTGCTTTCCTGCCTCAACTCAGTATCAGATATTAAACTCTCAGTTTTCACTTTACCTCACTATTTTTCGCTGTTTGGTGTAAACCACATGAAACCTTTCGGCCATCGCTCTGACCAGAACAGAGTAAATGCACTGTGTGTTAGAGGAAACAAAAGGCCAGGTTAAAGATTTGCAGCCACTCCAGATAAAAGAAGAGGGATATTTAATTAGAATGGCCCTTCTCCAGATCAGGTCCAAACCACATCAAATACATACAAATACTGACTGCAGAAAATTAAAGTTGGAGACTTAAAAACATGAATAAATCAAGGAATTCTAACCCTTAACTTTGTCCTCTTGACCCCCAATGTCTCCTTTCCTGATCCACTTTCCTAATACAAACAGGACAGTGAGTCCATCTGCCAAACCAGGCTCATCTCCACATGCCCACATAGCCCAAGAGCAACAGGTCTGCATCACTGCCCGTTTGGATGTGCAATACCACAGTTATTTCTCCAGGCACAACGGGCTGAATCACTGCTACTCAAAACGCCTTGGTTCACAAGTCAGGTCTCCTCCTCTTGCTGGGGTTTGCGTGAGTGATGCCTCCTCCAGTCTCAGGGACATACCAAGCTGCTCACAGCTGCAGGACACCTTGGGGGATCTGAGGAGGCAAGTGGTGGAATCGCTGCCCCCGGAAGTGTTCAAAAAATATGTAGATGTGGCACTTGGGGACATGGCTTTGTGCTGGGCTTGGCAGTACTGGGAGAATGGTTGGACTCAGTGATCTTGGAGAGCTTTTCCAACCCTAACAATTCTATGATTCTGTGAAAATATTCAGAGATAAAAATCAGTGCAGAATTAGGAGATGGCAGTAAATGAGAACAAACGAAATTATTCTGGATTGTCAGTTGTTCATCTAATGTCATTCACATCAGAAAAGTCACTCTCCAGTTGTACTGTGACAGTGATGGAGGGATATGGCATTTCCACACTGGAGAGGCAAAGGGTGAAGATGGGGAAGGTGTCAAGTGAAAGGACACCAGAATCAAGTGGCTTGGGGCAATAACTTCATGTTTTCCATATCAACACCCACCCTGATTATCTTTGCTGAGCACGAAACAGAGGTGCTGGCCCAGCTGATGATCACTGACTTGCTCCAACACAATAGAGCAGGCACTGCTGCTCTTCCAAGGGAGAGAGAAACTGTCAAGTGAATTGGAGATTAACTATCCAGATGTAAATGAATTCATTGCTATGCAACTGATAGGGCTCAGGCCTGGTTTAGTGCAGGATGGAGTCAGGTTTGGAGAGCTCTCTCAATGGCCAAAGAATTTATAACCTGTATTCATAGTCCTCTGTAAAGGGCCACCGGACAATGCCAGAGCTGGCAGCATTGTTCCTTTTGAAGGGCTTCACCACTCCACCCCCACTCCTCTGCCCCCAGTTTACCCCCCTCCTCCCTGGATCCCCCACAACCCACTCAGCACCCTTCCCTCCTGATCACACAGGAAGAAAGCTGGGGGGAGGTGACCTCCGCAGCAGAATTTGCTATTCATGTTCCGTTCCCCCTCACAAATCCTTAACTTCTTGTCTCTTTTTAATCTTTTTTCTCTTGAGAAAGAAAAGATCAAAGGGCTCAGGGCTGATGCTTTCTGAACTAGGCACTTCTTGCCATGGGAAAACAGCAATGGGGAAGGGCTACACAAAGATGCTTGTGACTGGGGGTGGGGTAGAGACGAAGAGATGGGACTTTCTACCATGGAAATGCTTTCTGGAAGCCTTTAGCAAGCAGCCCTGGAACGAAGAAGCAGCTCTCCAGCATCAATCCCAGCCTGTCAGGTTGCAACAAGAGCACATTTTGTTTTGGGGTCACACATGAACAGTCTTAATGTCTTCCACCACTGAGGAGGGAGATCTGGAGTGTACTGTGTCCTGAACTGGATGGCCCCCAGTCACCACCAGCAGGTCCCTCTGATGGTGACTGGAGCACAGGACCAGTGTGGACCCTGTCCTGAAGCCACTCATTTCTCCCGGAGCCCTCGGGAATGCGTTAAGAGAAGGAGAGAGAGATACACTCACACAACTATTTCATGCACAGGGAAAAACCTAGTGATGGGAGTGTGTCCCTGGTTCCAAAAAGACAAAGGATTCTACTCTGTATTTCCACATCACAGGTATGGAGGACAGTTTCCATGCCCAGTGAGAAGAAAGGGGAGTGATGTAAAACACTTCCATCTCCTCCCTGGCTGGGATGAGCATTTGTATCAAGGCAGGACTTTGAGGTCCCCAAGTGTCTTTCCAGGGAATATGGATTTTTCCCTCATTCAGTAATCCAGTTTGTCACCAGCCGGATGTCTCCTGCCAAGGTAGATGAGTCACAAAGCAGAATCCAAACACAAATAAGAGATTTGTACCAAAGCATTGATATCAAATATTTCAGGGAAAAAAGTGCTCTTGGCCCAACGGTTTGTGTGAGTTTCCAGCTGGAGATGGAACTTCAAAGCAGAGGCTCAAATCCCTAATGAGGGAACAAGCCTCCTGAGGAACCTTTAATCATTGTTGCTTAGACAAGCTACACACAAACCATCTCCCATTTGGAGGTCTCCTTCTGGGAAGTAGCTGTTCTGCACTTTTATGTTATGGAAAAATGTTACCTAGGCTGGAAGGACTGATCTGAATGACATTTTTTACTTTAAATCCAAATTCAAGCCTTGCTGGCACAGAAGGGGGAATCTGCAAAGACTATTTAATTGCCCAGGTTCAGCCAATCATCTCCTTTTCTGACAGAAATCCCTCATTTCTCTTCCTGCTAATCCACCCCAAGGGCTGTGACACCTCCTGGACCCTTCAGAGGGAGGTTGGGTCACCAGGGCCTGGTTTTTCTCTGACGCTTCTGCTCTAGTCCAAGAGCCAAGAGTGCTCATGGGCTTTACAGTCCTCTCATGTGCCACTGTCCTCTTCCACCAGGTCCTGGCACCTTTGTATTCCACACCAAATAAATCATCTTTATCCAAATCTTATTCCCTCTTTTAACTGCCAAAATTCTGATCTCACCAGGAAACATCTCTCTAGAGCCTTCAAGTTCACTACGGGATCCGGAATCATGGAATACCCTGAGCTGGAAGTGACCCAAAAGGACCATTCAGTCCAAGTCTCGGCTCTGCACAGACACCCCAACAATCCCATCCTGTCCCTCAGTGTTGTTTAAATGCTCCTGGAGCTCTGGCAGCCTTGGGGCCGTGCCCACTGCCCTGGGGAGCCTGGTCAGTGCCCAACCACCCTCTGGGGGAAGAACCTTTTGCTGAGATCCAACCTACCCCTGCCCCGACACAGAACTGAGCAGCTCAGGCACAACTGCCTCACCGTTCCTCCAGTTCTGGGATGCACAAGATGGGGCAGGATCTGGGATTTGCTTCACATACTTAATATTAAATTATTTTAGGAATAGCCTTACTTGTATGGCATTGATAACAACTCATTTCTTGGCCAGGTTACACGCAAACCCACAGGCCTGAACTCGGGTCAGGAGTCCACCTCTGTGCACTAATAATCACATGACCACTCTTCCTTCTCATACAGCAACTCCTGACTCAATTCTAACGTGAGATTAAAATCTGCTCAACGTGTTGCATTGTAGATCCCGTGAGGGTTTCACCAACACACACCACAAACGCCCTGCAACACCCCCAGTGCTGTAACAAATGACAGGTCTTACAGCAACCCTGACAATTCACATGGCTTTTCTGCCTTCCAAGCTGGGTTCCTGACACAGACTTTAAGAATGTGTTTCCTCTGTAGGCTCAACAAATGCCTGAGAGCTGCTGGCGAGCCAAGGAGAACAGCTGCCTCCCTTCAGAGCTGAACTACTTCCACCACCACCCCCGAAACCAAGCACAGGAGCATTCTCATTACTAGAGAGGATAAGTGTGCTGAAAGAAAAATGTAAATTGCTTTAAGAAATGCCAAATTAGCACAAGTGACCCACAACCAGAAGTGCAAAAATTCTCCAGTGGAGATTTAAAGGCAGTTGAATGTCTCAGCAAATTAGCTCCCAGGCTGCCCTGATGACAAGTCTCTTCTTGCACTCGGGCTATGATCCCTATAAACCAGTTGTCATTCCAAAGCGTTTCTGATTAATTTTGCTCTACTGCTGAGGAAAAAAAATGCAAAATGTCACCATCATAAAACTGCCAGATGTGTGTTTGCTCAAATCACACAGATCCTTCAGGGAACAAACGTCTCCCTCGTGCTCCCAACTTTGCCCGTATGCTGCAAACCAGGTCCTTGGCATTTCTATTGAACCCTGAGAGGCTTTTGAGCCAAAACAACAATCCTCAGATGAGGTTCTGTAACATGGGCTATTGCCCCAGAGAGGTAAGTGAGAGCCAGGTTGTGGTGTGACAGTACAGCAAACACCACAGCAAAGTTTCTGCTCCAGGACCAAAGGCAGGGCAGGGAGGTGACACAAAGCACTCCCCCAGTGCCAGGCCAGGGAGCCAGTGCTTATGTCTACAAAAAAATACTAAAAATTTCAAACTCCCTTGTCCTGGCTGGCTTTGGGCTGGATGGGTGTTGTCTGCCAGTGCTTCTGACACATCAGTCACCTGCTGTCCCCTTTCAGCTGGCACTGGGATAAGTGACCCTGCCCATCACAGCAATGGACAGTACACAACCACACACCCAGCCTGACCATACAGTCACTGTCCTGCAGCAGGGACAGTGCTAATGACCTGCACCCAGGCCTATGAGAAGGAAAAAGACTGTGTGTCATCACAAGCATCTACGCAAGTGCCAAGTCAAGGTTTTCCTTTCTCTGGTCAGTTGGGACTCACTGTTTTTCCCCATGTACACTCAGACAGAAACCCAGCAGCTCAAAAAAAAAAAAGTGCTTTCGATGTAATACTATTGACCTAAAGTGTCTGAAGTGCGGGCAACAGGCCAGGGGAGGTGGTTCTGCCCCTCTGCTCTGCTCTGGTGAGACCCCATCTGAACTGCTGCCTCCAGCTCTGGGGTCCTCAGCACAGGAAAGACACGGAGCTGTTGGAACAAGGCCAGAGGAGGCCACAGAGATGTTCGGAGGGCTGGAGCCCCTCTGCTCTGGAGCCAGGCTGGGAGAGCTGGGGGGTTTCACTTGGAAAAGAGAAGGCTCCAGGGAGACCTGAGAGCCCCTTCCAGTGTCTAAAGGGGCTCCAGGAGAGCTGGAGAGGGACTTGGGACAAGGGCCTGGAGGGACAGGACAAGGGGGAATGGCTTCCCACTGCCAGAGGGCAGGGTTAGATGGGACATTGGGAAAGAATTCCTGGCTGTGAGGGTGGGGAGGCCCTGGCACAGGTTGCCCAGAGAAGCTGTGGCTGCCCCTGAATCCCTGGAAGTGTCCAAGGCCAGGTTGGACGGGGCTTGGAGCAACCTGGGCTAGTGGAAGGTGTCCCTGCCCATGGCAGGAGGCGAAGGAGATGAGTTTTAAGGTCCCTTTGAACTCAAACCAGTCTACGATTCTGTGATTCTATGATTATCAATCTGTCATGAGACCAGTACTAAAAGCACACTGCACACACATTAGGAAACACCACAGCTACAAGACCCAGAAAGGCTGCAGTAACATGCACACTGTAGGAACACGGGAAGCATAGAGAGGAAACCCTTGGTGGCACTGACTGCAAGGAAGGCTCTTTGGGAACATCACTGTATGTCTCCATAAGCTGAAAAATGACATGTGTTCCCATTATTAAAATACTCCCTATAAGGAGAAAAGCAGAGCCAAAGCTCCAAAGAGACATCCATGCAGCCTCATTCCCTTTCTAAAAATGAATCCTGATGAATACATGACCTTCTGATGACTCCCTTCCTACTAACAAACTGGCTTCACAGAAAGAAAGTGAATATACGTTTGAAGCATATCCTAGCAGAAACAGAATTGAGAAGACGTAAACTTCAGAATCTGCACCAGAAACCTGCATTTATCAGTTGTTTTCATCCAGCAAGGGGACAGCAATAAATTGATAATTTTGAACACAAGAAAGATGTGGACCTGCTGAAATGAGTCCAGAGGAGGCCACAGAGTTGCTCCAAGGGCTGAAAATCCCCTGCTCTGTAGACTGGCTGGGAGACCTAAGGTGTTCACCTGGAGAAGAAAAGGTTCCAGGGAGACCTTATTTCAGCCTTTCAGTGCCTAAAGGGGGCTTATAAAACAGAGGGACAATGACTTTTTACAGCGGCAGATAGTGACAGGACAAGGGGCAACAGTTTTAAACTGAAAGAGGAGAGATTTACATTTGAAATTGTTGGCTGTGAGGGTGATGAGGCCCTGGCCCAGGTTGCCCAGAGAAGCTGTGGCTGCCCCATCCCTGGGAGTGTCCAAGGCCAGGTGGGACGGGGCTTGGAGAAATCTGGGATAGTGGGAGGTGTCCCTGCCCATGGCTGGGGGTGGAACGAGATGGGATTTAAGTTCCCTTTTAACCTAAACCTGCCTGTGATTCTATGCATTCAACCTTTCAAACTCTCAAAGTCTCTGATGAACACTCTGATGAACTCTAATGGAAGTGTAGAATAAGATTTGTTGGCTAAGTCTGAATTCTTCTCAGCTGCCCAGAAGAGAGGGACACATGAGTCCCACTAAACTCATTGGGAGTTGGGTTCCTCATGTCCAAGACACCACCTCAACAAGCAAGCTTAAACCCAACACAATAAACCACCACAACAGAGCCATGAGCTGTCTTAGGGCGATTTCTGTACAGAAATACAATTCCTATTAGTAAGAGGTTTCAGGGGAAAGCACTAAAGGACCTGCAGCAGGTCCCTGCAATGCCTGGGTGACCCTGCCTGCTGTGGAGCAGCTCTCTTGTCAAACGGCAACTCCCTCTTAGGATCAGCCTGGAGGTGGCACTGCCAATTTGCCACCCGGAATGCACGTCTGGAACACTGCCCAGCTGCCCTCCATAGGGATTCCAAGTGCGGGCAGGAGGATTCCTCCTACTGCCCCACTCCATGGGAGAAGAAAGCAGGAGCAATAGAGACTGGGCAAGATGTGGAGCTGCTCTCAACACATCAGTCCTGACTCCTGACAGAACGGACCACCCCACATCCCCCCTGTGCTCTCACCAAGCACCAAGAGGACAGTCCTGCTTAGTGTCCCTGGTGCTCTGAGCTCTGACATTGAAGAACACCTTCTCTGGCTTTTTCTCCTCATTCCTGTCTTGTCTTTACTTTCCCACTCCCTGTTAGGTGATGTGTTTACAGCAGCATCCATCACCCCAGCATCCAAGGAAGACAGAAAGCTCCTGAAGGCCAAATTTTCTTCCCAACTTTGTCACTTTGCTTTTGTATTTCAATTATTTTCCCAATAAGAGGCTGGGAAGGCACAAAGATCACTGTAGCAGGCAGTGAGCAAAGGGTAGACCTGCTGTTACTGGCATTCGCTGTTCACCAACAGCAGCTTGGAAAAGTACTGACTCGCAGCTCTTGTCCCAGTGTGCTTTCAGTCTGCCATTAGCCATGAGGAAATAGTTTCCCATAAAAGCCCAAGGGCCTGTGAAAGAGCCTGACAGAATCTTATTCCCTCTTTAACTTCCAAAACCCATTAACTTCTCCCTCTTTATAGCTGCCCTGACTGGCACGGATTTTTGAGAACAAAGCTCTTGAGCAGAGGAGCAGGAGCCAGGGCAGCCCCAGGCAGCATCCCCGAGCCCTGCCAGCTCTGCAGTGTGGGACCTGCCGTGGTGGCTGCTCCTGAGCCCGTGGGCAGGTGAGCCCAGCCGGAGAGCAGCGGCTTTCCACAGCTACAGGGAATTTCCTGGAAGAGCAGCACAGCGAGCCCAGTCCTGGATGGCGCCTCACTGCAGGACTCCCTCTCCTTGGCTGAGACTCCTCCATCCCAACAGCAAGTTCAAAAAATAACGTAATGAAAACAGACTTTTTTTTCCCTTTTTTTTTTCTTTTTTTTTTTTTCCATTGCTCATTTTACTTTACTGTGCTACTGCATACGGAGCTGAATCTTTATTTTGGCTCCTGTCCTTCTGCAATATCATTACCCGCGCGCAGAGGAAAAGCCCTCTGGAGATTTCCAATCCAAACAGGCCCTTGTTTTATCTACAACTATTTGAGTACATGACCTCAGATAACCCCATGGCCAACTGTGTGCCAAATTCAAACTGCAGCCATGGGAACTTTAAATACAGAGAAGGTTTTCCAGCTTCCCTCTGAAGGGAGGACGCTGAGTTTCTTGCTGTCCTTGGGCTGATGGAGGCGGGAAGCCAGGCTGTGCCCACGGGAGTGTGTCCATGGAGCCACGGTGGCACCACTGTGCCATGGAGTTCACCTCTGCCACGGGAAGCTGCACACATGACTGACCTCTGCTACACACACACAGTCACTGTCCCCTCTGCTTCTCAGGGTTCTGCTCTGGCATCGGATTACTGGAAAGACAAACAGCTGCACTTGGGCCCGCAGACTCATCTGTAAGGCTGTGTTTGGATTCCTCCGGACAGGGAAGGTTTTTCATCTTCATTAGCTGCCGTTCACAGCCATATCTGCCGTTTTTCACTGGGTCAGAGCCTCCTGCTCTCTACTGCTGGTTATGAATCCAAATAAATCAATTAATCTGGTATTTGGAATGAAATTCAGAAGACTTTGGCAGCCAGTGTTTCACAGACACACAATGCATGTGGGTGCCTCACTTTGCAAGTCCTTGGAAACACCAGCACAGAGAATTTAGGCAGAGGAATCAGGAATGAGTATTTTTCACAGCAGTGCCCAACTTGCCTTTCCTCCCCAGATCAATACTTCTTCATGTTGCCACGAATGTATTAATATGAAGGAGGAGAAACAGAATCACATACTGGTTTGGGTTGGAAGAGACCTTAAAGATCATCTTGTTCCAACCCCCTGCAGGCACACTTCAGGGATGGGGCAGCCACAGCTTTTCTGGGCAACCTGTGCCACGGCCTCACCACCCTCACCAGGAAGAATTCCTTCCTAATATCCCATCTAACCCTGACCTCCTTCAGCTTAAGGCCATTTCCCATTGTTCTATCACTACATGCCTTTGTGAAAAGTCCCCCTCCAGGGCATGAATCCTAGAGCCAAATGAAAGCACAGACAAAAAAATCTGAAGCTCTAGGAACAGCCCAGGAATTTGGTCTTGACAGTCTCCGGCTCAGTTTCTGACACTGTCACACTGAACACATGCCCACACTATTTCCCATTGGGAACCAGCCCCTGTGAGCAGGGCACAGCCCCGGGACCCTCGGGAGCGGCTCTGCTTCTCCTCACTGCGATTGTCATGTCTGCCATGGGGCACCGGCCCCACAGCGCCAGGCCGAGGACACCAGCTCACTTCACCAGTGGCTGTCCCAGCTGCACAACACTCGCTTCCCAGAACACTACAAACTTCCTGGGACACACCAGGCTTCCCAGGGCACCCAGGGTTCCTGGGGTTCAGCGCAGAAACACTGAGCTTCAAATCAGCATTTCTGCAGAGGCATTGTCCCTCAGGGTGGGAGGCAGGAGGAGACTCCAGGCATTACTTTGCCCCTCGAGCAGCCCCGATGCCTTGGTCGGGGCCCCGGGCACACCCAGCTCCCGGAGCAAGTCCAGGTCGGGTATCCCGGGCAGGCTGGTCACACCAACCCGGGGCAGTTTTCGGCTGTATGCAACATACATTCACATGCATTATCCAGAGACGCTTGCATTTCAAGGCTGTTATTTTGATCTTTACAACCCCTGGAAAAAATGAGTTCAATTAAGTCTCATCATTAGGAATTTGCATAAGGTCACTTCAAGGCTTCGTGCATTTCCTCTGGTTCAGATCTCAGTGCTCATGGTGTTTCCCCTCCTCATTTATAACCCCGTTGCTGTAGGGCATTTCAAGTAAATCATCCACCACTGGCTTCCTCTCTTCAGCAACTTGCATGGAGTTTTTCATTCAGGCTAAATGAAGCTTCAAGTGCTCTGTACAGCAGCAGCCCAGTTAAAGGCACAGCATCACTTGCTGAGGGTAGCTTTCCCCTCAGTAAAAAAAAAAAAAAAAAAAAATTATTTTAATAAGAAGAGAATGTATTCATTTGGATTGCATTAGTGGCAGAAAAATGTTCAACTGCATTTGGCAGCATAAGCGCAAGAAATGAAACAATTCTTACATATTCTCTGGGAAATGCATTTGCTAAGCACAGAGAAGAGCCCTTTTCACTTGGAATAATGGAGAAGCACTCTTGGAAGCTGTGAGCTGCGGTCAGCATGACCCAGAGCTGTGGCGAGGGGCACGACAGCTCTGAGCTGCCCAACACTCTGCGGTGTCTGGATACAGAGATAAGCACCCACCTCACTTTGAGCTGAAGCTCAAATTTCAACCTGCAAACCAGAGTTCGAACTGTCAGAAGGGTCCAAACTGAATGGATGTTACCAGGGTAGGGCTGAAAGGCTGAGGCTCTATCTCCTGAGCCAAGAGTGGGCAGCCCTGGAGTACTGGGGCTCCTGGTGAGCCCCCCCGGCAAGTTCTCCCTGTTTGGCTGGGATGGGCTGTGGAAGCACTGGTCGCAGCTCATCCAGCTGTGGGCTCACAGGGTTTTGGCCAGCACAAGCCTGTACTGACCCAATAGAGGCAGAGCCCCCCCGCCCCCCTCCCTGCGGCCGCACATCTGGGCAGCTGCAGAGTGAACCAGACTGGGGAGCTGAGTGGGGATAAAATTAACCATCTGGTTTTGACAGGTCCGTTTCAACTGGGATCAGTTCCCTGATCCAGCGGCCCTGCAGTTAAACAAGCACTTGTGCTGGGAAGAGGGGGGTGAGAGAGGGACTGGGGCAGGGGAGAGGTGAGAGTAGAGGCCTGGCTTCATCCGGCCACAGCGTCTGCCTACACAGACCTAAAACTCTCATGAAATCCTGGCAGAAGTGTCCCAGTCCCATTCCCAGCAGATCCTCAGGGATCCTCCAGTGTTCTTCTGTCTCTCCTCTGCAAATGGTATGTAGGAGCCCAACTCATGGAGACACCATTCACACTCCTGATTGTACCCATGAACATCACTGCACCACCACTGCACACCAGGCATGGATGAGTCTTGTCCTACCTCAGACACAGACCCTGGTTTAATTTTTCAAAGTCTTTCATATTTTTCTGCGATTTTCCAAAAGGGTATTTTCAATGTTAAAACACAATAACACATCAAACTAGTGGCGATCTTCCCACCTAACCTTTTCCCTCTATTTATTCCATGTCCTCCACTGGCACAGCTATCTCTCTCCTGCTAAGCAACCGGCTCTGCACGCATGGATGGCTCTTTGCAACTGAAAAATTAACTCGGCTGATGCAGCTTCAGTAGGAGAATCTGAGTGTGTGCATTCCTCCTGCGGCTGGCCCCAGGAAAAGGACACCCTGCCACTTCCAAACCTGGGAGGTCTTTGAGAGCTTGGCAGCAATCCCCTGGGAGGCCCGTCATTAGCCATTTCAAACTGGCTATAGTGCAGGGCTGAATGGAAGCTCCGGACAAAGCCCCTGCGGAGCTATCCGTCAGGAAAGGCTCCCGATCCTGGCAGGGGCTGTTAACAGTAACAATGATGACAATATAGCTGGGATTTTCAGGGGTGGGGACTTCAAAGAAGCCCTAAAGAGGTATTTTTCATTAAGGAGTAAGAAAGCAGCTGAGTATTGTTTTTGGCACTAAAGCTTAATATGAATGTTACTGCGGTAAGTCACAGATCAGCGACAGCATAAATTGACACTGATTTAAATATGCATGTGCTGCCTTTCTGTGTTTCTCCCATTCCATTGGGTCTGCAACCCTTGGACCATCCCTCATAGATCTTGGCATGTTCCAATGTTCCATGCTTATGAACACCAACAAGCAGCCAGCAAGCCCCTCATAGTGGCTATGATGTGCCACTGCTGTGACCTTACAGGCAGCACAGTGCCACACTGGTATGTTGGCTCAGGGCTCCAGCCTGAGCCCCATGTCACATGCAGCCTCCCCACAGCTGACACACCAGCTCAAACTGGGAGTGAGCCTGGGTGTCTCTGGGCAGGAATGACAGGGAAACTATGGCTGCCAGCAGGAGGGTCAGGAGGGGCTATTGGTGCACAGGGACTATTCTGCAGTGAAACTCCAAATCTATCAGTCTATATGTCAGTCTATATATCAATTCTATCAGGGGGAAAAGGAAGACAATCATAAAAAAAGTACCAGAAGGACACTGTGAAACACTCCTGCGACAGCAAGTCCTTCCTGTAACTGCTTACACTGTTGTTTCCTGTATGAACCAAGAGGATGTGCCTGTGAACAGGAGTGTACCATGTTGTGCCAGAGGAGGTTTAGAGTCAGTTTTAGGCAGAATGGTCAGGCATTGGAACAGGCAGCACGGCCTGGAGGGATTTAAAAGCTATGTGGATGTGGCACTTGGGGATATGGTGGCCTTGGTAGTCCTGGGGAACTGGTTGGATTTGATGATCTTAGATGACTTTTCCAACTTTAATGATTCTGTGATTCTACGGCAAAACCATAACAAGTATATTCCATCAGCAGCCATGGCCTGCTCTCACCAGCCTTCTCCTGGTTGAGATGACCAAAGGGGTCCCCAAGCCCAGCCAGACCCAGACCTTGCACCCTCCTCTCGGGCAACCCGTTGGCTTTGCCAGGCTGGGTTTAGACGTGCTGTGTGGCTCACAGTGTCCCATTGTAACCACCTGTGGTTTGTGTCCCTTTGAGCCGAGCCCAGAGCCCAGGGCCAGCTTTCCCCCCCCTCCCCCCCCCCCCCCCTCCCCCCCGATAGCCAAACTCCGGAGCTATCACATCCAGTCAGCACAGAGAAAGTGCCCGCAGGGTTTGCGGCGCAGATTGACTTTCACACCTCGCTGGCCACACAGAAGAAACCCAATCTAAACAGCGTAACTTTGCATAACCGATTATTTTCACTGGGGTAATCTGAGCCCACCAGTAAATGCCAGTAAATTTGGTTGATCCAGGGAAGGCCCCGTCAGGGGAGGAATGGCCCCATGGCTGCGGGCAGCCGGAGCGAGGGCTGGCCAGGGTGAGGGAGGCTGGTCCCGGCTGCTCTGGGTTTGGTCCTGGGAGCCAAGACTCAATTCTTGGGCACAGGGCAGTGTCTGCATAGAGGGAACAACTTCTTACTGCCCAACGCATTTACACAATCAGGAACTGAAGTGTGCAAAGCCACGCCGAGGGAAGCAGCGCAGCCAGAGCCGTGAGGTGGGCTTGGGGGCAAGAGCTGTCTAGCTTCTTGATGTCTTCTTAACTTTCTCTTCCACCATGTCCTAGATATTTTGAGAGGCTTCAGCTTTCAGACTGATTCCCCAGTGACCTATTATCCCTGCACATCAATCACTCCATCCTGTCACCAAACAGCCATTCACATGACCTTGTTCGTAGGGAATCATGTTCCTCCTCTAACTCCTCTGTCACCAACTTCCTTCTCTCCAACTACCAGCTCATTTCCTCCAGCAGGACCAAGCTCAGTGATCCCCTTCTTTAAAGTCCATGAAATTAGACTGTCAAATTAAAAACCCAACAGAGGTTACTGGTCCACTACCCACACCTCTGCAGGACACCCATCCTCACCGCCAAGCCCCAGGATCAGGCTGCCAGAGGTAAAACAGTCATGCCACAGGTTCACCTGAGATGTAACTTGTTCCTGCAATCCCTTATGACTAAAAAGCACTGATCCAATTGCAGATGGAAACTCCCATTTCAGCTGCATCAGTCTCAACATCTGGCTGCCCATGTGCCCCCTCCCCAAACGTGAGCTTCAAACATGAGGAATGGAAAGGTAGTAGGGGACATGGGGTGTGGGACTCCCTGCAGGACACCTGCAACCATAGGCATTTTAAGGGGAAGTAAGGAAAATAAACTTTGCTGTGCTCACCTCAAACATCAGATACTCTCCCACTTCACTAAAATGCCTCAGCAGGAGCAGCTCCCCCAGAAACCATCAAGAGAAAAACCAAGGTGGGGATGGGAATGGAGAAGCTTCTGGGGATGAGACAAAAACAGGCTTTCACCTGCATTCTGCCCTAGCACTTCCCTGAATAAAAGGGTGATCAACTCAGACTATGTGTCTTGAATTAAGACAAATAAATCATCCAAATCCCCTTGTCCAGAGAAAAGACAATGACTCACAAGAAGCATGCCCTGAATGTTACATTTTCCACCTTTGCCAAAACCCCTATGCTGTCATTTCTCCCTCTAAGCTAGCTCAGCCAGATCCTACCTTGGGCTTACAGCATGCAGCATAGCTGCATTTCATCACAGTAACTGAAAAATGTCATCTTCATCAAGACTGACACAATGTATGAAGTGTGAAACTCATTTAAAAGCTTTCTGTTTCTCTTTTCACCAGGACACTGCTGTACCTGTCCCTGTTTCTGTGTCCCTTTTTCTGTATGGTCCTTGGATGAGAGGGTTCACACAAACACAAAACGGTCTCTTCCATCATTCATTCAAACCATATGCGCCTTACGGGGACAAGGTCTTCCTTCCTGAAAAGCCCAAAAAACCCCACATATGTTGCTGACCATCTTCATTACCAGATGGAAATGCCTTTGCAGCAGTAGATGCCAAAGACAATTATGTACCACATGTCACCAGGATCCATGAGTGCTGCGTCCAGTTCTGGGCCCCTCAGCTCAGGAAGGCCATGGAGGTGCTGGAGCAGGTCCAGAGAAGGGCAGCGAGGCTGGGGAAGGGACTGGAGCACAGGTGCTGTGAGGAGAGGCTGAGGGAGCTGGGGTTGTTGAGCCTGGAGAAGAGGAGGCTCAGGGGAGACCTCCTCATTCTCTACAACTCCCTGACAGGAGGGTGTAGCCGGGTGGGAGTCGGGATCTTCTCCCAGGCAGCGATCAGTAAGACAACAGGGCTGGGTCTTCAGCTGTGCCAGGGGAGGTTTAGGTCAGATATTAGAAGGAATTTCTTTACAGGGAGGGTAATCAGCCGTTGGAATGGGCTGCTCAGGGAAGTGGTGGATTCTCCGTCCCTGGAGGTTTTTAAGATGATGCCATGGATGTGGCATCAGTGCCATGGTCTAGTAACCATGGTGGTAGTGGATGAAGGGTTGGACTTGATGTTCTCAGAGGTCCTTCCCAACCCGGCTGATTCTATGATTGCATGATTCATGGACACATGGTTTTGGTGTAGGGTGTCACCTCGTCCAATTAATACTATGAATGACAGATACAGTTTGTTTTATGCTAGTCATAAGTCACACAGTTTAATGCCTAAAGGTCTTCAGACAAATGTTGCTGAGCAATTACAGATCTGGCAAATTCTATGCTGAAGCCATGTATGTGTGGCTCAGCATATTGTGCTGACTCCAAGGAAAGCTCCAAACACACCTGGAGATCCCCCATTCCTCCAGAGGAACAAAAGTCTGCTGCCAGCACTGATGCTGCTCTGGCAAACACTGCAGAGCTGGCATGGCTGCAGAACTGTGCAGTGCCCACGATGCACATAGCAGGAGTTAATGGCATTTGCAACAACAGGACAATGGTTTTGTACAGATTCTCAACAGGACTTGGGAACACACTGCCTTAAGTTGATCAGAGGGCTGGAGCCCCTCTGCTCTGGAGCCAGGCTGGGAGAGCTGGGGGGGTTCACCTGGAAAAGAGAAGGATCCAGGGAGACCTGAGAGCCCCTTCCAGGACCTAAAGGGGCTCCAGGAGAGCTGGAGAGGGACTTGGGACAAGGGCCTGGAGGGACAGGACAAGGGGGAATGGCTTCCCACTGCCAGAGGGCAGGGTTAGATGGGACATTGGGAAAGAATTCCTGGCACAGGTTGCCCAGAGAAGCTGTGGCTGCCCCTGGATCCCTGGAAGTGTCCAAGGCCAGGTTGGATGGGGCTCGGAGCAACCTGGGCTAGTGGAAGGTGTCCCTGCCCATGGTAGGGGGTGGAATGAGTTTTAAGGTCCCTTTGAACCCAAATCATTCTGTGATTCTATGATATTGCCTGTGCCCACATTGAGATGTTTAGAAGGATCCTACCTGCCACTATTCAATCCTCTTGATCTTTGGAGGAAAATAAAGGCCTGGAGTTCTTCTGAATGGGTTCAAACCAATCCACTGCACCTGAGCTACTAATGAAGCTGGTCTCTCCACTGGGAAAACAAGAACTCTGCCATGACAATATTGAACTTTCGATGTACCAGGTCTCTCAAATAATGAGACCCATTGGTTGCACCGTTGACTTATACACAGGTTATTCATTCTGACCCCCCCTCCCCCATATGAATATACAGCCATTCAAACACCAGGACCTGGCCAACCCATCCTCACCATGACATACAAACAAAGACCATTATAAGGGCACCAGTGTCAAAAAGGAGGAGAAACTCCACAGTGTATAAAACATGGGAATTTTGACTTCTTGACACAGTCAATACACTGAACTATGACCTCAGGAGGCACAGGGGACTGGAAACCAACAGAACTTAAATTGGCTACAAATCTCTTGTTTTCTCATGACATTTGAGAGAAACCATGGGGACGGTTTCTTCAGGACACATGGGAGCTAGAGCTGTGTCAGTGCCTTCTCCAGGGAGTTCCTCGCTTTCCTTACAGTCACTCCATCACTGTCACCCGCTGACCTTTCACTACTTTCTCCCAGTGCACCAGCATCTCTGCTGACCAACGCACTTCACAGTCTGTCCAAAACCATGACAGGAAGAAAAAGCCTTGTACAGGCTGTATAAAAGGACATTTACTCTGCACTACATTGTGTCTTCTTTTCTATGCTAGTCTAAATACAAGTGCTGTTTTCACTGCCAATCGTTGTTTGCTTGTGCTGTTTCCACTGGCTAAACCCAGCATTTTTCCAGCTAGTGTTGCCCTCCAGGAAAAACCACACATTCATACCTTTCTTGCATTTAGCACAGGAGAACAAAACTGGTTCCCAGTAATAAGGATGACTTCCTCAAAAGAAAACATTTGCTGTCAGCTGAGGTTTGACCTCTAATGGCTAATTTGGCATCATCATTTTGAGCACTGGAATACATAACACCGTGAAAAATTAACAGCTTCCCCCTCCCCCCTGACGAAGTTTAATATCCGCCTGCAGCTTTGCAAGTGAAAATAAAAGAAAGGAAATAAATACCCAAACCGAAACCTCGGGTATGGTCTCTCACATACATCCATAAAAAGAACCTCAAGACAAAGATCTGTAAAGGATATTTCACTGGAAACCAAGCTTTTGCAGACACTGAGAAAGAAAGTCTGCAACATGAGACCGTCTTCCTTGAAGAAACACAGCTGATCTGCTGCATTCCCAGCTCCGACTGCCACTGGGCTGTGTAAAACATAAACTTCACGCTAACCCTATGAAAACAGTCAACATGAGAGAGAGACAACAGTCTGCTCCGAGCTGCTGAAAGGGAAAAAAAAACTCTCAGGCTGTCATTCTCCCCTTGCTGTGACCTTCATGCTCCACTGAATTTCTGAAGATACTGAAATCTTGGCAGGGAAGTGTACAGTCTGTGGGAACCAGGCAGCGCCGGCCGCGCTCGCTGCTGAGCATTAGGCCCAGTCGAGCCCTTTTTTGGGGGACTCTGAGTTTTACGTGGCCAGGAGCACAGGGCTAAGCCAGCTCCAGGCTGGGAATTTTACAGGATTGGTGCTCTATGCGCTCAAGTATCGTGTGGCAGAGCTGTCATGGACAGTGTGCTGCTCACTCGCCTGCCGGGCACCCACAAACTGCGGCTTGTCCACTGGGATCTCCAGTACCTAAAGAGGCTTCAGGAGAGCTGGAGAGGGACTTGGGACAAGGGCCTGGAGGGACAGGACAAGGGGGAATGGCTTCCCACTGCCAGAGGGCAGGGTTAGATGGGATATTGGGAAGGAATTGTTGTCTGTGAGGGTGGGGAGGCCCTGGCACAGGTTGCCCAGAGAAGCTGTGGCTGCCCCTGAATCCCTGGAAGTGTCCAAGGCCAGGTTGGACAGGGTCTGGAGCAACCTGGGCTAGTAGAAGGTGTCCCTCCCTGTGGTAGAGAGGTTAGAACTGGACGAGGTCCCTTCCAACCCAAACCATTCTGTGATCTTTGTGCTGTTTTGGCGTGTCCCCACAGCCCTGCATGTAACAGCAACCACTCGTTATGAGCTCTCACTATGGTTTATAAAGCCTTAGAGATCAGCAAATAAAAATCTCAACCAGAGACTCGAAAGAAGCAGAATTTGCTATGACAAACTATCCCAGAGTCTGTTGGTATTTAAGGACTGCCGTGCAGAGCCACCACACACCAAGGGATCAGTCCCCGTGGAAGGGGCACAGTGCCAGGGTGAGGTGCTCTCACACTCAGCCCTCACACTCAGTCCCGCACAAGTATCTTTGGAGGGCAATTCGCTCCCTCAACAGTGTCTGTTGAGGCAGAGTAATACCAGCTCTGCTTCCTGGCCAGAGCCTCTGCAGCACAAGCTGCAGATTGCATCAGAATTGCCAAACCCAGGATAAACAAAAAGATTAAGAGGGCCTTACCCTTTGTGTTGAACAATCCCACTCTGAAGCAAGAAATCACAGCCCACATCATGGGTAGGCACAGGGCTGAGCCCTGTGTTTGGGTGACGGGCTGGGGAGGAGTAATCAGCTCACTCACACATCTGGGGAAACCACAGGTTTTCCTGACCTGTAGGCACTGACAAATTGCATCCTATGGATGAACCTTTTATTAAACCACAGAGGGTTTCCAAATGATATTCTCTTTCTCAGCATTCCCAAGTCATCAAAATCCAGCACACATGACCCTTCCTAATTCTTCATTTAGATGGTGACACAGTCCTTTCCAAAGAGGTTTCAGAGCTGAAAGGAAGTAAATGGGGATGTGATGTTACCTCAGTGGAAAGCAGCTCAAAAGCTGAATCGGGGGCTTCGAGAGCTGACATTTTCGAATTCTTTGATGATCGCTTCAGCCCTGTTTGAGCTGAACATGCTTTTTTTCCTAAGTGGCTCCTGAGACAAACCCCTTGCTGTCTGCTGGGGCAGAAACATCTCACAAAATATGCAGCCTTTAAACTCTACTGTTTTTTCTCTGTGCATGAGGAAGGACAACTGGTACTTTTAAATGAATAAAACGACTTGCTCAGACCACAAAAGGTGACCACAAAACAAAATTGCCCTGGTTCCACTTCCATGCCGCTCTAGAGCAGGAGATAGCTGCTCTGCTCTCAAGTGAGTGAGAAAGATGATGCCTGGCAGTTCTCATCATCGTCTGGACCGACAGAGCAACCCACATAAAAGAGAAAAAGAAGCCTGCTGATCAGATTGGTGTGACAGAGGCTCATGAGAGACATGCACATATTCAATCTAAACGACAGTTTGAGGGATCTATATTACTAATTATTGACTAATATTGCCAGAGTTCCCAGGCCGGCTTCAAAGGTTCTCGCAAAGTGCCCCAAGCACAGGGTTTCCATCTCATCATAAGGTCTTTTTCTTTGTCCCTGCTAAATGGATTGCTCCATCCCAGGCTCCCTCTGCGTAAATCAGCTTGCACATGATGAGCTTTGCAGCAACGAAATTCGTTACCTCAACCACAAAAACCCAGAAACATTTGCTGCAACTGTCAGAACGCTTTTGCACCTAATTTAAAAAAAAAAAAAAAAGGTGGTTTCCTCTCTTCCTTCCCCCTCTTCCCCGCCTACTCCTAATCCCTTGCTAACACCTTTGTAAAGGCTGGAGTGAGTGGTTTGGAAACTGAAAGAGCAGGGAAGGGGGGGGCGAAAAAGGAGAAAAATATATCAGATCTCCAGACAATGAAATCGAGCAGCTATCTCTCACATCCTGCAGCACTCAGGCTGAGGTCATAAGTTAAACAGGACATCAGAATAGGTGATGTAATTTGCTTATTTAGGATCAGAGAATTCAGTGAAGTGAAAGAGACAACCTACTTGAATTTGCAGATAATCCCACCATCAATGCAGGGCTGTTCAGATGCACAAACTGCAGCTGGAGCCTGAGATCTTTTTTTCCCCACACATTTATTTTTGCAATATAATTGCAATCATTTTTACTTGCAGGAAAGCCTTGAAACCTCACCTGGGATCAGCCTCCTGTTGTGTTAGGTATTGTTCAAGCAGAGTCCCTGCCCTGGCCAATTTAAAGGCTAAAGGGTCAAGTCAAACAGAGGGTGGGAAAGGAAAGAGAGGCCCAGGGGAGGTGGGGGGTGGCATAGCCGCCCTGCAGGACCTGGGTCCCCCAGCAAAGCTTCGGACTCAGAACTGAGCTGAGCAGCAGCTTCACTTCTGAGGAAAGGCAGCTTTTCTGTGGACAGACAGGCTTTCCTGGCTCCAAATGTGGTTGCAGAGCCTCACACCAGTGAGGGTTTTACAGCAGAGTTAGAATCCTTTAACCACAAGATTCTTCCAGAACAGGAGGAATTTCTCAGCGAGCCCATAGAACACTGAACACGCTGTTTTCCCTTCAAACCATTGTGATATAAAGATTTAAAGCTAACAACTTGCAGTATTTATCTCCTCAGTTTATCACCATTCAGACTGTGATTTCACCCTGTTAGTGTGTGAGGAGTGGCACTGCCAGCCCTGCACCTCCATTGATCTGCTTCCACACAAGTGTTTTGTCACTGACAAGAACTTGGTAGGGCCAGACACTGCACCCCAGCCACGGAGAGTAAAATGTCCTGAGACCTCGGGCTCACCAAGCAGTCAGTGATGAGGCACTGGCAGGTCCATAGATACAGCCCACACCTGCTTTGGGTGGACCTTCAATCAGACAGCACGGAAAAGCAGGATGGCAAAAGCTGCACCACTCATCCAGGTAATATCTGCCAAAACATGCCTGTTTTCAAGAGTTTCTTTATGAGACTGGAATGTCCTCCTACTGTCCTGACAGGCCATACCCAAGTGTCAGAGCAGGATGTCCCCAAGCAGGGACATCCCACCAGCAGCACCAGGAGGGATGGGAGACAACAACCTCCATGAATGGAGGGACCTGGGGAAGGAGCCAAATTTCCCACTGTGAAATGAATGACCCAGCTGTCAGCTGCCCGTAGCCATGACTGCAGCCACCCAGCAGCCACCTTCCTTAGCAAGTTTTGGTATTTCTTTCTTTTTTAAATGCTACTTCTGTGTTAGAACTCCCTCCAAGCTGTGGAGAGCAGAGGATTACTGGCCTCCCATGTGAGCCAGGCTGTGAGCTGGCCCTAAGGTTGCCCACAACAGACCCTGACAACTCTACAGAGACGTTCCTGACTACTGTAAGGGCTCATTGTTCTGACCTGATCATGTCAGAACACCCCAAGCATCATTTCGCATCGCCCCTTCCTGAAGGAGGTACTTTCGGATATCTGAAATACAAGATACTTGCATACAAGATATTCAAATGTGCGCAGAGGTGACAGGCACAGGACATTTGCATTTCAAATAGAGGGAACGGGTTTCAAATATTTTAAGGTTGTGAAATGTAGAACTTCTCAGGGGATTTTTTGCATGTCGCCAAAAGACAGAATTAATCTTATTTTTACTCAGCCCCCCTAAAACATTCCTTGCCAAAGGCAGCACCAGGGCTGGCTACAGCTGCTGTGCAGGGGTGGTTTCTCCACGACTATCACCAAGTCCTTACAACGCAGCACTTGAGAGACGCATGGAAAGAGAAGGCCATTCCTGTGCCATCACTGACACCTTTGGCTGTAGTCCCCACTCCTGGAGCCTTTAACTGGAGCAACCAAGCGAAAGCCCAGCTCAAGAGGGAACAAAATGCTGAGAAGCCCCTGGGTGACACTCCCTGGGCACTTGCTGCTCTAAATCAGACAGAAGTAACCAGTATTGGCCATTGTTTTAACAGAAAAAACCATCAGTGTTTTGGCAGGGTGACAAAGCAATCCCATTCTTTACGTCTGCAAAAGCGAGCCCCCTCCGTCCCTGCTGAGGGAGATGACAGAGGAAACATATTTTCCAGCAATCTTGGGTACAACATTGAATTGGAACCTATTTTTACCGCGGGCTCTGCACTACACGCATTAATTGTTACGACAACAATATTTGCTGACATATTTACTCCAATCATTTACAGAACAGAAGCCCAAGAGACAAAACAAGTCCTTGCTCTATGAGACAGAGGGAGGCAGGCAGGATGCCACATTGCTCCCTGTGACACAGAGCAAACGCTCATCTGTGATGGTTGATGTGTTCATAACCCACCCTGCACTGGTGGACCAGCTCTACGGAGACGAGGGAGGAGAGTGGCCCATGTTATGGATCAGTATTCCCCATCCTCTTCCTTCTGCCTAGCATGGACACAGCAGCACTCAGTTGTTTCTGGAGCCCCGCTCATATGCCCAACCTGCTCCCCACTTCAGGGACAGCCAAAACCCTCCGCCAGCCCTCTGCAAGGAGGGGGCAGGGCTCGGGGCAGTTTGGGAGCCCTGGGGTTTGTAACCTGGCCCCAGAGCAGCACGGGCAGGCTGGCAGGCACAGCTCAGCAGTTTCAGCATCCAGACTCCATTCTAATTAAGTCCAATTAGGTTTGCAGAGAATGAGGATGTTTTAGAAAGAACATACAAAAGAACTGCTGACGTCTCTGTTGGCCACTGAGGCCCCAGAGCACCCTCTTCAAGGCAGAAATTTGCCATTTTTGACGAGGGCTGTCAATATTGCACAGTGCTGGAGGATGATCCATTTCCATGTGCTGCCCACAGCCCCCCTCACACAGTCCACAGAGCACTGCAGTGCCTGGGCACGAGCAGCTGGAAGAGCTTGGGTTCTCCTCCAGAGCATCAGTAACGTTATCAGCCAGACTTGTGCTGTCTGCAGAGGACAGCTGAACAAAATAAGCTCTAAAAGCCTTGAATGTAGGTAAATACATGATTCAGAACATGGAGAGGTTTGACAAATCAGCATCTTCCCATGCCGAGGGGTATAAAACATGCAGCTGTTCCACCATCACAATTTACGGGGAAGGCATTTCTCCTGGAAGTAAGAGAACAGTTAGTATATATTCCTAGCCAGATTGATTACCCCTATTTATATTGTAAACCAAGACAGCATGTACTAAACCCATAGAGTTAACCAGTTCCAGACCCCAGATCCTGCTGGAGAGGGGTCAGTTTTCCATCGGTTGCTGCACAGTCTTGTGTGCAGGGTTTCCTGCAGCATGGTTTTGTGTGTGTGTGCTGATTCTCGTGGTATTTCAACAACCATCAGGAGGAACACTGCTATTTTATGGGATGTCAGGGAATCGGAGAATCCACGAGGTTTTTTAAAGCTTTGTTTAAAATCGCCAAGAAGCCAGCATGCCACTATAAATACAAATATGTATAACAACTGCAATCTGCTCTGGGACAATAAAACCACAGGATTGAAGGCAGTATGCTATATCTGAGTATGTACATTTATCCTGCAGTAAGATCGACCCATATTCTGTCGATCCGACCTGCAGGGTGTTCCGTCAGCCTCCTCTCACAGCAACCTGCCCAGCTGGACAACCCTCATTTCCTCTCTAAGTTACAGATCCAGTTTCAACATTTAACAGCAGATATAAGCAGAGGTCTAGGACATGCTCTCTGGTGTGTCTGCTCAGGAGTCAGTGCTGCTCCTACACTGCTTGTGCAGCTCCACTGGGCCAGAAGACCCCGGAGCTCAACCACAAGGCATTGAGCCAGACTCAAGGGCTTGTTTATCCCTAAGAGAAAGCTCCTTTTCTAGCCAATTTCCACTTTCTTCTTTTTCTCTCTTTAAAAACTGATAAGATGAGAGATGTTGGAGCTGCCCGTTGGTTTATATTACAGTTTTTGGAGGGATAGGTTTCAGCGTGTTGCTGTAACAAATATAAGAGTGAAATTGGAAGAGATGGTGATTTGAGCTAACACAATTAAAATTTATTCTTAACAACAATCCACAGATATACAGTGCCAAACACAACCTAGAGTCATCAACTAGCATGGACATGAATTAACCTAGTAGCTTCAGAAAGAAAAAGAAGTCCTATGAAAAAATCCTCCTATTAAAGTAATTAAGTGTTATCAGAATCACAGAGACATAATTAAAGGCAGTTCATAATTAAAACAGCATGTGTCCTAGACAGAGAACGCAGCAACAAAGAGACTATAACCATGACAGTCGATGCCAAAACACATGCCAAGTACCAAAAATCAGAAGAACAGGCGAGTTTCTAGTAAAGCTGTAGATTCAGAGCCTTTGCTGCCATGACTGAGCCATCACCACTCTGAGGGACGTGAGCGCACTCAGAACTCCTCAGGGCTTTGCAAGGGGCTGTCAAAGTTGAAGCAGAACTCTTGGGAACCAGGAACACACTGAGTGCAAGGCCCAAAATACCGAAGCAGCGCCTGCTGTGCAGGGAACAGCGAGTGAGAGGGCCCCGGGACTCAAACCAGCCTCGTCCTACCTGGCAGCGGCTGAAGATATCGCTCAGGGACACCTGGACGTTGAAGTGCTTCAGAACCTGCAGGGCCTGTTCTTTCGCCTTTTCTGAGCAGTTCACAGAGAAACACCTTCCTTCTCCCACCTGGGACTGCAGCTTCAAACCAAAAAGACACTCAGTAAGGCACATGTGGGGATTTTCCTGACACACTTGGTTTGGTTTGAATTACAAATAATGTTTGGAGTTAGTAAGTCTTTACAGTCTGAATTTTGATCTAACCAGCACAGTTGGTAATTTAACAGTCAGTCACTGCTGCAGTATTGCTGACTCCTGAAGCACTGCAGTATTTTATATACATGAAATATGATTTAGCTTGAAGAAAAGGAGGCTCAGGGGAAACCTTCTCACTCTCTACAACTCCTTGACAGGAGGTTGCATCCAGGTCAGGGCCAGGCTCTGCTGCCAGGTAACAAGAGGAAACAACCTCAAATTGTGCCAGGGGACATTTAGGTTGGATATTAGGGAAAGTTTCTTCACTGAAAAGGTTGTCCAGCCCTGGCACAGGCTGCCCAGGACAGTGATGGAGTCCCCATCCCTGGAGGGATTCAAAAAACATGTGAATGGGGTACTTGAGGACACAGGTTAGCGGTGGCCTTGGTGGTGGTGATGGGTTAACAGTTGGACTTGATGATCTTAAAGGTGTTTTCCAACCTTAATGATTCCATGATTCTATTCTACAGAATATGGCAAATCCTGTCAGTTTATAAGTTGGTGCAGTGGTGCTAACAGGGGTAGCAAGAGGAAACTGAATTAAATCCCAGCTATCAGATGAAACCTGGCCAGATCAGTGTGCCAAAGCACGAGGATGGAAATGGTGTCCAATGACGCCTCCAACCCTTCTGCTTCACAGAATGTTTAAGTTCCCTTATGGTCAAAAAATTTCAAGGGGTTGACGTGGACAGTCCCTCAATGTTTGTTCCACATATAGAAGAGAAGTCTGCATCTGGGAACAAGCCCTGGGAAGTTCCAGACATATTCTTATGACCATGCTGAGTACTCACAAGGTGGGATAGCTGCACACCAGTAAAGGAACCTGGCAGAGCCATCCTGTCCTTGCAGAGGACATCCAAAGGCAAGGTAACAAAGGGACCCAGACATTTCCCAGGTCGGTACTGTACACTGGAAACAGTTATTTTCCTTTTACAATTCCTACACAGAGCTTTGAAGTTTAAGCTTTGCCAAACAAGATTATGCTGGATGCTGAATTACTTATAACATCAGCTGTAGGCTCAAGGAACCACAGTCTGGATGAAGAACCCGCAGTGTGGCACAACTGCACTTGCCTCCGTGTCTCATCGTGGGGGGAGTTTTCTTCCACACTCAGCTATGACATAGGAAATCATCAACCCATATTCTGCAAATACTCCAACTGGCTGATTGAGTAGTTGGGAGTTTTTGTACTGACAGTTTGTGACAGAGAAGTCCTGCACTCTGGTTTACGTGAACAGAACTCTGGCTCATCCAGAACAGTTTCCCTCTTCCAAATGAATTTTTGGGCAGTAAAAAATTGCTACCTGGAGCAGGTCATTACAACATTGCAACCACTGACTTGGTAGGTTCAGCAGATCCCCACCAACACTGTCTGTGAAGGGCTCTGAACAGCTGGTGTTGAGGGTAAGGTTGGGTTTTCTTTGACTTTTTTGTTTATCTGTAGGAACACAAAACCTCTACAGTTTCCATCAGGACCCTCGGGGACTTCCAATCTCTGCCTTCCAAGCCTGAAGAAATGTCTTTAAGTGTTGAAACTGTCAGTGTGGAGCCAGTCAGTAAACAAGAATCTCTGGGATAAAAAGCACAGGAACGGAGCTGCCTTTCACCTGCCAGTGAGGTCAAACAGAAGCATTTTGTTCTGGATTGCTTGGCTTGACTTCCATACCCGCCCTCCCCCCGACGGAGAGCAATTGCTCTCCCCACTGATGCAGGACTGAGAATAAGTATAAAAGAATATTTCACTCCAAGCTCTGGCAGTTGAGAACAGCAAACCTCTCAAGACCCTTAACATAGCTTTTAGTGCAGAAAACATGAAAAAGCCAAGCCAGTTGTTGCATTCACATCTGACTTTTCCTCTTCTCTCCCCTGCACACCCCAGACCACGCAGTGATACAATGCCAGAAACACGGCAGCAGCTCGGAACACTTACAGTCTGATATGGGAGTCCAGAGGTTAAAATGACTCTTCCTTCCTGCCGGGCAATCTGGAAAAAACAGTAAAAATCCAAATGAACAGAGGCTGAAGTTACACTGCGTTCAAGCTTTACTTGCAGTCACAAGAGAGAAGGTGAACTGGAGATCCTGAGTGTTTCTCTTCAGCGTCAGCCCACACCTGGCCTAGAGCTCTTGAGAGCCATAGCAGCTCAAGGTATGGGTCATCCATCCCATGTCCCCTCCCTGCCAATCCCTGCCACGTCTCTCACGTGCTGGAACAAGCTGCATCTGCACTGCAGATGGCCCAGGGAACCATCCCACCTTGAAACAATTCTATCCAAAACCAATCTTTTATATTTTTCCCTTAGTCCAGACTATTTCTATTTCCTCAGCCTGGGTTACAAAGAAGCAAACACTTCTGCTACACAGGGGAGAAAGGAAAAACTAGCCTAAGCAGGTCATTACAGCAAAAAAAAGTACCATGAAATGTGTCTGCAAACTTCATATCATTAACAGAAAATGCTCCTAAAAGAAAGAGGGTGTTATTGTCCCAGCAACTCAACACACAGGAATTATGCACCTTTCTGGGATTCGCGGAATATCTCCCTTAGAGTTTATCACATCCCAACTTGTAGTCCCGAGCTTTTATCAGAGATCTGGTCCTTCAAGTGGAAGGTCTGCACTGAATTACCAGGGGGCTCATCACCCGCACTGCTGATCTTCCCACAGAGCCAGAGACACTGCAAATGGGTTGGTGCCAAAAGGAGACACTAAATCTGGAGCTGCAAGGATGGAAGTGTGACTGACTTTATAACTGAATGACATTTCTCCCTCCCTCCCCCTCCCCCTCCTGTAGGAGGGAAAGAGCTTCATGGCTATTGGTGACAGGAGGATTCCAAAGGATTCCCATGTGAACCAGGACTCAGCTCTGATCCTGTTGACAAGAGATCAGTGCTTTGAGGTAGGCATGAGGTTATCTTTCTTCTCTGGTTTGGATTCTGTTGGAAGCCCTCACGTTTTTCACTGATTCCATATGTGTGTGGTGGAGGTCTCTCATCTGGCTCAGAGTTCAGCAGCCCTCTCTGGATCACTCTCTAACCTTGGCAGGAGGACACATCTGGGATCAAAGTCCTGCTGCACTTTCCACACAGATGACACCACCAAGCACAGCCAGGGAACAGCAGAAAACCCAGCCATGACTTTTAAACTCTGTCTTGGACAGACATTTTTTTAAGACCCACTGGTTCTATGGCAACATGAAACAAGGGGGAGAAGGCTCTGAAGGTCCCATGCAGGCAGCTAAGCAACGTTTTTTTTTTCTTTATTTCCTTCTTAATCTTTTAGGTAGCTGCTTCCCTCCTTTTTTTGTGAAGTCACTCTTTGGCTGCCCGTTCTGCACTGACAAAGCAATTGGTGACAACTTCTGAAGCACCTTCCTACAGGTAGAATTACCGAATTTCTTTCAAAGAACAGGAACCTCGAAGGTGAGCGGCAGAGGCACCTCATGCAATCCAGAGGCACCCTATGCAATCCTGCTTCACACAGTTTGGGTACAGAGCAGCCAAGACAGCACCCTCATGGCACATTATTGAGAGAAGTCTGGTAAGGCAACAGCAAAAGTTCACCA
The DNA here is from genome assembly GCF_009829145.1 of Chiroxiphia lanceolata. Classification (NCBI taxonomy): domain Eukaryota; kingdom Metazoa; phylum Chordata; class Aves; order Passeriformes; family Pipridae; genus Chiroxiphia; species Chiroxiphia lanceolata. The sequence goes on along the minus strand of NC_045657.1, from coordinate 11,136,706 downwards.
CAGTGATCTGCCAGCAAGGGAGAAGAGATGTGAAACTCCTTCAGACCCAAGTGTGCTTCAGGGTAAGGCTGAGGATTTCAGAGCTGGAACACTCCATTCTGACTTCCTCCATCCAGGGTTAATTAGTTCAAGCTTGATAAATCCCCTTATCTAAACAGCTCTGCAGAGACAGGCAAAGAACATCAAATAAAAAGGAGAAAAGCAATAACTCTTGGAGCATGTTTTTCTGCCTCTGGAACAGGGACTGGGAGAAGCAAGCAGAGCCAGAAAAGCCATGTGACAGCACGCATCTGACCGGAACCAAAGAGGCACAATTCCTTCTATTTCTCCAAAAGCAGTAGGGAAGGTAGTGCTGGGGCCATCGGGAGATGTGCGGTCAGCGATCCAAACAAGAGGAAAGTTGGGCCCAGGGCAGCATTTTGGAGTGGGTGTCAGGGACCTGTGCTCCAGCCCAAGTGCTGCAGAGAGGGCACTGGCCTCAGTTTCACAATCTATTACAAAGATAACATCAACTTCCTCTGAAAAAAGCTCAGACCTTCTGGATAGAAAGCACTCCCTTGGTATTACTGTTTAGCCCTTAATGTGCCTGCCTGTTTAGCCAACTTCCATCCTGCAGAGATGAATGAACCCAAAGGAATTACTGTCAAAGAGACCAGAAAAGGCAGTGACTGAGGAGAGAGGGCAGAGAACCCCTTTGCTTCAAAGCCAGCACCAGGATGATTTGTGACAACCTGAAGGATCCTGAAGTAAGGCCAAAAGAGGTTTCAAGAAACAGAAGCACAAGGCTCTACATTTGTAAGTTAAACTTTGCCAAGTCTGTGCAAGACACGTGTTGGGCAATGCCACATGCTCTTTAAGAAGCAAACTGCTTCTTAAGCAAGGTCCCAGTTCAGATGAAGAGGGAGTGGACAGAAAGTGTCTGCCCCAGGATGCGTGGTGGGAAAGCGCTCAGACAAGGATCTACCAGAGAAGTGGATCACAAAACTCAGTCCAACCCTCGGGGGAGGGTCATCCCAGGCTCCTTTAAAACAGACAGTAAACCAAGAGCTCAACAGCTCTGAGCACCCTCAGTCCAGCCCCACTGATACTGCAACCCTAAACTTCTCTTAAGCATTCCTGAAAACTATGCAATAACCATGAGTTATCGCATGGTTTTGTAATGTGGCCTTAAGTATCACACCAAAACCATCCACCCCATTTTGTTTCTTAATGCAGACTTGTTGGTATCAAGGTCTCCGACAAAACACCTCCTCCTCCTGCTGACCAAACATCACAAGCCAAGTCTTGATCTTAAAAGCAACACAGGTCTTCCTTCATCTGCCCTCTGTGAATTTAGCTCCCTGACAGTCTGTGCAGTAAAAACACCAGCAAACCTGAAGAATGTCATCTACATCAAAAATATGGAAAAAGCTTTCAAAGCTGAGACAATCTAATCTCTCGTCTGAGATTAGATTCCCCCATTATGTGAACCTCTGCTCACTGCAGTACTAAAGTCCCCTTTGTGTTCCCTGGCTCCAAATCAGTCCAGGGCAATTTAGATCTGGGTGCACAGTGCTCTATCTGGCTCCTGAGATCATCCAGCCTGACCCTCCTCTCAAACTTGCTGGTTCATCTGCAGTTTTGGGGGGTAGGTGTAACCTTGCAAGGGAACCTTCAACAGCATGGGAGCTGCAGGAAGCCAGTTTTACCTGCCTTCTGGTTATTATCACACTTCAAAAAGTACCAGGTTTGCCTTAGCATCAAAGTATTCTTAGAGATGAGGATGATTTTGAAGACCAAGAGCAAAGTCCATTAAAAAAATAAAACAAACCAACCCTCAACTCAACTGAAGCAGCTTTGAGAGTCCACTGAGTCTCTTATTAGAAACCCAAGAGACTACCAAAATTTTCTTAAAAACTCTTCTCTACTCCTGACGTACATTGCAGGATCTACTGTAGTCACTTCAGGCTGATGAGTGATCCTTTAGGTTCAGTATGAGAAGCATCTGCCTGATCTACAAAATTGCAGAGAAAATAGGAACACCCACTGAAACTTTCCTATCTTCTTCCAATTATCCATCTTGAAATTTCAAAAGATAGGTTTAAGATTCTCTGAAAGGAGAAGTTTGCAGAAGACAATCTGGAATCATAAAATAGTTTGGGTTGGAAGGGATCTTTTAAAGGCCACCTCGTTTCAACTCCCCTTCAGGGTGCAGGGACACCTTCAACTGGATCAGTTTGCTCAGAGCCTCCCTCCAACCTGACCAGAAATGTTTCCCAGGGATGGGGCATGGAAGACCCGGGTAGGAACCCTTACAGGCACAGGACATGATTTAAGTAAAGAATCTTGTATTAATTGGAAATAACATGTTGCTTATGAAATAAATGCAACGGCAAAGAGTGGCTCACCAAAACATGGCACCTGCACACCCCGAATGTGCTGCATCACAGAGATGGAATCTCTGCATTCTTTACCTGAGGGATCACCCTGGGCTGGAGTCAGAGTCCTGGGGGAGGAATGGCTGGATGCACACAGCCCTTCTTCAGAGAGGCCACACAGCAGGGAGCCAGGCTTGGGCCAATCTGGGCCACTGCCCAAAGTCCTGCAGAAGGACCTACCCAAGGTGCAGGACCGGAGCAGTGCTGCCAGGCAGGAATGTGTCAGGAAAAGCATGTGCTGGATCCCATCTCTCAATGTACACGCTGCTAATGTCAGGTAAAGGAGCTCATCCAGCACATCTGGAACAAATTTCATCCCCCAGCTGCATTCCTGCTGTGCCAAATGTGTGTGCAAGTGCTACAGCAGGTAAGGTAGTGGTAAAAACAGCACTGGATGAGAGGGTTTGGGAAAGGACACCTGTACTGCCCTTCCCCAAGAGGCTGGTGGTCATGGACAGAGGCTAAAATGTTTCCGTAAGGATGGTCTTTGAGCTCTTTGCCTTTCACACAAGAACAGATTTCACCACAGACATTTTCAGTATGAGTTTCTCCTATTTTTCCATTTTTAAAGATTTTCTGTGTCTGTGCTTATGACAGGCAACTTTAATCAGTTGCTTCTCCAGTCAAATCCTGATTAAATAGCACCACTAAATCACAGACTGCAAGCTGGTGGCACCTCACAGGAGATAAACAGAACCATAGAATCACAGAATCATTAAGGCTGGGAAAGACCTCTAAGATCATTGAGTCCAGCTGTTAGCCCAGCACTGCCACTACTACATATGGACAATCAGGGGGGATCCAGTGGCTCATGCTGTCAGAGGTCCTGCTCTCACATGCCTGCACATCTGAGATTGCAGATCTGGCACAATAAACTTGCCATGACGACTGATGTCCAAGATAAAACATTTAGCCAATAACAACAGCACAACGTAAAGCAGAACAGAAGACACAGACTTCATGTCCACGGAACAGGGACCTCCTGGGAATGGGGGTTCTCAAACCAATTCCTGCCACATGCACTAATCTAAAACAAAACATAAATCAATTCCAGAGCTGCCCAAGCACAGCTGATGAAGTTCACAGGCTTTTAAGCTTGATCCCAAATAACAGAGGGTGAAGGACCAGACCTACCTGCCTATCAATACTTGAAGCCACTTTAACAAGCAACAGGAATGAGAACAATACGGAGCAAATGCCAGGTGATGCAGGAGTTCTTGGCACAAGGAGATGTGTAATATGACTGATAAATCATTTGAGCGAAAAGACTTTAATGAAGAACAAACACTAACTCTGTACACACTTTTGTATTCCTAGTGACACTAGTTTGAGATTGTGCTGGGGCAACACCCAAACTGTCTGTCTTGTATTCAGTGACCCGGATTCAAACCCCCTCCTGGCCTTTGCAATAACATTTCCAAGTTTTTGGGCGTAGGGTGGTCAACATTCAACTTTGATTAAATCAGGACAAGCCAGATATAAAGCAGGGTGGGAGGAGTCTATTTTTATCTTTGATTATCCAAGCCCAGATCAAAGGCTCTGCAATACAGTAACACTCCAAGGGCTTTTGATAGTGAAAGGATGTTTGTCCGGTCACCATAGAGAAAGCAATGTCAAACATCCTGTCCATGGCACGATAAGGTATCAGGATGAGAAGTGGAGACGGGGCTCTGGGGGAAGCAGTGAGAACTAGTTTGTTTAAATGACTTGTGCAAGTTTGGCGGGGAGGAGATATTAATTATTTCTGCAGAAGTTAGAGCCTGCCCCGGACTCAGGCCAAGCAGACATCTGAAGAGGAAACATCCTGCACACCAAGCTGGCTGATTCGCGCACATTTGGTAGCACACACACTGTGTGGGCTGGATATCTCCAGTTCTGGCATAGCAGAAATATGTCTGAAATGAAGCAGCACATGTCTCTCCTCTGGGAGGCAGAGGGTCAGAGTTCCTATGCGAGCCCAAATCAATGTTCACTGTCCCCATGTATGTTAGAGACTCTTCCTTTTCCAATAATGTCATAGCAAGCTGTGGCTGATCACCTTTGAGTCACCTCACAAGGTGGTGGCCAGCTAGGACATTGATTATGGACATTTCCCCTGCCATAACGAACAGCCATCTTTGGATTATGGTTCTGCCCAACTAGACACAAGGACCTGGACACAAGGCAAACAATTACCTTTCCTGTAAGCCCAGACTGGAATCCATTAGAAATCTAAGTGAATTTTGGGTTCCTTTCAGTGACTTTTGTCTTGTTGCAAACACACAGCCTCCCCAAAGACACTCGGTCACATCTTTGGGGGCTGCAATGAGATGATCTTTAAGGTCCCTCCCAACCCAAACCATTCTGTGATTCTATGATCTTTACACTCTGCTTGTGTTCCTCTCATGACTTCAACTGCTCTGGCTGTCAATGACACAAACAGACATAAATAAGAGTGAGATCACAGCAGTCTCTGCTCACCTCTCTACTGGAAGCAGAGAACCAAGCCCACACACCACTGCAGGGACCAGCTGTCACCAGCTGCCAGGTGGCACAGCTTCTCAGACTGACCCAGAGAGCTGGGACCCAGCACAGGCACAGGAGGAGGCGCCTGCGGGGCAGCTCCTGCACCCACTGCCTGTTGGGCAGAGTGACAGCCAGTGCAGCTCCAGAGCAGGCAGCAGACATCCCCAGGGAGCACAGTGGCAGCTGTGAACATGCACATGTGTGTGCCTGACTCACCTCAGCAGCTTTCCTGTGGTCATCCTTGTTGTCCAGCATCCGGACATCCACACCCAGGCAGCGCAGGTAGCGCCCGAGGCCCTGCAGCATGTTGTCACAGACCACGCTGAACTCCTTGGGGGACACAGGGGCAGGGGCACAGGAGGTCTCCATCTGGGATCCTTGGCATTGCTAGAGAAAGGCAAGAGACCTATAAACAGCAGAAGGCTGATTTCCAGTACTTTTGTGTTTTACGTCCCTGCATTCACCCACCACAACAAATCCAGCTGTCTCCTTCCACCTGTATCACACCACGCTCTGCAACACCTCTAGATCCTCCTTCCCTCTTTCCACACTGCCCACTGCCATGTGGGTAGGAGGCAGCACATGATGGTAGCAATGACTAATTCTGAATTAGTCATTGTCTCACTGGCCAGCTGGCCACCTGATCCAGGGAGCTGCAGCCTTTCCCTGGAGAAATGCCTACCTGGCCTTCAGTGCTCTACACAGACATCTATCTTCATGAAGTCACAGAAACATCGTCAAGGCTGCTGTTCCCCTATGGAATTAGTGTGTAACTAATAAACATGTGCCAAAGCTATGATTGGGGAAGGGGATCACACGGACAAAGGGAGAAACAGGTAGACAAAGCAACCATGTCAGCTCTGTTATCTTTGGAAGGTTAAAAATAGGCAGTGCCTGAATTCTGTTTGTTTTATTTCGAATATCTGCTGCTGGGGGAGTTCCTGCACTTGGAGGACTTCAGCGCTTGGAGGCTCCCAGAAGTACAATAGCTAAATTCATGGAGAAGGGAAGTTATTAAGGAACTTCCAATGTTCAGCTTTTGACTCCAGGAACTCGAATCAGCTGGGATGACTGAAGGACACAGCCAGCACCTATGCAGGGAGTCAGCACTGCAGATTAGCCCTGCAGGAGTTGGCTCAAGGCTGGGAATGCTGTGGCACAACATGCAGCTCCACCTGGGCTGACCCTGGGAACCAGCTCAGATCCAGGAGCTCCACTGGTGGGAGGCTGCACCTCCCAGAAGCTGGTCCACGAGCTCAGGGTTCTGCAGCACTGGGCAGACTGTGCTGTCACCAGCTCCTGCAGGACCCTGGTGGATGCAGCTGGGACATCAGAGGGCTGTGACAAGGGACCGAGCTGCCCCTCAGTGCCGAGGCAGTTGGAAGACACTAACCCTGGCTGCTGCTGCTGTTCAAACAGATGTGCAGGAGCAGCAGCTGGCCCTCACTAGTGTTTATGCAGTGGCCAGCACTGTCATATGTAGCTTTTTTCTCACGTTTCATGCCAGCAGAGAGTAAAAAGCTTTATAAAGGAGAATAGAGTCATTAGCCCCACTTCAGACAGTGGACCAGGAAACACTTGGAAAGAGAGTCTGGAGTCCTGCAGGATGCAGAGTCAGGAGAAGTCTGCTTTTCTTGGCGTCCCAGTCCAGGTTTTACCAACTGCCTCTCAGTTCATGAATCTGACTGTACAGAACACAAAGATGACCCGTGGGTTCCCAAGGTAATTCAAGCCTGAAGTACTCACTTTTCCCATCTCTGCAGCAGCCAGTCAGCTCTGCTGTAACACAACATTCCCATGAACAGAGTGCTTAGGGAGCTACTGAGCAGCTCCGTGTTTTACTGCCTGATGACGACTAAGGGGATGCTGCACTTCTACATCCTCCTGACAAGGTGGATACAGTCAGTAACATCTCAGCCCAACCATGGAAGGTGGCGTGGACTTCAGGAACTCAGCACACATTTGGGGCTCCTCAGAAGGATACACAGTTACAGTGAGTCTTCTCAGATAACAAACAAAATGGGGTTTCTGATGAGGTTTCCAAAGGTGCATAAACCACTGGATGGTTCCATTGCAAAAGTAAAACTTTATTATTGAGAGGAACCAGTCATATTCTAAGATCCTTAAGCAGAGTCACACAGCTCCAAGTTATGGCCAGTGGAGCTTTAAGGCTCTGCCACAACACAGTCTACTGGGAGAGGCCAGTCCTGGATTGCGGCGCTGTGCAGGAAGGCAGAGACAAATCTTCAGCAGAAAGGCATTTTTGATGGATCATTTGCTTTCAACTTTGCACACTTGTACTCCAGACACAACTAAGGAGACTTTCCCAGTGTGAAACTAAGGTGTGGAAGCTTAGTAAAAGAAAAAGTAAGAAGGTCAGAATTTTAAACCTCTTGGATGCAACACCTTGGTCACAGAATCCAAGCCCACAGCACCAAGGAAACGTGGAAGGAGATTTCCACCAGCAAGGCTCACTGGACTCTGCACACAGATCTGCACCAACACTGTGCAAAGACAAAAGAACCTCAAAGAGCAGGGAAAGGTGAACTCAGGCAGGCCAAGGAGAAAGCACATCATTCCAGGGAGGGAGGGATGAGGAGGATGTTTGCTGCAATAGTCCTGAGAACAGGCTGCAAATGGGCCCGCCGTGCATAGCTCATGGTATGACTGAGAACAAGCAGGGTATGATTTACAGGGGTCTTGAGCAACGAGCAGCTCTTTGAAGATGTTTACAAACCTGTCCAGAAGGTGACAGCGGTTCTTGTTTATTCAGCTGCTTCTTTGCCCTGGGTTTTATGCTCCGTTTTCCCACCAGACTCTCCATCAGGTCTGAGCTCAGCCCAAAGCTCTCTGGGTCCCTGCAGAGCCTCTCGTAGATCTCCAGCAAACAGTAGGCGTCGGAGGCTGAAAGGAAGGGAATATGAGCCTCACCTGGTTCCATTCAAAAGTAAACCAGAGGCTTTCCTGATGCCAGAGAGAGCCTCCACCTTTGTAAAAGCCACTGTGAACAACCTGTGAAGCTACAACTCACTCACGTCCTACCCTGTGCTCCGTGACTGATTCACGAAGCCTCATAAACGAACACAGTCACAGAGGGTCAAGGCAGGATCTCCAAAGGTGACAGGCTCTGCCCTCTCCACTCTAACACAACGCAAACTGTAGTGTGGCTGTTCTAAACACCACCTGATAGCTCCAGCCAGCCCCTGCTCCTCATCATTGTCCCTGAGACTGCCCATGGTTCCTCACCACATCTCTCAATGGGAAGGGAACTTCCCCACTAGATGCAATATCTGAAAAGGCATTAACTGAGCTGTTTGCAATCACCTGCCCACACGCATTGTTGTGTGGCTCTGCTCCCTGCAACGGGAACTGCCAGAGTCTCCCAGCCAGTTTGACAAGTCCTAGTGATTAACTTTTGTGGGAACTGTGTCAGCTTCAAGGATAGTTGAATTTAACAAAGGGCTGGTTTGCTTCAGCAAAGACTGTCCTTTGATGCCCCAGGAAAGATTCAGACCCAGACTTCTGACTCTGGGATAATCAGCAATAAACTCCACTGGTCCCTCCACAGTCCTGATTCTGTGCTGCAGTTTCTGACACCACGTCTGCCCATTTCTAACCCGACTCTAACAAGCGCTTCACTGTGACAAATGAACACAGCATTTGTTTCCCAGGAAGGCTGTGAAATGAGGCAGAAGGAAGTGGACTTTCTTCCTTTCAGTTACTGAGAAGCGTTTCCACTGAGGTGATGTTTCATCAGACAAAATCTGCAAAGCACAGGAATTCCTTCATAAGGGAAATAATGAATCACTGGACAGTTTAAACTTCAACCATTAAAGCCATGTCCGCAAAAGGACAAACAAAACATGTGCTGACTCCTCTGAACAGGAACTAATCTGCAAAGCCATTCTCTTCCTTTGCTACTTAATGACCTTCCTGGTGACAGAACAGCCAAACACAACCTGTCCTGGACACCTGTAGCTCCGTGTCACTGAGCAGGGACCAGACCTGCATAGAGGATCTGCTCCTCCCGGAGAGGCCGCTTCTCCCAGTTTGACAGCTGCTCCGTTTTATCCAGAGGTTTCCCCAGCACATGGTGCACCAGGAGGCTGAGTCCCTTCTCCTGCTGCCTGACCCCTCTCTCCTCGTGGCTGTGCTCCGGGGACAGTCCATCAACCTTCCGGCTGTCCTTCCTCCACTCACTGCAGCCCTTCTGCAGCTGATGGAAACAAAGAGATAGAAAACACCTGGTTATAAAACAGCTTCTCCACCACCTCGTGTTCCAGCGGGTGGGGCCAGGCACAGCTCTATCACGTCCATCTCTTGCCTGGTATATTGAACCCCATTGTCTCAGACAAGGGCTGGGATGGCATTAGATATAAACGGCGTCAGGTTATTTGTTTAACAAACACACTTGCTGGAGAGAAATCTGTTTCATAGCCAAGGAAGAAAAAAAAGGGCATTGTTGTACAGCATTGTACCAGAGCTGCAGGGCTGGGACTGGGGCTCCTCAGAAAGCTCTGGGTGCTCAGCTGTGCTGGAGGCTGCGAGGCACCCACTCAATAAAAGGCCAGTAGTGGCAGTTCAGCATCTTTCTGCTCCTTGTCCCAGTGAGAAAAGGCATTCCTGTGCCACCCTGGGCAGCAGCCCTTTCTGAAGCTGCCATTTCTCAGGTTAAACTGAGGCAATAGCTGTTGGCAGGTACGTCAGCCCCTGCAGCACTTCCCAGGTTAAGCTATCAGTCCCAAAGATCTGCTTCACTCCAACCCACAGCCTTAAACACACTCTGTACATTTTACCCATTAAAATGGTTGTGCTCAACATTTCTGCAGTCTGCTGAAAGCTCCTGTGTGCAAACCCAGGGACAGCTGTGCTTCAGCTGACCAGAAATTCCAGTGCTGAACCCACCAGCAGCCCTCTGAGGAACATTAGAGCTCTGCACAAATCATTAACTCCATCATATCTGCTTCAATACTGCATGGTCCTGGGATAGCAGAATTCCTACAAGAACTTAGTATTAAGTTCAAGTATAACTTGTGCTCAGAAACCTTGCCCTGGCTGAATGGAGCTTTTATGAAGGCTGTGAAAAAGCTGTCAGTATTGCAAGCTTTAACCTTTTAGCTGATGAAAACAAAATGCTTCTCTCTTCCTTTACAGAATCCCAACACATCAAACACACTACAGGAAATGGTCTATTTACACATGTAGCTGCATCCCTGCCAATCCAGGATACAGACAGACAGTGCTGTGGATTCAGTACAGTTATCCACCAGTACGCACAGGAGACACAACTTCCCACATCTTGATGTGTTCATCCTTACTTGTTTGTCCACTGCGAGTAGATCCACCACACAATGCAGTTGCTTCTCCATGTCCTTCAGAGCAGAACATGTGGCTGCAAGGCTGCTGAGGTCTCCAGACATCCCATAGCCTGGAGACAAAACCAGCCCAAATCACACAGGTAAGAAAACTCAGGTCATGGCTAAAGCACTGCAGCTTCTTCTACTTCAGAGTCAGAATGCTGACAAAAGACACACAAACACTGGTGGGAAGACTGTTCAAACAGGGAAAAAGATTGGCTCCCATCTCTCCTCCTCCCAAGAGACACTCCTGCAGATTCAGGGAGAGAAGAGGTGGATGAAAAATGCTGAGTTTAAGATCAACTTATTTAAAATCTGGGAAGGTAATTATGAATTTGTCCTCGAAATCCAGGCTTTGCAAATCCTGCCAAAAGCCTCCAAAAACCAGGTATGGTAATTCAGAGAGCTCTGGTGTCCAGCACGACAGCTCTGGGGCAGGGACAGGGACATCCAGAAAGCTCTGTCTGCCAGACTTCCCTAAACCAAAAGGTTTGGGTGTCAGTTGGATCTTAGTATGGAATTAGGATAATCCCAAGTCCAAGAGTGCAAGCTAAATCAGAAATCTTGTCTTTGATTGAAATGGGGAAATATAATGGCATGAAGTTCTGTCAGGGGAGGTTTAGGTTGGATCTCAGGAAAAGGTTCTTCCCCCAGAGGGTGGTTGGGCACTGCCCAGGCTCCCCAGGACAGTGGGCACAGCACCAAGGCTGCCAGAGCTCCAGGAGACTTTGGACAATGCCCTGAGGGACAGGGTGGGATTGTTGGGGCGTCTGTGCAGTGCCAGGGGTTGGACTGGATGGTCCTTGTGGGTCCCTTCCAGCTCAGGATATTGTAGGGTTCTGTGATTCTATATTTCCATCATTCCCCTGGTCACCCTGCTTCCTGGCCTGGCAGTGCCTCAACACCCAGGGCTACAAAAGCTGATTCCATGGCAAGTGGATTTGGAGAATCCACTCCAAGAAGATCTAGGAATGACAAAAATGACAAAGCAGGCTGTGTGAAGCCTCAGGGTAGGGAGAAGAGAGGTGTGTTACCTAGTTTAATGATGGCAGCATCTGAATAGAGCATCTGGATGAATTGGGGGAGCTTCTCCTTCTCCCCTTCCAGCTCAGCTTGCTCGAGGAGCCGTGGCAGGTCCAACAGGAACACCTCATCCTTCACTGCCATCTGGAGGAGGGCAACACGGGGCTTCCCCACCATGCCAAAGGAAGGCTTCCACTCCATGTCAACGCCAACAACCTGCCCAGGCTGTAACAGACACCTCCTGCACTCAGAGACTTGCTGTGCTGGAGAGGGGCCTGGAGAGTCTGTCCAGGACACAAGCCTTTCCTTTCCAACCACAGGAGCTCTTTGTGCAAACTGCTACAGAGACAGTAACTCCCACAGCACCTGAGTACCCCCGCGGGGACCTTTCCTGGCACAATTCCTGACACGTTCCCCAGATCACACAAACCTAAAGGAGCAGCTATTCTTGGCTTGGGGAGGGAGACATTGGATGGCAGTGGCCACAACCAGCCGTGAGTACAAGCCTGATACAGAGTTCCTGCTCCCTGACTCTGCAAAGTCAATCCCAGGTAACACTCACCTGCAGCACCTTCTCCCAGCACTGCAGTGTCTCTTCCCATGTCTGCAGGAAGTGAATATTTTCCCGTGGAATAGGAAGCTGGTAACAGTCCTTCTTCTTACTGTCTTCATAATTATCTGCTTTTGTGGCCTCTTCTACCCTGCACAAAATCAGATACAACAGTTTTAAGCCGTGCAATGGGAGAAAATCCTGAATTTGAGGAAAAGTGGGAAGTCTCATGCTGTTTATTTCACCTCAGCCCACTCTTTTCCCATGACACTTTCTCTTACCCACTCTTTCCTCACTTTCCCTGTAATCTCAGTCTTTCATCTTAGAATAACAGAATCACAGACTGGCTTGGGTTGGAAGGGACTTTAACGACCATCTCATTCCACCCCCTGCCAGGGGCAGGGACACCTTCCACTAGCCCAGGCTGCTCCAAGCCCCGTCCAACCTGGCCTTGGACACTTCCAGGGATCCAGGGGCAGCCACAGCTTCTCTGGGCAACCTGTGCCAGGGCCTCCCCACCCTCACAGGGAGGAATTCCTTCCCAATATCCCATCCAACCCTGCCCTCTGGCAGTGGGAAGCCGTTCCCCATTGTCCTGTCACTCCAGGCCCTTGTGAAAAGTCCCTCTCCAGCCTTCTTGTAGGCTCATCCTCTCTTTCCATTCCTTTCCCACGAGCTCATCGTGCACACGCACTGTATCCACTGAAGAGAACACCCACACCACTTGCTGGATTCAGAGTCCAAGCCTGTCCGCATTGCTCACCTTTCTTGCCCAGAACCTGGATGACAAAATTGGGCAGCTGTTTCAACATTCAGAGATAATACATTTTAGATTTAGTGATTCTTGCCTTCGAGCTAACACAGGTGCCTGCTGGTGTGACACCAAATGGAGAGTCAGCTCTGAGCAGCACTGTGTCCAAACAGGAGCCTCACTGTGCCCCACTCACACAGCCTCTCAGACTGCTCCACACTCAGATCCCCATCAGCTGGGAACAGGGGAATCTGCCTCATCACTTTATAGCGCAATGGCTTGCGAAGGCTTCACAGACTTCCCTGAAGCTATCCAGCTTCTCCTCCTCCATTCTCTTCTCCGTAAAATGGTCACATAGGATGCACAAGGACATTTGTCCTACATTGCACAGGGACGAAATGAAGAAAGTTCAGGAACAAAGATTCAAACCCTTCTCCGTTTTGGGGAAGGCAGCAGCTGAACCCTCAGATTGTGTGCCGTGCTTGTGCTACTCCCTTCGTGTGGGTTTCTGATGGCACCACACAGAGAAACTCAGTCTCTGTGTATTAATTCCCTGGGAATGTTGGAAGATGTCTGCAAAAATGAGCTGAACGATTGCCTACAACAGGATCTTACACAGCACATTTTCTGTTCCAAAAGCAGCAGAGTCTCGTGAAATGCCCCCAGAAATGAAGGTCAGCGTGTTGCTCTGGTGGCTCAGTCAGATGATGCAATCAGAGAAAAAAACTATTCAAAAAGATCCAGCTACTTTGGACGTATCACACATTTCTGGATAGTCTCTTTCCCATAGAAACTTGAAATGGTTCATTATTTGAGAAACTATTTACTAACCTTGTGTTTGGGAGCCTGCATGACTAATTTTGTAGCAGAGCAGCTCTCCTTGCACAAACACTCTTTCCAGTGGGTTTGTGTGCATGGGGAAGTCAATATTTGTGTAAAATATTTAATGAAGGTGTGTAGGCTCAGGTCTCCAGGAATATTCTCACCTGCAGAGCTCAGGAGCCCCGTGTGGTGCGACCAGAGACAGATGATGTCATTTATATGCTGGTGCCACCTTGTTCTCTGCAGTGTGAACTCCCTCTCTGGGAACCTGTGGCTTTGTTGGCTCAATAAACAAGGCAGCCAGACTGTTTTATGGGGTTCCATGGCTCTGCTGACTTTATAGCAGCTACTATAGCAGGTATCATGACTGGATGAGTAAACTACAGCATAAAGAGTTTTATTCATCTGTCCCAACTCCTCATGCAGGACATGGAGCACATCCTCACTGCCTTGCCTTCCCTCCATCTGGCACAGCACAGGATTCCCACAGCACAGAGATGTAGTGATGAGTTTTATCTCTAGATGCACAGTCTGTGGCTCAGCCACACTCCTGTAACCCTTTGTGTTTTGAGGGCTTGTCCCTCATGCAAAAACCCCCTGGTTCCCAACTGGCAGCTGATGCAGCTTTAGAAGGGAGGAGGAGGAGGAGGAGGAGGAGAAGGAGGAGGAGGAGCAGGAGGGCAGCTCCAGCAGTGCATCAGAGCAAGGCAGGAGCATGTCCTAGACAGACAAGAGTTTCCTGCGCTCCAGAAAAACCATGGACCCTCTGGAGAAGTTGTTCTTTGCAGAGAGTGTTTCAATCTGTGTCGTGTTTCCTGAGGTGACATGGGGCCTGAACAAGAACCAGATCTGCACTAGGAGAAACAGTAGATCCACAAAGCCATGATCCATGAACGTGAACAGTTCAAGGCCACCTGTGAGACTTCCCCAAAATCATCAGCTTTAAAAAACAGTAATACACCGTGGTCTCATTCACCTTCAAGTTAGTCCAATCCATGCTCCAAAAATACCAATTTAGTTATGAAAGCATAAGCACCTCTTCATAGGAGACTGAAATAGGCTGTAATATTGAGGACAACAAATCTGATGATAAATCCATTAGAGCAGATAGTCCTGCTCAGTCTCAGGCTTGGTCTTCTTAAAATGGTCTCCTTATTCCACAGAGAGGTGCTGACATTAATCAGGCAGCCAGTGACAGATCCTAGCTGTTACTTGGAGTTCATAATTCGGACATATGACCCCAGGAGGAAAGTCCTGCTGTAAGAACAACAGGTAAAAGGACACTCCCAAATCACCTGCACACAACTGCACGTTTGCAGTGACAGAAGGAAGCCCCAGCCCACACAAGGTGACCGTGGGTGTGCAGACTCGTGCGCCACTCGTGCCAAGAGGGCCCTGCCTCTGCTTCTCATCACAAGCATGGTGCTGGAGTCCCCAGCTTGCTGCCCATGGAGTAGTGACCTTCGACTTTCTGATGGCTTTATTCCTCCCCAAACAGGCAATGTCTGAGGTCATCACAGCTCCTCCTTGACACACAGTTCATTACAACTCAGATCCACACTTGCATCACATACACTGAGAAGTTCAGCTCCATACGGGAAGTTACTCCCTCATATTAAAGGCTTCAAGGGCCATGTTTGCAGGTTGCTGAAGGTACGGGCTCTCAGCTTGCACAAAGTTGTCAATGGTTACCTCTTGGGAGTGGTCAGAATTTTTCCATAAACATTTCTCTAATCCCAGCTCCCTTCTGAACCAGAGACACCAATCTCCATGTCAAAAAAACCCAACATGTTTCACCAGTGAGGGTAAGAGAGAGATATGTGGAAGGTGGAGCCAAATCCAGTCAAGCATAACACCCTGGAATAAGGTGGCTGATGTGTTCAACAATCAAAGAGTTGTAAGGAACCTACTGCTTCCTCTTTTTGGTTTATGAAAAAAGCCTTGACTGTACCTGGAAACATGTTATTGCTCCTGGAATGACAGCAAAGCTCTGAGCTCTGCTGCACCACAACCACAGCCCACAGCTCCTGCATTTGCATCGAGC
Source organism: Chiroxiphia lanceolata (assembly GCF_009829145.1). NCBI lineage: Eukaryota > Metazoa > Chordata > Aves > Passeriformes > Pipridae > Chiroxiphia > Chiroxiphia lanceolata. Next base: position 11,121,237 of record NC_045657.1, on the reverse strand, counting down.
TCAGGGATAAGTCCTCTTCCCCGCACAGGAATCCAATTAGATGAATTCCTACACATGAATGAGCAGAGACCAGCAAGGTGGCTGGGTAATGACTCTGACCCCAAGGGCTGTGGTGGCCTGCAGCCTGGCAGGAGTTTGGCTCAGGAACAGTGTGGGCAGAGTTCTGGGCTGTGTGTTGATGGGCCTCATCCAGCCTGATGTTCTAGATCTCCTCTGCAGCCCTGGGTGAGATCCTAACAGGACCCTTGTGCAGTATCCACTGCCAGCTCTGCAGGTTCCTCCAGACTTTTAGTAGCCTGAATATCTGCAGGAGAAAAAAGGTTAAAAAAGGGTGGCAAACATGGCTGTCTCTGAAGAACTTGATTAAACACAGAATCAGAGAATCACAGACTGGTTTGGGTTGGAATGGACCTCAAACATCATCCAGCTTCACCATTGCCACAGACAGGGACACCTTCCACTAGATCAGGTTCCTCAGGGCCCCATCCAACCTGGTCTAGGATGGGGCAGCCACAGGTTCCCTGGGAACATCTCATGGATGCAGTCACTGAAACATGGCAGGTCCCACCAGTGCTCACCAGAGTGTAACAGCGAACTGGGGCTCAGCAAATTGTTTGCATTGAGTCACTTCTTCACACAGATCCTGTCCCTCCCTGTACAGCACAGCTGGGCAGCTGTTAAATGGGGATACTGCTGCCTGAAGAGGATGCTCTTGGGACATTTTCTCAGAGAGACACAGCACAGAATACTCAGAACCAGAACTTCAAAGCCCTGGTATTTCTCTAGATCCAGCTTGCCATGGGGATCAGACAGCTCCTGACACTTCAGGGGGTATATGGATGGGCCTTACTGAGTTTTGAGCCTCTTCTCAACTTGGCACAGCTTTGTCTACGCACAGTGTGGAACCTGCCACCCTCATCTCTCCATCCTTCCCCTCTGCTCCTTCTACACCAGCAGCTTTAAAGAGATCCTTGACTGGGGCTGTTTGCACAGTTCTGAGCACCTAAAATCAAGGAGTTGTAAGAATCCTTCTTAACGTAAGGATTTTTCAATTCTTTTGAGAATGGAGCTCCTGTTGGGGGAGAAAACTGTGGCTACTGCAGGTTCATCTGGTGCACACAACATGGGGGTCCCAAAGCAGGAGGGGAACATGGCACTGGGTTATTGGGATTACGGCAGAGGAAGAAAAGAGAACAGAGACTAATGAGGGGGCTAAAAGCTTCTTAAGCTCACTTATTCAATTAATGTGTCTCTTCTGGTATCTGACCCCAAATGTCAAAAATTCTCGATACTTCTTTGGATGGGGCCAACAGTACAGACTGGGAAAAAAACTGGCTTATGAGCTGTAAAAGAAGGAAGAAAATAAATACAATTAAAAAATCTAAGGAACTTTACAATTAGTTTCTTGCTCATAAGCCTCCTGAAAGGCATTAAACCAGGTTACAGTCCAGTGGGGGTGCAGAGCATATGGAAAACTTTGACAGATGTGTAATAACCTCATTAAAACAGATGTATATTCAGGTCCTAGTCACATGATTTCATGTTGATCTGGCAGAGGAAACTTAAGAACCCTCTGCAGCATGAAGCAACCTCACAGAGCTTCTGTGATAAACTCAGGATGAGTTTAAAATGCTCCTTTCACGGACATTTCCAGGCTTATGACAACCAAATGCAGTGTGTACAGGGCCACGATGGGATCTGAGTATATGGAGGAAGCCTTTGCAAAATTGTCTTCCCAAGGAAGCATTATGGCAGATGATTTTAAGCAAATAAATATAGTCTTTGTACGACAAGTAATGTACACTGAAAAGGGTCTTTACCTCTGTTGGGTGTGAAGCTCTGGCAGCTCCTCAGCCAGGCCGGGAGGCAGCACGTCCGCGGGCAGCCCCCAGTGCCGCGCCCACCGCGCCGCGCGCCCGGGGCAGTGCCGGAGCAGCAGCCGCACCAGGTGCCCTTGGAGACAGCGACTGTCCCCAGCTGTGCTCTGAGAGGGGAAGCAGAGGGAAGGAACACTGTCAGTGCAATTCCCATTATGGCTGTCTCTCCCCCCCTCTCTGGATGCAGTGTCCTGCGGGGGTCCTGGGCGAGGGCAGGGAGGAGCAGGAGCCACCCCACTGCCAGAGCAGGGCTCATCCCACCACAGGAGTGGTTTTCCAGTGAGTGCTGCACTTCTCTGCCAGGAGATGAAGAGCACACACTTGAACTGCGAGCTCGTTGGGATACTTGTGTCCCCTTGCCAGCATGGCTGTTTGTCCAGGGAAAGCCACTTTGCAGGTACATCACAGAGAAACAAGGCTACACCACCACCACTGAGCCTGACTGGTGACCTCTATATTATTTACTTAGACACTGATTATAATAAGCAAAATCAGAACCAGCCACTAACAAGAGAGCAAAGGTGTCTGCAATTAAACAGATAATTATGGAGGGGTAAGAGTTTAGACTGTTTTAATCCCATGTTGCACCTGTACATAGGTCCAAAGTGATGCTGTGACTTGACGGCCTGTGAGAGGCAATAGAATAATAGAATCACAGAATAGGCTGCATTGGCAGTGGCTTTTCAAGGTCATCTAGTCCAAACCCCCTGCCATGGGCAGGGGCACCTTCCACTAGACCAGAGCACTCAGAGCCCCATCCAGCCTGGCCTTGGACACTTCCACGAATGGGGCAGCCACAGCTTCTCTGGGCAACCTGTGCCAGGGCCTCAGTACCCTTGTTATAAAAAAGTTCATCCTTACGGATGGTTTAAAACCATCACCTCTTGTCCTGCTGCAACAGGCCCTGCTAAAAACTCTGTCCCCATCGTTCTTATAAGCCCTCTCTAAGTACTGAAAGGTCACACTGAGATATTCCTGGTGCCTTCCCTTCTCCAGGTAAATACCCCTGGCTCCCTCAGCCTGTCTCCAAAGCAGAGAGGCTCCAGGCCCTGGAGCATCTTCGTAGGATGGCTTAGCGTCTCTCAGGGCAGACAGTGGAGTGGGGCCTCATCCGTTCTTGGAAGTATTTGCACGGATAATTAGGATTGCCAGTGTCCCATGGGTGACAGGGAAGGCACATCAGCAAAGCTTTCCTGAGGCTCAGCTTTGGTGTTCACAGCCAGGGAAAGGCTGATGTCAGCCTACAGCTCCCCTGCACCCACTACTGCGAAACAGGGGCACCAGGTCCCTCCTCCGGGCAGGGTGGGGCCCAGGGGGAGAGTAGTGTCACCCTGCACTGGAAACAGGCTGCATGAAATGTGCTCTGAAAGTCCTCCTTCATCCCCACTGACAGTGAGAGGAACCCAGAGCAGTCTCTCCAGCTGGGATGAACCAGGGTTGGGTGAAGGAATTCCTCCCTTTGTGTCTGTTCGAGGCCTCCGGGGATGTGACAACTGGATCATTGCTCCAGCCACAGGGAGAAACACACTCTCAGGTGTCACTGTGTTTGCACCTGCAAACAGGGAGGGCGGTTTAGGACGTTCCCTGCTCCCATCTGTTCTTCTGGAGGAAGTGAATGTATGCCTGGGGGCACCAGCACAGACTCATGCTGCCAGTGGTTTAAGTCCAAATCCCAGCTGTGAGCCAGCGTGGCTGGAGCATGGCAGGCTGCCCACCCTGGCATGGGTGAGGGGCAGGGCAGGGACACAGGGACTGTGACAGCCCCCACGGTGACAGCTGGATGCACCAGAGCTCTTCTGACTTGTCCACCTCTTGGCAGGTGCAGTTGTAAGAGGAAATACAAACACAGTGACACCAACAGTCACAGCAGCTCCATGGGGGTGGGAGCACCCCTTGTCCCCCACATGTGCTTGCAAATATCCCAGAGCCATCACAGCTAGGTTGGCAACTTGCTCCTCTCTGATTTACTCATGCATCTGCCTTAGAAGTTAATATTGCCTACAAAACTGCTAAAACAAGCTGAAAATCTACACGGGGGCTCAGGACCTGTAGCTCTAGGACTGGATCCCTGCTGGCACTACCAACAAGTATTTTCAGAGGACTGAAATGCTCAGATCTGCACCGAAAGTCCATCCCCACCCTGCACATGTCGCTGCCATCTCCCCTTTGCTGCTCACCAGCAGTGCCCAAGGGTCTGAGCCTACTCCCAGGCACTGAGCCTGCTCACAGGGATGGCAGCACCTTGCTCCTTGTCCCCGGCATGTAGGGACACCTCCCAGCTGGGTGGGAGGCTGGGGCCATGGGGCCTCATTCCTCACATTCCTTCAGTAACTAAAAGGTGAGAAGTTGTCTTCAAAGCAGACACAGAGATCAGGAAACAGATCTACTGATGGCCCCAAGGTAAAAGGGAAGGGAAAAAGAAAGCCAAGAAGAAAAAAGGGAATGACCCCCCTCTGGAGGTGCAGGTGGGGGCAGAGGCTGTGGAGAACACTTTGGAGGAATCCGGAACCCCAGGTAGCACCAGGCTGCTCACAAAAACTGCTGCCTCAGCACTACATCTGCACCCCTGAGACTCTGCCAAATGCCAAACCACAGCTCTTCTTATGGATATGTGGAGGAATAGTTTTACTGCTGCTCCCAAGAGGCTGGGGCACAGCAGGAGCCAGGGACAGTGGGACGGGGGTTCAGCAGCTCACCAAGGGCTCAAGCACAGGAGGGAAGCTAGAGAAGGGGCAGGGCAGGAAAGGACAGGACAAGCTCTCCTGCTCACGCTTCTTGCCTTCTACATTTCCTCCTGAATTCTTCCCCTGGCCATACCAGTCCTGACTTTTGTGCATCTCTCCCATCTCCGCCTCCTGTGACTGAGCTCAGGCAAGCACTGAACACATGGAGAGGGGTTCAGTAACCCTTCCTGCCGTGTCTGCCAAGCCACTTCTCAGAGTCCTTCCAAAAAGAACATATTTTCTTATTAACATCACAGAGCAATTCCCTCTTCTTGCTTCCCCTGTGTCCATCCTATTGTCTTCCTGCCTTTTTTCTAAAACACAGACTCTTTGGGGTTGGAGCTCTCTTCAGCTCACCCCAAGTCAATTCTTAATAAATCTAATCATGGCAGCTTTATTTCTGGAAATAATGAGGTGCAGATTTTTTTTTTATTATTTTAATGATAACAGATTTTTTTTTCGACCACAAAAAACAACTCTGTAAAGAAGGTTAATCTCTCCAGAGATATCCCATCTTGCATTCTGAAACAGAAAATAGCTTTGTTTGTCTTTTTACTGAAAAAACCCCCAACATTGCTCTAAAGGGGAAAGGCTTCCACCGCAACAGCTCTGCAAGAGGCAAGAATGTGGAAAGTTTGGCCCCAGAAGATGTGGGCACAGATGCAGAGAGCAATGTTTCACCAGGGATGACATTTCATGTGCTTTGCTGTCAGTAAATGAACACTTCTCAAGAGGAAACTGGCACAGTGTTCTAATCAACATCAGCGACACCTCCGAGCAGGAAAAGATTCTATAGAACATGAGGCTTGTTTACATCCCTCTTGGAATTCTAGACATATCATACATTCTTTAATCCATAGGCACACACAGAAACCCCTGACACAACAATAACCCATGATTAAAGCTTTCCAAAGCAATGGCTGCAGATTTCCTACCCGTAAATCCTGTTCTCACTGCCAGGGCTTCACAAAGCTCACACCAACCACGCAGGGCAAGCTCAGGAATGTCCTGACCTTAACCCATTAACAATTCCTCCTTTGGTACCAAAAATTTTGAATCCAAATATTCAGTATCACCTTTAGAAGTCACCCTATCCAACCTTAGATTTCTTTATCTGTCTGTGTTAAGCTGTGTTTCACTCTGATCCAATTCTCCCTTTTCCCTCAACATCTTTTCCTGGAGAGGGGCATTATTCACACCACTGACACTGGCTATTTGCAGAGTCAGATTTTAATTTAACTTTTGAATGTCTTGGCCAATTTCCCCTGTTTTCAAGTGGTTCCAGAATCAACAAAAAACCCCCTCCTGCTAGTGTAGAGAAAATGTCAAGGAGAAGATTTTAGAGTCAGCAACTTTAAAAGGGGAAAAAGAAACCTGGACTTGTAATGGACAAAGCCCCTGTCAGCAGTGAAGGGCACAGACAGCACTGCTCAGTTCCCCGTGGTGCAGCAGGTACTGCACAGAGACCTGTGCTTGAAGATTCCCTAAGCATCCCACTGTGGTTCTGTCATTGCTACTTCGTTGTGTCTGTGCTCGTAACTGTTTTGAAGTTACCCTCATTTGTGCTGCATGGGGAGATGCTGCAGTGTCATTGGACATCAGATGTCATTGAAGGAAACTCCTTGATGCATGAGATGGGAATTGGTACCCTCAGCGTCAGCCTAGACCAGGCCACAGCCTGTTCCCAGAGAGGAGGGGGATTCTGGCTTCTGGAGATCCTGAACAGATCACAGAATCACAGAATGGTTTAGGTGGGAAGGGACCTTAAGGATCATCTCATTCCACCCCCTCCCATGTGCAGGGACATCTTCCACTAGCCCAGGTTGCTCCAAGCCCCATCCAACCTGGCCTTGGACACTTCCAGGAATGAGGCAGCCACAGCTTCTCTGTGCCAGGGCCTCACCCCCCTCACAGGGAAGAATTTCTCCTCAATATCCGATCTAATCCTGCCCTCCTTCAGCTTAAGGCCATCTCCCCTTGTCCTGTCACTGTCTTCCCATGGGATGTCCTTCTCCCTTCATCCTATAGGCCCCCTTTAAGTACCAAAAGGCCACAATAAAGCTTCCCCAGAGCCTTCTCTTCTTCAGGTGAACCCCCCTAGCTCTTCTAGCCTGGTTTCAGAGCAGAGCCTCCAGCCCTTGGAGCATCTCTGCGGCCTCCTCTGGACTTGTTCCAGCAGATCCACGCCTTTGCTGCTGAGGACCTCAGAGCCGGACACAGTGCTCTAGGTGGGGTCTCGCAAGGGCACAGTAGAGTGGCAAAACCCCCTCCCTTGGATACAAATGCCAATTTTACCCCCACTCCCTTCTGAGCTGAGTTTGCTGTGAAAGCAGAAGCCACTCACCCACAGCCACTGCCCACAGCCAAGAGCCTGAGAACACCCTGCTTTCTCACCACTTGAGCTGCTCTCTCACTCACAGGCACTGGCTACTCAGATGCACTAATTTATGAACTGAAGAAGAACAAAATAGCCTTCATTCATAACCCAGAAGACTGGCTTTCAGATAGCAATCAGTGCGTCACTGACAGAGCCACACTCCAGTGTTCTGGAGGCCATTACCACATCAATGCCTGGGAAGTGGGCTTTCTTCTCTCTTTCAACAAAGCTTTGACACTGTGGTTCCCTGAGGCATGTTCACACTACCTAGCTCCAGCTTTGTGAATCAGGAGACTCAACTTCCCGATGCAATCGCCTCTTCCTAAAGGCAATTCAGAGGAGTCTAACTTAGGATATCACCAGAAGGGATCAAGGCAAAGGCAACTGTTAAAGCCAACTTGCCCTTGTGCTGGGGCTCCTCACAGTGAGCTTGTTGTTCCTGGGCAACCTGGAGGAAGCTACTGGCATGTGGTGAGGAGCTGGGACACTGCTGCGGGACAGGATGCATCTGCAGCTCACACAACCTCGCCAAGGCAATGTCTGGTTCAGAAGTCCAGACACCATGGCCACATGGCAGTCAGAAGAATCAAACCATACAGCTTGTCTGCTTATCCCCCCAGGAGCTGGACTAGATGGGCTTTAAAGGTCCCTTCCAACTCAAACCATTCTGTGATTCCAGGAGATGGTCAGTGGGTTGGAGCACATGGTGTAGGAGTACAATGGAGAAGCTGAGGGAGGAGGGCTTGTTCAGCATGGGGAGGGCTCAGTGGGGGGATGTGGGGGAACACAATTGTCTCTTCAATTTTGTCATGGGAAATCATAGAGAAGATGGAGTCAGATCCTTCCAGGAATTCCAGCCAGGCCTAAAAGTAAAAAAAGGTGACAGTGAAAATGGCCAAACATTGCAACGGGCCCAGAGGGGCAGTGGAACCAGGCAGGGCTCAGCAACACCTAGTCCAACTAAGTTGGCCCTGCTTTGAGCAGGAGGGCAGAGATGAGCTCCCAGAGAAGAGCTAATTCCAAACTGAAATTAGGCTCTGATTGTGTGATTAGCAGGGCTGTGCATTCCCCAGACTCGTCTCCACACAGACAGGCGGCTTCTTGCAGCAACTGCTGCTTTCAAGTCCCAAGCACCTCCTGGGCGAAGAACACCCAAGATCTCATTTACCCAGAATACAGGATGGTCCTCATCATGCTCAACAATGCTACACAGAGATCCAAATACATTTCTTGCATTGGGATTCCTTCCAAATTTCTGTCAGGCAGCCCCTGAGGGAAGTAATTTATCTTCAACAGATGAAGTCATCACGTCTCCAAAATCTGCTCCTGCTGCCACAGATGTGAGCAGGTACAGAGCAGAAGGAAAGAACGAACACTGCTTTCAAAGGCAGATCTGAAGAGAGAGAATTTTCAAATAACACTGAGCAAGAGGTGGAGACATTTCCTTCAGCACAGTGTTTGACATCCTTCATATGCCTTCACCCAGCTCACAGAGCCACAGAACAGATGAACCATCTGCTGGCAGTGGCTCCACAGCACAGGACATGGACATTTCCCTCCACAGAGATGGAAGGCTCCACAGAGGATGTTTCACTGAAGTGAATCCAACATGATCATTCTCAGATTTCACTTTAGTAGTTGACCAGAACACAGATAGGAATGTGTCTTGGCTGGACAAAGCACAAGCCCGGACAGAAATGGAGGTTCCTAGAATCATAGAAAAATGGAATGTTCTGAGCTGGGAGGGACCCACAAGGACTATCCAGTCCAACCCCTGGCCCTGCACAGACACCCCAACAGTCCCACCCTGGCCCTTAGAGCTTTGTCCAAATGCTCCTTGAGCTCTGGCAGCCTTGGGGCCATGACCACTGCCCTGGGGAGCCTGGTCAGTGCCAACCACCCTCTGGGGGAGGAACCTTTCCCTGAGATCCAACCTAAACCTCTGCAATAGATATTTAACAGGTTTAAGAGTGAAGGAGCAGTGACATTGCTCCCATGTGCCCAAGGGACTGTCTGGCACTCGATCCCCCAGATGCCTCAGGACGAGGGAGGATTTGGTACAGAGGGCACCACGGTACATCTGTAAGATGGCAAAGCTCAGCCCTGACACTGGATCCCACTCCCCACTGGTATATAAACACAGCCTGAAAATGCCGTCCTAAAAAATCAGCTTTTACTGCCTGATTTGCCACTGCTGCTGCACCCACAGAACGTATTATCGAAGGGATCCTGTCCCTGTGCTCCTGTCACTGTGGACTTCAGACAGATGCCCCAGGAGGAAAGGTAGCCTGAGGCCGCGCTGGGACCAGTCAACCAGTGTCGCTTGTCCCTGGGGCCACTGATTAGTTCTTGGTCTTGTTCAGCGGTGTGGGCATAGTGACACTTTGGGAACTTTCCCAGTGGGAAGATCAGAACTTTTTGTTTTAACTCACAATTAACTCCTTATATCCCACAACTCCAGGTATGCTGATACACAAAATCACAGTGCATCCACCTGCAATACTTGTTCTCCCCTCCACTACCTGGCCAGGGAATGGCACAGGCGTAGCTCTGTAATGAGCTGTAGTGTCAGGTTGACCCCATTGAAATAGCCTTTATTTGGAGAGAGAAATAACTGCATGCCATCCATAAAAACCAATACTACAACTCCATAACACTCTAAGGTAACTTTAGCCTACTTCCTTTTCCAGATATAATCTTTTTCCTTCCCTTCAGTCTGTCCTGAGAGTCTGTTCTTCCCCTGAAATCCCTTTCTCACAACCACTGCAGAGGCACCTTCTGAATTCCAACCTAACCCTGGGGCCCCAGAGCTGATGAATATTATTCATCCCAGGGATCAGTAAAGGACCATGCACTTGGTCTGAATACATAAGCCACAGAGTTTTGATACGCTTCCAGACTTCTCACACCTCTCGGTCCCACGATGGCAGGCTGGAGATATTTTCTGGGAGCATTCCAGCACTTGGCAAAGACTGAAGATGAATGATGATGGGGAAATTGGCCAAACTCTTTCAGAGCAGAGTAGTGTGTTACTTATCACAGTAGATGCTTTGTCTAAGCCCAGTGACACAGTGCATTGAAGACAAACTGGCAACCCTTATCTCCCCACTGTATTTTGAAGTAGCATTTATCTACCCGCCTTTTGTCATCGTGTCACACACACACCAACAAAGTGTTGCTGTGGCCAATGGCAAATCCCGCTCTCCAGTTGGAGGGAGGGAAGGCTCCCATCATATACTGCACCCTGGGTGACCTGCACTGTTGCTGAGCCTCACTGAGCCTGGGCCTCATGTGACCCAAGATCATTGCCCTGGTCTCTCAAGCCTCAGAAGGTTTATACGATCAACCACAAATGTTCTACAAAAGTCACATCACAGAACTCTGGTTTGTATCCTGAAGCATGGAAGCCTTGATGAGGGAAATACTCTGCTAAGCTCTTGGTCTGCCTGAAGGATGACTATCCAACTTGAGTATTCCAAAATCCAACTGAGCAGAGGTGTGTGACATCCACTCGCTACAGGATCTGCCTGCAGGAAAAGCAAGGGATGCCTGGAGCCTGACCCCACTGCAGGGACAGGGACAGGGCACTGCAGCTCCACGTCACTGCAGGATTGCCAGAGCTGCAGTTGTGTAAAGGAATGAAACCACTGTCACTGTGTTTCCACTGCTGCTGGGAACTGAACTCACAGGATTACACCTCATCAGTTGTCGGGGTGTGCAGGAGCTGAAGCCACCCTGATGCCTTCCCAGTTGGTTTGGATAGTACTAATATTAACCCTAACGAGCTAAACCAGTAGGCAACTAACTCAACCAATCACTCCATTAAGAGTTCCCATACGCAGTGACATACATAATGAGAATCCATAAACTCCATCTTCCTTTCCAAAGAGACATGGAATTACAGCACATTTATTGCCCAGTGGGAATTCCTGCTCGGGTCCAACCTATGTCCGCTCCACAGACTTCACAGGACGAAGCACCTGCAAGATGGGAGAAGAGCCTCAGAAACGTGCTTCTTGTTCTCTCCTGACTCCATTCTCCCTGCTCAGGTCAAATTCCAAGTTATGATGCTGAGCAACAAAGCAGGAATCTCCTTTTACTTGGTCCTGGCTGTGGATTACTTTAACAGCTCTCTAGAGGGGTCCTCCTGGGCCAGGATGCAGGGAGTTGGAACTAGAAGATCTTTAAGGTCCCTTGAAAATCAAACTATTCCATGATTCTAGGACTCTACGGTCATGACTCTGCCACACATTCCTGATGTACAGCAATTCCCCTCAGATCTGCACTTTTCTTGTGGAAACAGATGTATCAAAGACTGGCTATCAAAGTGCTCCAGGTTCTCACTCGTATCCCTGCCTGAACTAAAAGCCCTGTAAGGTTTGAGGTGGAATAAACTTCGTATCTCCCATGTCAGCTGACAAAGAACAGAGGTCACAAGCTAATTTCTTTGCTTTCTTTATAACCCAGCCCTGGGGTTCACCGACATGACTTCTTAGGTCTCTTCTCTGCTGCTGCCTCACTTCCAGCAGGTTTGGAAGATGATTTTTTTCATGACCTGTCTGTGGAAGCCCTTCTCCAGACCAGGCTGAAACTCCGAGCAACGTTCCCCAAGGGCTTTGTCACTCATGGTCCCCAGCCTTCTGTGCCCTGTACTCACCCCTAGTGCTCTCCCTGGCTCCGCTCTGCTCATGGGTCTGCTCCAGCCCTGCTTCAGAACAGTGAGGAACTTGGGTTTAGGTTCTTTAAGAACATTCTGATGTGCCATTCCCAGCAGGGGCCACTTTTCTATTTAGGAAAGTCTTCAAAGTAAATAAGCAAAAATCCTGATGATGGAAGTACTTGCTCAGGAGCACAAACTCTTCCCATCATTAGTCTATGGAAATAGATGCCCACAGGACAAACATGGGTTACCACTGATTTCTATTCTACCATGCCCAAACCTCCCCGGCTCAGAGCCAAAGTAATAATCACTATCTGTGCAGGATCTTTCCCAAAAGCAAAGCTTGGCAGTAGATTTTTCTTTCGTTTAATCTCTTTTGGTACACTTCAGCTCCTGGTGGTTTTTGTTCTGGAGGAGAAATGCTTGAGAGGGTTGACTGAATGAACTCTGAAATTCACACCCTGGCAAATTGGACTGATTTCCTAAATCCATAATTACAACATTCCTCAGAGATATGCATTCTTTCAGAGTGAACAAGGGAAGATTAGTTTCCTGTTTCTTCCCATTTACATGACTTCTCTGTCAAGAGGAACTTTTTTTGTTTCCAAACAATCCTCTGTTTATGTGGTTCTCTTCTTGGCAGGGAACTGGGGAACTAATCTTGACTAAAAGTATAATACAGCCAAACTATCAATTGCCAACAGTCTGATTATCTGTGTGCAAGGCAGCTGATCTGCACAGGCTTTAGAATCCAATATCTATCAGTGGAGCACTCAGACAGGTACCGATCGATTACAGAGGGTTTAAATAATCTGGGATGATTATTGAATAACTGGATAATTTTATTGGGAGCTGGATAAGAAGGGCAGAGCAGGTCTGTGTGTGTGAATATGTACAAGGCTTAAAACTTTAGTAGCACTGGGCAAATGTAGCCCCTCCACCTGCACAGCCCCAAGCTCTCAGCAACTCCCACCACATGGTCTCATGCCACGGAGCTGCAGGTAAGAGTTGTCTCCCACTTGCAAACAGAACACATGCAGAGCCCTATTGTTTCTCAGTTTGTTTTTTTTTAAAATTAGTGAATCCATCCTCTCCTTCTGTGCTACACCAGGAAGCAGACAAGCTCTATGTCCCAGCCTCCCTTTTGCCTTTCCCTGTTTCTGCTGCAGAGGCCAATGTCAGTGCTCTTGACAGGGTTCCCTTTGTCCTAGAGCAAAAGGAACACGAGGATTCGCCTGTTTGAAGTGAGCCTGTCCTCATTTTTACCCTGTGGTATACAAACAGGAGCTGGGGATGTTCAGTCTGGAGAAGAGAAGGCTCTGGGGAGACCTTGTTGTGGCCTTTCAGTACTTGAAGGGGGTTTATAGAAAAGACAGACAGTGACTTTTTACAAGGGCAGACAGTGACAGGACAAGGGGGGATGCTTTTAAACTGATAGAAGGGAGAGTTAGATTAGATATTGGGAAGAAATTGCTCCCTGTGAAGGTGGTGAGGCCCTGTCACAGAGAAGCTGTGGCTGCCCCATCCCTGGAAGTGTCCAAGGCCAGGTTAGATGGGGCTTGGAGCAAGCTGGGATAGTCGAAGGTGTCACTGCCCATGGCATGACATGAGGTGAGCTTTAAGGTCCTTCCCAACCCTTCCAGCCCAAAGCAGTCTGGGATTATGTGACTCTAACCCTACCACTGCTGCAGTCTGGAGTCAGTAACAGGTATGCTGGGCACTGGTATATTGACTCCTGACATGGATTTTAAGGACCTGGTATGTTCTACACGTTCCTGTAAGGTTTTGGGTGATTGTCCTTCCTATATAGTTTCCTGCTCCCAAGATGCTTTTCCCATGTGGCAGAACTCAGCTTCCCCCAGCACACCCCAGTGGAGCCGAGCAGCTCGCTGATGCTCTTAACTCTTTAATCTAACACTGACCTCTCACCCTACAGCCATAAGCCAATTAGCTCTTTTTTATACCATACCAAATCTCTTTCTGATGAAGCTGTGCTTTTGAATGAATGCCTGCTAGGGACAGAAATGTAATTACAGTGCTTAGCAGCACACTGGCCCTGGCTGGTGGCAGGGGTTAAAGTCAGAATGCATCTCTAACATACCAAAACAATTTAAAGGAGATTTCTTTTTTTCTAGTGTGTTCTCTCCAGTTTCCTCTCTTCACTCTCCAGTACTTACTATGCCTGCACATAAAGACTATTCAGCCATCAATTTTAAAACTGAGATCCTGAGCTTTCCAAGGAATTCCTCAACAATCCCTCACTGAATCAGAATCACAGACACTTACCTCCCATCAAGCCCCAGAACTCAGCCCTGTGGAGCCACCATTCAGTAAATGGGGGTTGATTTTCTGAAGTTATTGAGCAAACAAATCTTCTATCACTCCAGAGAAATTTTAAGCTGACTTTTAAAGTTATTTTGGACATTTTTGACAATGACAATTTGTCTTAGCTTCTTTGCACCTACTGTAAAATTACACCAGAATTCATCAGTATCTTTGTGCTCAGCAATGGCTGGATTTGTTATAAACAGAACTACCATAATTACCATTGGACACTCCAGTCCTCCAGCTCTTACAGAAAATTAACCCAGTCCAGGCCACGCAGGAGGTACCTGGAGGTATTTACATTAACTGTATGTGATAGACTCTTCTTTAGGCAGGAAGGCACAGAACACCCCGCATATTTGGCTTTTCCCATGTATTCTCCCACAGCAGCTGTGGGTTTGTTTAATGATAAGTTCCCATTTCTTTTAGCCCAACAGTGCTGACTTTATTAGGACAGGTGCACATCTTCCTGCTCTCCATCCCCAGAGCAGAACAGAGCTACAGAACTGAATCACAGAATCATAGAATCACAGAATATCCTGGACTGGAAGGGAACCACAAGGATCATTGGGTTTAAATTCTGGAATTACAGGACGCTGTTCCTGAGACAGTCACAGATGTGCCTGTTCCCTGCATCAGCACCATCAGTCAGTCCTTCTGCTTTGCAGTAACTGGTGTTCTTCCAGCTGTCAAGAAATATATCACCCCATTGCCAAACTGAACTGCAAAATAGAAAGAAATCTATACTTTGCCTCCTACTTTAATTGTCCATTTTACCCATGGTTTTATTAAACCTTGGAACAATATACTTTTACATCATGTTGTAGCTCTATGTTCTCCCCAGAGACCTTCAAAAGGAATAGTGAATCCAAAGAAAATGGCACAGGGCAAAAGCAGAGGGATTGTCCAAACACTGTCACCCCTCTGAGCTCCTGTCAGTCCCTGAACAGGGGACAGAACGCAAGGAGAGGGATGGAAGGAGAAATGGGAGCAACCAGTGGACACTGGGGGAAGCAAGGCTGCCAGTTCTCTCCTGAAACCAAGCCATTACCCTAATCCTGACTGCCCAAGACAGACAGCAGACCTTAAAACTGTCACTACTCAGGTCTAGACACCAGCTACTCTGCAAGACGGAAACGGAAAAGAAAAACCAAATCTCCTTTTTTAAACAGGATCTGTTAGGAAGCTGCTTAAAGCTGTGGAAAGATAAATGAAGTTCTTTAAGATGGTTTAACAGGCAGACTGCAGGCAAAACCAGACCAGGAGCAGCTCCTACATATTCATACATACCCCCATACTGGGAGCTACTGGGCTCCAGTGGCCCAGCACCTCAAAAAAAAAGCACCATGAGCAGAAACACTGGTGGAACCATGAAAATTTATTTCAGTTGATGATTCCTCCCTGAGATTTTTAAGGCCAGAAGGAACAAAACTAATCACCCACTGGTTCTAATTTCCTGCTAAAAAAGAGCCCAGAAGTACTAACAGGGGACTCCACACGTCGGCTGGTTAAACTAGTTTAGATTTCCACCTTCCAGGAAAACAGGCAGTCTAGATTTGATGTTTGAGTGATGAAATCCATCCCATCCCTGAATAAAGACTTCACTCAAACACAGAGGGGAAGATAATTTGACACATAGTCTTATACCAAGAGACAAGTTGCTCCTTAACCACCTCCCGAGCATCATTCCCATTTGCATTGCACAGATTGCTTCATTCCCTGTGGATATTCAGTTCCTCACACCATGGGGATGCTGCCGATCTCAAAACAATCTTGAGTCAATTGAAAAGTTTCCCTAAACCTTTGGAAAAATAATTACATTCTGCCCTTTAAATTCCCCTTAAAAATACTCTCCCTGAGTGTAACAGCTATTGCATTTTATTCCAGAGGTAGTTGTGTTTCAATTGAGGTCAAAATGGTCCTGTACAGAAAGGATCTTGCCATCAGCCACAGCCATTTATAAATTAATTGGTTAAATAAGTAAGATTACATCAACTCCTTGCTGCAGTGTAAGGTAATTTACACCTATTAAAAAGCAGGAATTGTCCAAGTTTTTCCAATTTATTGCACAGAAAGGAGGACACTTTAACCTTCTGCCTTCTATTGGGGGAGATTTCAGAATATTGTCTGTGAGCAGCAGAACAACCCTGGAACTGCAGTGGAACTGGATCTATAGATTTCCTAGGAATTACCAGCATCTCACCCCTGGTCACCCAGAGAATGAGCTGGCACAGTGCTTGATTTCCATGGTCAGAAATTTTAAAATAAGTAAGTTATCTCACTGACCCAGCTGGAGGAGGAGAGAGATCAGCTGCAGGCTCTCCCCACGTTGAACAGGGGAACAGCTGGCTCCAGGATTCATCTCAGCATTCCCATGGAAGTCCAGAGCAGGCTGAAGAGCTGCAAAACAGGGGCCTGAGGGAAAACAAGGGCCACTTTTCTGAGTGGTGTATCCCTGTATCCCCATCCCCTTCTCTCAAACCCCACAGGCCAAAGTGAAGGCCACAGTGGTTCCACCCAGTACAGAATCAGAGAATCATGGAATCGTCAAGGTTGGAAAAGACATTTAAGATCATCCAGTCCAACCGTCAACCAGCACCATGTTCACCACTAAACCATGTCCTCAACTGCCACATTCACACATTTTTTGAACACCTCCAGGGATGGTGACTCCACACTGCCCTGGGCAGCTGTGCCAAAGCTTTACAACTCTTTCTGTGAAAAATTTTTTTCTAATGCTAGACCTTCCCTGGTGCAACTTGAGGCTGTTTCCCCTCATCCCATGCAAGAGGGCGGGCTGGTGGGCCCCTGCTCCCAAGGAGCACCCAAGGAACACATGACACCTCTACAAACAGCAGCGTTTTTCTGAGCAACAGTTTTGGAAGGGTTTAAGATTTTGATATTTGAGAAGCTAAGGGACAGTTTCCCTGTGCAGACTTCAGCACAGAATTGTTTGGGATTTAGCAGCAAAAGGCCCTTTGGCTCAAGGTCAGTAAAAATGAAAATTCCATTACTAACCATTCCCTTTCTCCAACCTCACAGTTATTATGACACTGGCAGTCCCAAATGAATCAATGTGTTTTATCCCTGTCCAATACTGATTCCAGTCAGTGCCCCAAACTAGAGCTGCGCAGTGTCACCCTGTTCTGCTCCACGGAAGAAGGAGTTTCATAGCAGGAAGGCCAAAAAAGCACACAGACTTCTGGCATATTTGAGACAACACTTTAAACTGATTTGGCACTGATCAGCCCAGCTGAGTCTAGAAGGGCCCGGTTACAAGATCCCCCTGAAACACTGGTGAGAACAGGGCACACTGAGAGTGGGGCAGCAGAACACCAGACCCTCCCACTCCCAGTCCTCCGGTAAACTGGGAGAATTTCAGGTCCCCAGAAGTGTCTGGTGCTATTTGAGACATCCTGGGGCTCCAGGTGCCACCTGAGACAGGAGTGCACCTCAGCAGGGCCCATATCATGTTGCCAACCTCACACAAGTATCTCAGACACAATCTGACACCTAAACACCAGCAGAGGTGACATCTCTCATCAGTCACTTCCCTACTGTGCTCCTCACCAATATCACAGTTCTGTGTGTGTTCACTTTTTGAAATCTTGGCAGATCCTGAGCCTCCTGTCTGCACAAATGATTGGCATGGGAGGTTTTCCCACACTCCACCATCAACAGAAAGCCTTTCACCTCACACACCAAAGCACATCTAGAAGTTAGAATCAGAGAATCATGGAATCTCCCGAGCTGGAAAAGACCCACAAGGATCATCATGTCAAATCCCTGGCCCTGCACAGACACCCCAACAATCCCATTGCTTTGCCGGTGCCAAAAATGCCTTCTGTGGTTTTTAGTCTCAAAGTGATTTTGTCCTGCAGAATTTCCAGGGGAACATCAGTATTCCACAGCCCCTCCTGCCACTGGCCACATGCTCTCTGCAGTCACTGGAGAGACGACCCTGAACACCTCTGAGCAGAGTCTCAGACTGGCTGTTCTGTGCTTGCTTTGCCCAATTTTACTCTCTTTTTGCAGCTGATGAAGCCATGAACAACACGAAGTATGTGAAAATGGAAGCAGAACGGGCACACAGAAAGCAGACAGGAGCCTCATGCCCTGCCTCTTTTTCCCTGCCTATCTACCACCACTATCCTACACACCTTCCCCTCTGCTTGTGAAGACAGGCACTCCCGTGTGTTTCCAGCAGCCCAGAATCAGTCAGGCAAGGGAATGAAGAGCTGGCACTGGGCACAGAGAGTCTCTTCCCTCCCTCTGCCCTCCAGGCACCTCCACTTGGAGAAGATGCTACAAGTGGCAGCTCTCCTGGCTCACCAGGTTTGCAGTAGGCAGTGGGGATGAGGGTAGCTTCCCTATGGTATGAAGAGGTTTTGATCCCTCTCCTTCCCCTTCTGCCTCCTCTGCCATCCCTGCCTGGACACCAGCTCAGGTACTGGGCACTGGCAGGCAGAGGGGGCAAAAACAGTTTGCTACAAGGCTGGAAACAAGTTCTGTTGGCCCCACAATTAACTCCTGAGTTTCTGCCTTTTGTAGGAGCAGTCAGGATCACACCTTGGATTCGTCCCACAGGAAAAACGCGTACTTGCAATGCTCAGGGTGAACAAAAAGAAATCCCAACCCTGAAATGTCTCTGGCCTGCCATGGTGAGTGTGTCATGGCCAGCAGAGACAGACCTGTTTTCATCAGGGCTCCTGAGATCTGTGTAATTCACCTGATATCTCTATAATTCCTGATATTATATAACCACAAGGGCTCCTGATAGGTCCTTTGTTATGGTTGCAGCACAGAATTAAACGAAAATGAGCTTTAATCCCATCAATATCTCTTTGAATTTCAAATTAAAAAACGTATCCAAAAATTATCCATTAATTTTGAGAGTTTGTCGTTGTGGAGTCTTTTGGGTGTTCTGGTTCCCATTCCCCCAGGTGACCAGAGGTCACACTGAGTCCCATCCTCTGCCTCCTGTCTTTAATAGTGCCTGGACAGGCAGAGCTTGGGAGATCCAAACTGTCTCTGAGCCTCAACTAAACACAGGGTTGGGACACACAACACAAACAACGGCTTTCCTCAGCTCCACAAGGAACTCAGCAAATTTTTTTGATCAAAACATGTCAAGTCACGGGTTAAGCTGTTGCCCAGAAAAGCTGTGGCTGCCCCATCCCTGGAAGTGTCCAAGGCCAGGCTGGATGGGGCTTGGAGCAACCTGGGCTAGTGGAAGGTGTCCCTGCCCATGGCAGGGGGTGGAACTGGATGAGCTTTTAAGGTACCTCCCAACCCAAACCAGTCTGTGATCCTGATTCTATGAAACACTGAGCGAATGTTGAGTCATTCCCCCCTGTAAAGCCCAATCTTTCAAAACCTATAAAGTCCCAGACAACCTTAGTTCTTGCACGGAAAAGCAAAACTTGCTCTGAGATCTCTCCTTTGTTCCCTCCTTTCCCTGTCAGCAGCAGCAGCAGCAGCAGCAGCAGCAGCCACCTGCCCAGGTGATGGTTTCAGTTCCCTCCAGATGCACAGGCACAGATTCCAATCACTTTCAAGTGATGCCAAAGCAGATCTCTGATAACTCGGAGTCAGGCTGATAACAGGCAAGTTCCAGCACTGCTCAGCTCATAATTACATAGCTGTGAAAAACAGATCAGTTGGCAACACACAGGAAATACAAAGATTGGAATCCTTTGGGAGAGTAAAGACAACCCTTTGCCACAGTCCATCATGCTCTGTGCTCTCTAGGGAGGTGGCTTTACCAGGCACCACACATGCACTTACTTCCCAGGGAGTATCCTGAGCCTCCTGCCTGCACAAGTGATTGGCATGGGAGGTGTCCCCACATTCCACCATCAACAGAAAGCCTTTCACCTCACACACCAAAGCACATCCAGAAGTTAGAATCAGAGAATCATGGAATCTCCTGAGCTGAAGGAGACCCACAAGGGTCATTGTGTCCAACGCCTGGCCCTGCACAGACACCCCAACAATCCCATCGCTTTGCTGGTGTGTCCAAACAGTGCCAGAGACCTCAAATCCCTGAGATCATCAGTCACCAGGCTGGCTGTTACCACTGGGAGCCCGTGCTGACCCTTCAAGTGGATTTTCAGAAATCCCCAATGGCTGCAGAACTCAACTGAGAGGAGTTACAGAACAGGAGCAAACACCATAAGGCTGCAATTCCACAGGGATACCATGGACACATAAATAACCACTAATGGTTCACTGATGGAAAGTAAAAGAATGTACTCAATACATTCAGATCATAGAATCGCAGAACCATTGAGTGTCCCGAGTTGGAAGGGACCCACAAGGATCTTCGAGTCCAACTCCTGGCCCTGCACTGGCCACCCCAACAATCCCTCCATGTGCCTGAGTGTTGTCCAAACATTCTAGTTTGGCTCCAGCCAAAACTCCAGTCAAATGAGAGCATTTTCAAAGACATAACAGGAATTAAAATATAAATGTTCTCCTTTGTCCTTCCCTGCATGTACAGTTTTGCTGTACGCTTTCAAAGGGATGAGAAAGGGCAGAACTGTAATAGCAGGAGTACAGTATCCACAACTGGATACTCTGAACAGTTTAAAACAATCTCCAAGCAAATAACCCTGAGAAAACGGGAGAGGGAAATCCATACTCACCTGAACGTGATCTGCCCAGTTCTCCTCAGTCATAGTTTTCTGAAAAGACAAAATTACTCCTGAGACATTTCAGAAAAGGCAGGATGTTCCACACAGCAAACTAGAAAGGAACACCACATGGTACCCACTGGCATCACCTGTGGTCAAGGAACGCACTCTGGAGCACACGGGACAGCTCAGCTGTCAGGGCACAGCAGAACAACACAGCTTGGACAAAGTAACTCAGAGAACTGTTACATGACAGCACGTAGGATATAAAAATTCATGTGCAATGTGTCCTCAGACTGTTCAGCTCTCCAGCCAGCCCATGGAGAGCCATCCCATGGGCTCCAGGAAAAGGAGACATCTCAGAGATCCTCTGCAAGGCTGAGCATTCAGAATATTAAAATACAAACTTTTCTCAACAGCCAAGTCATCAAAAATCCTCTGGAATCATGAGGTCTGGGAAAGGAAACTGATAAGTTAATATTCTCATTCTAATGTAGTTCAGAGCCAAACCTGGGGAGAAACTTGGGATTGGATCTACTCTCCACTCTGCCAAGAGCAGAGGCTGCATGAGACTGACCATGAGCCTCAGCCTTGGTGCTGGCAGAGGAACAGGGATTGCTAGTGCCACTTTTATGGAAAGGTACAAGAGCAAACACGGAGTAAGAGCCTCAAAGAAAACAGCTCTGAGATACACAAGCATGTAATTTAAATACTAGTGAGATAAAGGGGCCATTTAGCCAGAGCTCAGACACAGCTGAGAATGGTAAACAGAGAGCACCAAAGAGCTCTGAGAAGAAGGGACTGTGTCCAGAAACAGCTGCCAAATGTACCTTAATGGAAGTAACTGGCCAGCTTGAATATTTTAAATCAAGCAAATGCTCCAAAACAAAGGAAATGGAAGGCCAAAGAGAGCAGAACCCCAGACCACGAATCCATTCCACTCTGCTAAATAAACACACCTGGATAAATGCTCTCTGCTCGCTCGCAGTGGATGACCAAGCTTGTTCCAGTGATGTCATCTGCACTAAAGATCTGAGATGCAGGAGGGTGGAATGCCCACTCCTCCCCAGCTCTCCTGGCAGTGGGGCTGGCAGGCAGCAAAGACAGCTCAGAGCCTTCACTGATGGCTCGGGAGGTCTTGGGAGCAGAACCTGCTGTGCCAGAACGGTGTCATCAGATCAGCACCATTCAACCCCATCCTCATGTTCAAAGTACTGGGGCTGGGGGGTCAGAAGATATGCCTGGATCTGCCTGTTGCTGTCAGAGCAAAAAGGAATCCTCTTCTGAACACAGAACAGGCACTTCAGAGGAGGTGGCTCATTCCCTGAACGCTGGCTCTCTGGAGACTGGATCAATAGTCCTGTAGGAACATCTGAGAAACCTGCTGGGCTCAGATTCTGCTAAAAACCTCCTGTATCTACAAGGAGAAAATCTTTTATGAACTGCAGATGAAAACCTGCTCCAAGCTTGGCAAATACAGCTTGGGAATTCGAAATTCAAGAAATGGAAACATTTCACTGTGATATTCAGTCTCTTGTGGTCCTTGTCCTTCACGGTTCAATGGATACACCTGGATACAAGTGCGAGCTGTTTTTTACAGAAGAGGCAGAAAAAAATAAATCTGACTCTCAACTCGTATGATCTGTCCCCAAGCATAGGGTCGTGCTGAAAGCCAGACCATCAGGAGAAGCACCAAACCCACCCTGTTAAGGAGATAAATGTGTTCCCAGTACAGGACCTCAGGAGCATCCAAAGGGCAGTGACTTGGCTGAGCGCACTCATGAGCGGGGAGGAGAAACCACACTCAAGTCATTCTGCAGACAGCCAACCTCTAAGCTGCCTCCTAGAAAACTGCTTCTCAGAAAGAATTAGCGGCATTTTCTTATTCCTCCAACCCTTCAGTGCCAGCACAAGTACCAGTGGATTTGGAAAGAGAATTTGGAGGCTGGACAGAAGTAAAGTTTGTTCAAAGAGTGGTTCAGGAGCTGAAAATAGGACCATTTTGTTCCACAGTAACAAGGTTGGCAGCACAAAAACGCTCCTGTGGCAGGTTTGGGCCATACCTGTCCCAGCCAGGCCACAAGCACCAAAGCAAATTGCCTACAGAGCACCCAGACATGAGGAATGTCTAGAACCTAGTGTTCTTAAAACCCCACACAAATGCCCCAAAAACTCTTTATCCAGTATGTTCCTGCTTATTTGAGATGGTTGAAGGAATCTGAACGCTGGAGAGCTGATCCTGACCCAGAGCACTGAGGGAGCTGAGGGGAAGAAGCTCCAGCCCTCAGCAGTCAGGACACCCAGGCATTGGAACACGAATGGACACACAAACTATTCACTCACAGAACAGACTGATCCAATGGCAGATCCAAGGCATCTTCATATCATAATACTCACACCAAAAACTTGCTCATACACTATTGATACATTTCAATTATCTCAATTGTGTTATTCAAAATGCAAATGGAATGAAAATCCTCATTCACTCCCCCACACAACACAGCACATACCTCAACAAATCTCTTGTAAAAGAGGTAGTTCAGGGTTCTCAAGTGCCGCTGATTTACGACATTAGGGCAGAGGGCTGAAAGAAGGAAAAAGACATTTAAGTACCCAACATCGCCAAATTTCCTGGAAGTTTTATTGTCTAGACATGACACTTTTCCTTCCCCAATGTCAGACTGGGGTTGGGGAAGGCAGGATGCCCTCACACTTGGAACAGTGAGGGACAGAGTAGAACATTGTCAGCTTATCTCAACTATAAACTGTTATTTACACTTTCAACTGTGATTAGCAATGCTAATCCTTGGGTCTGATATCTCTGGTTCCACCACCCCTGAGTGATAAGATCCACCCCGTGGTTCAATATGCTCCACAGTCTCAATGACTTTGCACCTGTAATTAGGCAGCATCCCCACACGGGCATCACCTCAGTCTGTAGAGGCTGCATTCTTCTGGGTTTAATTGGAACCTGTGTTGTTAAGTCATTGAAGCAGTTGAGAACAACTTACTCAGGATGTAAACTTGTGGCTAAAGTTTATCCGATAAAACACAGATCCATGGAAGAGACTCCACGTCCACACAAAGAGGGTGGGGACTATTGTTTTGCTGAGCTAGCAAGCCACACTTGTTGATAGTATTTTTATTGCTGTCATCTTCATTAGATATGGCTCATTACAACTGCAAAACTCGAGATCTTCACACAGTGCCTTGTTTTGAAACCCAGCGCAAGGAGAGATAAAGGCAGGAGATAAAATACATGAAGTGGATTAGCATAGGTATCTGTCAGTTCCTGCTGGATGTTGGGATTCATGAACAGGGAAAGGCTTAACCAAAGCCTTCTGTGGGGCTTCAGTGGCTAAAACCATCCCACTGGGAGTCAGAAAGAGCAGGACCAGCAATCAGAAATGGTCACAGAGAGCAGGAAAGTGAAAATTTTCTGCAGCTTCCTTTGAATAAGAGTCCACAGGGAGAAAGCAATTCCTTATCTCTCTCCGTGCCTCACACAGGGCATGCCCAAGGATTATAAACCAGGAGAACAAAGAAAGATCTCTGGATACCAGATCCTGGGATCAGAGGGGGATGGGTTGATGTCCCACTAGATACAGCAGCTCCTCAGAGTCCCCCGAAGCATCACTTCAGAACATAAACATTTCCATCTCAAACACAAAAGGTTAAAGCTGTTATTTTTATCTTCCACAGTGTGACAACAGATCCTTACCCTCCAAGGATCTGAGTCAATTATTGCAATTATCACACAGGATATTGTCCCAATAAATATGGTGATCTTTCCTCCGGATATTATCCCAATATCTGGAGGAAAAATCACCAGCTCATGGAAAGCAACACTCGCTAAAAAGAACATAAGATCAAGGTAAAAATTAATAACATTCCCATCTAACTCAGAGATTTCAAAGCACTTCAGAAAGAACCATGACTGCTCCAGGCCACCCAAAAGATCCACTGAACATTTTTTCTTTGAGCGTCTAGAGGAAATATCCAAAGCAGAAGCTCTGGCAGAACTGGGGGTTTCAATGGCCAGCTATCTCTGTGGAAAGGACAGAGGAACACAGATGCACTGGAAATATGCTGGAAGGCACTAGTGACATATTTTATTCTGATGGAGCGAATTGAGTTTGAATCTGGTTTTTTATACTTTATTACAAAAAACAGAGAAGGACTAATCAAGAATACAAGTACAGGCTAGATAGAGAAGGGATCGAGAAAAACCCTGGGGAGAAGGATTTGGGTGTGTGGGTGGATGAGAAGCTCAACCTGCCCTGACCATGTGTGTTGGCAGCCCAGAAACCCCTCCGTGCCCTGGGCTGATCCCACGGCGTGGGCAGCAGGGGAGGGGGGGATTCTGCTCCTCTGCCCCACTCAGGTGAAACCCCCCTGCAGAGCTGCCTCCAGCCCTGGGGCACCAACACAAGAAGGATGTGGAGCTGCTCTGGAGTCCAGAGGAGGCCACGGAGATGCTCCAAGGGCTGGAGCCCCTCTGCTCTGGAGCCAGGCTGGGAGAGCTGGGAGGGTTCATCTGGAGAAGAGAAGGCTTCAGGGAGACCTGAGAGCCCCTTGCAGGGCCTAAAGGGGCTCCAGGAGAGCTGGAGAGGGACTTGGGACAGGACAAGGGGAAATGGCTTCCCATTGCCAGAGGGCAGGGATAGATGGGAAATTGGGAAGGAATTGTTGGCTGTGAGGATGGTGAGTCCCTGGCCCAGGTTGCCCAGAGAAGCTGTGGCTGCCCCTGCCCTGGAAGTGTTCAAGGCCAGGAGCAACCTGGTCTAGTGGAAGGTGTCCCTGCCCATGGCACGGGGTGGAACTGGATGGTCTTTAAGGTCCCTTACAACCCAAACCAGTCTGAGATTCTACGGAAAATATGAGGGAGAATGGTAACTTGGTAAGAGAGACAATGAAATGAAGGGATCAAAGGTCTTAAGGAAAGGAAGAACAACAAAATAAACCCAACAAAATAGACTTCAATAAACTCAGAAAACTGGATTTCATGTGGAAATCATTTATGAGGGAAAAAGGAGTTAAGAAGAGCTGACAAAGGAAAAATTGGAAGTGAAGAGACTTAATTGGTAAAGCAAAAGCTTTTATGGATCTCAGTCACAAGAAGGAGGTTAAAAGAACATGAAAAATGAATCACACATACAAGTCAACAGCAGAAACACATAAAATCATGAAGCCCAAAGTAAAACATGTTTCTATCAAAAGCTATAAAGGCAAGAGAAATTCCATACAGCCTATTGGAGGAAAAAAACAACCACAACCCAGCAAAATCTAATGCAAGGGAAGAACTGGCAGAGGCTGTGTGGAGATGGCAAACCTCCCACCTTGGAGGTCTGCAACAGGTTTCACATTCCCAAGTAGATCAGAAGTATCAGAAGGAGTTCCTTTGGCCAAGGGGCACAGATGGCACAGGTGGCACTGCAGAGCCTTTGCCAGACCCTTCCCTGCACCTTCATGATCATCTGCACCTTGTACGTGCAGAAATCAAAGCACTTCAGGGCACAGCACCTTCCTCAAGGTCAAACACCCAGCTGGGGGACCAGGAGTCTGAACCCAGGTCTCCTGCACCTCAAGCAATGTCCTGTTGGTCAGAGCAAAAGACCTTATCCTAAGCTTTCCAGAACAGGGACCATCCTCTTAGTCAGTGTCTGTCCAATGGGATCATGACTGGCTTGTG
This sequence comes from Chiroxiphia lanceolata, assembly GCF_009829145.1. Taxonomy (NCBI): domain Eukaryota; kingdom Metazoa; phylum Chordata; class Aves; order Passeriformes; family Pipridae; genus Chiroxiphia; species Chiroxiphia lanceolata. The sequence goes on along the minus strand of NC_045657.1, from coordinate 11,094,948 downwards.
GAGCACTAGTGGAATGTAAATGGTTTAATACCATGAAAGCAGCTCTTTGGACACGTTAACTCTTAACCTGGTAGTTATACCACAACCATTCATCTGAGCTACATTTCACACCTGGGCCTGATTCAGAGGCCAAAGCCTCAGGCTACTCCCAGCCCTTGGCAGAGTTAATGGTCATTTTTACTCCAGAAGGAGTAAAAATTAAATCTGTTTGTCACACAGGGTCAAACCCACAGTCCACACTGATTTCAGTCATGCAAGATGGGTAAGATGTGTCTCCTGCGGCCATGGTGCAATATATTTTTAGGTGTGGTGGGTGGGTACCACTCCCAGGAGATGCCAATGCCTCCCAAGCTGGGACGTGGACCCAATCAATCCTCTCTGTCCATAGCCCTGAGAGCTTCCATTCACAAAGAGAATCCTTCTCCCTGTCCTGGCAGAACAGCAGGTCCCACACACAGTGTGCTTGGTTTGGGGGCAAACTAAAGGAGCCTTTTGGATAAAATCAGGGTATCTGACACTCCAGAGGCTTTCCCTGGTATTGCTAAGGATTGCTGGGGAAGCTGAGGAGCAGCAGTCTGTGCACTGGGCTCTTGCTGTGCTATGAGATTAATCCTTAAATGCGAATTAGGGGAGGACAGGGCTGCAGTCAAGAAAACCTCTTTTTGTTGTAGCCTGAGAGATGCATTAGTGTCTCATTAAATGCTCAGTGGCACCACAGCTCAGGGCCCACAGCCCTCAGAAAGGGGGTGACATGGCAGAAGCCTCAGACTCCCCCTCAAATCCCTGAGCTACCTGCTGGCTGTGCTGCCTGGAACGAGAACAGAGCACAGCACAAGGGTTTAGTCTACACCTGAAGGAAAACATGCCCTGGTGTACCCTTAGACACCATGTGGATATGATGAATTCATGCTCAGAATAGCCAGGATGGGACTAGCTTTTCCACAAAAAAGCTTGGAGCTCCTGGCCAGCATGTCAGAGCCTAGAGCAGGTCATATCCTACTGCCTGTTGTTCAGGCTGAGGGCCTCAAAAAAGACTGGGGATCATTCCATCCCCTCCTCCTTCAGCACCTTGGCTCTGCAGCCTTGGGAATGGGGCTCCTGCCTGCCAATGTCCCAGCCTGGAGGTTCTCCTCAGGCACAGGCTGTGCAGAGTTGTGCTGGTATTGAACACCTGAGTTAAAACACTCCAGAGCAGCACATGGAAGTCAGGGAAAAAAGAGAGAGAGGGGAGAGGAAGGGAGAGGAGGGGAGCAGAAGGGAGGAGAGGAATAAACATTCTGCTCTGTTTTAGTGAGGGGAAGGTAAAACGAGCTGAAATTTCATCCTTCCAAAGGCATTCCTGTGGAATTACGTGAGTCATTCCCTTCTCTTTAACTCAGCATCTTCTGAAAGTGCCCCCCTGGTGACTGCCCTGCCATGGGCGTGCAGGTCCCCAAGCCTGAGGAGGTGTGGGCCAGCTGTGCCTCACCTGGGCAGGTGTGGGGCTGTGTCCTCCCAGCCGTGCCTCACCTGGGCACATGTGGGGCTGTGCACAGCCCTCTCCTGCCCTCTGCTGCCCCGGCCCCGCCTGGAGCGCGGCAGCCCCGCTGGATGTGTGTATTGTGGGGGAAGGGGGTCACACAGACGGAAATTACTTGTTGAAACAAACGGATAACCTGGTGCTCAAGTAAAAGAAACATTTCTCTTGGTTTATACTAAAAAACCTTTTAAAGACTGTGGTAAAAACACAGAGCATTCAAACCTTGAGATGCTCAGCTCACCCCTCGCTGCTACAGCACAAGCACCACCATTACTGGGCACTCAGCCCCCATCTGTCTCCTCTCTGTCACACAGCTGTTATTTCCTTCATTGGCACAGAGGCACCAAGCCCAATATCTGAGGTTATCACACTTCTCAGAGGGGGATCACTTCTATTTCAAACCCCAGGAATTGTCAGTGAAAAACATCCCTGAGCTCTCTGTGCGTCTGAGCTGTGCAAAACCACAGCAGAGAATAGATTCGACCATGGCAGCCTTGGGAAGGGGCTGTTCCCTCACCTCCGAGATCTGTTTTGACTGAAACTTGTGTTTGTGAAGTCAACCTTACAGGGTCTCCAAAGAGTATTATGCAATTAGCTTGAAAAAGCTACAGGCTCATTAAACCAGAGCATACTGACCCAGGTGTGAGGAAAGACTCTATAAACCTCAATTTCCTCAATCACATACCACTTCTGCCCAACTCCTTCCTTCCCCAATAAGGGTAATTAAATGGAATCCACACACATTTTATTGGGACACCTCTGGGACTCCCACTTACCACACCCTGTCTGTGAGTTAACAGGAATATGGCTCTGAAAAAGCAGAGAAGGACTAATCAAGGAGGATGGCTTTTCTTTTCCACATCTTTTTTTATATTGGGCCACCTCCTATCCGGCTCTGGAATTTAAGGCTGGCAGTTCCCAGGAGTGTTTCAGACCCCAGTGGCTGATGGACACCTCAGCTTGGCACTCAGTGTGATTTACTGGGAGCAGGCAAGAGTGAGCTTGGATAGTAAAATCTGAAAGTCAATTTGGAACTGCAAGAACTGAGTCACACACAAGTTTGCCTCCTCATACCCAGAAACCCCATCCTCCTCCAGCTGTTCTCACCAAAGCCACTTCCCTCTCTGCTGCTGCTCTCAGGCTCCCACGGTGAGGGGAAGTCACAGCGAGGAGGAGACCGAAAGCAGCAGCAGGAGCTGTGGCAGCAGGAGCCGCGGCAGCAGATGAGCCCCCAGCCAGGTGAGGTGACAAGAGGTGACAAGAAGTGTGAGCTCTACCTCACTGCAAGATTTTGGGGAAGCTGCTCAGAACAAGAGTCATGAGGGGTTCTTTCATCTGTTTGTTTTGTCCAGCCTGCTGCCTTCTTGCACACTATTTCATCACAGTCGGACCTGCTTCCACTACCAATGGAGGAAGAACACCCAGAAATTCAGCAAAAGGGAGGGGAGAGGTGGGAAGACAAGGAAAGCCACGTTGTTCCAGCTGCCAGCATTTCCCAACTCAGTTTCAGTATGACCAGTGCTAAGGCAGCAATTCCTCTGCAGGGCATTCTTCCCTTTCCAAAGCACTTCGAAGGAGACTGACTGCCACAGCTCAGCAAAGTGTGAATTCCTGCTCATAACTGCATGTGATATTATGCAAAAAATAAACACCATTTTTCACATATGGGACTATGACAGTCATCCAGCACTGCTTTTATCTGCCCAAAGTCTAAACCAGTCACCCACATCCCCTCTCACTTCAGAAGAGGTGGGCAGCCTTCTTGAGCAAGGCCTTACCCTGCCCTGCAGACACTGCATGGGATAAATGTCTGGAAGTGCAGGCAGGAATGGGATCTGTATCTGCCTCAAGGAACCTCCTCACCAGTGAATGGCTGTGGAGGACTGGCAAGATTTGGCCATTATTATCAGCAGCTACAACATCTGGAAACCAGCAGCAGGTTGAAGCAGACTGCATCCCACAGAGTGCACCTGAGACCCACACCTACATGCTCCTCTCCTGATTTTTTTTCCTTTAATTGTTATTTCTCAGGATTTTGCATGTGAACAGTTATATTATTTCACCTCTACTGTTATATCATACCCTTGGTAGACCTTTCATAAGGAAAGGGAACAACTCAACTCCCTTTACAGATCATCAAAGACAACAGAGCTGACTGAATGCCCAACCTTGTCAAGGAGGAAAAATTACTGAAGACTAGTGAACTCCTGGGAAGGTTTTAATTTCTAAATAAATCACCTCCCATATGTCTCAGCTTTCACAGCAACGTGCCATGTTTAATTATATCCACTTCTACTCCAATGAAGGTTTGCAAGGTTTAACTTGTTAACTTTTGAACACCAGTCTGAAGATGGAAGATTAATATGCAATAGTGTTGCTGACAGGTGTAATAAGCCCACAATTTGTGGTTAGAAAACACTTTCAGTCCAAGAAAAGAGAATTGCATATCGTGGGTTGATGATGGAAAGCTCTGCAGGGTAAAAGCTAACAGTGCACCCAAAGGGGTCTGATGCAAGGTCCTAAAGAGAAGGAAACATCAACAGTCCCTGCCAGCAAGCAAAGCAAAGCAGATTTTGTTAGGTAACTGATATCTGCAAGTGAAGCAGATCTGCTCAGTGACAGAAAATGTGCCACTTCTAAGGCTGCAGGAGCCTTAAAATTCCCTACCACCAACCCTAGTTTATACAAAGAATACAAAGGGCTCCGATGCTCCTGCTTCCAAAGGGTTATCTCCTCCCAGCTGATGGACCCGTAGCTGAAGAAAACAGTTCCCCAGTGAATAATGACTTGCCTCTTATGTGAGAGGAATGGAGTCATAACTCAGAGCTGACCATGGTGTGTTTATGCAGAGCCATGCTGAGGTCAGGATTTATTTCATATCATGGCAGAAACAGCTTATTAGTCACCAGCACTTCATTCTTAGACAGCACAAAGTGATAATTCCCATAACTTACCAGCTTTGTTTTTCAGGATCATTAATTAAACCCTGAAACTCCCCAAGATAAATGACAGCAGAAATTCCTTGATGAACATGGAAGAAGACAAATTGACTTTGTGTGTTCTTTACTGCTGACATAACTCCACAATATATTGCAATATCCTGTACCTGGATCTACATGGAATCGGTCCAGGAGCCTGAAGACCAGCTTGCTGAGTGTTCTGTGGTTAATTTTTTCTGGTTTGTATCTGGACAGGCCTTGATATGGTCTGTAACAACATCAGAAATACATACCTGTGGCATCACCTAAAGGATGTTTCCCAAATAGCAGATATTTAACAGCAGAGGGATTGGGGTTTGCTGGTGTTGGTAAGGACAAGGTACAGCAAAAAGCCAACAGTACAACCACACAAATTTCAGTCAATGACTGAAGCTAGTCTAGAAGTTCATTTTAAAGAAAGTGAGCAATTTCTTCTCATCTCTTTTTCAGAGCTAAGACTGCAAGTACTGCAGCTACACCATGACTCTGACTGTGCTGCTGGGTCTGTGACTGGCAGGAGTTATTCCAGTGAGAGGCAAGTCAGAAATTAAAACACACACCACAATTTGACAAGCACATGAAGGTTAACCACTTGCATCTCTTGTTTTTCTGCCACTTCATCACACTATTATCTTCCTGCCAAACCTGTACAACCGATACTGAAACTCACCCTCGTCTGCAGCAGAGCACAAGAGGCTGATTGCTCCAGCCTCCCTTTGACACTGCTCTCTTACTGGGATGTGCTGCACAGGTTTCATTGCACTCCTGCTCCTGGCAGGAACGGAGCATCTGTCAAGAGCAACAATTCCTCTGTCCTGCGGGCTGGGGCGTTTGAGAAGGCTCTGACACAGACACCAGAATTTCCCCTTCCTCAGCTCAAAGTCAGTCTTTTGCACTGCCTTACGCTGAGACACGATTGCAGACAGACAACCAGGGAACACACTGTGCCCTGGCAGCACCTTGGCCTGGCTGTTCGGAAAGACAACAAGTGTTTCTACCTTGTGATGTCTCTGATGTGACACCAGGTTCACAACCACGAGTCCAGGATCTGCAGGAGCTTGCTCTGGAGCTCAGGATATTCTCCCACATAATCTTCCACCACATTGGCTTTATCCTGGAGCAGCAGTGGGATGCACATCTAGGAGAAGAAAAGACCTCTGATCCCCACGGAGCCCACAGAAGGCACGGAGAAGGTCCATGACTAAATCCTAGCAGAAGACTGTCCCATTCCCTGCATCCCAGACACAGTGAGCAAGTCCCAACCCCCTGCTTAGCCCACCAGTGCTGCCTATGAGAGTGCTCTGACGTTTTAGCAAATATTAGCAAAGCTTCAATGCAGCAAAAGCACTGACCTCCACCCTAGTGCTGAACACAGCAAGGATTTGTTGTAACAGAGGCTGCAGCCAGAAACACGCAGGAGGCTGGAATAGGGTCAAACGAAATACATTCTGTGCCCAACCTGGATGTAAAGGCACATCATCAATGCAATAGGTACTTCCGGGGAATGAAGTAAAGTCTCAAGTGAAAGGCAGCATGGTGGATGTCCTGCTGAACAAAAGGTGGATCTGATGACAGAGGAGCCTGCAGAGGAAATGACTCACCTTCTCCACATCTTGATCTGGCTGTAATTTCAGCTTAATACTCAGTATGGCTGCCTAGAAAATATAAATAAAAAAAGTTGTGTATTTAGAAGAACCTCACAGTGGATAAGTGGGCTATTATACCATTTTTATGTGTTAATTATTTCTGTTACGTTGTCAAGCACAAATCCTGCAAACATTTGTCACAGACATTCCACTTCCAAATGATACAAGAACACTCGTGGCAGAGCTGCATATCATGAGTAGCACATCTCCTGGAGCAAAAATTAAAGATCACGTTGTCAGTCAAAAAGAGAGAAGTGAAGCACTTGGATAAAACCAGTTGAGATGGCTACTTCCTATCCATGCACGGTAAAAACACCTGACCCAGCACAACCTTTCTGAGACTCTGAGTTCTGTAAAATACTTGATTTTGTGAAAGCAACTCAGATTTAGAACACCTGAAATCAAGAGGTTTCAGTTTCCCATTCCTGTGTTGCTCCAGACCCCTGACAGCACCAAGGTTCACCAGAGGCAGCAAGATGGAAGCACTGTATTCTCCCTTTGTGGGATTTCCAAATCTTTCATAAGCCAAGACCTACCACATTCACGAATTGCCTCCAAATCAGGATCTTCTGCAGCAAGGAACCTGCTGGGCTGAACTGCAGGAACTCAGGCTCAGGAGAGCTGGTTCAGTCACTGCCTGTCCCATCCCAGCTGGGGATTACAGGAATGGAGGAAGCTCTAACTGTGCATTGCTTGGGAGGTACAGACACCAATTAGGATTTACAGTAGTTAATACTATCTAATTTCTGAAGCGTGTAAGAACACTTGGATTTCAAATACAGAATAAGCATATAGTGGGTTGCTTTAATATGGTGCATTGTGCCAGTAATTGGAGTAATAAGGGCAGGGAGCCTTTGAGCACCTCTATGTCTTAGTGCTGAACAGGGAACAAGGGAATGAGGAGGTTTTACAGAAGTGTTCTTCTAACTGCTTTGCAAAGTTAGGCTGTATTTTCCAGAATGGTTCTAAGCAGTATTGAAAACACTAACCCTGCCATAGCATGTGTGTAATGCTGAGCACTACATGGAACCCACCGAGTTCACAAATGCCTGTTTACTCAAATGTGGATAAACCAGTGTGGTAGGGCTTGGAGGAAAAGCTCTCCTCTTCCACAGATTTCTCTGCTCTCTGTGATGGATTTTGATTTGAGAGAAAGATCTGCATTTTAGAAGTGCGTTATTTGTTAGAATGTAGAATCATAGAATGGTTTAGTTCCAACCCCCCTGCCGTGAGCAGGGACATCTTCATCTGGATCAGGGTGCTCAGAGCCTCCATCCAGCCTGACTTGTAATTTTTCCAGGAATGGAATATCCACAGCTTCTCTGGGCAATCTGTGCCAGTGTACCACGACCCTCACTGTAAAAAAATCCCTTACATGTAATCTAAATCTCCCCTCTGTTAGTTCAAAACCATCACCCCTCCTCCTACCACTGCAGGCCCTGCTAAAATGTTTGTCCCCATCTTTCTTATAGGCCCCCTAATATGTAAGCAAACATAATGCAGGAACAGATGTGCGTTTCCCCAAGGAAACACAACCCCCACCACTACACGTCACATGCATGAAACCTTTCTAGAAAGATTTAACCAAAAAAGTACCCTAAGTGGGGGCAGGCACACCCCTGAAATCCATTTTCTGTGATCTCTCCCAGCATTTGAGTGACACCTGAACTCAGCCATCACTGGCAGTACATGTTCCTGCAGAGCCAGCCGAGCCCCATAGACACCTCACAGCTCATCTGAGCCTTGCTCACGGCAGGAGCCGGGATTATGTTACTTTCTGGGGAATTCATGCCTGTGTTTCATCCACTGCACCACAGACTGAGTGTGCAAAAGCAGAAAACCAATGCACATCATGGAAGTTCGGCTGTTAAATCCTTCTGTCCCAGTTAGCAGCTGGAAAACATTAGTTTTTTATGTTTGCTTTGGTTTTGGTTTTGGTTTTGGGGGGTTTTAGGGGGGGGTTGGTTTTTTGAACACTGAAAGTCCAAGGCTTCATCCCCAAAACAGAAATCAAGAGAGGAGCTTTAAGTGACAAAAGCAGAAACCACTATTAATACAGAGACTGCTACAAACGGGTACTGGACAGAAAGGTACATGAGCATCGTTCAGCCCAACTAAACCTCAGCCAAATCTTTTACTCCAGACTATTCCACCTCTTAGAGGCCAGTAGCTCCTCTGCTCCACAAGCATCAAGTTCCTTTTCTCTCAAATTATCAGTTTAACATCCCAAAGTTCAAACCGAGTGTTATTCTCCACTGGTAGACAAGTCGAAGGGTGCTACTTCTGGTTTGGACCTGAAGAAGGGACTTGGGACTCCAAAGCTTTGGCAGCTGGTTTTGTTTTTCCCCCAGCTCCTCAGTTTGCTGAATTAAAAGAAATCATTAAAAAAAAAGACTTGCAACTCTCCAAACCCTGTTTCACCATTTGATCTCGTGAGTACCTTTATTGCACCGTTAGCTTTAACGTGCAACATCCAGCGGTTCCCTAATGGCTTTTTAATGTTCAGATTAACCTAATTGCAGCCCTGTTATCTAAATGGCAGAGCTTTATCTCCAGCTCTATTAACTGTACAGATGACTTAATCAGATGAACATGCATGGTGTCAGGTTTGGGTTTTCCTCTTTTCCTGGTTTGGATATTCAACCCTGTACCAAAGGTGTAGATGTAGGTGTTAGATGTTCGTTTGTCCGAGCATTGGAGAGCCTGCACCTTTCCACCCCAGGGCTGACAGACCCAGCTCCACCACACCAGGGCTGGAGGCCAGAGGAACTTCAAGCAGATCACACATAGATTCATAGAATCCTTAAGGTTGGAAAAGACCTTTAAGTTTACCAAGTCCAACCGTCAACCCAGCACCGCCACCACGTTCACCACTAAACCATGTCCCCAAGTGCCACATCCATATGTTCTTTGAACAGTTCCAGGATAGCGAATCCCCCACTGCTCGGCAGCGTTCCAAGCTTTACATAAGCTGGTTTTTAACAGCAATTTACATCCTCCAGCTCAAAGTGGTGATGGAGCAGCCACACCAGCAGTGCTGCTGGCCAGAACCTTCCCTCAGCAGGGAACACCAGCACCTTGTCCATGCCTGGAACTGAACGTGGAAGAAGCAGCATGACCCGGGCCCCCGGAACAAGCACCAGGCTGGATCGCAGGGTGCAGTTACACGGGCTGGCAGCCGAACAGGGAGGACAAGAGAGATAACATCAGTGTGTTTACAATGGGAATAGCATAGAGAGATATGAGTAACTGTAAGAAAGATGAAAGCACTTGGCAGCTGTGTCTGTGGTCTCAACTTCGAGCTATTTTAAGATTTTGTTTTGTTATTATCGTGTTTTGAATTGTTTCACTCCACAAACAAGTTTTGTGTAAAATGACTCTATTTTAACAGTGTGTTTATACTGATAAGATCTCCAGCAAAGCAACACCTCATTCGCAGGCTCATTTTGTAGTTAGAAAACAAACACTTCAATGAGGCTGTAATTGAACGGTGAGAATCCCCCTCCCCACCCAGAACCAGCACTCCCCCCCTGCAGTGCTGCACTCCCAGGCTGGGCTGGAAGGTGAGCCAGGGGAGCTGGAAGGTGGCATCCCATTCATCCAAGTGTAGATCCTCAGGCTGGATCAGCGGGGCAACACAAATCCTCAGCAGCAGATACCCCCCTCCCCACTTCACCAGCTGACCATTAAGAGCAAAAAATCGAGTTAGGATGCAGAAACGTGGGGAAGCTCTGGGAATGCTGAGATACTGGCAGCTTATCAGGGTCTACTCACACCCTCAAACTCCAAAGAGAACGTTTTATTGTCGGGGCTGGTGGTACAAGGAGCCTTTCACAAAAAATACATTTCATACACAGAGAGTTTCTAGTATGTAATCTAATAACAGCAATAATTAGCATTATTGCTGCACCTAACAATATTCAACCTGTACTAAAACCCCAGGTGATAACAAACGTGGGGAACGCTGATCCCTCTCTTGCCTTGAACCCCCAAGTGTACACAGGAGAGCTACATGATGAAGCCACTGCTTAGTACAGGAGAAAAGCTGATGGCCCATTACCTAATTCAAATCCTATCAAAGCTCCTGAATCTTCTCATCCTCAGGGAGCTTTGGGTCATTCTTTCACTTAATGATGGTGAAAGTAAAAATCCTATTTGGACATTTTGCAACAGTTTAGTCTCCCAAGGACAGACACCTAAAATATAGCAAAGGGCTGGCTGAGCCCAGGGGAGATCCAAAGCTACACTGAATTCTACCTGAACCGTGTGTAGGTGCACTGACCAAAGGATGGGGGAAGTTTCCCAAACTTGACATGTCGAGGCCCAGCCACGAGCACCAGAACACTCCTCTTGTCACGCGATTGCAACACTGAGAGCATGGAAAGTGGGGAGTGTTCGAGGTGAGTGCACGGCCCAGAGCACCCTGCACCAACAGCTGATCCTCTTGGCTTGTTTTGAATGCAATTGGCTCTGTCTCATCTAAAAATGACTATTCTTTCCACGTACAGCATGAGGTGCAGGAAGCCACACAAGATCTTATCTGCAAGGGCATGTGCATTTGGGTGGTGTCTACACTGACAATTTAAGCAATTTTCCCACAGTGGGGTTCACATCAGAAGAATAACCTCTTCAGTAGAACTGCTTGGAGTGGTGATGCACGACAGATACCAGTGGTTCTGTGACTCCTGTGTTACTTAGCTCTGCTTGCAAGCTGGGACAGCACAAGGGTAATAAGTCTGTGCCTGACTTAGTGCACTATTTCTAAACCAAAGCAAACGAATTTCTGAAAACCCATAGAATAAACCAAACAACAGAACCAGACTTTGAAGAGGAGGATCCAGTGTTACCTCCAGGAAAATCACAGTCATCAAAGCTTGGATAATGGTAGAAATAACTGAGTAAAAGGCACATCAGGTATTAATCACTGGGCACATCTGGTTTGTGTTTTGGAATCACTCATTTCAAACTTGTGGCTCATCAGCTTTGCTGGAGTTCTGAGTGCATCCCTGCACAGTGTATGACATCAGGTTCGATGGTTGATTGCTTCCTGCTCAAAGGCACTCGACACACACAGCTGGCTGAGGAGAAGGTCTGCAGAAATGAGGAAAACACAAGATTTCTCAGGTCCACTCTCAAGGGACTATGAAGGAGTAGGACCATCTACATGAAGCAGTGACAGGTTACTCCTAGCTAAGGGATTTGAGGTGGAGAAGTAAAAGTCAAGGTTGGAATATGCCTGTGCACAGGTGAGGGGAGGAGGCAACTGAGACCAACACTTCTATGATTTGTCTTCCTCAGGTCACTCAGCAGTTTTAAATGGGGTTTAACTGGTCAGTGCCCCCTTGAGCACTCCCTTGGAGCACTGCCCAAGGCTCCTGTGGGCTCAGGCCACACACCTTCCCAGATCCACATTCTCTGCGCGGCTGGATCTGCTGCTCATCCTCCCGGCTTCTCCCAGAGCCCAGAAGTGCTGGCAGGAGGAGCAGAACACTACCATCTCATTTACGATTTCCCAGCATCATTCAAGCTCCTTCCCCGCCATTCCCCAGGCAGAGGCCAAGAGCAGAGCCACTCCCAAAGCCGCAGGGTCGGGAGCAGGTGGCAGTGGCCCATGCATGGCCTGTGGGTTTGGCTCCCTCTGCTCTGGAGTGGCATCATCTGGCAGGAAACGTGCCAGTAAAGCTGCCCTTGAGCAGCAGAGCAAGTTAATAGGAAAAAAACGGTTGAGACTAACATCATCATCTTTAAGTGAGAAAAAACTGCTGTAACATTTTCCTTAGTTTTCCTATCCATTATAATTCTCAATTTAAAAGAAACAAGGAAAGTCAAATGCACATGCTTTAAAACACAGCAAAAGTTGAACAAGCCTTTGTATAATTAAGGTGGTGAATGGAGGGAAGCAGCAGTATCAGAGACATTTCCCTGGCCTGAGAACAGCCCAAAAAAAGTCAGAGTGAAGGAATCCAGAATCTGATCAATGCTAACACTGATCTCTACTGACAGATCTGCAACGATACATTGTATGCACTCCAGCACTACGTATGAAGTAGGACTACAAACACCAACATCCCTAACTTGGTGTTCAAAGCATCATAGCACTGAAAGTGAAGGTCATGGTGGGGATTGAACTGGTCATTGTTACACCTTTGAGTATTTGTGCTCCTTTAAGTTTAACTCTGGTCAATCATCCCCCTTTCTATTACATCTGCAGGAGTATGTATTGCTGACAAAAACTTGAAATTCTGTCTCTAAACAGCTTTTTCTCTGGGTACTCCAACATATTTTATGGCAAATTTTAACTACTGAACTCGAATAGATAACCCACATTATCGTAATTGAAAGAGCAAACATTAATCAAATTTCACATATGGAATGATCCTTCCTTATATGTAGAAATTAATGGATGAAACATTAGTAAAGAAAATATACTCTGCTTTTGAAAACAGAGAAATCTGAATGAACAGCAACCGAAAAGCCTCTTAAAAACAAAATGCTACCAGTTTCATCCAATATTCTTGTTTAAGAAGCAAAGTGATGAAGGGGAGAGAAATGCTGCGAATCACCGACACAGAGAGGCTGGAGTGGGAGGTCTCTCAGGCCCAAGAATATTTCTGGTTGTCAGAGGCTAAAAAGATTATTTATTGTTTCCTTCCTAAACCCAGCTCCACTGCCACCTGTTCAGAATTTACTATAAAGTTGTTAAACAAGACGAGAACTTTGATGCTGACTGTGAAAACAAGTTTCACTGTATCTGACCTGAGCAGCACTCACTGCTGATCCAGAAGCAAAGGAATTTGATTTTTTTCTTTAAGCACAGCTATCTTTTTACCTTTATAAGCTGTTTAAAAAAATGTAAATAAAATAACTCAGTGGACAATAGAGGGCATTCATCCCCCAGAAAGACAGCCGCCACCCTTAGACATGAAATATCGCAGCACATTAAGTCATGAGACCCCGCTAATCAAAGCTGACAGGGCCCTGAATGTGATTTCTGCTGAGACTTAGCGATATCATGGGGCACTGAAGCATGCACAGCCTGCCAGACTGCCCCTGTTCATGTGACAATGGCTTTTATTCCCCAAAGGGGCCTGCGAGTGACAAGAGTCCCCTTTGTCTCTGGGCTCTCGCATTTGCAGTGCAAGAGAGGTTCATTCAACCAGCTCCAGACACTCTTTGAAAGGCTGAAGTGTAACATAAGATGACCATGAAACACTAGCTTGCCTTCTGCCTACCCCTCATTCTTCTCCAGCACAGCCTGGCCTATTCAGGGCCTCTCGCAGCCCCGCTCGCGCTGCATTACCCCCGGTCTGCTGAATCCCCGCATTGTCCCGGCCCCGCACCCAGAGCCCTTCCCACACCACAGCCCCCAGCACCCAGAGCCCTTCCCACACCACATCTCCCAGCACCCATCACTCTTCCCACACCATGTTCCCCCAAAGCCCTCCCACACCATATCCTCCTGGCAGCATGGCTGGGCTCTGGCACCACTGGCACAGCCCAGGCTGAGGGCAGCATGGAGCCATGGCTGGCTTTGGAGGGATTCTAGGAAGGGGACAAAGCTGCTACACTTCACCTGGAACTCCCTGAGTGGGAATGCCAAACCCTCCCATCTCCCCACACTGTGGGGGCCATGATGGGCAGAGCTGGGAGCCCCTCACTCTGCTCACAGAGCCTGGTGCTCCTCCAGCAGCTGCTCACTCCACTCACAACAGGATGGATAAACCTCCAAACAGCCCAGACACCTCAACCCCCACTTACACATCCCTGCTTTTTCCCAAGCCGCCGTACCCGCTGTTTTCCTGCATCCCGGGAGCACTAGTGCCATCCACTGGCCCAGCAGGTGCCTCCTCACCACAGCTGGAGCTGCCAAACCAGCACCGAGTCACTCCACCCGTGCCATCGTCCCGGGCCTGGCACCGCCTGGGCACGGTTGGGCACCCCCCTGCCCCCTGTCCCACCACTGCCCTCCCACAGTGTCCTGACCCTGCTCAGCCTCCCGCCAGCTCCGCTAAAACCAGGCGCAAGGGAGGGCTGGATTCACTTCAGAAACAAATAACTGCCACGGCCATGCCCAGGGAGCTCTGGGATCTCATTTGCCAAAGGAAACTTTCTCCAAAACCTCCATGAGGGAAGGGAGCCTTAACCCTCTGGGCAGAGATGTGGAAATCCACGGTTGGCAAACCACAGACAAAGGGAATAATCTTCCCTAAAATAAGTCCTGGAACCACAGACTGGTTTGGGTTGGAAGCACATCTCATCCCACCCCCTGCCATGGGCAGGGACACCTTCCACTAGCCCAGGTTGCTCCAAGCCCCATCCAACCTGGCCCTTGGACACTTCCAGGGATCCAGGGGCAGCCACAGCTTCTCTGGGCAACCTGTGCCAGGGCCTCCCCCCCTCACAGGGAGGAATTTCCTCCCACAAACTAATTTACATTTCTCCTCTTTTAGTTTAAAACATTGCCCCTTGTCCTATCACTTTCTGCCCGTGCAAAGTCTCTCTTACTCTTTTTATAAGTACTGAACTGTAAAACACCCAGTGTCTTATTGCAAACACAGCAAGAAAATAAATAATGGCAGCCAGGATTTGCATAGGTTTCTGTCCTTTCAGGTGAGAGACTGAAGAGCCAAAAATCCTACATGTGAATCTGCTTCACTGCTCCAGCTGAGAGATGAGGAATAGCAGGATGGACAGACACCCTCAGCCCACTGCAGTGCTCAGAGCCTGAGCTCCAGGTTGTTTGGGGTTATTTGTTGTGAACTGAGGTATGTTCAGTCCCCAAGGGCAGTAAAAGATTTCCTGTTATTTTTGAAGATATTTCTATTCATCCGTCTGGTAACAAAACAAAACTAGAAGAAAGTTATGGCTGAGAGTGAGAAGCTGTTGAGGTTTCCTGTTCTTCACACTGGGAATGAGCAGCAAATGAGCTCTGCTGAGGAAGAAAGAACAGAAAAACAATTCCACAAAAAAATTTACAGCTTTCCAAAACCAGACCTAGAAAGAACTTTGTTTCTCATGAAAACAACAAATATCTTTGGAGCCATGAACTTAAAAATCCCACTTGAATATAGTCAAATAGGACAATATTGTTACAACAGTCAAACACATTCAAAAACTTTTTGAGCAAAAGAGTGAGTCTCCAGCAGCTACCTGGGAATTTTGAACCAAATACAAAATATCTTTGTTCAGTATTCAAAGAAATCAACATGAATGGAATTCCAGGATCTCACTTGGGAATTCAGCTTTACAGAAGAACAGGATTTTTAATACTGCTACTTGAGATTTTCCTTTTGCTAAACAAGATCAAGCTGTTCTACACTATCCAAGTGAACCACCTTCCTGGGAGAAAAAGAAACCTATAGTTTTTGTCTTTAAAACAGAAAGATCATAGAATGGTTGGGAGGGTCCCTCAAGACCACCCAGTTCCACCCCCTGCCATGGGCAGGGACACCTTCCACTAGCCCAGGTTGCTCCAAGCCCCGTCCAACCTGGCCTTGGACACTCCCAGGGATGAGGCAGCCACAGCTTCACTGGGCAGCCTGGGCCAGGGCCTCCCCACCCTCACATTCCTCCCTAATATCTCATCTAAAGCACTGACACTATTGTAGTTTGCTCATGAGAACGTGAGAACTCCCAAGGCCACCAAGGTATATCCGTGATGCCAGAGATGCTGCAGTGCTGTAACCCCAGGGTAGAACACACAGGCTCCTGGGTGCAGTGAACTCCTGCCTGGATCAGTTACACAGTTTGAATATGAGCCTCACTGGTAAAGAGGCTTCAAAACTCCTCCAGCTGAGAATTGAGGTTGGGGCAATCACTGAGTTTTCCAAGCCCTCTGGCTGCAGGCAGGCTGGAGATAACACAGCAGGTCTATGACTGCCTACTAAAATCCTTTCTTTTCTTGCTAGGGAAAAGGAAAACAAAAAAGAACACAACCATCCCCTTAAATTCTCTAAATTAAACCCTATTAACCTATTACTTTCAAAGGTCAGAGAAGGAAGGGAGGGAGGATTCCCTGGCATTCTGTACTCAGCCAGCAGAAAAGCTGAGGCTGGACATAGCTCCTGTACAGGGGAAGAGCCTGCTAAGCTGCAGCATTCACAGTGTGGCAGCTGCTGGATGAAACGGAATTCACATTGAAATGCATCCAAAAAACAAGGACACAGACATTCACAGAGAGCTGGGAAGGTAAATTTATTTGAAAGACATGACCCACCTCTTTGTAATCGCCCTTGAGATAAAGATGACTGACATGTTCAAGCAAATAGTTCCGGTCTGCTGTGTGGAGCTGGTAAATGCTGATCAGGGGGTCAAGCAGATTAGCTGGGCACTGGGAGAGGATTCTGAGCACACGGCCTGCAGCTTCTTCAGCTCAATGCCAGACTTGAAAAAAACCAAAACCAAAATCAACACGGGTTTAGTAAAGATGGTTGAGATTCAACAGCAGTGGGAAATGCAGCTTGTTTAAACAGAATAAGCCAATTCCTTTGGAAGGGATTCTCCGATTTCCCCACGGAGTCTGCAAGCACAAATCAGAACAATATGATATACGTTATTTTCACAGCATCCAATTCAAAAACATGAAGAGTTTACGGGATAATTCTGGAGAGGGATATGGCCTTGTGCAAAGTAAAATCTGAAACTGGAAAAAATGCCCTCTGAACTTGCACAGCTCTTCAGAAATTCTCCTCTCTAGTTCTCAGCAGAAAAATCTTTGAATCCAGAGACTCCCCTCCAAGGGAGATCTCACCTGTCAGGTATAAGAATTCCATTTCACTCCCAGGCTTGCTCCTGGGTGCAAGAAGGGCAAGGAAAAGCAAAGCACCATCAAAGATGCACAGACACAGGTATTAATCCTTGTGTTTCCCACATGATCATATCATGACACAACAATTCCCACACTGGTGACACAGGAATTCAGTGGCAGTAGCACTTTGTAGATCTTGTAATGGCAGAGCTCGACATCTAAACCAGAGCCATTTGGAAAAATGTGAAAGGAAGCAACACAATATAAAAGTATCCTGCAGTTCCGAGCCAACAGCTTATAGGAAAGAGAAAATCTCTTTTCCGTATAGGTCAGAATATGTAAAGGCAGAAGGAATGGTAAACATTAGGAAGTATAATCTGATGACCCAACATTACAGAACTAATCATTCGGCTGCTGAAAAGGCAGACTGTTCCCATTTTCTGCATTCCCACCATATGGCAGGAGTTAAGCAATCCTACAGTAACTGGCTTCTATTTGCAGAGCTGGAAGAACACACAGAGCAGATTATTGCAATTGGGTTTATCCTGACAGCAAGATGTGAGTTCCAGTGGGAGAGCCTCCAGCCCGGAAAGGCTGCAAGATCAACGCTCCATCGAAGTGGTTTGATCTGGAGAGCTGGAAAGCCCAACTTGGGAAGGGAAACAGAGCTCTGGCATCACAGCTTCCAATATGATTTCATTTTCAGACCAGCATGCCACAGACAACAACATCTCAGTAAGCTTCACACCTTGTCACACTGTGTATAAGGCTACAGAGAAGATGCTGGACTATGGAATAAAGTGAAAGTGGAGATACTTGAGGCACATTAAAATCAGTCGCTCTCTCCTCTCTCCCAACTCTCTTCTAACCTGTGGAACAGCAGGATGCTCTTCTATCCAAAGCTGCAGCTCTGTGGTGATGTAATACCCCAGGGAATGCCCTTTCCCCTTCCAATCACTGCTGTTCTCCAGCATGGCCAGGAGTCCTGCCAAAGGGTCCTCCAGTCCGGCAAAGCCCCGCCTGATTTCTTCCTTGAGCTGCTGAGATACAAAACCACATTGTCACGTACAAAAAGATTAGTGAATCCTCCCTTCCCCCAGCTGAACACAAGCTTTATTTTTTTAAATTTAATCTATTCAGAGAGGTAACTGTTGCTATTCAGCCACCATCCGCGCCTCCAGTGACTTTTCATGTCATTACAGATTCCTTCATGGCTCACTGCACCTCAAACCCAATGGGAAAAGCAGCAATTGTCCACACTAATTATCCCATAAAGACAGAGAAGTTGTTCTGTGGGGCAGACAAAGGGGCTTGGGATTTGGGGGAGGGGGAGAAAAGAAGAGAGCTGGAGAGAGGGGTGTTATTAGGAAAATGGCAATACCGAAGGTAGAGAATTGGGTTCAAAAACCTGCTCATCTTCTAACAGACCTACATGAGCACAGTGTATGAACCTCCTCATTCTTGCACCACAAACTTGCACATTTGACCTTATCCCCACTTCAGCCACAATGGCTCCTCAGCGTAATTGGAACATTTGGGAATCTCAAATAGTTTGGATTTTGCACACAGGGTCAAATGAATGAATATCCGAGTTCAAACTCTGTCAGACTGCCATTCTCCAAATCTGTGCTCCTGTCCCCAAACCTCCCTGAGCAGGGTATTCTCTGCTGACCACCTACAGTAGCCCCCGCACGGCAGGCATCGCACACCTCCGAGAGCCTAAAGGCCCTGCAAAGGGGCTTGGAACATGGGAAAACTCCATGCCATAAATCTTAGGAATCCCAGGGTGATGTGTTTAGAAACGTGAAGGAATTGGACCCTCACTTTGTGAATGTTAATAGGCTACTTACTACCCATCTGGTAGAAGTGATAAATTAGCAGTACTGAGCAATATCTCTATAATGTTTACATTAGAAGTAGTTTCCAAGGAGCTGGGAGGGTTGGCAGGGTGAGGAAGTGGCATCCTCAGTACCCACACAGGACCTCTCACTGCATGGTACATGCACCAGCGTGGAGGAGGGCAAAGGCAGAGACAGAAAACAAGAAATCACTGAGAGCAGCTGCTCTCTTTCTTTTCTGTCTAAAAAGCCAAATCCAAAAGATGCTCATTCCTGCTGCAGCCAGCACTTGTAATTTACTGTATATCATGGCCCCAGTCAGAGCTTCCAATGGAAACAACATAAAGTTTGAAGAACGACATGGAAAACAAAAGAAAATCTACAGAAAATCTGCCAATGAATTTGTTCTTTTTATTCATCGACAATATTTACTGGAAGACAGTCATTTTCCAGAGTGTCTTTCATGTCTGGAAAAACCACAGAACCTATCGTTTACGACAGAAACTGTTTCTTTCTCACTAGAGTATCAAAGGCAGCATGAAAAAGCTGATGACTAACAAAGATGTGACTTCAGATAAGAGATTTCTCCCTGCAAGTAATTTTCCCTGTGGCAAGAATTCACTTCAACTTCACTGGGAGATGCTGCAGAAAGCAAAGCCGAGCTCTTATCCAACCACAAACATCCAATACAACAGCCAAAGGAAAACAAAGCAACTTGCCAACTCAATTGCACTGCTTAGAAATGGCTTTTTTCCCCCCAAAGCCCCACTTCAGCACATTCAGAGCTTCCACCACACTGCTCAACTCCTCCTTGGGCTGGAGTCCGAGTCTGGGCTTCGGCGGGCTGGGTTCCAGCAGACACCAGGTCCTGCTGGCACGGGCAGAGCAGCTCCCAGCACTGACCCCACTGCCAGCAGCATGAACTGTGCTCATCTGGACTGAATCTGGCCTTGGTACCAGCCAGGCCAGGACAAGCTGGGAAAAAGCCTCCCTGCAGCCCTCGGAGCAAGCTGAAGCCTTCAACCATGAGGTGTGTAGTCTGAGGGGAAAAAGCAAAACCAGAAAGGGCATGAGACACCCAAATCAGAGAGGAAAGAGTGCTGTGCTCCCTGGCTCATCCCTCTGCCAGAGAAGGATTCCTCTCAGACATAACTGCCATTTCCATTTCAATTGATTCCCATGGCAGGGAATGCTCCTTGGGGGATTTCTACAGCCTGACAGATCATGGGAATAGGAAAATGTTGCTGATGCTCAAACTACACACTTCTTCATTCAGCTTTGGTCCCTTATTTCCAGTCACACAGCTCCAGGCAGTCTGTGGATGCTTCCTGGTTATTCCAGAACCGTCTTTCCTATGTAGGAAATGACCATTTGTTATACCCACGTTCCAGAACTGAGGTCATGCCATGGCAGACACTCTCCTGCCCATGGTCACTGATTTGAGACCAAGGGCTGATTCTCCCAAGTTCACAGACAATATTCACTTACAGGCACACACAGCGAGAGGCAAAGAAGCTCCTGCCATTTTCCTGGCAGTGGAGCAGACTGAGCTGTATTTAAACCAACTTCCCTCAGTTATTTGGGCTGGACATTGGGGTGGCAGCAGCAGCACAACACTCCTGAGCTGCACAGAGAGGGCAGGGCAGCCCTGCCCCTTAAGAGTCTACACTTGCTGTGGGTGCATGGCCCTAGGCAGGGATCAGCCCATCTCAGTCACAGCGTGACCAGCATATGTCAGAACCCACTGGGACATTCCTGCTGAGCTTCCCTCACCAGCTGGTCCCACCACAGGCCTCCTCATCGTTCCAAAAAGGGTTCACTGGGGGTCAGAAATGCATCCTCCAGGTGGAGAAACATACTCCTGCCTGTGCCAGCACCCCCACAGCACTGCCCGGAGGGGGACCTGCAAACGCCACTGGGAGCTGCAGCTGCATGTCCTGCAATGCCGCATCCCACTGGAATGACCAACACAAGAAAGACATGGACCTGTTGGAATGAATCTAGAGGAGGCCACTAAGTTGGTCAGGAGGCTGGAGCCCCTCTGCTCTGGAGCCAGGCTGGAAGAGCTGGGGGTGTTCACCTGGAGAAGAAAAGGCTCCAGGGAGACCTGAGAGCCCCTTCCGGTGTCTAAAGGGGCTCCAGGAGAGCTGGAGAGGGACCTGGGACAAGGGATGGAGGGACAGGACAAGGGGCAATGGCTTCCCACTGCCAGAGGGCAGGGTTAGATGGGATATTGGGAAAGAAATGTTCCCTGTGAGGGTGGGGAGGCCCTGGCACAGGTTGCCCAGAGAAGCTGTGGCTGCCCCTGGATCCCTGGAAGTGTCCAAGGCCAGGTTGGAGAGAGCTTGGAGCAACCTGGGCTAGTGGAAGGTGTCCCTGCCCATGGCAGGTTGGAATGAGATGAGCTTTAAGGTCCCTTCCAACCCAAACCAGTCTGTGATTCTGTCATTCTGTGACCATTACAGAAACAAACCAACTGAACACATGGAGCTGCAAGTGTGAGTCCTGGGGATCCTCCAGCTTTTCCACCTCCTGCAGGAATGCTCTGGTGTTTTCTGGTCAACGACATGTCCATGGGAGGCTTTGTCATCTCCAGAGTATTTTTCTTCTCAATCCACACACAGATCCCAGGGTACCCAGTGCAAAGAATTTTGATGATTACCCTTTCCTACTGTTGTTTTGTGGGATTAACTGACTTCAAGACCTAAAGGATAATATTTTTTTTCCTCCAACTGTAACAAAACTTGATGGAAAGCTCTAGTCTTTAGAGTTGCTGAGCTCAAATCTCCCTTGGTGAGTGACCATTTGGAAAGGCACCTCTCACACTGGGTTTCCAGTTGTTTAATACTTCCAGCTGGGAACCACAGACTACCAGTAATGGAAAGTCTAAGTGCAGCAGACAAGGACAATGACTAAACACTCCAGACACCCAGGATGGAGCACATACACCAGGTCCTCAGCCATGCTGGCCATTCCACACAGGACACATTCCATGTGGTTATGTGGGGAGATGCAGGGTCCTGGGTCTTTTAGAAAAG
This sequence comes from Chiroxiphia lanceolata, assembly GCF_009829145.1. Lineage (NCBI taxonomy): Eukaryota > Metazoa > Chordata > Aves > Passeriformes > Pipridae > Chiroxiphia > Chiroxiphia lanceolata. The sequence goes on along the minus strand of NC_045657.1, from coordinate 11,073,182 downwards.
AAACCATCTCAGTTGTGAACCTGCCTGAACAGTGGAGAGTTAAACACGGGAAACTCACCACTCAGCCAATTCATCTACTGGTTTTGTTAGTTTTCAAGCTCCAAGATTTAGATGAAATATATTTTACTCCCTAACAGAAATCTCCATGTAGAGCCCATAGGTTGCTGTATAAAAATACTGCACTAATTTTAGCCAAGCAGTGTAAATTCACCACTCTAAAAGGCAAAGACAAACCAAATCAGAAAAAAACCCACTTTGAATAGGAAAGCTTTGATATCATTCCACTTGGCAAAGAGCACTTCTCTACCGACTTCAACCCTCATTTTTTTCAGCTACTAGAAGTATTCTTCCCCCTCCCCGAAGATCCTCCATTTAATGGACAAAAAAGTGTTTAAAACAAAACAAAAGCAACTTTGATTTTTTTTCCCTCTGTAACTCAGCCCTGTAAACTCCAGTTCTTTTATAGGAGCCCCTGAGCTGCTCCACATCACACAGAGTACCTTTTCTTTTCACTTGTAGCTGCAAATGCACAGACTCTTCCCCTGTGTGCTGGAATGAAAGAGTAGTGAAGGACTGTGGGTCTGACCTGTGCCTGGACATGCTCTGCATGTCACCGAGGGGGCTCAGCCTTACCTTCCTCAGCTCTTGCTTTGTCCAGAGAAGCTGAAGGGTTTTCAGCAATAGGAGTGGGTCCTGGCCTGGAGGAGGGGGAAGAGAGAGAGAAAAGGAGGGAGAAAAACAAAACAAAACAGATTTATTGGCTCTGTAGAGGCAGCCCAGACACACTGGGGCATTGTTTCACCCGAGAGAAATCAGCTACTCGGTGCACTGTGTTGGAAACCACCAACCTTCCAACTGCCAGTCAGGATTAGAGTGCTAAACTCCTGCACTCCAAACCCCAGCTGACTCACAGCCATCACCCATGCATGGCTTTAACTCAGCACCCCCAACTCCAACACTGCAGAGCTGTGCTGGTGCAGTCACAGCTCAGTCCTGCTGCTGCTCCTCACCCAGTCCACCCCCACCCCCTTTTCACACGAAACAAAACGGTCCTGGAAGAGAGAACACCTTGCACAGGTCAGGAAGGGTGATCAGCACACAGATTTTTAGGGAATGGCTCTGAAGTGTAACCTCATGGCAACCTGGGGGTGGAGGAGGGAGTGGGTGAATTTGGGTGCTGGAGGGGAGAGTCTGTCCTTGACAGGCTGGACTGGACACAGGCTGAGGGATCTGGGCAAAGTGGTGTCTGAGGAAGAGGGAAGATGAAATGCTGCTGTGATTAGTGGCAATGCTAAACAAAGAGGGATCCAATATTTCGAAAGAAGGTTATTTGGAATTTTCCTCTTACTTTTCACCTAGTTATTGTAGAACTTGAAGTCAGTTGTTCTTTTGTGTCTATCATCATTCATCATACTGTTACTCATCATGCCAGTATTTCTGAACCAATTTTTTAGGAATAACTCATTTTAAAAGCAGTAACATGTTTGATATTTGATTCTATTTAATGCACAATCATTTTCTTATGAAACCATGACTCAGAATATTCTGAATGAAAATCGTCTATGGTATGAACAGTTTAAATGTGAAGAATGAATTTAAAAATCTGAATGAGCTCTCCAAAACCACTCCTTCTCGTGTACCTCCTCTTATGTTTTCATACAGCCAAAGAAAATGTTAAACTGAAAAGGAAGCATTCTTTCAATCACCTTTTGTGTTTTACAATTCCTAAAGAGCTCATTTCCAAATGCCAGATTTCATGCTCAGTATCCCATCACACTTCATATTTCAGGTCACAAAAAACTTCCTCAGCTGTGAAACGCTCTACCTCATCCAACTGAACTCTGAGGCACTGCATTTATAAAATATTTGAAGTAGCAAGCTGATTACTGGTTGAGCCAAGAGCATGATAATATTCCCATTATCCACTAACCTCTGGGAAACACCAGACAAATTAAAAATGCCACATTTACAATTCATAAGATAATATTTTCTCTCATCTCTGGTTGTTCTGAAATGTTGAACTCTCCAAACACTGGCAGTTCTCAGCTACTGCTCCTCCTCTGGAAAAAGAAAAGGCTCTTTTTACACCAGAACAGAAGAAAAGCCAGATCCCTACTCCCCACTAAATTAGCAAATTACAGTCAAATTCAACCCATGTGTGTGTGCATATCTGCACACTCTCCTTTTGGCCTAACTCCCAAAGAAATTTATACACACACAGGAAAAAAAACTAGAATGCAATGCAGTGTGTAACCAAATACACTGTAAATCTGAGCTATAATTAATGCAGGGAACAAGCTGGAATGATACAGGAAATGAGAGCAGTTAAGGAGAGCAGTGTTTCACTTCAGATACAGCCAATAATTCAACTTGTTAAAAAGCTTTCTAAACCTCAATCAACAAACCCAGCCCTTTTCTTACTGACTTTTTCCTGCCTTACCTCCCTGCAACTGAAACCCGAACTCACTGGTTTGAGACACACAGACCGATGGAAACGTCTCTCCAGTCAACTTTAACCAGCTCAGTGTGGTGCCAACATGGCCCTGAGCAGGCACAGGTATATGGGGCACCTTCCCCTCCCCAGACCCTGGCACTGAATGCACCCAGAACTCAGTTATTTCCACAGACCCCCACCTGGAGCACTGTCCAGCTCCAAGGTGCTCAGCACAGAAAGGACATGAACCTGTTGGAGCAAGTCCAGAGGAGGCCACAAAGATGCTCCAAGGGCTGGAGCCCCTCTGCTCTGGAGTCAGGCCGGGAGAGCTGGGGGGGTTTCACCTGGAGAAGAGAAGGCTCCAGAGAGACCAGAGAGCCCCTTCCAGGGCTGAAAGGGGCTCCAGAAGAGCTGGAGAGGGACTTGGGACAGGGGATGGAGGGACAGGGCAAGGGGGAATGGCTTCCTAATGCCAGAGGGCAGGGGTTGAACAAGAGAAACTCTGAGAAATCACCTGTTGGTGACGAAACAGGGCTGCTCCTTTCTTTACCTGGTAAGGCTTGTAAGGATCTAAGGATGAAATATAGTCAGAGGCTAAACATAACAAAATAACCCACATGCAGCAGCTCCCAGAGCCAAACATGAATGGGACAGCAAAGCCACATCATGCCGTTGTCTAATCCCACCAGAGAGGAGGGATGCTGCAGTTCATGCTGGATTTTGAGCTACTGCATCCAGTTACTCTCCAGCTGAGACAGAAGATGGAAATGTGAAGGTTCACATAATTTTGTCTCCTGAAAGAAATGAACAATTCATTTGTTCTGTGTCCTGCAGGATCTCTTTGGAGGACTGGCCTCCTCATGGTTCTCCTGGCACCCATAAATAAAAAATTAGTGTCTTTGGCATTGATGAAGACTGCTATATTCCCACTGCAATACCAGACAGGTTCCTGCTCATCCACATCGCAGAAGGAAGCAGCAGTAAACTAATGCCAGGATATCCAAGGAAAAACAACAGGACCTTACAGGGAATTTCATAAGCCTTCCAGACAAATCTGGAGAGCAGACCACTGCTCCAGACACAAGGGAGTGAGGAAGAAATACAAGGGAAGGAGGAATAAAGCAAAGAGACTGAAAACCAAGTGGTCAGAACTGAACCACAAGTGCACTTGGGCTTGGCTCAGGGCAAGAACAAGGCAAGGATGGGGCATGGCCAGAAAAACGCCTTCATATGTCCCACCAAGAACACCCAGAATCGCCACTGCTGAAGAGAAGTTAAATCCTGCAGAGATTCCTACATCGTGAAGAGATATCCAGCTATTAGCAAGGGACATTCAATGAGCAAAATAAACAAAACATGGATGTAAACCAGCAAAAAACCCCAATGTGGCAAGACAGAGAGATGAGCTGTCCCTGCTCCAGCTGTGAGCAGCAGGGCTGGCCGGGTTCACCACTGCAGCAGCCGAGACGTGTCTGAGGCAACTGAGCCCACCCCATTTCTAGACCAAGCTCCAGAGAGAGTGCTCAGTCTGACACTGATCCTTCCCTTCACAGCTCCAAAAAAGGGGGTTGCAGACCATAAAACACCTGGCAAAGCCTCACCAAAACAAGGTTAAAGAATGTTGGTGGAGATCTCAAAAAGACACATCTGTGCCCATTCCATCAAGACACAAATAACTTTGAGTTTTTCCTCTGAGAGTTTCTCCCAATAGCATGTTCCTGTTTTAAACATTTTGACATTAATATATTTCCTCTCAACGTTTTTCATTCTGAAAATAAATGAGCTCTGCCCTGAATCTGGTACCAAAATTGGAGGAGCTGGTAAATCAAATGTCTTCCAGTTCTCAAGATCTGTGGTTACATTTCAAAACCATATAAACCACAAGGCTTATATTTCTGAGTTAGAAAAGTGCCTTTGAGGAAAACCATAAAGTACTTTCTGTTCATTCTCTCCTTTTCCTTTGTGCATCCATCACCCAGACCCTGCTGTGATCACAACAAAAGCGGTGCTCACGGGCTGGTGAGGTAGCACTGGGTTTGCTGGTGAGGTTTGCAGGACATCCTTGCAAAATTCTGCCGCTTTACCACCAGTGCTGCTGAAACAGCCTGGCAAGAGAACCCCATGTTCTGACTGAGGCTCCTCATGTCTCTCACCTGAGGCAAGTGAGGTATCCAACCCCAGAGGAGGAATTTCCCAAGGAAAAAACCTCCTGAGACTTTCTCTTTGTGTCTAAAGCCATTAAATGCCCCCAGATGTTGAGATCTGGAAGAATTACAGTCAGCAAAAGAAAAGATACAGAATGAAAACAAAAGCAACCCCCAAAAATAAGGCTCAAGTGACTAAAATGCAGGATCACAGCCCCCAAACTGTCACACAGCTGAAAGTCATGGACAGGAAAGGTCAAGAACAAAAAGCTAACTACAGAATCACAGAATCATAGAATCTTCTGGGTTGGAAGGGACCCACAAGGATCATCCATCCAACCCCTGGCCCTGCACAGACACCTCAACAATCCCACCCTGTCCCTCAGAGTGTTGTCCAAACCCTCCTGGAGCTCTGGCAGCCTTGGTGCTGTGCCCACTGCCCTGGGGAGCCTGGTCAGTGCCAACCACCCTCTGGGGGAAGAACCTTTCCCTGAGATCCAACCTGACCCTGCCCTGACACAGCCCCAGCTGTTCCGTGGGGTCCTGTCCCTGCTCACAGGGAGCAGAGATCAGAGCTGCCCCTACAATGATTACGTTTTCTTTAGGCAGCCAGATTACACCTCTGCCCTGCAAGTTAGTGGGACTTTAATATATGTTTAATGGAATATCCAACAAATCCAACCCACCCAGTAAACAATCAGTGAATTTTTACTATTACTTATTGCCTTGTATGCCCTCTGCCCCAATAAATCCCTGAGATATGCTCTCTGTGAAAACTCCTGTTCATCTCTGATATATCTGAGATATTTTTCAGAAAGGAAAACAAAAATTTGAGACATTTCTGTGTCCCCCCCCAAGGGCAGCTGGACCGTTTGGACTTAAAAACTCCAACATATCAGTGTACAGGCAATGCACAAGCTGAGAGTTTGGGTGAGCAGAGTCCTTCAGCCAGCTCATGTTCCAGCAGCACGATGGAACACTGTGCCCATTAAATTACAGCTGGGAACCAACAAATACTGTGTTATGTAAGAACCAATCAAAGTCTCTGATCAAAACCTACTCTGCCTCAATTTTGTTCAGAAGTGGCTGCAGCTCACAGGTGTGTGCTGCTTTTGCAGAACAACACGCTGAGAGGGCACAGAAATAATATCACTTTGATAATGCAAAAATGAACGGATGCATTTTCTAGGGACCAAATTTGAATCTTTAAGGACAAGTTGATTTAACTAAAAAGGCACAAAATTCCCCCACAAAAATCCACAGATTGTGACACCTTCCAGGTATTCTCGCTGTGCCTCCTTTTCATGGGCACACATAATATAAATAAACCTTCTAGTGGATTTTAAGCAGTTTTGAGCTTGAGAAAATGATGCTGTATGGAACGTCTCCTAACAACGTGAAATGACATTTAAAAGACACAAAACCAATTCTAAAACATGCAGGTATGTGCTCATGCATTGTAAAAGTATGGGTTGGAATTAAAAAAACATAAAATAAAGAAACAAAAAGAAAGGGCTATGTGAATCTAAAGTAAGTAGGAAGACTTGAGAAAAAACAAGTATAAGTGAATATGTGGGTATTAGCAGAGCATGGCAGTGCCTTTCTCCTTTTGCTTTGTGGGAGGCTTCTTCAGTGATACCAAACATGCCACATATCCATGGATGGATAAAGATGTCCCACACACCAGAATTAATGGTCACCAATCAAAGCAGGTATGACACAGATTATTTCAGAGTTAGGAATATGCTGTCACAGCAGTTCTTGGTCCTGCCACGTCATCCCTCTCTTGTACTGAAGAATCACCTTTAAGAACCCTCTCTTAAGTCTGAGGCTTCCAGCAAACCTGAGACTGCAATGGGGAAATCCCTTTGGAAACAGAAATTACTGCAGTAGAACCCCACACTGCTGCTCCAGACATCCCTGGGAAGCCTGTTCCTGCCGCTGGGCAAATCTTGCTTATTCCTGTATCTTTTGGAGTAACTTCTTGTGTTTCCACCCTGGGTATATCCAGTAAAAGCCTGTATTCACACGTACATAGAACGCTTGGTGTTGGGAGGGACCTTAAAACTCATCTCGTTCTACCCCCCCTGCCATGGGCAGGGACACCTTCCACTGGACCAGGTTGCTCCGAGCCCCATATGCAATTCTCTCCTCTGGTTTCACAAGGAGGAGAGAGCAAAGGGCAATTAGTGCATCGGAAACTGCAAAGGACAGAGGTGGGATGTGGGGTTTTTTGGAAATTTTTTTTGGGACACATTTTTCTCAGTTGGTCAGAACCTGATGGCTGCAATACCCCAGCAGTGGGTTTGTCGGCATTGCTGCTTCATCCCCTTTGACCTCCTTCCCCATTTCTGATGGAGAACATGTGTTCTAAATGACATTTAATGCCACTGCTGAAAGTTGCCTGTATTTCTGCAACAGTGTCAAGGTTCATATTTCCTCCTTCACCCACAATGAAACAAAACCTCTGCCTGCTTTGCACCCTCGTCAGCACAAGGGACAGGGGGGACAGTCAGTGCTCCCTGCAAAACCATGGCACTGAACCCATAGTTATGGCTGAAAGTGGAGGGAAGAGGGAAATAACAATGCATTTCCCCCATAAAGAAATACAAACCAAACAATTTAGCAAGCAGACAAGAGGCAGAGCTCCGAATTACCACAGAATCAAGGTAAGAACTTGGGTGGTGAACTCAGGAACTTGGAGGGTGGTGAGGCCCTGGCACAGGTTGCCCAGTGAAGCTGTGGCTGCCCCTGGATTCCTGGAAGTGTCCAAGGCCAGGTTGGATGGGGCTTGGAGCAACCTGGGCTAGTGGAAGGTGCCCCTGCCCATGGCAGGGGGTGGGACTGGATGGGCTTTAAGATCCCTCCCAACCCAAACCACTCTGGAACACTATTCTAAGAAGATCAGTGCCAAAGCAAGGGCTTTAGCAACCCTTTGGGAAGGGCTGTGTTTCCCTGCATCCCCAGAGCACAGGTTGCTCCAGTGAGGGCTGTGCTGTGGGGCTGGGATGTGCTCAGCATGGGAGAGCAGGTGCCTGCAGATGCTGCTGGGGCAATCCAGGACCCAATGCTCACAGCCCTGTGCCCAAATCAGCACCCAACAGACATGCTTTGAAGGCTGGGAAAGCGAACATGGACCTGGGCAGGCAACGCACCTGAGCAGTGTCCACCTCAGCTTAACAGTCATAGAATCACACACTGGTTTGGGCTGGAAGGGACCTTAAAGCTCATCCCATTTCCATTCCCTGCCATGGGCAGGGACACCTTCCACTAGCCCAGGTTGCTCCAAGCCCCGTCCAGCCTGGCCTTGGACACTTCCAGGGATCCAGGGGCAGCCACAGCTTCTCTGGGTAACCTGGGCCAGGACCTCCCCACCCTCACAGGGAACATTTCTTTCCCAGTATCCCACCTAATGCTGCTCTCTGGCAGTGGGAAGCCATTCCCCCTTGTCCTGTCCCTCCAGGCCTTTGTCCCCAGTCCCTCTCCAGCTCTCTTGGAGCCCCTTTAGGCACTGGAAGGGGCTGTAGGAAGTTCTGATCAGACCTGTCAGTTCACACGCACTGAGGGAGTCGACGGCTCCTGGACACCTTCTCATTCCCAGTTAAATTGTGGCTGCTGTCTTAAGGGAGGTTGATTTTTGTTTTTCAGGGATATCACTCACATTCCAGTAACACCATGATCAGGAAGAATTTCCAAGGCACCTTTCTCCAGCCCCACATGTTACTTTTGAATGTAAACCAGCACTGTCTTGGGGATGGGGAGGATTTTCCTTCACAAGTGTCCAGTCCTATTTCAGATGCACCTGCACCAAGGGGGGGCAAAGGCTCTTCAATACCTTCTCTTGGCAGAATCTGTTTCTTAGGGAAAATAGGTATTTCCAGGAATGATAGAACTTTACTCCAAAGAACACTTTGGTTAAGGAGTAATCACTTGGTGATTCATCCCAATCTCCACTGACTGCAGTGATGAGTCTCCCACTAAGGATAAAAGCTCACAGAGGTATTCCCTGCAGGACAGTGGCTCAAGTAGCAGTGTCTGTAGGGGCAGAGGATCTTCCAGGAGAGCCTGATACATTTCAGTGCTAATTACACCCACCACTGAATCCTCCAGTGCCAAATTTACAGGAGGATCGGATGTCACAAAACTGTTTCATTTCAGAAACAAAGCAGTGCTCTGCTTTAGCAGCATTTCCAGACCTCCAAAACTCCCTCATCATCCCATCAACTTCCATCTCATTCCTTCACTGCCTCGGACAAAAGGCAAATATGCTTTAGAACATCTAACTGTGGGTTTAGCTTAAATCACACAGCAAGGAAATGAAGCAAGAAGACAGGGAGAGTCCTTCTTTAGGTATGTCTGGTTCACTCCAGCCTTGGCTCCATTTCCAGTTTCAGCCGCCGCTTTCTCATCGGCAGAGCTTTGAACTCCACCACACCGAGCCCTTCACATCTCGGAAGGGAAGGAACCACACTAGCTACCACACTCTTAAAGTGCTCACACCACACACCTCCCCTGTAATTTTAACATTAAAGATAGAGCCTTTCGGGAGGTCTGTGAGTTTAGGTTCACCAAAGAAAAGGCATTTATTACTTGTTCCTCCAGCTCTTCATTCACACATTTGGATTCCCCTTCTGCACTAATGCAGCCAGTGGGAGGATCTGCATCAGACAGGAGGGGAAAAATATCCCCTAATGCATTAAGTTCATCACTTGTTATCACCTGACTATGAACATCAGCTAGTTCTCACTCACCAGAAACCTCCTTTAAGATGAATGGTTCCTTATTTCTGCATTTATCAGCTTGCTCTGATAAGTTTCTCCCAGTCCTGAGATGCTCTTTACATGACAGTCATTGACTCCCGCTTGCCAAGAGAGACCTGGACACCCCTGCAGCCTCTCTACAACAGACAAAATTCCCCACAGTTGGAACTGGTACTGAAATAAATGGGCTCACATCACCTAATGCACTGCCATGAGCTGGTCCAGACACCACTGGGAACTGGAGAACTAGTTTTTGTTTTGTTCATAGTCCAGACGGAAAAGTCAGGTCAGCCTGAAGTGATTCCCCCTAGCCCAGGTTCTGTGCCTGGATTGAAAGCAGAGGCAAAGCTTCATTCCAATCCAACTGAGACAGTTGTTTCACTGAGCAGGAAATATTTTGCTTCACTTTAGGGGGAGATCAATATCTAGAAGTTTATCTTCTGAGGGTTTTTTACCATCTTTCAGACAGACCGGATTTAACAGAAACTTCTAATTCAATGATGCACCTCCCATGTAGGACAGCAAGTTACAGTCCAGCAATTCCTCAGCTGAGTCTCTGGTTTGGATGTACTCTATTAAGGAAGCAATTATATATCACAGAATTAGTCCTACCAATTGTACTTTCTTTAATATCCTTGCAAAAGCTTATCACAAAGCATAGAATCTCAGAATGGTTAGAGCTGCAGTCGGCCCTGCAAGCAATGCTTATTTTGTGTTTCTCATTTGGTTCTTCCAGAGAACAGCCAGAATTCCTCAGGTGCCATTAGTGAGCCTATGCTTTCCTGGGATCACTCTGTTAAGCCATACCTTGGTCTATGCTGCTGACCACATTGTTACTGAAAAGTCAGAATTAGGAGCTCAAACAGAAATATGGTGGAGAATGAGCTGCACAGGCAGAACACTGAGAAACTGCTGGAGAGGAGAAAGGGAAATGAAGGACAGTGGGCAGAGCAACAGTGCATTGAAAGCAAGACACGTTTTTCTAGAAAAAGATCCAGCCTTTCTCAATGGCAGCAAAAGTCATTCTGTAACTAAGGGCACGAGAGATCCCTTCCATTCTGAGAAATCTGAGTTATGAAAACATAATAGGAACCCTCAGCATTTGGCTCACGCACGCTCGATTTCTCAGTGAGTCAGAAGTTCACATTCTTCTACTGCAGCCTCCCAACTGAAAACAATCCCCACACTTCAAGCACAAGAATAATACAGCACACATGTGCTTTTTATAAAACAATCCTTACAAATAACCACGGCTTTTGTTTTCATAATGGCTAAAATTCATCATTTCCCCCCCAAAAAACACAGATCAAACAGAATGCACTCTCATTAAAAGAGAAGGCTCGCTTGGCTGAGCACCACAGCCAGTAACATTACCCTCTGATTTTCTTAGTGCTTTTTGTCAATGAAGAGACAGGAGAGCTGCTCCCCAGGCTCTCTGGGGCAGGAAAGGCACAGAGCAACCCCATCCCAGTACTCCAAACAAGGACCTTCCTCCCCCACCTCACATCAGCCCTGAGGACACTCACAATCTTCTCCCACCCAGCACATACCCACAACATCACAGAATCCCAGACTGGTTTGGCTTGGAAAGGAGCTTAAAGATCATCTCATTTCACCCTCCTGCCATGGACAGGGACACCTTCCACTAGACCAGGTTGCTCCAAGCCCTGTCCAACCTGCTCTTGGACACTTCCAGAGATGGAGCAGCCACAGCTTCTCCGGGCAACCTGTGCCAGGGCCCCACCACTCTCACAGCCTTCCCAATATTCCTTCCCAATATCCCATCTAACCCTGCCCTTTGGCAGTGGGAAGCCATTCCCCCTTGTCCTGTCCCTCTATCCCGTGTTCCTCTCCAGCTCTTCTGGAGCCCCTTTAGGCACTGGAAGGGGCCCTCAGGTCTTCCTGGAGCCTTCTCTTCTCCAGGTGAGCACCCCCAGCTCTCCCAGCCTGGCTCCAGAGCAGAGGGGCTCCAGCCCTTGGAGCATCTCCGTGGCCTCCTCTGGACTCCAGAGCAGCTCCACATCCTTCCCGGAGGCAGCTCTGCAGGTGGGATATCTCCTGAGTAGAGCAGGGTAGTAAAATCACCTCCCTCACAGCACCTGGGCACCACACATTGCACAGGAGTAGGGGATGCCCTTCAGAGCTGGTGCCAATTGAAGAGATAAAAATGAAATCCCACCAAAGAGCTCTCCAGCTCTGGGACATCCTCAAAGTGCCTGAGATGACGCAGTCTGGGGGTCACTGCACAACAGTGAAGGAGGCCATCTAACACTGTCACTCTGAACACCATGTGTGTCGTCACCTCAGACAAACAGAGGTCATCTGGGGACACTTTCAATGTGCCCTGGACAGACAAGAAGGACAAGTGCAGCTATTTTTACATAAGTGGTAATTTAAAAATAACACCAAGAAATTGCTTTCTAGGCAGTTAATGAAATCTAACTTCATAAAAGCCTAAAAATGTAAGCATTGTAAACCTTTTGCAAGTAGTTGGCAACACTGTCAAATGGTTTCCTCATCTGTCATGGGCTCTAACCTCAGTGTCAAGGGCTCTTGAGCACCAAGATCTCTGGCACAGGGCTGCTGGCAGCCTGGGCACACATCGGAGGGGAGGACAGCACTGCAGTCCCTCATTCCCTTCCAGTTTCACACCCTCTCCCTCCATCCAGCTGAAGGCCCTGAGCTCCATGATCTCCGTCCTACCCAACCCAGGGCTTGGACTCTTGTGCTCAAAACTGTTTAAATAAAACCCACAGTTTCATCACACAGTATTCCTCTTCCTCCAAAAAATCAGCCAAGCTATTTTTACCTACTTTAGCCACCAGCTCCACGCATTTTTTCAGTGATGAAGAGAATTGGTTTCTGTTCCCATAAACTATCTCAGTGTTGAGGGAAGGGTGAGGAGCAAGTCACCATGTTCCCAGAAGGACGACAATAATCAGTGCCGTGGAATGTATCATTCCTCACATCCCACTGTCTTACCAACCTCCTCAGCCCAGGAACAGGAGGATCTGGCACAGTCAGGGTGCAAGTCTATGTCCTACACTGAGCTAATGGTACTTCCATGGAAACTAAAATTCAGGAGTTTAAAAACAACATCTAAAACATCACTCCAGACAACTAACCATTTCTTCTTTCAAGTTTACCAATCCTGCAAAGGAGAAGAAAGCCAGTATTGTCCAGGATAAAAGGGGGAACTTCTTATTTACATAAGAGACTGAAACTGCCAGGAACAGCAGCAGCCCCAGTGGACTGAAGTGCAGTATGGGAAAGAAGCGTCAGATGCAGAGTACTACCACAAAGCTAAAAGGAGACCTGTTTTTTCCCCTCCAGACACCTCTGGAAATCCCCAAGTTCTCAATCTAACAACCTTTAGCTGTCTCTCCTTAGTAGTTTTACATGAAAAAAACTCAACTGGTAATTCTAAAAAGCTGTAGTACATGTTTTGCAGCTATCCAACTTTCTTTTTAGATCAGTAACAATAGTCTGATTCTTGTTTAAATGACATTTGCACCTTTTCTTATGCCAGTTCCTCACTTCTACATCCACAGATCCTTCCTGAGGCTGTGTCATGTGTCATGGTGCTGATCCCCATCAGTGCAGACAAGGGGCCAGGCCCTGTACAGAGTCAAAAGTACTGCAGCTTCACCCTGCCCAGGGCAGTGGCAAAGTTGCCATCGTTAGAAGTATTCAAAAAATGTGCAGATGTGACACCTGGGGACACGGTGACATGTTTACTCAAGTAAACAAAGTGGAGAAGATCCATCAGTCCAGGCTGAGTCCATCTCTCCACAGGCAGAGGGAAATTGCTACTTTGCTTATGTTGAACAAAGTAATGGTAAAATTCCTATGTTAAAAGAATTCCTTCTTCTTCCAATGGCTAATGACATCTCAGAGTGGAGGTTAAAACTCTGCCTCCAGTAGAATCACAGACTGGTTTGTTGGAAGGGCTCTTAAAGATCATCTCGTTCCAACTCCCCTGCCATGGGCAGGGACACCTTCCACTAGACCAGCACTGATACTCAACATTATCAGAGAAAGCAAGAATCTTCAAATAACATGTTCCTCACCCATATCTCTGCTGCTGCCTTTGGAAATCCTATCCTGAGGTGCCAGGAACTGCTCCCAAATGTGCCTCAAATCCTGAATCTGCTCCCTCTACACACAAAGCTCTCCAGGTCTCTCTTAAGTGGTTGCAAAACAGCCAAATGCTTTTCCCTGAGCCGGTTGGCCCAAACCATTCCCTCCAGCACATGGCACAGGCATCACACATGGGCTCAGGTAAAACCTTGCCCTGTACCTCACAGGGTGCTCCCACTGACCACAGAGCTGCCTTGGAGCTTTTCCAGTTTCTAGCACTAAAAACACAGCCAAACAAAAGATCTCACTGCTGCTTAACATAACAGTAGTGGTGGCTGTTCACTTCCAAAATTTATAGCTGCACTCTCTTACATAAAATAAACCCCCCTATTTTTGAGAGGTCCTGCACATTTAAGTTATAGATGTGGGGAGGTTAGGTGGAAAGGCCAGGATACCTGTCAGCTCAGCACCAGTGTGTTTGGAGCGATTTGGTGGTTTCCATGGCGATGGGGAGGGTAAGGGGCTGCCTGGTTCCCGCTCTGGCTGACGCACATCTCAAACAATCGCTCTCTTCCTGTTCGTATGGCTCAAGAAAAACAGGATGCTGAGAGGTGTTTATCTGAGAGGGCGAGATAAGCAAGCGCACTGCGAGTTCTGAGAGTATAGGAGGTCAGTAGTGAGATGTTATAGATTTTCTGGGTAAAAAAAATCCCACTGCTGCCGTGCTGAATGTGATTAAATTATGCATGGAAAGATCCTTTCCCTTGGAACCTACAGGAAACCCTGAGGAGCTGTTATATGAGCCCTGAATACCAATGGAAAGCCTTTTTAATGTGTGGTACTGAGTTCTATCGCTGAACAAAAACGCAGGAACAGCTCCCTGGGCAGTATCTGCCACTCCCAGAGAACGGGGGCTGGGACGGTCCTGCGGCTGCACAGGGAGGCCAGGCTGCATCATAACATGACCTGTGGCCACAAGCACCAGCTCACAGGCAATTCTCAGGCCTCTCACCCAACCTGAGTAACCCCTGCAGGCACTTTGCAGCATTTTAAATGTCCACCAGTGCCTGAGGGGGAACCTCCCCACTCCTCATCCCAACTCCATCAGTGACAGAACCTGCACTGTGCCCAAATCACAGAGCACAGTGCGGGGCTGCAGTCACTGCTGGTCATTAATTACCTGCCCACTAATCACCATGAGCTGGTACAGCCCAGCAGCACACTGGGGTTCAAAGCTGAAAACCAGGCCCTGTCCAAAAAGCATGACAGTATTGTCCAGGGGTGGTTCTGGAGCAGGGGAAGGTACCTTCACACCTGTAGTGGTTTGGACTTTGTTTTCCCCCAGAGGATAAGAAAAGTGGTAGACCCCAAGGGGTGGAAACCCCTGGAAGTTTTGAATTTCTGTCCAATGAGCGCTCCTGCAAAAAAATGTAAACATATCACAACCAGACTGGAAGAGAAGAGTTGTAGTTTTTTTCTAGGGGGAAGAAGGTGGCCATGTTGTGAGCCACGAGGAAGGGGCTCTGAGCCCCACAGGGGGGCTTTGGCCCCCAGCCCCAGCTGGGGCCTGTGGGGACCTGGAACAGCATAATGCTGGGCTAGGTGCCTGTAGTTATGCCGGGAGATGTTTTTCTCCATGGGCGCAGAGCAGCAGCCAGCACTGACCGGAGAAACGGTGGCAGAGAGCCAAGACAGATAAGAACTGAACCGAAGAAGCAACAAAGACATGCAGCACCAGAGAAGGGACTCCTGGAAGGAGACCTGAGGGAAAGAGAGTCAGCAGCTGAGTTCTACAGAGTTCTTGGGGGTAAGAACTGATACCAGACCCCCCATAACTCCTTTGAGACCTCCTGGAAGGAGGAAGTTGATAGACTCTTACTTGAAAGAGCCTTGAAGTGCAACATGCACTGCAGAGAGGAGCTGAGAAGCTCGGACGTCCTGAGAGCTCAGTCAGGACGGAGTGGGGGAGGTTGGCCTTGAGGGCCCTCCCTTGCTGCAAGCTACAAAGAAGCTCGCAGCCTGAGACAGGGCACAGAGGCCCTGCAAGGAGCTTGAATCTCCTGGAGATACCAGACCGTCACGAAGACCCCCTGTGCTTCGTGATATGACGTGGTGATACGACCTTGTCTGGGGTGACGAAGCCCACGGAAGACCACTCGTTTGGAGAGACGAGTGGCCGAGGGGGATACCCCCTCGTGTGTGCTGGCAGAGATCCAGCTATCAGCTGCTACAAGAAACAGAAGAGAGAGAGAGAGCCTGCTGCCTTAGAAGATGCTGCTGCTTAGTGACTGCTACTCTGAAGAAGCTGCTGCCCTGAGAGACTGGAAGGGATCTGTCCTTCTTTCCCTCCTGGACTTTTATTTGGAGGGGAGAAGAGATCTGATCCATTGTAAATACTTATGTCATGGTAGAGATAGTTGTAGTCGTGTGTATAATGTATTGTAGTATTTATTTGTATAGTCATTGTAATATATTCCCTTTCCCCATTCTGAGTCTGGTTGTGTTTTGTCTGGAAAAACCCATCTCACATTGGGTTGAGATGTGGGAGGGGGGGGGATGGAGCTAGGGAATTGGAATTTGGGCTATCTCAAACCATGACAACACCCCTGCTCCTGTCACCCGTGTGCACCCACCCAGAAACGTCCAGCTGCAGGACAAAGCCATGGTACTTAATCCAGGAGCTGGCTGGACACACTGGATGTGACCTGGGGTCACAGTGGCTTTAATGTATCCTGTTCATTTAGGAGAAGAGAAGAACACCCACAAGCAGAGAGAAAGGACAAGGTTTACTTAGACACAGGTATATTAGAAAAACCTAAAAAAGTACAGCTCAGCAAGTTAATTCCAGAGGCTGCCTTGCTGTGGTGGCAGGAAGAGTGGGGTGTTCAGCAACAAAGCTGGAATGGAAAAGTGAGAGGCTGTAAGTGGGACATCCCTCTGTGTTTCAGGGGATATTTGGAATATACATGTTGCACCAAGGGAGATTTAAGTTGGATATTAGGAAAAATTTCTTCACTGAAAGAATGGTCTGAAATTCCATGAAAGAATGGTTCTTCACTGAAAGAAACAGTGGAGTCACCATCCCTGGAGGGACTGAAAAGCCATGTGGCACATGGGGACATGGGTTAGTGGTGGCCTTGGCAGTGATGGGGAAATGTTGGACTCAATGATCTTTGAGGGCTTTTCCAACTTAAAGAGTTCTGCGATTCCACATAAACCACTCAGAGTAGGTTTAGATGGAACTAAACAGAAGACGAAGGAGAAGGACAGCATGTGTCAGCCTGGTTTCCCATGGGCTCATTCCTGTTTGGGAACTACGAAGGACTGGACTTAAAGTCTTCTTGGTCTTCAGCCTCACAGGAAAATCAATACTGATAAATATTGATTATTATCGAAAAATTAGCTGTCAACTGTGAAACAAGGAAGCTGAGCCATCTTTCACATACTTATCTGTTCATCACTTGGCCTATTGAAAATGCACATATAATTTAAAATAAAATATTCATTAAGGCCTTTTGCATGTCATCATATCCTATAGAAGACCCAGACCACTCACTACAGTGCATCCATCATTCACAGGGCAAATTGTGCCAGATACAGGACCTGCCACCACAGACCTGTTCGGAACAATGCTGGGGTTTGGAGGACCTCAGCCATGTGGGCACACGGTTAGCATAATGATGGTGTAGTAAAGAATGCAAAAAGTCTTAAAAATGAGCACAATCAGATATTGAAGTGAAGGATAATTAACATGTGGAGTCAGTAATCGTTTAAACAAGTGAGCAGCAAGGAACAGAGCAAGAGGAAGGGTATGGGAACACCTCTTCAAGGAGAGCACCAAGCACTGCATGGGATTAAGGATCAAAGTGCCTGTGCACTGTCACACAGCCTCAGTCTGAGAGGGCAACACACACTGACAGATGTGTGGACTGCAGTGCCTACCTTCAGCAATTCTTCATGCTACCTGGAGCATCTGCCAGCCAGGAGCTGCACAGACTGCATAGAATCAGAGAATCTTGGCATCGTTAAGGTTGGAAAAGACCTTTAAGATCATCAAGTCCACTATCAGCCACATTCACCACTAAACCATGTCCCCAAGGGCCAAATCCAAACATTTTTTGAATGCTTCCAGGGATGGTAACTCCACTACTGCCCTGGGCAGCCTGCTCCAGTGCTTCACAACCCTTTCTGAGAAAAATTTTCCCTAATATTCAATCTAAACCTCCCCTTGAGGCTGTTTGATGAGCCATTCTAGCTTGTAGCTGGTTCAGCAGGGAAGGAGCTAGCTTTGGACCTCTGGGAGCACTGAAGCAAACCCATTAGGGAGGCTGTACTGGCTCCGCTGGCAACACAAAAACATCACCCCATTTAACACAAAGCCACATACACAACCTGACCCTCTCCATGAGCGAGTGAGCTGGTGTTACCTAAAGCCCTTCCCAAGTGGTTCCTCGCCTCCACTGCCACTTTCTTTATTTCAAAGACATTTGAAAAGGAGATCTTTGAAATCTCCCTATGGGACTTACACTCAGCCAAGGATGTCCTGATCCCTCAAATGCAATCCCTTTACAGTCCTCACTGGGACCACTTCGACATTTTCTTGCAAGTCAGCAATGCCACCAAGACCTTTCAAAGCAGCACCTCAGGCTCTCCATTACAGGGCAGGAAGATGATGCACTTCTTCC
Source organism: Chiroxiphia lanceolata (assembly GCF_009829145.1). Classification (NCBI taxonomy): domain Eukaryota; kingdom Metazoa; phylum Chordata; class Aves; order Passeriformes; family Pipridae; genus Chiroxiphia; species Chiroxiphia lanceolata. The sequence continues at coordinate 11,055,079 of NC_045657.1, read as the reverse complement.
ACAAAGGGAAGTGGAGCAGTTCACCCAAAGTCTCCCAGCAGAATCCCTGAGGAAGCAATTCTGACCTCCCTCATTTTCCCATCACTATGGATCCATCTGTTTGAACAAACACTTCACATTCATTCCAGCCTCGTATCAGCACCTCTGGAAAGCCAGTGCCCAGCTGAAGGCACAAGCCCTCTGGGTGTCAGGGGACACAGGGACTCTCCCCATGAGCTGTGCCTGAGTCACTACAGTTTGTGCAGCCTCCTCTCACCACCTGGGGTTCCAGCTGCACCAGTCCCTTCTTTTCAGGGCTACCAAAAACATCCCATCACAATTAGGAATCAGTTCTCTAAGAACAGGTCTGATTCCCAAAGCCCTCTGGGAAACAACAGGTGAGCTTTGCTACCTGTGTTATCCATCCTGGCAGACACAGGGTAGAGCAAATCTGCAGGAGAAAGTGCATTCCTACTTACTTCATGTAAATTTTGTTTTCCCAGTTGGTGTACATATTTAAGGCAGTATCAAAGGAACAAAATGGGAACCCAATCATTGTCTCTGGCTTGGCTGGCTTACAGATCAACTCCCAGCCTTTAATTCTAGGAAGTGAGTGACCGCGAAGCCTCCTGACAGCCAAGGGCCCCCCTCTTTCCATCTGACTCCCTGTTTGTCTTGGAAGTAGCCAGGTTAAGGCTGCCCCATTCAGCCTGCAGCAGAATGCAAGGCAGATGGAAAGAGGAAAAGACAGACAGACACTGCAAAGACTGAGAGACAAAGCCTGGTGGTGGGATGAAAGAGCATGGAACGAAGGCAAGACCCAGCCAAGCCAAACAAAGTTTTCCTTGAGTGATTACATCTGCCAGAGAGTCCCCAGCTTGCACTCTCCTTGCTGAGAAATTCCTTTAATTGTGTCTAGGACATTTTAAAAATCCGAAGAAAAGCTCCTCTGTAATCATGAGAGCTCTGAACTGTGTGAACTTTTGTCATGCTGCATTGCTGATAGCTCCCTGCATACTTCTGCAACTGAAACATGGCTCTGCAGAAGATATTGCTGAGGTAGAGCCCTGGGGAGGGAAAACCGATAATAAATCTTCATTTCTTTTTCCCCAAGAAAAAACAAACAATTTAGACAAATACTTCTCCCTCCCAATGTCTGTGTGGCTCTGTGCAAAGTGCATCCAGCAGAAAATGAAAAGAGATATGTCCTCAGATTAGCCAGAATTAAATGAGGTTAAATGAGCAACGTGCAGAGCCAAAGCCTACAGCTCTGTGAAACAGGCACCTCCCTGGAGGGCAGCAGGGACAGGGGCTCTGCCACAGCCACCAGAGCTGAGCTGAGGGTGGAGGGCGCAGAGGGGCAGACTGAACCTCCAGCACCTGCACCAGACAGGCTGCCACGGGCATTGCCTTGTGGATACGAAAATCAATACTTGGAAGTCAGAAGAAAGGTAAGTGTTAAGCAACTTTCAAGAGCTGTGAGCCTGCGTTGACCAGACACACTCCTGGGTTTAGCTGAATGCCATTGTTCTGTGGCTTCACATCATGGGTCCAAATACCTTGTGTGTGGCAAACCTCCTGGCAAACCTCCCTCAGCTGCAGGCCTGTTTTCCCAGCATAATTTGTTCTCCACCACTCGCTGTGATAACCAGAAATACCAGATAGTTGACAGACTCCAGGTACCTCATTTCTCTCCTCCACAACCCAAACATCTTCCTGCATACCTCAGGTAACTGGGTATTTGTATTTACTAAATGTGAAGGTCAGTCACTGGAATAAGCTGCAAAGGTAAAGCTCATTGTGAAAAGGCCAAACCAAAAATCACAGGGTGGGTGAGCTGGGTCTCACCTCGCCACAGTCACAACCCCCCCGTGTCACAGGTGTGGGGTACCCAGGGAGGTGAAATCATCACTGAGGGGGCAACATCAACCGGTCTGCTCCCCTGAAACAGCCACCCAAAGCTGTGATTTGGTGTGTGTACATTTTCTCAAGCATTTTGAATTAATACCTGGCTTTATTTCACTACTTCGTTGGTGCCAAGACATTTTACTCAGGACATACATTGTCCAAAAGCAAAGTGACTGTTCTCATTACAATCACAGAATCTCCTGAGCTGGAAGGGACCCACGAGGATCATCCAGTCCAAGTCCTGGCCCTGCACAGACACCTCAACAATCCCATCCTGTCCCTCAGAGTGTTGTCCAAACTCTCCTGGAGCTCTGGCAGCCTTGGGGCTGTGCCCACTGCCCTGGGGAGCCTGGTCAGTGCCCAACCAGCCTCTGGGGGAAGAACCTTTTGCTGAGATCCAACCTGACCCTGCCCTGACACAGCTCCAGCCATTCCCTGGGTCCTGTCCCTGTTCACACAGAGCAGAGATCAGTGTTGCCCCTCCGCTTCACCTCAGCAGAAAACCTACTTGGCCAAAACATGGATCTGTTCTTGCTGGGCCAATGAATTGAAGCAACTTAGTGAAGGGCCCAAGGTACCAGGATTGGGTACAAGCACATGAGAGAGAAGGGCAGGAGCAAGACCCTCCCTCACAGTCAACACTTCCATTTGCTCCATTCTGCCAAAACACACATCTTTCCTTATAACATATAGAGATCCACATTACTGACAGTGTAAGAGATAGGGATACCTAGCCTTTAATGACCTGCAGGGCAGGTACAATGTTAGGTTTTATGGGATCTACCATGCAGAAGACAAGGCTCAAACTTAAGATAAAACTCACACATAAGCCACAGGACAGTGTGGCCATGGGCTAATCAGCACCCTGAGCTCCTGGAGCAGGAGTCACCACCACTGCTGAAGAATGTCAGTGCACAGACAGATGTCAGCATCATCCAGATTTATTTAAACAGCATGTCTTATAGTAACTTTAAAACAGTATCTGTAACTTTAAAACAGAATTTATCCCTAAGATGGGCAGCCTTTCCAGACAGAACTGCCTCCTCTGCCCCCAGACCCAGCTCAACACTTCATGAAGAGCAGCATAGCCAGGATCGTGCCATGTAGAACACCAGCTCAGTATCTGCTGAATGACACCTCAACAACTGAAGGAAATCTCAGTGGAGAGAAACACCAGATGCTACTGAGGGAAGGGGTGACAGCGAGACCAGGTGGCACCTCTGAGACATGGAGCCTGAACTGAACCCATGAGCAAAGGGACCGGTGTCTCTGTAGCCCCCAGGTACAGGGAATAAACAGTCTGAGGGCCAAGGAGCTCCATTTGAGAACATCCACTGCAATAATCCCAATCCTCAAAACTGCAGAAGGTTCCCTAAAAACCTGCAGTTTGATGGGGAGGAGGTTGGGCTTTTGTTTTATGCTTATTTGCCTTTTTGTCTTCATGGATAACATTCACTTCCAGTAACTCCTGACCAACGTGGAAAAGGAGGATTTAACAATAAGTCCATCACAAGTAATGGCAACCCATGTGCTCTTATGAAACAATAACACACCAACATAAAATAAATCAGTGCCTTTTAATTTAACAATGTAAATTACCCTCCCACCTGCTGTGACTCTCCATAAGGAAAAAAAGCTGGAGGCATATTTACCAAGCTGTCTATCCCAGTCCCATTTTGAACTGGCCTCCTGCCCTGGGGTTAGACTGTAGGACTCTGTCATCTCTTGCACTCGTATGACCTAAGAAAGGGAATGTGGCCTTTTTCCCACAAGCCCAGAGTGAGAACATCATAAAAGCTGAACTTTAGCCCCCTTTTTGGGCAGGCAGCACAATAGCAAGGAGGATGCTGTTACTCCCCAGAGGCTCTGCTGCTGAAAAACATCACCAAGCTCAAGTAAAAGGTCAGTAGTTAGGATTGCATCTCTTGTTTTCTTCAGTTTTCCTCCTCCGTCAAAGGCAGTTCAACATTCTTTGCACACCCCCCTCCCTCCTTCTGAGAAATGCAGGAAGGAAGTGCTTGCAAAATAGTTTAATTTAAAAGAACGCACAATCACACACAGCAGACCCTGCTCCAGCCTCCGAGCAGGACGTTTCCACTGCCTCCCAGTTCCCACTACAGCACAAACGAATCCCTGCAGGGGCAGACCCATCCCTTTCTTCACAGACAAAACCCTCTGTAGGGACAGACACCTTGGGGGAAGAGCTGTGGCTATGTGCTGTAGGCAGCCCCCCCTGCTCCCCCACAACACACAACACCCCTCAGGGGACATCTGCCCAGGGAGCCAGGGCTATGGAGCAGGAAAGAAGGATGCAGGGAATCCTGTAACCTCCCAGGGCACTGCATGGGAACAGGCATCGAGAGGCAGGACCATAGTCCTGGCATGTAGGACACAGTCACCTCCTGTCTCTCTCACAACTAGTGCTTGTTTGATTTCACAGGATATTTCACCTGGACCTTGCTAGAATTTGGGAAGGTGTTTGGGCCTGTTGGATTTAACTTGACCCTTGTCTTCACTAGATTTATGTGAAAGAACCAGAGAGGGAGGAAACAACTATTATACTCCATTTCTTTTTGCAAAGATGAATGTTGAGACCAGCAGGCAATGCTTGGAAAACTCCTTCATTATCCATCAGTTTCTGTTGTATGACCACATATTCAATGTAAACATCATTCTCCCCAGACACAGTGTTCGTATCCCTGGGCAAACAGCACTTATTATCACAAGCCTATGTCTTTGTCTTTTCAAAGCCTTTGGCAGCCCCAAGGACTTCTCTTCCCTTGCGCCATGAACCATGACAGCCACTAGCACATGTCAGAACAGGCCGGCAGTCCCTGCCTGCTTTCCCTTCTTTGAGAATTCCCAGTCCTCCCAGCCCTGAACACCCCGGCACTTGCAGCCTCTCCCGGCACTCGGTGCTCTCGGCAGATCCCATCGTGTTGCACGTTCCTCACATTGCTCCGGGTTCATTCCCGGTTGGTACTCTTGGACTTGAAGGGGACACTGTCAACAAATCACAGTCTTGTCTCTTTTTTTAACCCATTGCTGTCACAGTGTATAATTAGATTAATAAAATAACTAAGAGAGCAGTGCACCTGGAGGAACGAAGCAGAATCACACCCACTGCCCATTCAAGGGATGTCTCACAGAATCACAGAATGTGCTGAGTTGGAAGGGACCCACAAGGATCAGCGAGTCCAACCCTCAGCCCTGCACAGGCCCATCCTCAAGGGTCACCCCCTGTGCCCCAGAGGATCAGCCAAACCCTCCTGGAGCTCTGGCAGCCTTGGGGCTGTGCCCACTGCCCTGGGGAGCCTGGTCAGTGCCCAACCAGCCTCTGGGGGAAGAACCTTTTGCTGAGATCCAACCTGACCCTGCCCTGACACAGCTCCAGCCATTCCCTGGGTCCTGTCCCTGGTCCCCCCAGAGCAGAGCTCAGTTCCTGCCCCTCCTCTGCCCCTCCCCAGGAGGCTGGAACTGCCATGAGCTCTGCCCTAAGTCTCCTCTACTCTTCTCATCAGGATGGCCAGAACAAGCAAAGACACAACCAGTTATTTTCTAGAAGGAAATTAAGAAATTTTGCATGCTGTTAACATGAGCACTTTCCCAGGTACAGTCAAACAGCTTCACAAAGGGGAAGATTAATACTGTCCCAAAGAGGGAAATGAGAGAGTCAAATGCCCCGAACAGGTTGGGGACTGCAGGGCTGCAGCAGGACCTGAAACCAGGTTGCTGTGTTTTGCCTTTTTAATTTTAAAGTTGACAGCTTCAACTTCCAGCACCTATATTCAGTGCTGAGCAGTAGGGAAACCTGCCATTCCCCAGCTCTAGGCCAGATGGGTGAGTTTGTGGGGTAATGTTTTCATAACCACGCAGCCGGTACTGCTATTTATTATCCATTCCATTCCCAGTAACTTCTTTTTCAATTGCTGTTGTTCATTTGCATTTCTGGTAGACTTAAAAACAATTGTTAGCACTGTAGAAATGCTTTCAGTTTTTAATGAGGGCTCCATAATCCTGCATTCTGTAAAGATCTTAAATAAGAAATAATTTCTGTCCCACAGAGTACTGTAAAGGCATTTAAGGAGCTTACTGCCCACCCCACGCCTGTTGTAAGCCCAGACAAAGGACAATAACAATGTGAAACAGGAGAATGAAGGAAAGAACCCCAGAAAGGCACATATGGCTGGGCAGAGAAGGTGTTCCCGCAGGTAGCCAGCACAGAGCTGGGGATTTTTTTTGCTTATCAAGACTGTTAAGAGTTACACACAGCAAAAAAGTATAGAAAGCATAAACTGCGTAAAAAGATATGTCACAAGTACCCCATCCCATGGTCAGTGTGCATGCAGGGACAGAATGGGCAGATTTCAGGAGCATATAATTTCCTTCTGGGAAGTCTTTACCAGTTACTTCTGCAACTCCAGCCTAAAAACCTTCTCAATAAACAACACACACTTTCCTTAATTCAAGAGGTTACACTCGTATTCAAGTTTCATCCCAGTTTTGCCAAAACAAAGCCTTAACTAAATACTGTTTTGACCCTGAGCACACTGGACACACTGTTAAGGTGGTCATGCTGCAGGAATTACTGACAGAGGCTTTTTCAGGGAGAAAAGTCCAAGGAAAGGTTGATGGAATTCTGTAGCATCAGTTAATTCAGGAAAAAAGCAACCCCACAAAATTTTTCTTACACTATGAGCAACTGCTGAAGTTTCAGGGGAAGTTCCAAATTTACCATTAGGCTGGACTCTTAACTTGAATTATACCCCCCAATGACCCAAATGGAGAAGTCTTGGAGGTGTTTTATCTCCACACTAATTCACCAGCTGATGTGCTTGGCTGAGCCTGAGGCTGGGCTCAAACACAGAGCTCAGTTCAGGCAGGGCAGCATCAGTGTGAAACAAGTAGGACAGGCACAAGGGCTTTGGTGGTTCAGTCTCTCCATCTCTCTCTTTCCATTCCCATGTACAAGCCAGTCCTCTTGCTATTGGACAACCTACTAGGGGGGAGCTTTGGAGCATCTCAGGCCAGGGAACAATCAATGGTTCAAAAATAGTGAGAACACAGTAATGTTAGCAGGCTCTGTCTGTGAGGATGCTCACACCTGGACTGACCAATCCAGGTGCTCAGCTTACCCACAGAGCATTCTGGATAGGTGTGGAAGGAGAATTATGCCTCAAATATTGAGTCACAGAATCACAGAATTGTTAAGGTTGAAAAATTCCTTTAAGATCAAGTCCAACTGTCAACCAGCACCACCACCACGTTCAACACTGAACCACGTCCCCAAGTGCCACATCCAGGCTCCTCTTGAACACTTCCAGAGCTGGTGACTCCACCACCTCCCCGGGCAACTCAGTCCAATACCTGAACACTCTTTCAATGAAAAAATATTTTCTAGTATCTAATCTGAATCTGTCCTGGCACAGCTTAAGGCCATTTCTCCTCATTCTGTATCTTGGGACACGACCAAAGAGACCAACCACCACCTCACTATAACCTCCTTAAGGTAGTTGTAGGGAGAAATTCCCAGCTCGAAGTTTGTGAGGATACTAAAATCATAATGAAAAAAAATAAACCCAAACAGTTGTTTCAAGTTAAAAAAAGGTTACAGAGCAGACAGATCTGAAAGTATTACTGAAATATTGTAATGCAGAGTTTAAACAAAAGCAGTGACACAGAGAAAAAGATCCCAGTTCAGTTCTGAGTATCTTCTTGGAGAGAATCCTATTCAGCAAAGATGATTCAGTTAAAGGTCAGGCTTCCACCCTACTTGGTTCCTCCTTCTTTGAGGCATCACAGATGGCCTTTGCCTCAGCACTGCCCTGCCCTGCAGACCTGACAGAAAGCTCTGCCTCCATCCCAGTTAGTCACACATCACCCCAGGGTGCTCTGTGCTCTGGGAGCATCCCCGGCCACCTCCTTGGCTCCAGGCTCCACAACCTGCCAATGTTGTAAAGAGTGCCTCCACAACCTCTTTACTAAACATCAGCCCTTTTCCTTCTTTCCCCCTCTTTTTCCTTTGGTAAGCTGCTTCTTCTAAAGGGGAATTTTGACCATTAAGCTCTCAGTTCCAAAGGAAAAGGAAGGGAAGCCTAGTGCCCTGCTGTCAGACACAGCCACAGCAGGAGCTGGCCCGTGCCCAGGTCCCAGGGTGCTGCTCCCGCTCCTCCCTGCTGTTTATCCCAGCCGGGTGTTTTTCCCCTGGCGCTGCCACGATTGTTTGGCCAGGTTGAGTGATGGATGGTGGAGAAGGCTGTGTCTGGAAATGTGCTCCCAAGTCGACAGGAAGCCCGGGAGGCCTTTGCCAGCACTTCCTTCCTGTATACAAGGGGAGGACAGAATGGGAAAAACCTTGGCTGTCTCCTACCCTGAGAAAAACGCTCCCCTTCCAGCTGGATTACAGTAACAATATTTTAATCTTTCACAAGATTATAATATCCTTCCTCTCTAAGTATAGTTACAGTGGCAGCTGAGAATGAAGTGAACACTCAATAGGTGGTGCTGGAAGCTGAACAAATGGAGGCCCAAAGTGGAAGATCCCTATCTTCAGCCAAGATATAAATCCCCAGTGGATCACACCTGTCTAACCCAGGACTTGACTCCAAGAGTAACCAGGACTAAGCACTTCAACAGAAGGTATAAAATGCACACATTGGAAATGTGTCCCTCTGGACAACTTCTTTCCTGTGCCTGTTTTAGAGACTGGATCTAAACTCAAACCACAACATTCATTACCCTTATAAAACACAAGGCTGCAACGAGCCATCTATGAATATTTTGACTGCACATTTCTCACGAGCACCCAGGACGTGTTATAGAGACTTGCCTTGAAAGCCTTTTTCCAAAAACCCAGCCCCAATGTCCTTTTGTGGATGATTCATGAATCTCCACACATCCTGATGTGTAATCATCACCTGTTCACAGTAATAATACGTGCTGAGTATTACAGAATAGATACTTCCCCCTACCACAGGAATTTTTCTAAAATTTTCCATTCTTGAGCTCCCAGATTCAAACCCATAGACAACAGCAAGGGCTTTAGTGCAGGCAGGTGTTCAGAATCCCAGACTCATGAACTTGCTCTGCCTACAGCCACGTGGCCTGTGACAGCCAGAGCAGGGCACACGGGGTGTGGTTCTAAGGACACCCTCCTGGTTGTCCCAGCAAGGGGGTATCCCAGCAATCCCCTCAGGCACATATTGTCTGGGCCAGTTTGCCCAAGCAAGTCTGAAAAAGGAAGGAAGAAATTCTCAGGACTCTTGACAACAAAAGAAAGCTCCCCAAACCTGTGAGCAGACAGCCCTCCTAACAGCCTGTATTTCTGACAAAGGCCTCAGACAAAAAGACCTCACCCATGAACAAAGAGTGGGGAACAATGGGAACTGTCAAAAAAAAGCCCTCATGTCAGAGCTAAGAATGCCCCTTGACACATCCAAAAAAGCCCAGGCTGAGCAGAGCCTGGGAGGCCACAGGCACTGCCTCTGGCACCCGCCTCTCCCAGGCCCTGCCCCGGGGCAGAAACTGCCAGAAGCACTCAATGAGGCTGAATTCCAACAACCAAAGATGGGGATGGAAGAGGAGAGGAAATTTATGGTAGGTCTGGGCCAGAAAAAGTAACAAATTCCTGTCCATTCAATGTCTCCAGCAAGGATCCGACACTGAGACTTCACGGGACATCCGTGACAATGGTGTGTGTGCACGTGTTCCCTTTCTGCACAGGGAAACCAACTACCAAAGCAATTAGTGAGAGAATTAAACTATGGCTAAAAGCTGAATGAGTTGTCTAACACAGTAATAAAACCCTGTGTCTTCTGAACTGGTGAGAAGTTATAAAAACAATTGCTAGTAAATTTTTCAACCTGGACTAGAATTCTAAGAATTCTGATATCCAGATGTGGACAGGAAGCCTCAAAGACCCAATAACCTTCAGGGCATGCAATTTAGCACTGATTCACAGGTTTTGCTTTATTTGTGACTCAGCATTCTTCCAATAGCACTAAGAAAATAAATGGAAAGCAAATCATGCTGAATGAACAGGAGAAGACAGGCAAACACTTGGAGAAGCAGAAAACTCACCCATGGGCTGATCACTTGAGTCACTGTCCTGATTCATCCTCCCGAAGGTGGCACCAGATCAGGATGCTGAGGTTGGAGGTCTAAACTCAGAGATGGCACTCCAAGCTCTTGCTTCTAAAAAGAAAAAAGAGTTACTGTCAAATTGCAGGAACTTCACCCTGTATGACAAAGGGAATATCTCGTGTGTGGTCTGCTGTCCTTGAATCTAACAAGAGAGTGGAGAATCTACATGCAAGTACAACTTGGTGTAGGAGCCACAGTTACACATTGCCTGAAGATCAGAGAATTCAATGGTGAACTGAATTAAGTCAACCAAGAAACACTGAAAAGTGACATCTGAGATCTCATGCACGTTAAAGCAACATGTAGTTAAACCCACATCTGGATTCCTGGAACAGGTCAAGATGAGCTTTCAAATTTGAACTGCACAAACAGGAGTCCTAATGCTGTTTACTTGAGTAGCCAAACAAAACTCCTGCACAAGGCCAGGAGTTAACTTGATGATCCTGATGGGTCCCTTCCAACTCAGCACATTCTATGATTCTGTGAAAACCCCAGACCTATCTAACCCCAAATCAGACAGACCACGTGAAAGTATGTTTTTGCCACAGCTAAACAGCTCCTTCTCTTTGTTTTGCTTGCCCTTCCACTCATCACATCTTGACTGTGGTAGAGTTGGAAACACAACCCATGTCTCCCAAATCCCAGTCCAGTGCCTTAACCACCGCATCCTTCCTGCTGAATCACACTACAGGATTGTTTATCAGGAAGGAAATTCCCCCTCAAGAATACTCACTCTGAGTGTGTTGGTGGAACACAAATGCTTAAAAAAATACAAACAGACAGGCAATAACAACAAGTGATTTAAGTCCCTGTGCACCAGGCTGGAGGCACAGCAGTGTGTTGGATTTGTTGTTTGTAGCAGTGTAAGCGAGGCACATGAAGCAGGACATGACACAGAACAAGCAGTGCATCCGGGTGGCCTCACAGGAACAGCCTCCTGTCCTCAATGGATGACACAAGACTGAAAGCATCTCCTACACATTTAGCATGAGGCGTACCTGACTGAGGGGCACTCAGAAGGTTTAGATTCTTACCAGGCACCATGAAAGTCACCTTTGGCAGCATCTCATGCCAAGCTCCTAAGTGCAAGCAGTTGTATGGGATCCAGTGGGTCAGAATTAACCTCAACACGTTGTATGAGCAAAGGGCCTTTGCTTTCTTTAAGGTCTTTAGCCCAAAAATAAAAAAAAAGCAGGGTGTATGTGCAGGAAGATACCAAAAGTGGAACAAATAGGTTTTAGCCTAAACACACTTTATCCCATTGGTCTCCTAGAAAACAAAAAGGGCTGTAATTCATCCATGATCTGTCCAAAGACACAAACCCACCGAAATAGCACACTCATGGTCCAGGACTCTGAAGTATTTAGCTCTCCTCAGCAGTTGGGCAAAGGAGAATTTCCCCACTCCCAAGCAGTGGCTTCCCAGGTTCTGTCCCGTGAGACCCCACCACAGTAACCAACAAACGCACTTGGGCGGACGCCCAAAACTCAGACAACATTTCTGTGCACTCCTGTAAATGTCATTGAATGGAAATTCCAGCAGGACCTGAGGGACAGGGAACCAAACCCTCACAGTGTCCTGCGGTTACACTCGTACCTAGAGCAGCTTTAACAAGCCCAGCCACGAGGCAGGTCCTCCAGAGCAGAGCCAAGGGAGACTCCAGAGCCTCTGGGGCCGTGGGACAGCCAAGGGCCAGCACCTACCCACGGACACAGACAGGGCCCCCAGGCTCTGCTGGACACACCAGCCCCATAGGAAGGCACAGCTGGTCTGTGGGCACCCATGTGAACACCTGCAAGTTCCCCTCAACCAGCCCCTCTGTTTGCACTTCAGACTCCAAGACTGATCCCTGCTGATCTCCAGTCAGTTCAGAAGCAGCTCTCAGAGAAGTGCAGGGAGTACAGGTGCTGCTCTGGTGACACAAAGCCCCTCCAAGTGCACTTTGTGTGCGATTCATCCATCATATGCAGCACAGAGGCACCTCTGGGGAGCTCATCCCATGAGAAGTGATGTGAAGGTGACATCAGTGGAGTCACATGTTACTCTCTGGTGGAGTCCAGGGAGTCTTCATCTCAGGTGAAGGCATCCATGTGCCACAGGCTGAATCCCACCCTCTACCATTAACCCAAGCTGAACATCCCAGCTCTGCTGTCCCACAGGAACACACCAGAGAAAGGTAGGCACAGCACTGCCATCAAACAAACACCACAGCTCTGAGGTGCTGCCCCTCTGTCCGCTTAGGTGAGACCCATCCACCAATGTTGCCTCCAGCTCTGTGTTCCACAACACAAGAAGGACATGGAGCTGCTGGAACAAGTCCAGAGGAGGCCACAAAGATGCTCCAAGGGCTGGAGCCCCTCTGCTCTGGAACCAGGCTGGGAGAGCTGAGGGGGTTCACCTGAAGAAGAGAAGGCTCCAGAGAGACCTGAGAGGCCCTTCCAGTGCCTAAAGGGGCTCCAGGAGAGCTGGAGAGGGACTTGGGACAAGGGATGGAGGGACATGACAGGGGGAATTGCTTCCCACTGCCAGAGGATAGACTGAGGTTAGATATAAGCAAAAATTGTTCCCTGTGAAGGTGGGGAGGCCCTGGCACAGGTTGCCCAGAGAAGCTGTGGCTGCCCCATCCCTGGAAGCGTCCAAGGGCAGGTGGACATGGTTTGGAGTAAACCTTGTCTAGTGGAGTGGAATGAGATGATTTCTATTCCCAGTCTGCTCCCAATTCTTCACCCCCCAGGAGCCCCTGTTGCTGCAGAGTACCTGCCTCAGCTTTGTTCTGCACCGCTTTGCAGTTTTTCACACCACTGGCATCAGACACATCCCATAACTTGCTACAGTGAAACTTTTCTCGCCAAAAGACACTTTGAGGCACCACTTCCCATTCCTTTGAACAGCAAACCAAAAAAGTTACAATTTCTCCTCAAGGTTTCTTTCAACCTTAACATTATATGAAAACCCTTTCTGACATCATATGAGAGTAATTCAAGAATTAATGTGAAATGAAATTCCATTGTTCCCCACTCCAAAGGCTATTCTCCCATTCCTTGCCTGCTATTTTTTGGGGTCAGGATAAGTTTGTAGTTTTTCTATAAGGTCAGCCTCACTTAGGTCTAAATCAAGTGTGTCCAGAGGTAGAACATAACTGCACACCTTCAGTCCTGCAGGATGCTGTGGTGAGTGATGTCCCACAAGAAGGCAATTGCTCGTGGGCAACAAGCCTTCTTGTTCACACATTCCCCCTGTGGAAACCCAGCATGGAGCAGGTAAAGAAAAAGGCTTCTGCAAAGAGCTGCCAAATTGCTTCTCCAAGAGCTACTGACATTCCTCCAGGGCAGGTGTGGGCACTGTCAGACTCTGGGTTCGAGGAATAGGGCTATTGCAGGAGCGCTTTGCTTCCTATTTAAGCCAAATGAGCAAATGGTGCACACAGTCACCCTGAGGACCCGGGGCTGGGGCAGAAAGGATGGAGGAAGGGATGGAGGGATGGGTGGATAGATGGTAGGGATGGGTGGATGGAGGGCTGGAGGGCTGGAGGATGGTGGGATGGAGGGATGGAGGGATGGAGGGATGGAGGGATGGGTGGATGGGTGGATGGAGGGATGGATGGATGGAGGGATGGATGGAGGGAGGGATGGTGGGATGGAGGGATGGATGGATGGCGGGATGGATGGATGGGTGGATGGAGGGATGGAGGGATGGAGGGAGGGATGGAGGGAGGGAGGGAGGGAGGGATGGAGGGAGGGATGGAGGGAGGGATGGATGGAGAGATGGGTGGATGGAGGGATGGAGGGAGGGACGGAGGGATGGATGGATGGAGAGATGGGTGGATGGAGGGATGGATGGAGGGAGGGATGGTGGGATGGAGGGATGGATGGATGGAGGGATGGTGAGATGGAGGGATGGAGGGATGGAGGGATGGAGGGATGGAGGGATGGAGGGATGAGTGGATGGAGGGATGGATGGATGGAGGGATGGATGGATGGCGGGATGGATGGATGGCGGGATGGAGGGATGGAGGGATGGATGGATGGAGGGATGGAGGGATGGAGGGAGGGATGGAAGGAGGGATGGAGGAAGGGATGGAGAGAGGGAGGGAGGGAGGGAGGGAAGGAGGGATGGAGGGAGGGATGGGTGGTGAGTGTCTGACACCTGCCCTGTCTGCAGGTCACACCTGCCCTAAGGGCAAAGTGACCTCCCTGTGGATGGGGATGGTGTGAACAGAGCTCAGGTCGTGCTTCCTCAGCAACAGCTGAGGCCACAGCCACCACCAGACAGGGATCTGGAGGCCACTGGTTTCCTTCTGAGTGATTTCAGTTCAAGCAGGGCCATCACTGGGCTGCAGTGAACAAGGGGCTCCTGGCCCTCAGCTCTGGAGCTGTGCAGAGAAAAGCAGCAAACATCCCTCCTGACCATTTGTTAACCCCCCTGTGGGATCAGCTCCTGTGCTGGTATCTCAAGCCCTGCCAGAGCTGGTGCTTTCCTCCAAATGTGAAAAACTGTGTAAAAAATCTTATCTCTCCTCAGAAAATGTCCCCAAAACAAAAAAAAGCAGGTTTCTATTCCGCCTGGGTATGGAAAAAGATTTGAAAATGTGAAGTGAGAGAAACTTAAATCTTTAGAAACAAGAAAAAAAACACTACAAAGCAATGCTCACTTGTAGGCCTCTCCATACTGAGATTTTTAAGCCCATCTCACATTCTTTGAACCTGCCTTTTATTGCTTTATTGTTACAGAACATAAAGGCACATGCAGCAAAAGATATCATCGAATCACAGAATACTCTGAGTTGGAAGGGACCCACGAAGACCATCCAGCCCAGCTCCCTGGCCCTGCACAGGACACCCCAACAATCCCACCCTTGTCCCTCAGAGGTGTCCCAAACCCTCCTGGAGCTCTGGCAGCTTTGGGCTGTGCCCACTGCCCTGGGGAAGGCCTGGTCAGTGCCCAACCAGCCTCTGGGGGAAGAACCTTTTCCTGAGGTCCAACCTGACCCTGCCCTGACACAGTTCCAGTTCTGTCACTGGTCACAGAGAGCAGAGATTGGAGCTGCCCCTCCACTGCCCCTCAGGAGGCAGTTCTGGGGTCTCCAGCATCACCAACCCCTCTGCAGAAAACAAATCTGAGTCAGGGAGATGGGTGAAGGAGCTGTAGTCCAGGAGTGCATGCAAAAACAACCTGCGAAGAGCACTAACTTCATTAACTTTACAGACTTTGGATCCTGTACTTATACCCAGTTTAGCTTCAATTCAGCTCCCATCAGTAACTAACCCAACACTTCATTCTTCATAATGCCCCTGCTAAGCTACACCCACCCAAAATCTCTGCCTGAATTGAGGCATCTCAGACTCCCAGCATGTAACAAGACCTGCATCCTGAGCCCCTTCACAAGCCAGCTCTGTAGCATATGTATTTCAGAGTGGGAAGAAGTGATGAAGAGCCTCTTAGCACCTCAGGTTGAAATGCAAACAGCAGTTCCACCTATTTTTACAGACTTCCCTTTATCATGTAAATCTTTCAGTACTCAGAAATAGAAACTTCACTTTGCTGTGATAAGAATATAGAAAAAAATCACTGACACCAGCAAAAAATAAAAAAGAAAATTAAACCCAGGCAGCATTTGGGTAGTGCCTACCACAGCACCAGGCCTGTGCAAAGAAGCCCAGGGTACCTCCCCTCCCCTTCAGCACCCCAAAGCCAACAGGGCTCCATAGGATCTCACAACCATCCATGGGCTGCTTAGCACCACCAGGACCACTGGCACAGCAGAAGCCAAGGAGCCACGACATGACCCTGCAGCTGAAAGCTGCCTCCTGTATCCATTCATTTTACTGGAGTTCATTCTAAGGAGATCTCTCTTTACACACTTCATTCCCGCTAACGGGATTTTTATTAAATGTTTATTGACTTTTGATCATTTCTGGCTGTAATTTAATAATTTCACACCATTATTACCATAATAAAGATTCACTGGAACTGCTGAAGGCTCAAACCAGAACACACACAGCAGAAGCCAGCACAGCCACACTGCTGCAGTGAACACCCTCTGCCTCATTAGCTCGGGCACTATAACTAGAAAGCAGCTGCCCAAACATCAACAGATGTCTATCAAAGTCTATTGGTTCCAAGGCCACCCCTCAGCCTGGTGAAACCCCGCCAGCCTGACAAGAATGTATTTTTCATGGAAGTTCTGCCCAAGTTCCTAACATCAATAAGCAAATTGCTGTGACACCAAGGGGCATAAATAAAACCTGAACCGCTGCAGAAGCCCTGGACACCAGAGAACTTGTCCCCCTGCACGTCTGCAGAGTTCCACACACCCAGATCTCCCTGCTCATTTCACTCTCCTTACACAGCAATCGCCTCCAGCCTCTTGGAAAACACCTGGAAACAACCAGCACACCTGAAGTCTCTGCTGAACTCAGGACAACTGCAAGGGTCTGTGCTGGAGGAGGTTGCCGTCGTGCCCAGCCCCGGGAAGGCTGTGCTGGCTCCAGACACAGGTGCTGCTCACACCTGTGTTCCCTGCGGCTGAAGGACAGGGAGGAGCCGCTGGTCTCTGGCACCCTCTGCTGACAAACCCCCGCCCGGCCAGTGCCCGGGGCACCGGCACACGGGCAGGCTGTGACCGTGATCCACCGTCCTTTGCTAGATGAACATTCCATAACTCAAATCTTCTTCTATTTGTTTGGCCACATATGTCTGTAAAATTACATTAATCCCAGCCGGCCCTCCTCCCCCTTGGTTTGCTCCGGGAACCACACACACCCCGTACAGGGAGATGTCCTACTCTCCTGTCTCTGGGGTCACTGAAGACCCCTGGGATTTCTCTTCCCTTCCACCCACCAGTGCCCCAGCACCCTGCATGCAGCATCTATCTCCTGCTTTCTAAAGAGGTGACCAGGGAGTGATTTACACACCAACATTAATGTGGAGAATGAAAAGGGCAACAATCCAAAGCACAATGTTCTGGCTCAGGAATCAGCCAGGGACACCTGAGGGAATCATCCCTGCAAGGCAACTCTCCAAACCCTCCCAGTCCCACGCTTTTGATGCATGATTCCCTCACCAGTCTCCACACCATAGTCGTCCCACAGCAGCAGTGACCCTGTGTCCATCCCTGTCCCTGAGGGGGCAGGAGGATCAGTGGCAGAGGAGCAGCAGCAGCAGCACGTGAAAGCCGGAGCTGTGCCTGGCAGGGGGGCTCTGTGCCACCCCCCTCCCACCAGTGCCACACCTTTGTCACATGTCCAATGTATCCAACCCACAATGTCTCACACAAAGACACCCTGAGTTGTCTGACCGTGACTGGTGACACCTAACCTGCCAAACCAAACCACATCCTGACCCCGCCATGCTGCACATGGAGATTCCTGGGGAACAGGGAATACCAAGAACAGAATATTCTCTGTAAAGGCAACGGTGAAAGAGAAACCTGATAGTCTGGGATGTATTAACTTCAGAGATTGATTTTCAGCCTTGTTATTGTCTGCATTTTTCTGATTCTTGCTTTTTCTTTACTGGTGTGAAGGGGAGGTCGAAATGATGTGCCAGCATGTGCTGGGTAAGTCTCAGACAGCTCACAGGCTGAACAGAACCTACACGGGCACTTTGTAAGGGCTATTTCAAACCCATGCAGCTGTACTTAACCTATCAAAGGGTCTCCATTTCCGGAGAAAGAATCCTAAAGGATTATTTCACCTCCAAAACAGCACCTTAAAAAACCCCTAAGGAACAACTTTGGAAATAGGGAGTGCAGGATTTCAACAAGAATCAACAAATTCTCAGCAAACAGAAAAACAGGTCAGGTGAACACACTTCATAAATTTCATTCCAATTTTTGGCCACTACTGAAAACCACTATAATATATAAAAAAAAATTGAGAAACTATAAAATGTCAAGGGACTAAATAATCAAGATGATTGTAATAGTAACATGTAAATCCTTCTTTTGAGGAAATCCAGCATAGTTACTTTAAATGCTGACAACTCAGTCTCTGTTAAGCTCTCTCACATTAAAAGAGCTTATTTGGCTTTCTCTTTTCCAGTCCTAGAACAGCTTTGTTAACACTGTGAGCACAGCATCACTGAGGACTCAATACGGGACTCCACCACTTCCCAAAACAGAGTCAGGGCTGTTTGGGTGTGAGTCCTTCAGACACTTTGACTGCTTCCCAGCACTTGGATTTCATTCAGGCAGTGGTGTTAACCCAGCATTATTAACATGGGTCCAGTGCTCTGTGACGGAGTGTTTGATCGTTTCCTCCTGGATTGCTGAGGAAGTTTTATTATCTCTCATAAGCATATTCATCTTCTGCTTTTTTTAAAAGCACGAAGCATCCTCCAGAGTCTGACACTTCTGAAAGGCTTGTCTGGACAGACTCTGGCAGCTGAAGCCCCTGCTCTTGCCTGGCTCTGCCAGGACAGCACAGCTGGCTGGGTGCCTGCATGTTCAGTACCTCAGCTCACACTTCTGGCATCTTAATGAGAAAGTATTTGTACAGAACTGCTGGGCCTGGGCTGGAGAAGCTGAGCTATGAGGCCACATTCCTTGTGCTGCACTAACACACAGCAGGGGACTGTGATGTCCAAATGCAGCTGCTTGGCAGGGTCAGAGCACTGACACAGCTCAGCAGCGCCTGCAGGAGCACAGGCTGAACTCCTGCCTCTGCTGAACCCCTCGCTTTGGGGGCTGCCTCAGGGGATCCCCCAGAGAGACTCTGCAGCCACATCTCCACTACATAGTTTCGGGAGTACAGTTACGCTGGTAAAGTGCAGTAAGTGCAGATCTCTCCTGACTGACAGATGCTCCAGCAAACTCCCAGACAAAACAGAGAGAATTTTATGAATCATGGCATTTACAGGAGAAGGGAGGGAGGAAGGTTTGTCTTTGGCAAAACCACCTTTCCCCCCCCCTCTTTTTTTTAATAAAAAGTATTGAAGCTTTTCTTCTCCTGAGGGCTTTGGTTGAATACCTTTAGCTATAGATACAACTCTAAACAAAAAGCTTTTACAGGACAGACGAGTAATTTTAGAAATCTGCTAAATTTCACCATCTTGATCTGCTTCTCTGCCCAGTCTTCCCTTCCATTCACCCACAGGAGCTGAAGCTCCGCTGTGTGGATTTCTCCTTGATTACTTTCACTCCAGACCATGTCTAAATGTGAATCAAAGCAGAATAATCCAAGGATTTCCTCTCAAATCACCATTTCCTCTGTTTTCCCTGTTCCTAGCAAATCCCTCAGATCCCAACTGTCTGCAGCTCCTCATCTTCCGTCCTGGCCCGGCTCCTCAGGGGCTGCCCACAGCTGGAGCGGAGCCAGCAGCTCTGAGCCTGCACAGCTCAGGCCACACTCAGCTTGGTGGGCAGCTCCCTGGCTGTGTACCAGAGACACTGCTACTGCACCTTGGAAACCTTTCCATGATTCAGAAGTTCCACAAGCTATTGGCATTTTCACTTCCAGGTTCTGATCAGCCTTGACTTAGATTTCCTCTGCAGTTTTTTCTCACCTGAGATCTGATATACCATGTCAGCAAGCAGCTACTTGTTTTTAGTAAGCTTTGCCTCTTATTTCTGTTTGTCTTTTCCCCACATCATTGCCTGTGAGTCCTTCCACCTCCTGCAGGGAGCATCCTCGTTGTTGAAGGCAGCAAGGAGAGGAACATGGGAGGACATGGAGGACGGAGAGGCAGGAGCTGCAGCACAGATCAGCTGCAACATCTGGTCATGGTTGGAAAGCTGGAGGAGACACTGGCTTTGCTGTGGCTGAAGATCCTGACTGCTGCTTGGAATATAAATTAAGGGATTACTGATTGCTGGCCTTGACCAACAGATCTCTTTATAAAATCAAACCGTACAATGCACTGGTGGTCTTGTTTCTTGGCCTTGTTTCTCACTCTCTGGGAAGTCCTCTGTCCTGCACAATTCCACACGCTGGCATCTGACAGACTGGCACCCCCAGATCAATCCACCAATGTCTGTGTTCTCTCTCTGTTTCTTCCTGTACAAGTTTCATTTTCACTATCATCACCAGATGACCTCAAGATCAATTAAGGCTGCTTATCAAATTCAATGAAGTCTTTGTCAAGCATGAAGCCAGTAACTCCACCATGTTCTCCTTGAACACTTCCCCAGCAAGAAAAACAACATTCTGCTGGAGCACAGCGAGAGTGTCAAATCCCACAAAGTCGAGTCACATTATTCACTACACACCGTGTGCTGAATTTTTACCTCTTCCCAAGCTGTATCACTGTTATCTCCACTATGCCTGATAATAAATATTTTTCAAAATTCTTTCATGGAGAGTTGTTCCTCAGCTTTTACCTCCTGAATAAGCTAGGTCTAGAAACCTTCTCTAAGCTTATTCAGGAGGTAAAGGGTGAGGGAAGCAGGTTCTGAATGCAGTGATGAAGCCATCAGTGGGATGCCAGGTCATCTCTGGCAACATAAATGGCTTTTACAAGGGACATTGGTTTGTAAACAGGTTTGTAGAAGATTCTGTACAACACTGGTTTGTAAACAGGTTTGTAGAAGATGATTCTGTACAAAAGAACAAGAGTTTTGAAGTTGGGGTTTTGTTCTCCTCACAGAACTCCTGGAAGGCCAGCACAGAGAAACCACTCCTGAATCTCCTGGGCAGGGAGCCAGGTTTTTCCACGTTTGGAAGACGGATCTTCAACAGCCTCCTCCTTGCCCTTTGATCCTCATTCTGATACACAAGCAAAGGCTTTACCTTCCGGCCTCCTTCTGCCTCAGCCCCAGCATGTGCATCAGACTGTGTCTGGGGAACAGAGCACTCCAGTTCAAAGGCTCAGATTAATTTTCAGAAGCGTTTTGAGCAGCGACATGCACAGTCAGGGTGAAACCATCTGCTCAGATCAGGAGATCTCAATAACTACAGATGTCTCCATCACTGTCTTCAGAAGAAGTTGAGAAAAATGCAGCATTACCCAGCTTATGGACTGCTCTGCATCCATAAACAATATTATTAACCTGAAAGGCATGTGTTTTTCTTAGTATGATTTATTAGCTGTAGTTGCAATAATCATGGTCTAATTTTTCAGAAAGTACTACAGTTTATGCATAGTTTTAACCACCTTTTGGAGGATCTTTAAGTAATGATGAATCGACCCATAAAATAATACAAATGTTAGAACCAACATATTTTCCTTTAGGCATGGGTAGGAGTATCTGATCAGCTGCCAAATGATTTGGCATCTGAACAACTGGCAACAAATTCAAAGTGAAACAGCAAAGCTGTGGGCAACCACTGGAAAGATTGGGATTCCTCCCCTTTGCATTTGAACATGAAATGCATGTCTGCTCTGGGATGTTACAACCCAATTCACTTGTTCACAGGGCAGCGAGTCGGCTCCATCAAGATAGCGTGTCTGCACTGCCCTGCCACAAAGCCATAAGCACCTCTGCTGTAAAGCACCATGTACACACAAGTCCTCACTTGATCAAAGGAACCACTGGAGATCTCACCCTGTGCTGCTCCCCCACAACACTCCCCGCTCTGAGTCTGCAAATGCCTACCAGAAACTGCAGGGTCTGAAAAGCAAACCAAAGGGAAGCCTGATGTCTCCTCTGGTATCACCAACCCAGGCAGCCCCACTGCTGCACCTGCTCGTGGTGGGCAGCAGAGGACCAGAATTCTACGTGCTGATATCAACAGAACTGATGCAATCTCAGCTGTGTGAGAGATCAGCTCCTTGGGTTCCTTCGTAAAACGCCAAGAGATTGCGCCCTGTACAGGACCCCAGAGGATGCAGGATGACAGCAGTGCAGGGTGCTCTGGCACAAGGTGCCCCACTGCACCTGCCTGGCTCCCCACTGCTCGCACCACTCACTTTCCATGGCCACAAACTATCTTGGAAGTTTTTAAACCTGTTCTGAAAGTTCCTTACTGGATTTCAATATCATCCCTTCCCCCATGTCTGTATACCTTAGCAGCCCTCCACACTGGGATGCCAGGCAGGGATATTATTTAACTCCTTATGCTGGTTTATTTTTTCCTGCTATCTTAGGAAAGGCGCTCAGCAGTGAGTGTGCATCAGCTCAGAGAAAAAGTCCCCTCGTTCCCTTTCTCAGGGGAGTCTGTCTCAGTCTCTCTGCAGACACCAAATTCTGGAGTTGACAAGTCAAGATTTAAAGAAAATAAATGAGGGTAGATATACAGAACCTCACTGCTGCCATCACAGTCAGAGGGCTGTAGCAGCAACACCCAACAAGACAATAACCCAGGCACTGAAATGCCTTGCTCCAGATCTGAGAGCTGCTGTCACAGTGCTCCAGGGAGCTGGAAAGGCACAGGAATACCTACAATCATGGAACTATACAAGACTGAGCTGGAAGGGACCCACAAGGACCATCCAGTCCAACCCCTGGCCCTGCACAGACATCCCAACAATCTCACCTTGTCCCTGAGAATGTTGTCCAAACACTCCTGGAGCTCTGGCAGCCTTGGGGCTGTGCCCACTGCCCTGGGGAGCCTGGTCAGTGCCCAATCGCCCTCTGAGGGAAGAACCTTTTCCTGAGATCCAACCTGACCCTCCCTGACACATCTTCATCCCCTCAATTCTTAACGTGAGCAGCAGAGCAATGTCTCTCCTATCTGGTTTCCATGTAAGAGGTGCAGCACAGAGCAGGGTAGGAAGCCCAATACAGCTCTCCCTGTACGGTGCATGAGGAGAGATTCCAGAAAACAGGCAAGAAACAAGTAAGGCATGAGCTGAAAAGACAGCCAGCACGGCTACCTGTCACCATCCTGTGTGTTCCTGGTCTTGGACTCAGTGATGACCTGACTGCATCTCTGCAAGGGATCGTTTCTGCAGGCTCCAGCCCCTCTTAGGGATTTTTCTCAGGCTAACAATGGAAACAAGGCGTAGGACAGTTTTTATTTAAACTTGGTATCAGAAAGGAAATTTCTTACAGCCTGATGGCAATTAAGGAAAACATTATTTGGTGGCTAAGGAAGCCACTGACTTGGTTCTCATATAGGGCTGGATGAGGAAGAACTGCAGCGTTCCCTGCTCTGTGCAGGTAAGCCTGGTCACACAATCATTCCTCACTTTGTCCCTCAGCTTCTCCAAAGCCTCTGAGACATGACAAGGAAATCAGAGGCAACATGCTGAAAATGGAAAACTGCAACCTCCTAAAAATTATTAATCACCTCAAATGCTGAAACAATACCCTTTGTCAAAGCGTGGGTGGTGAAGTTGGCACAGCTCCTACCAAAGAGAAATTTGATCTTGCTGGTATGAAAGCATGAAGCAGCATCCTGTGCTGATGAGATATTCTACCTGAATTTCTTTCAAGGTGCTTTTGCCAACTCTTTTAGCTTAAGTTTGTGGAAAAGAGAAGCAGCCGGGGTGCACAGGGGTGCAGCAGGAGGAAAGCTGCTCATTGACAGGAATTGAAGGCTGCTTGTGTTTAGGAAAAAACATCTTAGTGAATACTGTGCATTGCTCTAGGAAGCTATACTGGGAATTTAGAATCATGGAATGATTTGGATTGGAAGGGACCTTAAAGATCATCTCATTCCACCCCCCTGCCATGGGCAGGGACACTTTCCACTAGCTCAGGTTGCTTCAAGCCCCATCCAACCTGGCCTTGGACACTTCCAGGGATGGGGAGTCCACAACCTCTCTGGGCATCAAGTGACGCACCAACACGGAACTCCACAAACTTGTGTGAGATTTGCAGGCAGCAGAGGTCAGCTGTGAAGTCCCTGCTTGGCTCCCCTGCAGCACCAAGCCCCACTCTGAAGGATAAAGAACAAGCAGAAGGAGGCCCCAAAAGCAGCGTCTGTGCTCCCATAACATCTTTGAAGCTCCAGGCTGCAGCCACATTTGTACATTTTAGTTAACCTAAAGAAAAGCAGTAACAGCTCGTTTTCTTGAGAGCTGGGACACGCAGCCCTTTCGAGACAGGAGCACTGACAGAATAAATCTCAGTGTCTGAGGGGGAAGAATTCCGATCTCTGCCTCCATCAGCACCCACAGCTTCATCACTGTCCCCTGCCGCTGAGGGCATTGTTGTCCCTGCCCAGGGAGGAAGGACGCTGACACATGGCACAGCCTCCCCACTCTGTCCCACTCAACACAAAGAGGAAGCTTGCAAAGGACAGATCAATAAGTGGAAGCCACGGTGACAGTTTGTCCCCAACGCTGGACAGTTAATCCTGAGGCACAATCCCCTTGTGAATTTAAAAGGCTTGATACAGACCACTTCTGGCTGTGGTTAAACAGCTGATGACACACGCTCTGATAGAGCAGGAGGATTTGTGCTGGGGCCACAAAACACTACAAGGCATGAAAAGTCTCCAAGAAAAAAAACCAAACCAACAGGAGGCTCAAACCTTAAAAATAATACAGACACTAAGTGCCTTCTAATGTTGGCTTACAAGTACGATACAGCAACAAAGCATTTTAGGTAGAGTCCACAAAAAGAGTTGCATTTTCTACAACATTATTTCTTACTACCCAGAATGTGTTGCGTGTAATTATTTGTCAGTTTTAAGATACAAAGGCAGATGCAAATTTAAACCCAAGCAAACCATTGCAAGTGCAGCAGGATGTTAAACTATTTCATGGCTGAGCTGGAACACTTTCTGAAGTAGTGAATATTGATTTTAATTCTGTATGCTCCTTTCTTTTGAGAAGCTCCACAGACTAGAATCAATGCTAACACTAATACTGCAATGTACTACTCAAATCCAATCTCTACTCATAACTTCTGTATTTCAAATTGGATTTCATGGTCAAATTCAGAAGCAAGGTGAAGCCAGTGTAACATTGTACTTACAGCCACTGCAACACGCATTTGGAATTCCACTGCTTCACACCCACTCGCCTGTGCTTATTTAATTACTCTTCCCACAGATTCTTGTTCTAGTCCAGTTCAGAGTCTGTGGGATTTAACCTGGCAATGCTTGTCACAGATTAAAATTAAGAATAAAGGAGTAGGGAAAAAGCTAGAATAGATAAGAGGACCGATGGTACCAGAATACACGCATGAAAAAGTCTGTCCTTCCAAGTGTAACTCGCATCACCTCACCCTTTCTGAATGCTCAGAACTAGTTCTAAATTATAACAGGCAGCTAAATTATAATGCTGCTTCTCAGATAACAGAAACCCAATTTAATATGTTCAAAGTAAGCAGCTCTGAGACTTGGAACAGAGCTCTGGACACCTCCGGCGCTCCTCAGGAGAAAGGAGAAGCTCAGGACTCACAGGGAGGACGTGCCTGCAGTACTAAAAGGCAGATGCCTTCAGTGCACTGTATGTTCAGTCATCTCTTTATCAAATCCTTAACTAATTAAACAATCCTCTTGTCAAAGAGGACAGTCATTGTTTGTGTGACCGATGCCCTGTAAACATAATGGGATAATCTGCCTTTCTCCTTTTTTTCTCCCTCAGTTCTCCCAAACAGCTGGGGGATGCGCTGGCCTCGCCGGGAAGCCCCCGCTCATCTGTCATTCTCTGCCCTCGCTGCCGCACGCAGCATCAGAAGCCAAGCTTAGGACAATAACGCCTCAGACACACCAACAATCCATCTGACACCGTGCCACTGGAGAGTCCCCAGGCTGTGGCAGGGCTGGGCAAACAATCAGGAAGGAAAACAGAAGTCGTTCCTGGGTAGAACTGACAATAAAACTGTATTGATCTACAACGGCAAAAGATGCTCAACCAAAAGCGTTTCAAGTGCCCTCTTTTGACTTCAGTCCCAGGGAAGAAAGAGCCTGCAAACACCAAAGCTTTGGTCAGATGGCACCAGGCTTGCTCTCACATCTGCACAGCTACAGCAGCAAAAGCTGTTCATCAACCGTTGGAAACTCAGAAAGTCACACGTCCAGAGGTGGCTCCAGTCCGGGGTACCCGGGGGAACGGCTCAGCTCTCAGTAACTCGGTCTGTGGATGGGTCACGATTAACAGCAATCACAGAAGGCAACTATTTTCTCATGTGAAACAAGGACAGCGTTTCAGCAGGTTGCACAATCCAAAGGTTTGCCAGCACGGCCCCTTGCTGTATTCCTGATGTGAGGAATGTCTTCCCCATAGCCCACTCCAGTCACCCCTGTCAGGAGAGCTGCACGACTCTGTCACTCCAGAGACAACCACGACAAAAGCCATTACCTGCCCCAGCTTTCCTTCATCAAAGTGTCTGTTTTTCTACTCACACCATCAGCAGCAGTCTCAACTGATTTACTGTAGGAAATTCAGACCACCTAGTACTTGAAATTTTTAATCAAAATGCAGTACTTGAAACCAAAATTAATCACTTCTACAACATGCAGATTTCACAGGGCTTTCATTCCCAGGAGAGAAGCAGAGAGCAGGTGGTGGGTGGGCAGCCTTTGCTCCCCTCCCAGGTATGGCCCCCAGGCCCTGGGGACACTGGCTGGGACAGTCTGGCACTCCCTTCAGTGTGTTCTGGTGGCAATGGCCACACATGGCTCCACCAACGTGAACTGGTCATGACCAGATCCTGTCACTGATCTCAGGAGAGTATCGCTTACGTGCTGGTTTGACTAAGGAGGAAAGGTGGTATTTCTGTACAAGAGGTGAGGAGGAGGAGAAGGAGGAGGGGGGCAGTGGAAAAGAGGGCTGAATAATACCCAAATGTGAAAACCCTTCAGTGCCTATCAAACATGTGAAGTGGTCACAGCCCCAAGGCTGCCAGAGCTCAGAGAGCATTTGGACAACACTCTCAGGCACAGGGTGGGACTGTTGGGGTGTCTGTGCAGGGCCAGGATTTAGACTGATGATCCTGGTGAGTCCCTTCCAGCTCAGGGTTTTCTGTGATTCTACAAGAAAGCTCAAAGCCCTCCACAGACAAATCCATCCTTGGTCGTATTGTCAGAATTCCCTGATTACCCAATCCTTCGCTAACCCTGCGGGCAGTACCTGACAGTGCAGAGAACAGCGAGGACAAAGGGCTCAGCACAAGCAGGACACCTCAGATCTTCTCCTGAGCAACATTCCCCATCGCAGCCCAGCTTTGGAGGTGTGCTTCTCCACAGAATACTCAACACTCACTTCAGGCAGTGATTCAACAACGGCCTACTCCTGGCTAAGAGGGAGAACGAAACAACCTCACTCCATCCCTGATCCACAGAGACTGGCACAGAGAGAGTGTGATACACTACATCCATGTGCACACCCTTCCAAGGAACTCATGGAGGTGGCCAGGTGTCCCAACTTCCCTCAGCACTACCTTGAACAAGGTGCCAGTTGGCTTAAAGCTCCTCCAAAGGAGACACAATAGTGATGTGTCCTGTGCTCACGGTAGAATGAAACCCACGAGACAGCACATACAGTGCAAAGGTTGTTTCTTTTTGCACCTCTTCTAGGCCACAGCAGGGAAAAAAATAATGCAAAACTGCTCTATTTTTAACCTACCACCACGGAGACGTCATAGAGCCATGCTCAAATCTGAACAAGTTCCTCATCTCAATCCAAGTTAAACTCAGCAAGTGTAAAGCAAACATCCCAAATGGGATATATCAAAGCCAAATGATGTTATCCTAGCAAAATTGCAACATTTTCTGTATCTGTAACAAAAAAAATATCAATATCAGCCTTAAGGCTCTTTTTCTTGCTCTCTCCCTTTTTTTGTTTTTTTCCTCCCCACCTCATCAATGCAGCCAAGTTTTAAACAATATCTATGAAAATAGCAGCTTTGAATCTGTTCCTAGAGTAGCCAAGTTAATGAGGCCACGCAGCATCCCAGGGCACTCCGGAGGGAAGGGTTCCCACTGCTTGTTAGTGCAGCCTGTGCTGCTCTCAAAAATGTAAAACATTTCCAACTGGCCAGTGCTTCCCTTCTCTTCTCCCCCTGCTCTCCAAGTAAAGAGCACTCAGACTTCCAAACACATATTGTGGAAAGAATGAAGCACTTCTGGAAAAAGTGAAACACCACTTTGCCTTTCTAAGTGTAAAGATTTATAAATCAACACAAATCTTAAAAAAAAAAAAAAAAGGCAAACAGAACACTCCTGTGAGTTCTACCACAGCCATCAGACAGTTGTTGTAGAAACAAGTACCTGTTTTTCCTGACCTACATTTGGAGGTTGGCAGGAAATCAAAGTTCGTGTCAAATTACAGCAGATTTTGAACAGACTTGCATGTGCCCTCCAATCTCAGCTATTAAATCTGTTTGGGCCCAGCGAGTGCATTTTTGGTGTGAAAGAAGGTGCCACTTGCACAAATTACACATGATGGGTATTACATGAATGCAGGCAGCTTGTCTTTTGGTTTTAATACTAAACAGGAGAACTGACTTTCCTTAGGATTTGGTTCAGCTAGAGACATTTTCCTCTCCTTGAACTGCTCTATACATCCTCTCCTATATTTATCACACAGGCCATGTGGTTAAGCAGACACAGCCACAAAAAACAAGCGAGTGGAGCTTTGTCCTGAAGGCCTGACTAGAAACGGCTCCACAGGCAAGAGTTGCCTGCGTGGGCCTGGTGTTGATGTCAACAACAGCAACAGCAAACAAGCACTTGGGGGCTCAGGACAAGACAGGCACCTACAGCCAGCACCAACATACGAGTGACAGAACCAGCCAAAGGAGAGCCTTGCATCACTCCTCACCCCAGCACAGGCAGCAGCTCCTCCTTGGCTCGTTGTTTTCTGTGTGGGGTTATGCTTCCCCTGTTTGAGAGTACAGCCCATCCCTGGATTTGGAATTTTGGAAGGAGTCTTGTCCATACCAGGCGAAGGAAAAGGCTGCAGAGATGGGAGGGTGGCTCTGCAGAACTTGTCACCATCACAGAATATTCTGAGTTGGAAAGGACCCACAGGGATCATCAAGACCAACTCAAAGTGAAGGGCCCATATAGCGGATTCAACCTGTGACCTTGGCATTATCAGCATCAAGTTTTAACCAACTGAGCATTTCTAGGGGCCCAAACTGGTTTGGGAGTCCCCAAACCCAGAGCTCAGAGGAGCACAGCAGGGACAGCGGTCTGGCAGGGGGACAGACACCTCACATCTGGCACAGCAACAGCCACGCCGGACCCATCTCGTGCTCCTGGCCACCTTCCCTGCTCTGGGAATACTCGGACTCACAGTGGGAGATCAAACAGTGTTTCTGGCCCTGACTCCACACACTGGGAATGATGGCTGCAGTGATTCCAGCCCTCAGCCAGCACAACACTGCACAGGGGACTAATGACATCAAAGCAAAGCTCCCTCTGAACCCATGGCATTAATAACAGTGACCTGACTGTATCATCCAACCTTCTTCCCTGGTACTTAGGGCCACAAAGATTCTCCAAGGGCTGGAGCCCCTCTGCTCTGGAGCCAGGCTGGGAGAGCTGGGGATCTTCCCCTGGAGAAGAGAAGGCTCCAGGGAGAGCTCAGAGCTCCTTCCAGTGCCTGAACAGGCTCCAGGAGAGCTGGAGAGGGACCTGGGACAAGGGATGGAGGGACAGGACAAGGGGGAATGGCTTCCCACTGCCAGAGGGTAGGGTGAGGTGGGAAACTGGGGAGAAATTGTTCCCTGTGAGGGTGGGGAGGCCCTGGCACAGGTTGCCCAGAGAAGCTGTGGCTGCCCCTGGACCCCTGGAAGTATCCAAGGCCAGGCTGGACAGGGCTTGGAGCAACCTGTTCTAGTGGAAGGTGTCCCTGCCCATGGCAGGGGATGGAATGAGATGATCTTTAAGGTCCCTTCCCACCCAAACTTGTCTCTGATTCTGTGCTCTATTCTATGATTTGCTCCCTATGCTGCCCCATTCATTACTGTACTCACAGTAAACGAGACTGTGCTGAGGGAACCCAGGTCACACACTGCTCTTCTCTTCTCCTTTGGGATTTGCAGCTCAGCAACAGAAAATCGGTCGATCAAGAACAAATACATGCTGAGGAGGCAGCAATGTTGGGACAGGCCAAAGAAAAGCTCTTGTGCATGATGACTCAACTGCAGACACAGTACCACAGCCTCGGAAATAAATCCAAACTTTCTATTATAGCAGAATTTTTTTCCCTCAAGACCACTAAAGCTGTTACGGGGAGCTGGGAAATGAGGCTGCTACTGATATGTTTGATACAATTGCCAGGCCCTTCTTCTTACAGAAGCACCTTTGGTACAATAGTCCAGAGACTAATCACCTGTCCCATAAAACCAGGGTCTGCAGTGAAGATGGTAAGTTCTTCCAGCTTCCAACCAGCTTAAAAAACACAACAGGAAAAGAAGGCCAAATAATGCAGACTTTCCAAATATCCAGGGACGACTTAACTCTGTGAAATGAAAAGGAACAGGCATCTCAGCCAGTTACATGAACCCTCACTCTCTGTGTTTGCAACAATCTGGTTTAACATAATCTTGCAAAAACTGTGTGTGATGGAAACACATTGAAAGTTTCCTTTATTTTTATGCCCACTTTCAGATCTCTGCAGTTTCACAATGTCCATATTTCATTAAAATTAAAATTGCTGTGTTGCAAAACACATTTGAGACAAGAAGTTTCAATTAAGCCTTTTAAAAGCTGTTTTTCACAATCATGGCAGAAATTCTTTAAAACTGCATCTTCCTCAGGCCAAGTCAAACGTGCTCAAAGAGGCTGCGGATGCAAAGCCCCAGGAATGTGGTGGGGAGCAGAATTCCCACCTATCCACATCCCTGTGAATCAGAAATTACCTACACTAACCAGCCCAAGCCTAAAAACCTGTTGATTTATAATCACGGACTGACATGAAACATAGGGAGCCAAACATCCACGAGCGGGAATCTGAACAGCCCTGTGTTTTGGGAACTGCTGGTTTCGCTTATGTTTTTTGATTTATACCTCATAACTGCAAAACTAAAGAGATTCTAATGAAAAGTGGGACATTATTCATTTGGCTCACCCCCAGGGGGTTCAGTTTATTTCCAATTTGCTACTGATTAAAACAAGAGGCGATGGTTTTAAGGAGTTGGAACACAAACCTGTTCCCAAATGGGCATGGTCTGAAACGACACACTGGTTTCTGTAGTTTACAATTTTACTGCCTTTATCTAAGTTATTTTGTTCAAATAGATACATATATTTTTTTACTGGTCACTTCTCCATAAATAATAAACATCTAATCTGTATATCAAGCAATTGCACTGAAATCATTATTTTTAAAGAAGTCGACCCTCTGCATATTTTACTTCTTTGCTGCCCCAAACATAAATACTGAGTAAAATATAAAACTGTTTGCAACTGGTTTTTAAAAATTGAATGGTACTTAATATTGAGAAACTAAATAGGTGCATAGATCATTAACAATATGGATCTATATTGTTCTCCTTACTGAAGGAGCTGGAAGCACAACCTCAGTTGTCAGACACTTTTCGAAGTGTACCCACTAAATATCAGCACTAGGCTAAGGCACCCCTTTGAAAATAATTTAATTACTGACATACAGGACTGTGGCACCATGGTTAAGCTTCACATCTGTAAAGCTCTCCAAAATAATTGTTACTCAGCCATATACTTCACATTCCCTAATCACCAGTGGACCTCACACAATTTGCATGGAACTAAGAGTGTTTTCCATCGCTCCCTTCCATGTCTGGTGTAGTTCAGATGGTGCAGTGCTCCAAAACCCTGTGTCACACCCTGAAGGACACCGATCTGAAACTCAGGTCCTCCATACAACACTGAGAAATAAAACACTGAAACAGATCTTTTAAACAGCCATTTAAATTAGGAAATTAGCTCAATAAACACAAAGCATTTAAGTGCCCATTCATTATGGATAAGACAGTGGGACCCCCAGTTACTGAAGTCAGGGACTCCAAGTTGGCAGCATTGGCTTTCCAACATCACATCAACCTCGACTCCACTAGGCAGGAATTTAACTCCTCCAGACACAAACCAGAAATGAAGCAACTACAAATTAGAGACTGACAATTTTAATACTTCATTCATTAAAGCACATTCAGTTCCTGCCTCATGGCTACATTGCACAATCCAAATGTAAAGGATTTTGATTCCAGAGGGAAGCTTCTCTGGAGCTTAGGTTTGCCCAGTCCCTTCCCTCCAGTTTCTTCCGGTCTCTCCTATGGAGCCAGGCTGGGAGAGCTGGGGGTGTTCACCTGGAGAAGAGAAGGCTCCAAGGAGATCTTGGAGCCCCTTCCAGTGCCTAAAGGGGCTTCAGGAGAGCTGGAGAGGGAGTTGGGACAAGGGATGGAGGGACAGGACAAGGGGGAATGGCTTCCCACTGCCAGAGGGCAGGGTTAGATGGGATATTGGGAAGGAATTGTTGGCTGTGAGGGTGGGGAGGCCCTGGCCCAGGTTGCCCAGAGAAGCTGTGGCTGCCCCATCCCTGGGAGTGTCCAAGGCCAGGCTGGACGGGGCTTGGAGCAACCTGGGCTAGTGGAAGGTGTCCCTGCCCGTGGCAGGGGGTGGGATGGGATGAGCTTTAATGTCCTTTCCAACCCAAAGCATTCCAGGATTTTATGATTCCTTCTTTTCCTATATGCCAAAAGTTGGGTACTAAAACATCTCTGTGTCCTTCAAGCACTTCACCCCAGTAAAGGGGATCACCCAGGGGTTTTAGGGGAGCAGCCATTTCAATTTGCTAAATCTTTTTGGAGGCAATAAACAATTCAGTAAGTGATCCTTCAGCATTCACTGAGGATGAACATCCCACAAAGCAAGCACAAGAAAGATAAGTGGTTCCACCCATCTGAACAAACATTTCCTCCCAGTCACACCCTCTGCACATAAAAGCAGGAATCTTTCTAAACTCACACTGAACAATTCTAGTGGAAGGTCACAAACAACAACAATGGATAATTAAAACAATAATCAGGCTTAGTAAGACAAAAATTAAAAGTAAATTGCTCATCAGTTTTTTTCAAACTGCCCAAACCTCAGTAAGCACATGTTTTGGACAGAAGGGAATTTGAACTTAAAAGATTGCAACAAGCTGCTGTTCACCACCAAAAAGTCTCCCCCCCTTTTGGTGCTGTGGGATTTACTATGGAGCAAAGGAATTTTGTGAAACAAAGGAAGACAGAATATAACAGTCTTGCTGAAGAGGTAATATGCTGAACTACTTGGGAATTACACACATCCTTATGCTGCTAAGCAATTATCCATCTCCAAATCCAACAAATTTACCAAATTAATATAAATGAGGAAATCACAGTTTTTGCAACAGCTAACAAGAGTTTTTGCAACAGTTTTAAGAGGCTTAAATGAACCACCCTATTGGATTTTCCTTTTTAAAAGTATATTGACCCTGAAAAAATACTTCTCATTCTTAGCTGTCACATTTATCAAGTTCTAAACATCAGGTTAAGCAGGTACAGCTGAGGATGCAGCACACCTGCAGTAAGATGGCACAAGGAGATGATGGAAATTGAGAACCAACTGAACTAAAAGCACTGCCAAAAATTCTGGAAACATGCAATCCTCTTCCAACCTTACATCTGTGGGGTTTGGGTTCTTTTGGTCCTGTGAAAATATTTAATTTAAAACAATACAGAAACATGGCATGAAATACTGTATAATAAATACCAACTTTATCTGTGGCACGGTAATTGCAGGGCTGTTTTAGCTGTGATTCCAGAGGCAGTGCTGGGGGGAACAGAAGCACTGAGAATAACTTTCAACCCAGTAGTGAGACAACCCACACCCACACTCAGCATCTGCCCAGCTCAGAGAGCAGGACTGGATTCTCGGGACAAAAGCATCCTCATTTAAAGCTTTGGGTAATCATCGTTTCATAGAATCACAGACTGGCTTGGGTGGGAAGGGACCTTAAAGCTCCTCATTCCACAAACCTGCCGTGGGCAGGGACACCTTCCACTAGCCCAGGTTGCTCCAAGCCCCGTCCAACCTGGCCTTGGACACTCCCAGGGATCCAGGGGCAGCCACAGCTTCTCTGGGCAACCTGTGCCAGGGCCTCCCCACCCTCACAGCCAACAATTCCTTCCCAATATCCCATCTAGCCCTGCCCTCTGGCAGTGGGAAGCTGTTCCCCCTTGTCCTGTCCCTCCATCCCTTGTCCTAAGTCCCTCTCCAGCTCTCTTGGAGCCCCTTTAGGCACTGGAAGGTGTTTTAAGGTCTCCCTGGAGCCTTCTCTTCTCCAGGTGAACACCCTCAGCTGTCTCAGCCTTCCTAAATTGACCTTTAGACAAAGAGAACTGTTCCAGATCTCTGCCACCTCCCAGCCTGTGCAGAGGAGGAACCTCCAGGCTGAACACATCCCCAGCTCTGCTAACAGCCAGCTCATCCCGCCAGCAGCACTGCCCTGCTGCGCTCTCAGTGCTCCTACCTTGAAGATACAGGAACGGGAGTGGTGGTGGGACTACAATCAGGATAAAAGAAAAAAGAAAATTAAGCAGGATAATTTTTCTTGAAAATACAACTCCATTTGGAGTTTTCTGTACGGAATGAAATCAGATGAAGAACAACTACAATTCTGCAGAATTGTACCTGACTTGTAGAATTGAAACCTCCTTCTCCAGTGTCACCACCTTCAAAATAGAGGGGGATGCCCCAAAACACAGCACACTGAGACTGGAAGCCATGGGATGAGAAAGTGAGTGAGCCAGGCAGTGTTAGCTCTACTAGCAGATGAACCTGAAACACAGAGGGAGACTATTCTGCTGTCCTGAGGTGCACACACACCTCGAGGGCT
Source organism: Chiroxiphia lanceolata (assembly GCF_009829145.1). Taxonomy (NCBI): domain Eukaryota; kingdom Metazoa; phylum Chordata; class Aves; order Passeriformes; family Pipridae; genus Chiroxiphia; species Chiroxiphia lanceolata. The sequence goes on along the minus strand of NC_045657.1, from coordinate 11,020,426 downwards.
CAGGAACTGGAGGTTATTTTTTTTTTTTTAAGCATTCAGCCTGACCACCCAAGGGATGCTGTTACAGGTGTGTTGTTTTATGTTTGTCAGTGAATATCTTTACTAAATTACCCCAACCAGATTGGTGGGAAAAATTGTGAAATATTTTAGGCAGAGCAGCACATTGTAAGTAACGGAGCTGAATTAAGGAGGGATTTTGTGTCATTTAAACCTCCCCCTCTATCCACTGATGTTCTACAGGTTATAAATTATTTACCAAAAAAGGATCCCCTCATCACAGCTCTCCTTCAGCAATCCCACTCCCTGACACTATCCTTACTCTTCCCTATTCTACAAGTCCCATCGCTTTTCCTTTCAGGGACAACTTAATTGACACTCTGAACAATTGTTCTGAGTGTGCTTAGCTTCCAGACAGCTGCCTCTGTCTGAGAGCTCTATGGAGGAAATCAGAATAGAAGCCAGGTTTTTGTAGGAATGCAGAATTCCCTTTTCTCCTGGAATACACTGCTCTGTGCCCTCTGCACCCCCTGGCTGGGGTGACAAGTGAGGCAGAGCCGTGACAGACAAGAGCTTTCTTAACCATCCACTCGAGAGCACATCCATCTTCAACACTGGGAAAAGCAACAGTTCTTGGGCGAAAAAAAGTTGGTATGTGGTCATGTAATTAAAGCCTGTCATAAGTCACACCCACATTGTGGTAGGCTGGTGGTGTGCAGGCATCCTTAGCTCTGGCATTTCCTCAGTTTAGGTTCCTTGCATTAGAAATCTAAATACTGTTTCTATCATACCGCACTGTAAATTAATTGTGCAAAAAAAGTAACATCCCTAAAAATCAATTCTTCAGCATGAAAGCCCCACTCGATCCCTTGCTAGAATTAAGCCACAATCCCTGGCTTCTCATTCACACCCCAGCCCTGGGACAGAAACACCTCTGAGAACAAGCCTGAGCACATGAGCACTCTCACTGTACCTGAAACGCAGCACATGATGGAGCACCACAAACCACAGCCCAGAGAGAGCACACGGGCTGAGATCAAAGAGAGAAACTGGACAGTAACTGGATTCCGAAAGGACTGGGGCTGACAAGGCCGGCATTCAGGGCAGTACAGACTCCCAACAGCCTTTGTCTTTCTCATTCTTACAGCAGACAAATGAAGAATAATATTGACGCCACCAGCACGGAGCGGGAGATAACGGCATTGTTCCCTGGGCTGGGGCGCGCGGCCGGCTGAGGGGAGCGCGGGCAGTAACTGTGGAGCTGGAGCAAGGGTGGTTGTTAAGGGAACAAGCAGGAAAGGTGAAACAATGGCTGCGATAAGAAGCATCTCAACAAATATGCACCAGATTTCGGGCTTCTGCTGCAGGAGGCAGGAGTTTGGCCCCCGCCCGAGCGAGGCGTCACTGCCAAGGCCGAGCAACAGGAGATCAAAGGAAGCGCTGCAGGACCCCGGCCCAGGGGGCGGAGCAGGGCTGGGGGCGGCTGGAGCCCACCCAGGGCGGGCAGGGCAGGGCAGGGCAGGGCTGCCCGCTGAGGGACCAACTGCCAGCTGGGACGGGGCTCTCCAGACAGAACCCTGGGCAAGAGGGGCCCAGCAGCTTCCAAACCAGAAAGAGGAGGAAAGGGTAAATCACAGAATCCAAGACTGGTTTGGCTTGGAAGGAACGTTAAAGCTCATCCAGTCCCACCCCCTGCCATGGGCAGGGACACCTTCCACTAGCCCAGGTTGCTCCAAGCCCCGTCCAACCTGGCCTTGGACGCTTCCAGGGATCCAGGGGCAGCCACAGCTTCACTGGGCAACCTGTGTGTGGTAGTTTGGGCTAGGCCTTCCTTGGTGACCAGTTTGTAACCAAGGAAGGGCCCAGATTTACCCAGTATTCCCTACGATTTTTACGTAAGCCAGACTATAAGAAGAAAGGAGGAAAGGCCTTCGCTCTCTCTTTTCCTTCCGGCGGCTCGGAGGTGCAGGTTCCCTGCTGTTGAGTCTGCCGTGTTGGGGAGCGAGGCCTGGTAGGGCCTTGTCGACCTTGGGAGGCGGAGGCTGCCGGCGATCGTCCCGGAGCGACTCTCGGTTGTCCCAAGGAGAGTAGTGAGATATTTCTTTGCTAACTCTTTTAGTGGATAGATATTGGGCTACTAATCAGGATATATATATATTTTATTTTGGTTTTGTTCCTTTTCCCTTCCCCCTTCCCTTTCCCTTGTGAAATTGTATATATATTTCAATTGTATATAACTGTAACATAAGTGTAAATATATTTATATATATATATTGCTATAGCTGTCTCTCTCCTTTCGGGTTTTTCTTGGTTGCTTTTCTCCCTCTTCTCCCTGAGGTTTGGGGGGGGGAACTTCTTGTGGTAAGGTTTGGAGACTCGGCAGGGAGCCAGCTTCAAACCATATCACTGTGCCAGGGCCTCCCCACCCTCACAGACAACAATTCCTTCCCAATATCCCATCTAGCCCTACCCTCTGGCAGTGGGAAGCCATTCCCCCTTGTCCTATCCCTCCAGGCCCTTGTCCCAAGTCCCCCTCCAGCTCTCCTGGAACCCCTTTAGGCACTGGAAGGCACTCTGAGGTCTCCCTGGAGCTTTCTTTTCTCCAGAATTAATCCCATTTCTCCCATCCTTTCCTCCTACGAGAGGTGCTCCAGCCCGCTATATAAAACTCTTCCTATCTAAAAGCTCCGTAAACAGACTTTTCCCAGCCTTTGCTTCATGTGAATTATGGAAATCAGCCCAATTAAAGGAAAAACTTCAAGATCTGGAAGGAGCTCATTAAAGCCCTCTTACAAAGCAAGATTTCTTGGAAGCAGGCAACTTCTCTGTCACAAGATCCTGTCTAGTGACCTTCACCCCAAATCTCCTTCTTTCTAGGAATTACTGACAAAAACTTCTGCCCTCACTCACACTGGTTCCCTCATGGCTCCATGCACAGGCTGCATTCGGCAGCAGATCATCTGCTCCTGCAAGTCGTGAGCTACAAATTGCAGAAACACATCAGGAGCTAAAAACAGTTTCCGAGAACAAAAACAGCTGGTAAAGAAACAAAAGCCAAATATTCTCCTGGCTGCTGGCTGCATTTTTTTTTTAATTTAGCTTAAAACAAAATTAAAAAAATCTGCTTGGAACCCAAACAGTCTCTAGTTGAAAATGTGGTGTCTAGCCTGAAAAACAGATGCCAACAGCACAGGATTCCCATGGACCTGGTGTTTCTCAAGCCCTTAATGTGGTTCAACTTAGGCAAGCAGTTTTAGGATTCCCAGTTTAAAATCTACAGCACACATCTGCAATTCATTCTAGTTTCTTATTTTATTTCTTACTTCTCCAACCAACTCCAAATCATTTTACGAGTTCTCGCAATCCGGTACTAATCAGTCCCTCCTGGTGCAGGAGTCCCTCAGAAGGGCTCCCTTTGCATGGGGAGCCAAAGCTGTGCATTTCATCAGCTCGAACTCACCAGAAACAACAGCAACTACCTGACAAAATAACACTGTTTGGAGTGCTTAATGTATGATTACAAGGCACAGAAAACTTCTAACACACAGCACTAACCATTTCCTACACCTCTCCTCTTCCACCAGCTCACCACATTAAATTGAAGGTGACTCCTCTACTAACAGGACTAATTTCTCACTTTGGAGAAGGGCATTTCAAGTGGCTTTGGGGAAAACTGGGAGAATTTTTCATCCAGCTGTATGAAAGGAATTCCCATTTGAGAAACACCACTGAGTTAAAACCTTTAATGGAAGCGTGCCAAAAATCGGACCGTTGGTATTTGGCCCCTGGACGCCATCTCTGTGGGATGAAACGCCGCAGACACGGCAGGTGGGGGCTGCCACTCTCAGCAGCGATTTGGGAAATGCACAATACAATCATCTACTTCCCTGTTCTCCTGTTTAAAACACAGATGGCCTGAACTGAGACCCCTCTGCAGCACCAACACCCCTGTAAGAAGCAGCACAACCACACACTGTCTCAAGCTGGGGACACCTCACTGGAGGGGCAGCACATCACAAGAGGGAGGCTGAAGCAGACATCGCCTCTTCCTCACTCCAGTGCAAATCACCCCACAGGTATAGGGTAATTCCTGCTCTTGGCTTTCACAACAAGGTTTGCTGCATATAATAGAGAACTCCAGTCACACAAACACAATGAAGTTCCCAGGGTTCCAGTTAGCCTGTCATCACCCACCCTGGAACAGCCTCCAGCTCCCTGCCATTTCCTTCAATGTTGGTGGTGAGCTGCAGACCTGGGGAGAAGGAAATTAGAAGGGTTTTGCTCATAAATGTTCTCCTGCTGCCGGTGGATGCAAATGAAACTTTGCTGGCATCACTACACACCCTGGCACCATCAGCCAGAGGATCTAAGGCTGACCAGGGAAGGGACAGGGTCGCTTTCTTCAGTTTTTAATCTTTTGGTTTGAAAATCTCAACTGCTTGTCTTCCCACCATTCACCCATGGTGAAGCCTGTGCAAAGATAAAAACAAGTTTCAAACAGGGAAATTCTGCTTGGATGCTAGGGAAAATAAAATTCCCAAGAGTAGCCAAACATTGGAACAGGTGCCTGGCGAGACTCTGGCACCAGCATCCATCCTTACAGATTCAAGAGGGAACAAGGCCCCAGGGAACCTGGTGTAACTGAAGTTGGTCCAGCCTTGAGAAGACAAGGCAAGGGTAATCTCCAGGTCTCTTCCTGTCTAAATCATGATCTTAATTTCTGACTCCCCATACTTCCCACGAGGGCTCACTGGGTGGGCAGGATGCAGTATTTGCAACACAGAGATTATTAACACCCAGCAGCTCATCCCCATTTTGAGCTGAGCTCCAGGTAAGGGAAGGTGGCCAAACTCAAGTCAGGCAAGACAAAGAGGAAAATTGCAGGTTTAAAGACAGAGAGGAGATGTTGAGGAAGGTTGCACTGCCGTCCCTCATGGTGGACTGGATCTCCACAGGTCAATTCCAAGGTAACTATGGATCTCCCAGCAGTAGGTTCCTCACTCACCTGGGGTCAGAGTGATCCTGTACCTACATGTCTGCTACAGCTGGACTCAGAGAAATCCCTCTTTCCACAGCGCTAAGGAGGAGTTATCCACAACTCTCCTTTGTGTGGCCTCTCCTCTCCTCAGCTGTTTAACTCAGTTCAGTTTGGTGTTAAAGCCATTTTGGCCACCTAAAATGCAACTCAATCCTTTTCTTGAGTGACAGAAAATAAACATTGAGCACATCACAAAAATACCCTCTCAGTGGGACCCCAGCACACAGATATCTGTACCTGAGTTCAAAGGATGCCATTCTTCTTTCACAGAACTCCCTGCTTTTCATAAAATACAGACTGCATACAGAGGCTGTCCAAAGCCAACACAGACTGTACAACCTCATGAAGCCTCTGACTTCTCTGTGTGCAACAGAAACACTCACAGTGCTAAGAGCAGAGAAAAAAGTTAATTTTGGTATGAGAGGGCTATAAAGATCATTTGCAGCTCTGATTTATTTGCTTGCTGAGCCTCAAGAACTATTATTATTATTTAGCATTATAAGCTTAGTTTTCATTTTTTATTTTAATTACCCATGGAGCACTCTTGGTTGTAAGCCCTGTAGGTTTTAGGTTTACGCGGGTGGTTTTAAATGTTCCTCAAAGGTGAAGCACCAGGAGATGCATTCTTCACCAGGAAGCCTCCTCCAAGGAGTCCTCTTCAAGGAAATCATCTCCCTGTGTCTCCAGATGCTCGTCCCTTCACCCAAGCCAAGTTTTCTCCCCATTATCCAAATGTCAGGTCCCACCAAGACCTGAAGGCACTGAGGGAACACTGTCATCATTCCAAAGGCTGAGACAGAAAGATAAACAAAGCCATCACCAGTGTGGCATTAAGAGACTCTGGAAAAAAACCAGAGTACAAAATAATAACAACAACAATCATGGCAGCATTGGATCGAAGTACTTCCGTGATGGAATCTTTCCCAAGAAGAAGAAAGGATGTATGTAAGGCAGGATGTATGGTAGCAAAACAAATAAGTGTAAGTCATCAGGAGGAAAGAACATCATTCTTTTATATTCACATCATCTTCCGAAGCAAAATGGTTACAACTCATTTATCATGGCTTGGCTTCACGAACGAAGATTTGGGAAGGCACTATCCACATTTGCTACAGGCACGCTGGTGGCTTATGAGGCCAATACGTGACAGACATATCCGATTGCAAAAGGCACAGCAGAAAGACTCCTTAGATGGTGTAATCTGAAAGACACGGTTCTTTCTGCGTTGCCTTTTCTCCTCGAGAGTGATCCTGCGTGAGTTCTCGAAGGAGACAGCTGCGTTATAGATGGTGTGTCTCCAGACCTCCCGATTGGAGGCCAGAGTAGACCAGTTATGGTGATCAATATGGCCAAGGCTGAGAGTTGTTTCAGGGAGTCCTTGTATCTTTTCTTCGGGGCTCCTCTCGTGCGGCAGCCAGTGGCAAGTTCACCATAGAGCAGGATCTTAGGGAGGCGGTGGTTGGTCCTTCATCCTTGAGACGTGCCCAGCCCATCGCAGCTGCGTTCTCAGTAACATGGCCTCAATACTAGTGACAGCTGCTTGCTCTAGTACAGATGTATTGGTCACATAATCTGACCAGCGGATGTTGAGGATTGTACGGAGGCAGCGCTGATGGAAGCGTTCGAGGAGACGCAGGTGGTGGCGGTAGACGACCCATGATTCGGAACCGTATAAGAGAGTAGACAACACTATGGCTTTGTAAACACCGATCTTGGTGCTTTTCTTCAAGTGTTTATTACGCCATACTCTCTTGTGGAGTTTTCCAAAAGCATTATATGCCTTAGCTAACCTGTTGTCTATCTCTCCTTCGATCTTACCATCTGAGGAGATGAGGCTACCAAGGTAATTAAACTGTTGGATTGATTTGAGCTCTGATTGGCCAATGGTGATGTGGGGATGATGGGGGACTTCCTGAGGTGCAGGTTGATGGAGGACCTCTGTCTTCTTTAAGCTGACTTCCAGCCCAAAGAGCTCAGCAGCGTCTGCAAAGCAGGATGTTAAACGCTGCAGGGCTGCTTCTGTGTGGGCAACAAGGGCGGCGACATCAGCATAAAGCAGCTCCCGGACAAGATGGTTTAAGGTCTTGGTGTGGGCCTTCAGTCGCCTTAGATTGAATAGACTTCCATCAGTACGGTATCGAATGTAGATACCGTCCTGATCATCGAGGTCTGCTGTGGCCCTTTGGAGCATCCTGCTAAAGAAGACGGTGAATAGGGTAGGAGCGAGAACGCAGCCTTGTTTCACACCATTCTTAATTAAAAAGGGCTCAGAAAGTGTGTTGCCATATCTGACTTGGCCGTGCTGATCCTCATGGAGTGAGAGGATCATTTTAAGGAACCTGGGGGGACAAGCTAAACGTTCCAAAATCTGCCACAGACCTTTTCTGCTCACAGTATCAAAAGGCTTGGTGAGGTAGACAAAGGTTACATAGAGACCTTTGTTCTGTTCCCTACACTTCTCTTGCAGTTGTCTGAGGACAAATACCATGTCTGTGGTGCTCCTGTTGGCTCTGAAACCACACTGACTTTCAGGTAGAATTCCTTCTGCTATAGTGGGTATTAGTCTGTTCAGGAGTATTCTTGCCAGGATTTTGCCAGCAATGGAGAGCAGAGTAATACCACGATAGTTTGAGCAATCTGATTTAATACCTTTCTTCTTATACAAAGTGATGATGACAGCATCACGAAGGTCTGATGGTAGTTCACCGAACTCCCAACAGCGCACCACAAACTCGTGAAATTTGGTGTGGAGTGCAAGGCCCCCACGTTTCCAGACTTACAACTCATTTAACCTTTTTGCAAATACACATTTCCCCATGCCAAAGTATAAGCAAATGGACAGAAAGAGACAATGTTTGCCACCTAATGCACCGGGGGTTTTACTGTGTCTTCATGGTTATTAAATAGATTGAAATCTGCTGTAACTGGGTTGGAACAAAATTTTCTGACTCTTCTAAACTGATTTTGATTTTTTAATAATATTTATAATGACTTTTCTAATGGCTTTTCATACTGATACTCAAAAGTTACCATCCTAAAATGGCACCTCTCTGTACAGGAACATCCCCCTTGTCAAATGCATTAATAATGATTCAATGACCCACTGGCCAAGATAAAGGAAAGCAGGAGCAAGAAGTGGGGAGACGCATGAGTGGGAGTCCACGTACTGCATTACTCTGATAGGCAAAAGGGTCAGAGCCCACCAGAAAGGCCAGTGAGATTGTGCCCAAGATCATGATAAAGGTGGCACCACTGCTAGGAATTCTCATTCTTTACTGTCTTCAAAAGCAAGGAGTCTCCTTCAGAGATTCCAACAGAAATGGCTCAGGCTTTCAGGGCAGAAGTAGTTTTAATCAGAGCTAAATATTCACATTTCCAGCACACTCTCAGTACCACAGCAGAAACTTCAGCTCTTCAAATCAGCCACAATTCTGCACATCTTTCAGCAGAGAAAGCACAGCAGCCAAACAGGCCCCGGTGCAGTGGGAGGCAGCCAGAGCTGCAGAACAGGTACAGAGCAGCCCTCAGAGGGGGTGAGCACCCAGCCCCATACCTGGGAGGGAGCAGTTCAGTCACAGCTGGAGTGGCTGGTGCTGTGGGTTAGGTGGTGTTCAGCTCCCTGAAGGATCCTGGTCCACCCGCTTGCTGCTCCTGGAGGAGGAATGCCCAGACCCCCAGCTGCCGACCAGGATCACAGAGCTCATGGGCAGGTCCCTTCAAACACCCCGTCCTGTTGTGATACCACAAAATCCTGCTGGACAGGGCACTGAGGTTCAGAAGATGGAAACCAGCAGTAATTGTTAACACATCGCTCCACAGCAAATCTCTCGGGGTAGGAGAAACAGGTCCCTCTCTGGGGAGTCCATCCCAGAACAGCGGGTACATTGCAGGGCAGGGCTACAACCTCACTCCTCTTCCCCATCCATCCTGGGTTAGAACATCTTCCACGTCAGAGCAGACCCCTCTTTCACCCACTGTCTCCAGAAAGGGCTAGTGGATACTGGATGTCTCCCACTCAACAGCTCTCATCCAACTCTGTCTGTAAGAGGAACCAAAGGGCCTTCAGCCCTACTGCAGGAAACCCCCAAATTGAAGGGGACAGAAGAAGGGAAAGACTCTCTGTGGGACTGTTCCTACAGAGTGGGAATAGGAACAGGATTCATGCTGGATACACCACAAAGGCATCAGTGTGTAGCAATGTTGATACAACATATACAACATAAATACTGCACTAGGGAGGTGTTGGTCCATCCCTCATCACCACTGCACAGGAACCCCCAGAGCTCAGGTAGAGAAATGAGAACACCAGTAAGAAACTGGATGAAGACTGTTGTGGGGCAAAACAGCCAAAGATTAACATTCTGTTTCTGCTTTTATGAGTTTCTATTCAATTCTGTTCAAGCTATTACAATTAAGAGACCTTTGGAAAAAAATTAGTCAGAACCTCCTGTTTCTCTGCATAGCCCAGACAACTGACACAGTGTCATCATTGGGCATCTATTATTGCTCTTTGTTGACTTCCTCGAGTCACATCTGGCTCTGATGAGGAGATCCATCAGCCCAAATGGTAAAGATTTCCCTTTCTTGGAGCTGAAGTACAGGCTGCCTTTCAGGCTTCACGAGACCAAACCAGTGGCCGATCGGTGGTCCTACAGGACCAGACAGGAGAGTGGGCAGGAGCTCCTACTGAAGTGGCACTGCTGAGGGAACACAAACTGTGTGTTTGTGGTTCTTACTGACTGTACTGTCCCAGGAATGGCAAAACTGTAGCCAGAGGACAAATGTCTCCTCCTTATCAGCCCAGCTGAACGATTAGCTGATAATGGAAAGACAGCCACTGGAGGAACGTCCCTCCAGCTTCCTGTTTGAATAACACAATCCTGGCTGTCTGATCTCAGCCTGCACCCAGACCAGTGTTAGTGTTTCTTTCATGCTGTACTGTTTACATCCTGCCTTCACCCTCCAAATGTTTCTTATATACAGCTCCTGAAGGTAAATCATGAGCTTGCGCTGTTGCACAATGCAACATCCCTAGGGACCTTTGATGTTCTCCTTCAGATGGCTGGGTGGACAATAACCTTCTTTCCACATCCTTTACACTCTCAAATTCTGATGAATCCAAGTTTGGCCAAATTTAAAACGAAATACAGATATAATTGCTCATTCTAGCTTCTTCTTTTTTTTTTCCATGCTGGAAAAGCTGGAAGATTCTTGGCAACAAGCTTGTGTTGAGTATCCAGTATATCACTGAATTTGGCTGGGCAGTGCATGTACAGTGGCACATTTTCAGGGAGCTGCACTTGTGAGGATAGTAATGAATGGCATGAAAACATAGAGCTGTATTAGAGAATTGGAGAAGAGCAGAGCTGGAAAGGCCCTTAAGAGCTCATCTAGTCTTTCTCTCATGCCTCCAGGCAGAGTCAACTGTAGCTCCTCCATTTTCAACAGACTCAATCCAGTCTCCAAACCTTTCCAACACTGAGACTCAATAGCTCACCAAGGGACTCTATCCCAGTCTTTCACTGGGCAGGGTCTGGAGCACAAAGTCTGATGAGGAGCAGCTGAGGCAGCTGGGGGGTGTATTTTTAGAGGGCTAGGGAAGAAGGTACAAGACTTGACACAGTTTCCAAACAATTCAGAAGAGTTAATTGGCAGTTTGGAGTAATTTTATCATCCTGTGTGCTTGACTAGCAGTGGTGTGGTAAATTAATTTCTAGTGCACTTCAGAGTAAATCTTAGTGCAATGATCCTGCCTGCAAAAGGTTTCTCATGGCTTGTGACAAATTTTACCACTGTGGTTTATCAGATGATAGAGTTTAGCTGCCCATGATTAAACCAGTTATGGCAGTGAAGGTGCAAAACAGCTCCACAGAGCTGGGATCACAGAGGTATTGGGGCAAAATTCACCAAAGAAAAAGCAGTATGTAAAGCAATTACAAGATTTATCAAGACCCACTTTGCATTAAAGAGCCATTCTGTATAATTCTTATCTAATTTCTCCAAGAATACAGAGGCAGAATACTTTGCTAAATAAAGCATGACTCAGAACCTACTTGAGGTCATGTTATTAATTGGACAGGAAAAGAAACAAAGTAATTAGAAATAAAATTAAGGAAAAAAACAAACAGGAAACTCAGAATCTGCCACCCAGCACCAAACACGCTTCTAAGAGATCACCATAAATAATCTGTTATATTAGTTCATAGAATCATATATAATAATAGAATCTCCTGAGCTGGAAGGGACCCACAAGGACTATCCAGTCCAAGCCCTGGCCCTGCACAGACACTCCAACAATCCCACCCTGTCCCTGAGAGCATTGTCCAAACACTCCTTGAGCTCTGGTAGCCTTGGGCTCTCCTTTTGGCCAACTGGACTTAACAATACAAATAATCATTAATGAAGGAAAAAATGGCCCTGCCCTGTGAGGGTGGATGGTGTATCAGCAATGTGGGAATGTTTGAAAGCGGCACAGAGCACTCAGCCAGCCTGGATCCCGTTGAATGCAGTGAGGCTGCAATCAGTGGAGCTTTGGGAAGCTGTGCCCTGTGCAGGTCCCAATAAACCACAGGATCACACCTCCAAAGCCCAGAGGTGGATAAGCAGGAAGCATTTCCATAATGGTGCCAATCAGAGGAAGAGGTTTGTGCTGGTGTCTACAGGGCAATAAAGCCAGCCAGGTTACCAAAAACAAGGATAAAAGCTTTAGCAACAGGCAAAGCATGGAAATATGTGGTGACTGACCTTTTCATTTATCCTTCAGTAAGAAGGACCACATATCAGAAATGCAAAAGATGACATTTATCTGCTTTGTAACAATTGTGGATTCCCCATCCCTGGAAGTGTCCAAGGCCAGGTTGGACAGGGCTTGGAGCAACCTGCGATAGTGGAAGGTGTCCCTGCCCATGGCAGGGGGTGGGACTGGATGAGCTTTAAAGTCCCTTCCCACCCAAACCATTCTGCGACTCTATAATCCTATAATTAAGCAGTATGCATCTGGCAGTGTTTTCTTGCATGTAACTGAAGCAGTGGTCTTCTGAAATGTTCGAACAGCCTCAGAAGGCTGGTTGATAATCACTGAGCAAAGCACGAATTGTGACAGTTCCCTATTGCACCAGGCCGGCATTACACCTACTCCTACAGAATTTCAATTTAAAGGAGCCTAAAAGCTTAAAGAAAGATTGAGTAGATAGATATCCAATTCCAAATTCAAATGGTTCTGCAGCAACAAGATGGTGTTACATTAATTGTCCTGATCAGTCTGGAAACCAGCACAAAAACAGCCATGGTCCTTCACCTTTATAAATGAATAGAAAAGTCACAATAACACAACAGTTGTTTTTTTGGCCAAGAATAAGAGATTACTCGTGTGCTTATAGCAAAAATTGAAGGGAGAGAACAACCCCTGGGAAATAGGCAGGTCATATCAGCAAAACATTCATGTATCTGCCACTCCCTTGGGTTGCTACAGACCAGTTTATAAATCATAACTCAACCCCACTTATTATTATTATTATTATACCAACACCCAGAGGTAAATAAAAGCATCTCTGTCCAGAGTTCATCATCCTCACCAAATGGTTTGGGTTGGAAGGGACCTTAACGCTCATCTAGTTCTAAGCCCTCACCAAACTGGTCAATAGGGTGTTGTGTGGCGCTTCTCCTCCTCAGCAAACACACAGGGTCCTGAGCATTAGAGATGCACAGACTAAGTGAAGAAAGTAAAGCATTAAGTGAAGGCATTAAGGTAATCCAAACATGCAGAGGATTGTTATGGTAATTAAGAGGAGGAAATAGCGGAGAATTTATAGTGCCAACCTAAAACCCCCGAATTAAACTAGACGGCCAGACTTGTTTTCTTAAATTAAAGACAGACTCTGTTTGAAAGCTTAAAAGATTTTTTTAAAGTATATTACAGAAGGATTCCCAAGGAATCATCTGCATACAGTTTGAGCTCCCAGACTGCTTCCCTCCTCCCCAGGTACATCACATGGGAGTGCACACGCTCCACACACTTTCTTCCCAAGTTTCCATTCAACATGATCTGGGAGAAGGAAGAAAAGCTCCAAGGGAGCAGAATTCTGTCAGCAACAGCTGCTATTGCCCGACACGTGGAAACGGGCAGGAGTTTGTCACCCACCTTCTGCCAGGGCCAGCTCTCACGCCTGGCTGATTATCACACCAGGGCTGCAAGTGCCAGTGCCCACTGCTCAATAACCCACACCCGGGCTGAGAGGAGGAAGAGTTTTTAGGTCAAACTCCCTTACTCCAAAGCAAAGGTGACTGCAAAAAGTAAAAGTGTTAAGCTGGTCTGCAAGTCCCATGGAGTTTTTGTGCTGCCTGTGTACACTGACTGTAACTACGAGACTGTACAAACACTGATGTGAAGAAGTTTAGAACACAGCTTAATTAAAAGAAAAAAACCCAAACCAACAACAACCTCCCCTTCTCATCTATTTGCAGCTGCACAGCATGGTCTGAGCTCTGCGGTGCTGGGGTGCAGCTGTGCTTTAAGTGCCCTCCTTCTAAAGAGAACATCATGTTCCTTCAGCAGGAGCCAGGAGTTTTGCCCCTGCTAAAACCGCATGCATGTAGCCCCCTTCCAGGCTACAACTTTTATGTATCCTGAAATGACTTCCCAGAGCATTTTTTGAAAAGCCTTCAGTTAACATGAATGTCTCAGCCAAGAATGGACTTTTCTGGATCTCACTCATAGACTGTTTCTAAAAACTGCAACAACACATTTTTCCAGCCTCTAGGAATACTGCATGTGACTGGCTTTTATTTCTGTAAGGACTGTGTCCCAGGATCATTCTAAAAAACTACTTCCAGACTTGGGAAGCACCTCACATGTAACGCTTTTCCAAAATTCCAATATTAGATTATCACTGCGCACAGAGAGTAAAACCTCAGACCCCTAGAAAAATACTTACAGATCCGAGCTTAGGAGGATCACAGGAGCTACAACGTGATGGAAATCTGATCAACACAACTTCACTGAAAGTGCACTCTGATACCTAGTGGAAGGTGTCCCTGTCCATGGCAGGGGGTTGGAATGAGATGATGGTTAAGGTCCCTTCCAACCCAAACCAGTCTGGGATTCTGTGATACCATTTATTCTTACCAACTCTCATAATCTTCATGCGACTCTTGGAATGGTTACCCAAACTCCAACTCAGAATGGTACTGCTGAACACATTTCACTTCCACTTGTTTGACAGAACAAATATGTAGTAAATAAAATGGATCCTACCTGGGCAGGACTGGAAATGCTCCTGGGTGGACAGTGAACAGCATTATCTTGCAATCAAGTAAAAGGTTTTAAAAATGGATCTTAACCAAGTTTCAACGTATCTTCTTCCAGTAGGAATTAACAGTACGACTGTTTTAAGAAAGAGGGGGTATGTGAGAGGCACCAAACCTTTCTGGTTTGCACGTCAGCTGCAGTGGTGGTGATGCAGCAGCTCCTGCAGCCAAAGGACGGTCAGAAAAGAATACCCATTTTCAGGAGCATCTTGACTGGAGAGCTTCCATCCCACATATTCCCTCCTTGCATTTACAGCCAAGCAGAAGAAAAGTCAGGAGCCCTCCTGACTGGCCCTTTACAAAGCATAATTCCTACTGTCTGTGGATTAGTGGAGTCTCACATGGCCTCAAATGACAGGAAAGTTCCCTCTTCCTGGACACTGCCTGCCATCAGTGCTGGAGACTCCCTGGGACGACAGCAGTGCTTCCAAGTACAGGACAGGTATGCACAGCTACACCTCCTGCACACAAGGGATCACTTAAAGAAAAGCAATAGCTTAGTTTACTTCAAACTGCTGTACTTACAGCCTTGCAGCAGTGACACAAGTGAAGTGATGGCAATGAGCAGGGCAGGCAGTCTGACTGCCAGCAGAATCCCAGCCACCACTGTTCATTAGTTCATTGGTTCTAAGGAATATCTTACAGAGTGTGCCATCAAAACCTGCAGTTATCTGCACCTGGCTCAGTTAATTAACTTGGGCAAAGAACCACAAGTCCCATTTCCCACCTGTCAAATGGGAGTGGTGCTCTCCACCTCCCTTCCCCTGGCACTTCGAGGGTGCAGGGTACTGGGGACACTGCTGGAGTCAGATCTCCCAAAGCCCTCAGTGCCAGCACCTCCAGTTGGGAACAATGGCACTGGCTGGCTGCTGGGAGATTTTGGAAATCTGGCACAGCCATGTTAAGGATTGTTGCATCACTCTTTTCAAATTGGGCACTTCAAGGTCACTTACATGACACAGGCTTTGTATTCCTTTCTAAAAAAATATGTATTTTCACTGAGCATGCACATCAGATCTCGTCTGAGCATAAACCTAGTGAGAATGAGCCTCTGTACCACCCTGAGCAAGGTGATTCCCAGGAGAGAGAAGGGGGTTAACCTTCCTTGCTCCCCACCATCTGTTCCATGTGCTTCCCCTCCCTTGCAGAGGGCACCTGCTGAACAGGAGTTCTCAGGTGATAAGCATTCCCCATCACACACTTTTGCAGTGAAGACATGGACTGAATTGTCTTGCTTCCCTCTGGTTCTTTCAAGACCTTTTACAGGGGCAAAATTTTAGCTCCACAGAGTAGTAAATTTAATTTCAGTTCTCATCTGCCACACAGCTTATGCTGATAACTCAGCCAACCACTATCACTTCTGAAGGAATATTATTGTATAAAGAAGAAATAAAATAGACCAGTAAAAATAAAATAAACTGAAAGGGAAAATTTATTTCACTATTTAACCTTGTTAGAAAAGTGGAAGAAATATTCTGGAGGCAGCTAAAGGCCCCACGTCTCAAGGCTCAGACACCACCAATGCTCTTGCTGAAAGCTAAATGTTCTTCACTAAAAATAAAGTTGGGATGTTTTGTCTTAGCAAGTATTTGCTGGTTGCTTCTGTCCACACCTGTGGGCAGAAACACTCTGATGGAGACATACAAATAAATGAGTTACACACTCACCTCCTCCATGTTCCCCAGTAATCTGCTTTTAGATGTCAGTGTAACACCGGGGTGTCAAAAGTAACACTTCTTTTTAATCCTGAAACACACTTCATACTAGTGTTTGTGACATAACACTTACTTTCATAATTTTTCTTGGTATTAACAAGAGATTTACATTAGAAATTGGATGCTGAGAAAAACTCAAATGGTACCAACTACTTAATTCTTTATGGTCTCTGATTGGCTTCAATAAATTTAGAATTTTTTTTAAAGTGATCAGTGAACCATAGACAGGTTCCTGAAAAATAAATCTTAGCGGACTAATTGAGAGGACTAACTTGGATTTTTGATAAAACTGCAAATTCAGGTAAAACTCACAACACCATCATTGTACAAAATCTTGCAGTTAATATTTATTTAGATTCCCTTGGAAAGATGCTTTTGTTTGGCTCCATCTTTCTTCGACAACTCTAAACAACTGTGAGTATGTTAAAAAATTGAGCAGATGATCCTTATTCAAAAGTTTTGGCAAAAGGCCACCAAAGAAACCCTGTGTAACCTCAAGCTTGTGAATGAAAAATAAAGGAAGTCTGAGGAAAAACTAAATTAAATGTGCTGCAGAGAAATATTCTTAAATAAGTGGACAACCAAGAGCACGGCGATGTAACAGCATCCAGCGGAGTTCCTAGAACATGGGGTGACACAGGATCCATGGAAACGTGTGCTCTGGGCTGCACATGCACAAGTGCTCCAGAAGCAGATCTCAGCTCTGGGTTCGAGTTCACTGTCCTACACAATAATGCATCTCCTGAAATCTTGGCATCTCACCAGGCAAACATTGCTGCACCATGTGCTTGGGCCAACACTGTCACAGAATCACAGAGTATCCTGAGCTGAAAGGGACTCACCAGTCCAAGCCCTGGCCCTGCACAGACACCCCAACAATCCCACCCTGTCCCTCAGAGTGTTGTCCAAACTCTCCTGGAGCTCTGGCAGCCTTGGGGCTGTGCCCACTGCCCTGGGGAGCCTGGTCAGTGCCCAACCAGCCTCTGGGGGAAGAACCTTT
The DNA here is from genome assembly GCF_009829145.1 of Chiroxiphia lanceolata. Taxonomy (NCBI): domain Eukaryota; kingdom Metazoa; phylum Chordata; class Aves; order Passeriformes; family Pipridae; genus Chiroxiphia; species Chiroxiphia lanceolata. The sequence continues at coordinate 11,003,370 of NC_045657.1, read as the reverse complement.
TGCTGAGATCCAACCTGACCCTGCCCTGACACAGCTCCAGCCATTCCCTGGGTGCTGTCACTGGTCACAGGAGCAGAGATCAGAGCTGCCCCTTGGGAGGAAGCTGCAGGTTGCTACAGGATCAGGAGACAAGGTGGAGGCAGCATCTGAGCTCAGTGACAGCAATAGGAGACCCATCTGAACAGTGCAAGCTTTGGGAGTAGAAGAATTTCCAGACTATACCAAGAACCTCACCAGCAGGCACAGCAGCACAGAAATGAAGGAAGAGCAAAAGGTAGGCTGAGTATCTGGGAAAAAAAAAATCTGAGAGAGTGAGAATCAGTCTAAGGAATTAGTCCTCAGGGAAAGAGTGGAAGCGCTTTTGCGTGGGTATTTATGAGAGACTGGGCTTCCACCAACAAATTACTGCAGGAAGAATCAGACAATGGCAAGGAAATGGATTAAACGTGTTAGCAAGACAATTTCCAGATCCGATTTCTGTGAAAAGAAGACCATGACCTCACCACTGGATCTGTGGTGTTAGCATTAGTACTGCCCCATTCACGAGCCCCAAGTCCCTCACTACCATGGGTATGGTCTTAAGACAGACCACACCAAAGATTGAAAGGGATCTGGGAGTGTCTCTTCATTGTTACTTTATTCTCGTATTAATGATGGGTCAATTTATGTCCACAGATTTTGTAAGGCAGAATTCACCAGGGATAGTGAGGAGGGGAAAACTGAGACACAGAATAAAGCTTTTGGGGGAAACAAGAGGTCTGAACTTGATTAAAAGAAAAAAAAAAGCCAGAAGAACATAATATTTAAAGACACATATGTGGGAGAAGCAACTCTTTTCCAAGGACAGATGGCAGCAGTGGAAACACGGAAAATGGCTGGCTGGCCAAACTGCTTCTCTGTGTTTGCTTCATCCTTTCCAGTTCACTCCAGTTAACTGGAGCACAGCAGGAACACCAGCAGCTTTTCCTTGGGGAGGGTTCCCACCACTGTAACCGGCACAGAATCCATTTCAGCACCTACCAGGATCCCATCAAGTCTCTTTGCACCCTCCATCTGCACACCCAAATCAGAGCAGGCACTTCAGATGCAGCTGTGGAAGAAACTAAAAGCCAGAGCTTCCCTTTCCCTGCTTGACTAATGGGGGTTGGCCACAACATCCAAATAAACAGGCGCTTACCAAAGGGATAAACTGTTTAATCCAAGGACTAGTCAGCTGTAAACACACACTGTGCCATTAAACATCCTTCCCCTCTTGTATGAAGGAATTGTTCCCCCACGGGGCACCTTTACATGTTGAATTTATTGACACCCCAGTGAAGCACCCCAGAAAATGATGGAGCTGATAAAGTTGGCCTTTGGAGCAGAGGACTGGCTTCATGTTAAACCAGGACTCAAACACACAAACCTCATCTCAATATCCCAAGTTTCTCTCAGCATACCAGGACAGCTTTACACTGCATAGAACAAGGCCCTGGTCTTCAGATCAAGGGTTCACAGGAGCCTGCGACAATATTTTACTGAATATTTAATGCTTTGGTTAGTAATACCATCTTCTTGCCTAGAGATAAAGCTTAAGACTCTCTTTGACATGTGTTTTGTCATGTCTTTATTTTTCTGTCATCTCATTGGGGTTTTTTTGTGCTCCCCAAAGGAGCTCCTGGCTGGGTTACTGTGGAGAAGGACCTTGAAGGTGCCTCACGGGACAGCAGTGCATTTCCTGCCTTCCCATGATCCTTCTAGGATGAAGGATCCTTGAGCCATGTCCTGTCTCCAAAGCTGGGCAATAGCAGATGCCAAGGGAATAGTACTAAAATGGAGCAGGTGTGAAGAGATACTTCCCTGACTCTCTCCCAGCCTCTAGAAATCTGCTTCACAGAGGATTCGAGACAGAGATGGAGACTGTGCTTGTAAAAGTGTTTGATGGAATTTTATTCCAACAATTTGTTCAATTGTTTCTTGAATTCACATGAGCTTTAGCATTCGTACCACGCTGCATCAAAGCTTTCCATAACTCCTCCATAGTGTATGAAAAAGTATCTCCTTTTGATAGATCTAAAAAGATCTAGACCTTTCCACTGTTATTTTGAAGCTCCACAACTCTGGTATTAGAAGAGATTGTTCTCAATCTCTCCCATCTCCTGTTCTTTATTTCACTAATAATCATCTCTATACAGAGTGCAAATGGGAGCCTCAGTATCAAACCCAGCCCCTGAATTGTCTCAAGAGCTGGAAAGCAGCTGAGAACAAAGAAACAAAATATAGAATTATATGATGAGAATGAACAGGCTTCTATATTTGAGCCATTTTTCAGAGGAACAAAGTTTTGATCAGCAGATATTTTAGGAATGCTGAAAGATCAGGTTTTACGAATATAAGGCTCTGGGGAAGTTTCCTTTATTTTCTTTTGGCTGTTACATCAGATGAAAAACTCCAGCAATTTCTTTTGTTGTTATGTTTTCACAAAAAGAACTGGACACAAGCACACCAAATTAATCCACTTCTGTGATTAAGCAGAATTTGAACACAGATCATTCTGGAAAACTTTGGGAAGCACATGGATTTCCAGTATCCCAGGCACACAGCTCACCACAGTTATTGGTACCTCTGAAGGACTTTGAGAGATGACTGCTCAGTTCTGCTGGGGACTGTAAGACAGTTCTTGCTCTCCTTTCCATGAATTTCAGCAGTAGTGAGACAATGGGATAAATCCTCAAATCATTAAGATAGTAGAATCATCAGGCACTAATTGTAGCATCTACTAATAAACTTCTCTAGTTCATCTGCTCAAAGGCAGAAAAGAGTAAGGATTCAGTTAAATAAATCTGCCGAGGCCCTCAATGCCTTTTTATCAGTATTTTAACCTGTTGCCCAAAATGATGGAAAAGGAGTCCTCAGCACTGGAGAAACAGAACAGTGTACATTCCTCTTCATTTAATGCTGCTGTTTCTCAAGGAGTTAATAAATTTAAATGAAGAGAAGAGCTGTGAGTCTACCACCAGCATGGATTGTCATTTAAATCCTTTCCAATTGTAAGAACAATGAGAGCATGTGCCTGGAAAGGACTTCAGGGAGTCCATATCCTTTTAACCTCCCACAGCTATTTGGTCAAGGGCTCTCCTGGGAACTGGGCGGGGGGGCGGCAGGTTGGCTGCACCCGCCACACCAGGGAGAGAGGCAGGAACGCTTCCAGAACTCAAAGACAGGCCTTATTCCAAGAATGTGCTTAATCTTCAGCAACAGGGAGTTAAGAAAGGAGGATTGTGGTCTCCATTTTAGCCTGTATTAACCACACACAGCAGCTTTCCAGTATTGCCTGAGCAACTGTCACTGAGTGAAAAAGGAAAGTTACACAAACCCTTTATACAATTTTCATGCCCCACTGATTCCAATATGCTCCTTAAGGTCCCAGTAAAGCACCTCACATCAATTTGCAAAATTTATTTTTAAAGTTTGAAGTTAAGAAATACCTGAAATGAAACACAGGTTTAGGGGCACTATTAGGTCAGCCTCAAATCTAGCTGATATTCTGCCTTAAAAAGTTCACTAAAACATTGTGTTTTCCTTTCCTTTTGCTCTGTTCAATAGAACTGGGTATTTGAAAAATGCACCTTATTTCTATCCTGCATTTACTCCATATTCCAATCACTACATGAAGTAATGGAATGATTTAGAAGCTCTGGTGTTGCTGCACACTTACAGCTATGGCTGCAGCTCAGGATGCACTCAGGCAACACTTCTCTTATCAGAGACCAATGGAAGAGGGACTCTATATCACTCTCATCTTTTTATGCTTCACATTCCTTTATATTTTTTATATTCATGAATTCTTCATAATCCAAGACTGCATTTTATGAATGCTTATAAATGACACAAATATTTCCCAGTAACGTGAAGAATCTGGACAGGCTAACAGGAAGTAGAAGATATCCATCTTCCAGAGAATTAAATGGAGTTTCCATCTCCAGATGGTTCAGTGGCACTTGGATACCTGCCAGCTCCTTTTTGGCAATAAGAGGAGCAGAAAGAATAAAGGAAGCTTTAGGAGCACTAGTGTACATCTCCTTACTCAAGAAATGCCCTTTCAGATCTCAGTTCACTAACACAGAGCACTTCAGCCATCATTTCCACAACACAGGCATGGTCAGGTCTTGAACATCACACTGACACATTCACTGGTGACCAGGGAAGGGTGTTCCCTTTGGCTCAAAACCCACCCTGGACCCATTGAAACAGATCCAGGATATGCATCTACTGAACCATTTCAGCCAATGTTGGCTAAAAGACAATGCATGTTTGGTCAGCTGGAACAGGCTGTCACCACCTCCTTACAGCCTCCTGCTGCACTGCACAGCCCCTCAGCCCTCCCACAGGGCAGCAGAGTCACCAGGGATCCCACCCAGCTCCCACTGTCCAGGGTTATCCAACTGCATCCCTGTGGAGTTTGGTGTTAGCACACATAGGAGATGGAAGGAAAAAATGAAACATATTTTGCTTTGCACCCTGTTCTGTCTGGGGGGTCCTGGCAAATCTCTACACACGTGGCAGAGTTGGACTTGTCCATGGTTAAACCACGGCAGCTCCATGACAAGGGCTGTCACAACGATACAGGGCATGGAAACCAACACCACAACAGACAGGAAAAGGGGAAAGCGCTCTCAAAGATTTTGCTCTGAAAGCAATTTCCCACTGATTGCTCAACAGCAACATTTGAATTGACTGATCTGGTTTTAGCCAGGCTCCTTTTCTGGCAGGGTATGTTACCTTGTTTTCTCCTCTAGTTCTCTCATAGCACTGTGAGATAGATACCAGCTGCAGGTTCTGTGTCACCTTGTGCAAGAGATCTGTATCTCCTACAGTTAGTCCTGTTGTCAAGGGACACACAGTTCTAGGAGATCATTCATTTTAGGATAAAACTCATGCCCTTTTAGACTCATGCCTAGATACTTCTCCCCGCTGACTGTACAGATCCTGAGGTGACCAGCTCTGCAGGGCACAGAGCCACAGCAGATGCCAACACTCAGTCTCTCTCGGGGACTTCTCACCCCCCTTAATCCAAAAATAATAGTGCCAGGTCTCACTCCAGGCAGTGGGAAGAGACGCAGGACTCAGGGCACCACTGAACTCACCAGGGAGGCCCATAAGCACTGAAGTTCTCCTGGACAGGAACACCCAGGAGAGGGGTCATTCAAAACAGGACCCAAAAGAGATTAAAAAACCAACGAAACACCACAGCACACACACAGCACAACAGCAGGAGGCTAATAATGAAATATGTGAATGTTGTCTGGGCACACAACTAGTTGATCCCAAGCTATTTTCCAGCCTAGAAAAGGCATAAATCATTACAGACCAGACTTACAGAACCCCAACAACAGTAACGTCCTTGTAATTTGAAATTGCTCATAATTTTAAAAAGCTTTATCTGGATGGATATTTCCTTGATGGAAATTGCAGACTAAATTACTTGAGAAAATTCCTTCATAAGCATTTCCTCCATTTCTGAAACACGTATGTTTTCCACACCCAGATGTGGCTTTGCCATTCTCATTAAAATCTCTGCAAATCAGGCCAAGTTGAGAGCCCAAGAAAAACCTTCACTTGCAAATGCTCAGTGAAGAACAGCTAGAAGGACAAACTTAAAATTCTTTAAGAGTCCTAAATTTCTCTTGCAGCCATGACTATTGCTGTCACAAGGTACTACTGACCAGGAGATTTCCTTCATCTCAGTTCTGCAGTGTATGCCAAAATGCAGCATCAAATATTGACCATGGGATGACATTTGAAGGTCATTCCTGTCCTCAGCAGCTACCACAGAACACTGCTGCACTCATCATAAAACCTGAACACAGGTCAGGGCAGAGAATCTAAATCCTTGCTCCTTCTGCCACCCTGCTCTCTTTGGTGATTGAGCACCAGGTTCTCAGTCTCCAGCTGAAACCTCAGCCAAGGGGTGGCAGATCACATGTGACCCAACTCCCTCCCTCTGTTGCACAAAGCAGAACTGCACCAGCACCTCCTCTGCAGAGCCTGGCACACTAACATGGCCAGTCTTCTCATCCCATTACTAATAAACCGTGCTTTTAGTAATATTTCCTTTGAGGAGATGCTTCCAAGTAACCCAGATTCCCTTGCTCCTGAGCATCTCTGATTCTGTTGGGCACTCTGTGCAGCTACCCATGAAGGAAGTGCCAAAAATAATCTCCAAAACCAACTCGAATTCTCGTCCAAGTTTTTTCTCATTTTGACGACCATCTTCTGGTTTCACCTCTGAGTTCAACCTAAACAAAGTCACGTGTGCCCCCGACACACTGTCATCCAGCATCACCAAAACCCACAAGATCCTTCTGGAGCATCCCCTTGCCTCAATGTTACAACCCATAGAATTGTTAAGGTGGGAAAAGAACCTTTGAGCCTGTTCCAATGCTTGACAATCCTTCCCATGAAAAACTTTTTCCGAATACCCAATGTAAACCTCCCCTGGTACAATTCGAGTTTCCCCTTGTCCTGTCACTTGTTACCTGGGAGAAGAGACTGACTCCCACCTGGCTCCACCCTCTTTGCAAGGAGTTGTAGAGAGCAGTAAGAGACAAGCAAAGCCTTGTCTCCATCCTGTTTTCAGCACTTCACACAGCCACGCTAAGGAGATGATGGCCAACTTTAGCCAGGAATGATCAGCCTTCTGGAGCATCTGAAGTTTCTTCCCACACTGCAGGATTCTAGAATTTCTTGTGGTACATAAAGGCCACAGACTTTGCCTCAATACTGGGCTCCTCTAACCTCATCCTACTGTTCCTGTTTCATTCAGTTCTACCAGTGATGGAAAAGCTGGGAACTAGAAAGCAGACAAAATTAGACCCACCCCAATTTTCATTCCCACATAAGCATGTTTTCACATAGAAGACAAGGAGTGAATATGCTCCATGTCAGAACTCCCATTAACTTCTTCCTGCAGTGATAAATGGTTCAATTCCACAGACAGAATCAAAACAGAAGGCAGAGTTTTACCTGCTCCATGCGAAAAGGTGGGGGCCATGGGCTGACTCAGGAGACAGAGGTGGCTACTCCTTCATGCCACTTGCCCCTTCGCCAACACTTTTATCTATCTCAAGTTTACAAGTGACTAAATCAACAGATAGCACATGTCCTCAAACCTGACTGCTTCAGCTTCAAGTGTGAAATGAAAACCACCCATGAGCAGGCCATCTGTGCATGGCAGCCTATAAGAAATGGAGCTGACACAGATGGGACATATCACACGCTCCCTCATGTCATATCAACACACCAGCTCTGCAAATCTGCCCTAAATAAACCAAAATTGACAACACATTCTGTCTGAGGCCAGCAGGGCTGTGTAAGCCTAGCATGTACTTGGCAGGGTCTGGATTGTTCTCTCCACTTTTAACAAGCAACTCACTCATAAATGGAAAACTTGCGAGCGTTCAAGTCTTGTGCTGTGTTCAAATGTCTGGAGGACTGTATTCAGTGAAGCCTCCTGAAGGGATCAACTAATTGGCCTTCAAATTCATAGACATGAAGTTGTAGGTTGCTTAAAAACTAGCAGGACACAACACAGCTTTACAATCCACAGTGGGGACAAACACTGGTCTGAAACATTTTCTAGTTCCATTAACTCTTCACCAACACATAAAAATAACACTTTAAAGATGTTTATTTTTACAAGTTACATTAGGTGAAGAATATAGCTGAACAATATGGCTGAACACATATGGAAATGCTTAAGCAGCAGCTCTATTTTCCATCCAAGAAGTCTACAGAGAAACACAATAAACTGAAGTTACACACATAACAACTCAATGTACTACACAAAAAAAAAAAAAAAAAAAAAGACAAAAAAGCGTGTTTTGAGAAAAAACAAACTTTGGGGTTTTTTTGTAGGAGAAGCATCTGCTAGAGGAGGGAGTAGCTGGAACAGGCAAGCACAGAAATAGCAAAATATAATTCAAGGGAATAAGGCCCCAAAGACGAGCATTGCCAAGTCCGATCACACCTTGTCCTGGCCAGTGCCCAGCAGTCAGGGGCCAGTGCCCAGAACTGGGCAGCTCTATTCCCAACAGTTCCCTGACTTTACAACAACCTGCAGTTTAAGATTTCCAAATGCCAGGTCTCCTGTATGGGTAAGAAATAGACTTTGTTATCTTTCTTCCAAGAATGCATCCAACCACTTTCCTGAAAACTCAGCCCCAGAGTCTTGTTGCACCAGCTGCCACATTGTAATCTGCAGGCAAAGTAGTGTTTCCTTTTTACTGAACTTCCTATGTCCTTTTGACATCCCTACTTTTTGTTAGGGAAGTAAAGGGAAATGGGGAACAACCGCTTATCTTCTATCCCACTCCTTTCTTCAGGCCCAGATGTTCTGCATTTGCAAACGGTTCCAGAATCGGTTACCGGGGGAGGCAGTACCTGCTTTAGCCCACGTTACTGCACATTTACTGATATAAAGTTTAACCTGCTGGTTTATTTTCCACTCACACAGGACCAAAAAGTAGGTACTTTTGCAGCCTTAGAGTTGACTATGCCAAAGTGCTTTGAATTCCCTTGGACTTTGTTATTTCTCCATCCATTGCCTCCCTCAGGTCACCGGTCTCCTAAGGCTCCCGTGTCACTCTCATGGTAACCACTTTCTGTTATAACAACCATCACTGTTACACATCTTCTCACCCTTTAACCTGTCTCTGGTTTACTAGAGAACATTCTCTTATCCCCAGGAAGATCAGCCCCTCTAAGATGCTGCAACAAAGGACCACATCAGAGGCTGTTTGAAAATCTGAGGACACCACACACACCAGAACACCTGAACCCAGATGCTCGTCCTTGAAGACTCCTCAAGTGCAAGTCCTTTCACAAAAGACATGCGGACTCCTCCACATTCACATAAAATCATGTGCCAACTAATTCTAATCTATATTATTCTTTTGATGATGCTGCACAACACAAAGTCAGATTTCTGTCTGCTGCTCCCCAGGCTCCTGGAATTCTCTTGCAAGTTGGCATCGTATCAGCCCCATCTGTTCTCTAATAGGAGTGAGGACGTTTTAATTGAAAGGTGATACAAGTGATACAAGTGTTAATTATTCAACAGTTTCTCTCTTGAATCATAGAATCATAGAATGTTAAGGGTTGGAAGGGACTTTAAAGATCATCTAGTCTCAACCTGCCCTGCCATGGGCAAAGACAACTTCCAACAGACCAGGCTGCTCAAGGTCTTATCCAACCTGGCCTTGAACACTGCCAGCATTGGGGCATCCACAACCTCCTTGTGCCAGTGTCTGACCATCCTCACAGTAAAGAATTCTTCCTAATACCTAACCTAAATTTCCCCTCTTTCAGTTTGTACCCATTACTCCTTGTCCTACCACTACAGTTCCTGATGAAGAGCCCCTCCCTGGCTTCCCTGTAAGCCCCTTCAGATACCGGAAGGTTCCTAATCCCTCCTGGGCTCCAACATCCTGGTCCCCGCAGGCAGGTATTGCTCCCTGCATTCTTAAATTCTTCAGTTAACAGTTGGGTTTGACATGGGTTCTGGTAAGGAAACCAGGAGGAGTGTAGATGCCTCAGAAATTCAATGTTTCTTTCTGCTTCACCTTCTGCAAGTGATTTTTCACACCCTGGTATTTCAAGGGCTTTTGCAAACTTTTACACAAGCTTCTTAATCCCAACATATTTGGAAAAGAAGTGTTACTTTTTATACTTTCTGAAAGCTGTTCCTCTAAGTTTTTTGCCTCTGACAGTGTTTGTTCTTTTCTATCTTCCTGGCTTGGTCATGACTTCAGCTTTTGGAAGGATGCCCCTGCCTCTCCAGCCTTCCTTTCCTATTGCTTCACATCAGAACTCTGCTCTCTCACACTTCTTTGATAGAGTCGGGGCACCTCCTCTGCAGCACAGTGCCTTTAAATCAGCTTCAACTACCTACAAACCCCTGTCACTGCTCCTTTCAGTTTCTTTTTAACCTGCTGGCTCATTCTGATGTACTTGCCCTTTGGAAACCAAGGGATCTGGCTTCACTGAAACTTTTGGCTTGGGTTCCTTCTGTGGGATCTGTAAGTGCACTTGTAGTCACGCTGACAGAGCAATTCCCAGGAGCAAGCCAAAAGTATCTTCCCCTCTCTGGATTCCTTCACCAGATGTTTCCCAAGGATGTCATTCTTGGACTGGGGTGCCAGTTTTCTCCCACTGTGTTTCCTACATTAAAGCTCCATACCCAGCATTATTCTGTACTTTTCCTATCTACAAGTCCCAAGAATTTCTAATCTGAAGGATTCTGTTACTAATACAGTTATTTTCCTGATATGATGTTCAGCTTTACCACACCACACTACTCCCCTGTGGGTACGAACCACTCTCTCATTTTTATGTAACCTTTAACTCAGTACCCGGGTTTTCCAATTGAAGTTTACTTTCCATCAACTTTCTTACAGCCCTATTCAAGTCTCACAAACTCCCCAGGTCATCTACCTTAAGATTTCAGAGTCTGTCTAGAAATAGACACAATTGGTCCATTTGCTTCCTTTTTTCATGTTCTGTCAGTGCCAATCCAAGGGGAAAACCTGTCATACAATGAAAATTCTCAATGACAAAGTGAACATGGTGGGTTTAAGTCTCAGAGACAGACCAAAACATCTCTGTTATCTAATAAATTCTTGCATTGAGCATTTCAGTGTCTCCTGGATTTCTACAGTTTTTCTGCTATTATTTGCCAAAAATAGAAGAAAAAGAACCAGCAAGAGTATTTTCCACTAGTCACTAGAGATGGGAGACTAAACCTCTACTAATCAAGCCAGCAACCCCCGTGGGAGGAGGGAAATCTTCTAGTGTCTTGATTTTGGGGTTAAACAATGTACTCTGAACTTTTTCCATACTTATTATAATTTCAATGTGCACAAGAACAGGCCTGACTGTCAGTGCTTCTTAAGTCTCTTAAAAGGAAAAGAAACCAAGAAGATCCAATTTATCCTACAGAGCTGGATGGAAAACTCAGGGGGTAAAAAGCCAGAGAAATCACTAGAGAGAGGCTGCATCTGTTGGACTGAACAATTTCTTTGGATACTGAGAAAGAGAGCAGCCAATGTAGTTACAAATTGCTGTTGCATTTTGTTTCCTATCACCCAAAATCTGCCATTGAAAAGCAGGTATTTCAGCTTAGTCCTTAGTTTATCATGTTGAGTTTTCTCTGTTTGTTCTACAGAAAATGTGAAAGTTAATTATGCTTCAAGAAAGGTAATTCGTATTTAGCTATTATTCGTCATGTAAGTACAGAATAATTGTTTGCATTGCTTCTGTTATGTTTGCATTAATAAATGCATAAACATCCAGAAAGATGAATCCATAGGACAGATACAGTTCTGCTCATACCAAGAAATTGAAAATAATTGCTCTCTTTGGAAGTTCAGAATCAAATACATCACTGAACCAAACATTTTCTTTAGAACCTCAAAGAAACCCAAGAAATGACAGGACCTCGCAAGTGGTTTATTTTCATTGCTCACTGAAAAATAACTATGACAGTTTTTTAACCCTCACTCAGCTCTTCCTGTTGGTATTGACGCTGATCATGTTTGACATCTCGAACTAGCATGTCACTAAGAAAATAAGCTATAGCTGAAAGCTTCTCATTAAGTACAATTTTGCTTTTCAAACACCTGTTATCTGAATAACACTGTCTTTTACTGAAGTGTGAAATGAGCAAGGGAAAGAAATTGCTGAGGAATTGAATGCTGGTCAGAATGGTACTGCCCACATTTTTAGATCAAAGGCAGAAGGAAAGACAAAGTTACTGGAGAGAAAATAAAAAGCATCAGCCCTAATATTGCACACACTGATTTAACATGTCAGATGACTGTAGAGAGAGGTATGAAATGGCATTCAGGCATCAATCAGTATTTCAGTGCTCCTTCAGCTGAGCTCCATTTCTCAGCCTCTGTTCCTGAAGCTGCTGAGGCAAAGACCCCATTATCAAACTGTATTTTAAATTGTTGTGAGTCAGAACTACTACCTGCTCCTCTAAATCGCCACCAGAGAAGCCACAGAACCTGCCAGGCAGTTGTTTAGCATTGACTCAGCACCAGGAGGAAAATTCTGGGCCTGCAGTTACACATTTTTCAGGGTTTGAGAGTACAATATGCAGCCATGAGAACACAGAAAGGCAGGATCCCAGCAACCCAGACCCACCACTTTCTATGGCCTCTGTTCCTCAGAGGAGTAACAGTAATTCCATAGACTTTCCATCACAGCTCTGAGCCGGGGCTGCAGGGACAGGGCAGGACCCACCCCACACACTCCTGAGCTGTCCTGCTCAGGAGGGAGCTGCAATGTTTGGGCTCACACTGTCACTCAGCAGGGATCATCAGACCTACCAGGAGGATAACAAATACCCAAGGCAGCAAATGAACATCAAAATAGAACAATGTCCAAGACACCACGAGAATAGGTTTGAGGGGGAGGGGAAACGTTTTACATCATCTTCCAGAGCAAGCTGAAGGAATTCCCGATGCTTGGGACAATATGGCCCAAGGGAGATGGTAACGGGAGAGAAATAAATTCTTTCACCTCTGAGTTGAAATCCAAGTCAGGCTGGTAGTAGCCAAGAACCATTAGCTGAACATCTGCGAGCTGTTTGGCAGCCCATGTGAAGTGAGTTATATTCCTCCGTGTCCGCAGCCCAGTCCCACTAATTGGCACCACGTTGGCAATCCAAACACAGGGGTTAAGGTCTGAGCACACAGCAGGCACCAACTATGAGATTAGGCAGCTTCAGTTTTGAGGACATATGTGATAAATTAAGCATTTGGTATATGTAACTCCATTTAATTGCCCCGCCATCCTTTCCTGCCCTCAGAATAAAACCATAAATCCAAGCAAGCCAGCACACTGTCAGCATTCCCTTGTCCAGCACACAGTTCCTGAAGCAGTAAGACACATTATTAAGTCCATTACTAGTCAAAGCGACTTAAACAACTGCTTACATTTTAAGTTTATGCTGTACAGTATTTTGCTTAAGTATGAGCTAAAGTGTTTGGTTAATAGGTACCAATATGCATAAAAACAGTATCTTCCTCTTAACTCCAGTTTTTAACTCAAAAATGCAACACTCCCCCAAAAGGCAGTAATGATATAGTCTTATAAACCCCAAATAACTAGGTTCATTTCTCTTTGTGCTTCCTTCTTCTGCAGCTTCCCAACAAAGAGTGCACAGGACCAAAGCTGACCCAGGAACAAGACCCATTAACTTTTAGAGAATTATCCTTTGTGTTGCCTCATGGTAAAATGTTTCTGTCTGAGGACAAAAAAAAAAGTTGTTAGCTCTCAATATATCAATAAAGGAAAATTGTTTTTTCATATCATCTGAATATGGCAGAATAAAAAAAGTCTAAACTATGAAGGAAGAAAACTTATGTCACAGTTTAGAAACTGTTTACACATCATTTCAGTTTAAAGAACTGCTTATGATGAACATGATGAAAGCTGTTGAGCACAAGGGGAGAGAGAAATGAAGCTAAAAGAAGCATCTTTGCCATAAGTCTACCAGAAAACAGAATCACAGAGTCAGTTAGTTTGAGAGGTACCACTGGAGGTTTCCAATCCAATCAGCTGCTCAAAGAATGGCCAACTTCAAAGTGGGATGCGGTTGCCTGAGGATATTTTAGATGAAAGAGCAACATAGTGCAGTGCCCTACAAAATCCACCTATAAAGAAATTGTTCCTGCAAGCCAAATCCCCCCTTCATTTACCACTGCTCTGGAAATGATTCAGTTCCAAGCTGTTTTGAGAAGCAATATGGCCAGCTGCCACCTTTTCAGTGAGACTGAAAAGGAAACAAACCTAATCTAAGTATGCATTAGGACCAAGGTTTGGAGAACTTCAACTGGTAGAATTCAGACCTGAGCACAGGAGACTGCCTGGGAGAGCTTCGAAAGTCCAATCCTCCCAAGATCCATGTTTTATCTCCCATTGGAAAGGTATGCTCAGCCCGTGAGAAAAAGGCAGCACTGACATGAGGCCAGTCTGCATGAAAACAAACCCAACCCACAGCACGTCTGCATTCCACAGCTGTGCTCAAAGGGCTGCGTTCTTCCTCCTCGTGCAAGGAACATTTGCAGAGTTATCATCCAGGGGGGTTGATGCCTCCACATGAACAGCCTGCACACACTGCCTGGCCTGCCAGCCCTGCCTTGCCTCACCTGGCCACTGACAAAGCCAGGCCAGTTTGACTTCTGCAAAAAGGTGCTGCCAGTTCCCAGGGCCTGCACACACCATTGAGGATTCTTGTCTCCTTTTTGTCTTTTTTTTTTCCCCCTTCTGCTCTGCCCTTGTGAGGTCCCACCTGCAGTGCTGTGTCCAGCTGTGAGAGCCCCAGCATAGGAAAGATGTGGAGCTGTTGGAGCGAGTCCAGAGGCCATGGAGATACTCCAAGGGCTGGAGCCCCTCTGCTCTGGAGCCAGGCTGGGAGAGCTGGGGGTGTTCACCTGAAGAGAAGGCTCCAGGGAGACCTGAGAGCCCCTTCCAGGGCCTAAAGGGGCTTATAAAAAGGAGGGAGAGGGACTTTTTATGCAGGCAGAGATGGATGAGGGAATGGCTTCCCACTGACAGAGGACAGGGTTAAATGAGATACTGGGAAGAAATCATTTCTTGTGAGGGGGGTGAGACACTGACACAGGTTGCCCAGAGAAGCTGTGGCTGCTCCATCCCTGAAAGTGTTCAAGACCAGGTTGGAGCAATTTGGTCTGGTGGAAGGTGTCCCTGCCCATGGCAGGGAGTGGGACAGGATGAACTTTAAGGTCCCTTCCAACTCAAGCCAGTCTAGGATTCCGTGATTCAAGAGCTTGGTGGATCAAGGGATAGAAGAAGACCCCTCCTTCCCCAGAGCTCCAATATCCCTGCCAGGCTATCCCTGCACCTGCCTCAGGCAGCAAGGACACAACCTTCTTTTTTCCACCACTATTTAAGCCTTTAAGGTGAATCTTTTCTTACTCTCTTCTGTAACTTTGAGAAGTAGAATAGGATCATGCCCATTTTTTAAATGCCAGACAAATTCCTGCTGCTTGAAGACAGGTTATTAGCAGCTTCTTTTAATATCACACCACTGAAAATAATTATATTGACACTTGAGGTGGGAACTGCTGTGCTGACATCTGAAAGAGAATTACAGGAGGCTGTGACGAGTGGCCAGGAGTCCAGCACAAGCTGCAAGAAACCAGGCTGGCACCAAAGACATCAACAGGGCAACTGTTCTGCCCTTGGCTGCATTCAGCCCCCTGAGCTGCCCATTCAGGAGGTGCTGAGGTAACTCTTGAGCACTAATTCTTGATGCTGCAGGAGTCAGTGGGGTCATAAGGGCCAAGAAAAGGTTATAATCCAATGATGTAGTGAGTTGCTTTATTGAGCAGCTCTCACATGTGCTTCTGAACCCTCATGCAGGTATCAAGTAAGCATTTGTACTCAAAATAAATGTTTTCTCACAAAACCAAGTATAGAAATAATACCAAACTCATGAGTTTCCTGAGAGTAATTCCTCTCCATTTAGAAAACAGGAGGGGTCCAAGAAAGAACTCCTTCTCTGCAGGGGAGGAAGGCAGGAAGGAAGGAAATGTGAATTACATACACCTCTGGATAAGTTCTCCTTAAAAAAACAAAAAAGGAAGGAAATTAGAGTTAACTAAAAAGAGCATGTTTAGCATCACTGCACAAGCTGGGGGGAAAAAAACCTCGGAAATCCTGGCTAAAGAAAATGCCGCCTCCTCTTTTCACTGCTGGGCTTCCACAGTCCCTGCCCAGGGAGAAGGGAAAGGGCCATTTTTCACCCTTTTATAACCAGCATCACTTTGAAGTTACTTACAAATCAGAGTCACCACTTGATGGTCTCCTCTCCCGATGTCATCCCATGTTTTTTTGTAATAGGGCTGTAAAAAACACGTGTTTTCACTTTTTTTAAATATTATTATTAAAAAAGGATAACTCATAACTGAGCAGAGACAAAGGCTCTGTTGATACAACATGTGGATTAAATCTGAAAGGAGAAAGAAGGCTGTTCTAGTAAACTGACAATCCTGCTCAGAGGGCTTATATCTAAATTAGTGTAATAAATCACGAGGAAAGATTTCGCTTTGGCTGAAATCACCATTTATTTAGGCATGGAAAAAGATCATTTTAAAATCACTCTGGACACTGTATACCAAAGACTTTCTTTGGTTTTGTTCTTTTGTTTTTGTTTTCTTTTGTGTTTTAAGCATATCCCTAAAGTTTTGCCTTTGCTCTACATAAAAATATTTACTTTCTGATGCTTAAACCTGTGACAGGTCAGCCAGACAGCACCATTGGGCTCTTAGCTAAACTGCTCCTACTGAAACAAGAGAAAAAAAGGAAGGAAAAAATGGTGCTTGCTCCATTACATCATCACATCAGGCAGAAGACTGCCCTCAATTTAAGCTTTCCCCATTATGCTCCTCTCCTGTGTTTTTATAAACAGAGTTGTACTTCTTCCCTTAACCTCTGTTAGCAGTGGCTTTTTCACTGTTTTTTTAAAGCAGGAAACACTCTGCAGCTCTTGCTGCCTACTACCATCACACAGCAATTTGTGCCAGCACAAGAACCTGCCCTGTGAGAACGTCAGTCTGAGGGTAAGTGAACAGCAGGAATGGGCTCAAGAAAGCTCAGTCACATCACCAGCCTCAAAACAACTGCCCAGAAGCAGCACTGGGCCCCCAGATCTCCACAGACACTGTGCTGCTGAGGGGGAAAATCAGCACTGGGCAGAAACCTTTTAAGTGCAACACTGATTGTAACCAGAGATGGGACCAAGAACTGCAACCAGCTTCTTTAATAAAGATTAGATTGTACCTGGGACTCATTTCAGAGCTAAAGCAGAGATGACACCAGCATGTCACTTATTACACCCTTCAGTACACTGTGCTGGGGAGATGGCGTTGGCTAACCCAGGCAGACTCGTCACCACAGAACACCAGCTGCTCTTCAAACAATGACAAAGACCGAAACATCATCAAATGAAACTTTCAGTTCCACAGAAATGTTCTGTGAGAAAATATTTCTAGGAGATGTTACTCAAAACTGAAGGAAAGTGTTTTATGCAAGCAGGCTGGAGCTCCTCTTAAGTATGTTCTGTAATGTCACTAGCTCCTGGATTTCCAGCCTTTTTTAGAACACCCAGACTGTGGTAAAACATGAGAGGGATCTGAATATGGGATGGAGAACAACACCAAGGGGGTGAAGACTTTGGCTGAAGCCTCTGTCATTCACAGTGTGAATCCCAGTGTCATTAACTTAAATCACAAGAGTACAAGAAACACTCTCGAAAACCACGAAAAACACAATCCCCAGCCCCACAGACAAAATGCTTTAAGCTCAGTAACTGTTTTTTCTCTGCCAGAGGAGTCCCTGTATATTCCATTCCACCTTAAAATCCATTTGCCAGGCAGAAAAATAAAAGGTTCCTCAGAAACTCCAGATGATGCAGTCACTGGGAAGCCATCCCAGCCTGCCTTGTTCACTGCCGTATTCCCAACTCCCTGAGACAATCCAGGGGCCACACAACAGCCCCGGGTCAGGTCTGGGCTGCTCCCTCTCCCTGGCCCACTCCCTTTGCCCAGAGAAGCTGTTGCCACCCTCCCAGGAGAGTGGTTGGAGCTGGGAATCACACAAGTGCCTGCATTTATCCCAAGGGCTGGTTTGCCAGGATACCTCACCCAGATGTGACTGTAAGGGCTGTTCCCCCCGTGCCATCAGGTGCCTCCCAGGCTGCAGGAGCGTCTCCACAGTGCTGCTTCCCACACACCTGCAGCCACCCACATGGCCCCACTCAGCTCAGCTGCTGCTGCCTCCTCCTGCATCTCCAGCTGGGACAGACGCTGGAGAACCTCGGAGCGGGAACATCTCAGCTTTCCTTCTACTGCAAGCAACCCCCCTTTGCCAAAAAGCTAAGGAGCTGTTCCAGTGGAACAGAAAGCGAAGGTGCAAGAGGAGATTAAAAGCTAGGAGAGGAAAAAGATGGCCTGACCAGTACTTTTTCTTATTATTCTGCTTTGATTGTGGAGGATGGAGTCTCGTGGCCAAAAGAGTTCATGGAAGCCCTACAGAGTGATTCAGAAATCCAAACAAAGTGCTGTCTCCTGGCTGGAGCACAGAACCTCCTATTATCAGTGTTTATTGTCCTTACCCCATGTCCTTACCCCATGGATAACAAAGCTGCATCTCGGAGTAAAGCTCCCTGGCAAGGCAGATGTGCCAGTCCCAGTTGGAAGGAATCCTTCCCAGGAAGGAGCTGGTCAGTCAGCTGGCCCTGGCTGGCCCTGCCACATCATGGCCCCTTGTTGTGCCTCCTCTCCCACCTTAGAGAGCCACACGAGCACCCCAAGGAGTGGTGACGCAGAACCCAGCTCATACCTGAACTGCTCTCACAGAGGGGGAATTCAGAGGCTGAATAAAGCCATACCTTAAAGCTGAGGTTTATGCCCTGTAGGGATGGCTCCAGCCTAGGAAACATGCCCTGGGTTTTGCCAAGCCTCCCCAGTGTGGCTATGAGTCAGTGCTAATTGCTCAGAAATCGTTTTGGGTCCCACCAGTTTGGTTTGGTTTTGCGAAAGCAAAACAAGGTATGTTTGGACAAAGGTAAGACTGTGTTTATGTTTACAGACAATCTGACTCCTGCATATGAAAAATGCCTCTGCTTGGACAAAAAAACTAAAAACATCAAGAAATCAAAAGTAATGCAAATGATCTGGCGCTATAATCTTGCAGAACAGAAGCACCACCAAAGCAGTTGAGCAATAATCATGGTCTTAAATTTGACTTCTCTGACTCCTGCTTTGTTCAATATTTTAATTATATTTTTAAAAAATTCTAAAACACTTCAGATTTCAAAGCACATTTATAAACTCGATTAATTATTCCAACTTAAAAATCATTATCCTCTTTTTTCAGAAGGAAAGCGAAAGGAGACATGACAAGCTGTTTGTCAAAGGCACAGACGGAACTGATATAAGGGCTGGTATTAAAACCCAAGAGTTTCTGAAGCAACTTATTTTTTATAACAGATTGACTTTTTTGAACTTGATAGCAACCCAAAGAAATTCCAAAATGGATATACATTTAAGATCAGGGCAGTTTATGGGTAAAGGCGACAAGAAAAGCAAGTTACTCTAATTAATTTACCTTTGGAAAACTACAGTGAATTCTCTAATAGATTGTTGCCAGGTTCCACACAGAGCACAAGCATGAAATCAGCCCACAGCACAGGCAGTCTTGCCTTGGATCATTAGTACCCAGGGCAATCCAGCTCGGGCTTCTCTCACTGCTCTGGGGGGTAAAGGACATTTGCATCGGGATTTTTCCCCAGAGAGCTGGTTTGGGAATGTGGCTGCTCAGCCTCCCCGTGGGTGAGGCCAGAGTGCCCTCTAACGAGGCTGTGGCTGCATTTCACACACACAGGACAGCAGAAAAACCCAAAATGAGCCTTTCCAGAAATTTCTCGTTAAACACCAAGCTTTGTTTCCATTTGAAAAGGGAAAAGCAGATGATACACACTAACTGGAGACTGCTCCTGCACAGACATTTCATAGTGCCCTGTATTATGTAAATCATCACCAAGGAATATCAGTACTAAAGATAGGAAAATTCACAGTTCTCCCATTCCGTGAGAAGAAACGACACTGAATCAGACAACAGTTAACCCACTACAACTTTTAAATTAAACTGAGCTCTACACAGTCTGCTTTATCTGTAAGGAACTGCTGGGTAACTTTTCAACATAGGATGTAGTTAAATCAATCTTTACAAAAATAAGTGAATATCACGAATGAAGTTCACAAATCAAAATGGAATCCTCATAAATCTATTCCCTAATACACCACTGTACCATAAAATATTGATTATTTGAAGGATGTCTGCACCTAAGAGTGGTCACACAAGCTACAGTGATGAAACAGGACTAGTTATGTTTGTATGACAGGCACTTGGTTTATTGTCCACTCCTTGGTTTATAGTCCAGTTCCCTTTCACCCATCTATGTGAATCATCGTGCAAACCAAAGAAGTTCATATTACTTTGAGAAACAAACTCCACCTTGATCCTCAGAATAGACATTCATTTTAATAATCTCAACATCACACTGTCAGAATAGGACGATTCCTCCCCCCTAAAGATCTACCCATTGATATGCCATGAGAGCACAGCTGCTCAGTGTGGGCTCAGAACAGCCAGAGCAGTCCGTGCAGCTCCTGCCCCCTCCCTCCTGCTCTGTCCTGCACCAAGGACACTCTCAGCTGTCCCCAACACCCAAGCTGGGAGCACAAGGTGAAAACGATCCTTTCCCAGGCTCCTGCAAGACAGACTGGAAAGGGGCAGGAGTTCCTGAAGCTGAGCTGCCCCAATCCCACCAGATGTGGGGTGTGCCCCCAGACCAGTAAACTCACCCCAAAGGACGGTGAAGGTGTTAAACTGCTGAGGGATGCCTGGGGGGTCCCACTGCCACCACGGAGCTGCAGGGAAGCAAAGAGGCCTGTGAGCACATTGTTTGTGCACCTGACCACACAACACCTCAGCCCCACGGCCCCAGCCAGCACCTGGGTCAGTGCAAACTTGAAAAGGCAGACTGGTAGGCAGCAAATGCTTCCTTGAACCTGTCTTACACACTTTACAACTTTTTACATCTTGCTAAACACCTTTACAGTAAAGTTAAGATCATGAGGTGCTTTGAAGGGAGACCCCAGAGCAGTCTACAACTCTCTGCTCTCTGTGACCAGTGACAGGACCCAGGGAATGGCTGGAGCTGTGTCAGGGCAGGGTCAGGTTGGATCTCAGCAAAAGGTTCTTCCCCCAGAGGCTGGCTGAGCACTGACCAGGCTCCCCAGGGCAGTGGGCACAGCACCAAGGCTGCCAGAGCTCCAGGAGAGTTTGGACAACACTCTGAGGGACAGGGTGGGATTGTTGGGGTGTCTGTGCAGGGCCAGGAGTTGGACTGGATGGTCTTTGTGGGTCTCTTCCAACTCAAGTTATTCTGTGATTTTATTTGGGTAAGAGTCGCTAAAGACTAGGCAGAACACTGTGCTGCTGTGATGAACCATTCACAGAACCAGTTGTCCTGAGCCACACAGGTTCTCCACCTCTACAAACACAGCCCCACCAGGACACCTCCCCTCCCTTCATCCACTGACCCAGTGGCCACCACTGCTCACAGAGAGCCCCAGACAGTGACACTCTTGGCTGACAAAACCTGCCCTGCCCCAGCTGACACAGAAGCTTTGGCCTGTCCAGCACAGCTGCACTGCCCTCCTCAAACACCCAAACCCATCTCCCTTAAGTTTGTAACAGTGGGAGATTTTAGTTCCCAAGGAGTATTTTCCAAAAATGTACAGGCAATTGTATAACCCAAGAAAACCCATGTGGAGCAGTTTGGTATAGCCAGGATTTCCCAGCAATGCAGATCCCCTCCAGTGCTCATGTGTTCAAACACTCCTCAGAGCACTGCCACGTTCCAGCCAACTCTTTTCCTGACACAACAGCTTATTCCTTGAGGAGGTTCAGGCAGAGTTTAACATTACAAAGATTAGCAGTGGACAGACAGTGTCCTGGCCATTTTGAAAATGAGACTTTTCCTCCATGAACATGTAACCCAAACAAGGCTCAATGAATTCCTGTGAAAATCAAAAATTACCAGAAAGTGTCTTTTGAACCATAGAACAGGAAGTTTCAGCACAGATTAAAAAGTGCAGAAAAATGCAAGAGCAAACTAACCTCTGAAATGAATAACTGAAGTGCAGTTATGTGCAGAGCTTTAAGGGTGAGCCCTTGCAAGATATTCTGCTTTTGAAGGCAAGATGAGCAACAGCCAAGAATAAATCACATTGTGTGGGTACCAATAGCCATGGAATGAGGTAAAAAAAGGTTTATATTAATCAAAGGAGTCTAAAATGACAGCAGTCACACGTTTAGACCTAACAAAAAGTGTGACTGTAACCTTGGCAGAGCTGGAGATGTAATAAAGAGGAAATTATTGAAATGCATGAAATCCATGTAGAGCCCGAGTCTCTCCTGCTCTCACAGACAGACTTGGAGGGACTGAAGCACTGGGCAGACAATCTGACTGCTCCCTACAACAGAAAAAACAGGCTTTGATGCACTTTTTATGTCAGTACCACCAGGAGTAAGGGCAGGTAAGACTGCAGGAACAGCAGCTCCTGACCAGGACACCAACACCAACCACTCCTGATAGGGCAGTTTAAAACTGGTTCCAGTGCTGTTACTGTTCAAATGTTTACACAATATAAATCAGAACTTTTTTCCTTTGCTTAATTCTTCCATTATTTATATATACTTTTTCTTCATTGGCAACTTCCTTCTTCAAGATCCACAATGTGGTAAGTACAGGGAATACACAACCTTGTCCAGTGGGATATTGGTCAGTGAAGGAACAGGACTCTCAGGTTTTACAGGTGATCAGACAGAAGTTGAAGAATTTTTAACTGCTCCTCGTCTGATCAGATTCCAAAACACTTCATCTTTCTTTAGCTTCATCAGGCTACCTACTCCTTGGAGAAGACACTGCAAGGAGGATTATTCTGTAAAAATTAGCAACACGAGTTTTTTCTGCTATAGAAATGTCTTTGGCAGTAGCAATTGCCCCAACCCTCAAACAGGCCTAGCCCTCCTTAGAGCCAGCACCACGGGCTGTGCCCAGAGCAACAGCCCAAGCGAGTGGCAACGCTGAGATTAAATAAGCTGTAAATGACAGAAGCAGGGTTTATTGCTTGATTTTGACCTGCAGTCCACCAAGCACTATTTGCCCTGAATCACCCAGCAGGGTGAATAAATGCGGGAGGGGATTCCCTGCACTGGGGTAGCACAGCTCTCTGCTGTGCCCAACCTCCGATTTAAACAACAGTGGAGAAGAAACACTCCTTAATCTCACTTTCCTCTGGAAGAACAGCCTGTGGAATTCCCCCCTGAAGAGCTTCATCCAAAAGTCTGAGATTGCTTAAAACTGTCTTTAGACCACCAGCCCTTCAGCAACATCAAAAATACCCCCCTGCTATTCTTGCAGCCCAGCAGCCCGAGCAGAGCCCAGGAGGTGCCTCAGTGAGGATCCCCCTGAGTTCCCCAGAGCCCTGGCCCAGCCTGGCCCCAGGGACTTGCTCAAGGTTCTGCTTTAAACATCCTCAACACTGTTATGGGTGAGCTGAAGAGCCCCAGACACTGACAGGCCTTTAACCTCCCCCTGAACTATTCCTGTAATGAACCACCAGCACTGCTGGGAAACTGGGTCACATTTAAAAGAATTTGTGCAGCTTTGCCTCTCAGTTACTGGATCCCATTGTTGGAAAGGTTGACAGGACCCAGCTCTGGGATAACTTTCCCATAGGCATGGATTTCCAGAGTGGCTGAGTCACTCCTGAACTCCGTTCTCTTGGATGTGCCTGAATAAACTGAGCTCATTAAGGGTTTGTTTTCCAGAACTGGAACATTTTTGTGGCCTCCTCTGAGCTCTCCAGTATTTTCCTATCTCACTGGAGAGCTCCTGTAACTGGAGATGCTCTGGCAGCCTGATCTAACAACCACATGCACACACATGATCACTGTAGCTCCATTTTCTCTAGAAAAAGAAAAGAACACACAACAGTGAACTTCCAGCTGTGTCACTGGTGCACGTCCATCCTGCCAGTCCCCTCTGTCTGTGGTGGAAGCTGTTGCGGGCTGGAGACTTTATGTGGCACCAAGATCCTTCTGCCACTTGGAACCACCCAGGCACAGCATGAACATCTCTCACTGCCCACCCGCCTCTGTGTCAGCAGAGGTGACAAACCTGCTCTGGGCTCAGGTCCCACCTGAACATGGATCTGGGAAGCGAAGGACCTGAATCCCACTCATTTATGGCTCACAATTAACAAACGATGTGGGATTTGCTCTTAAGGTAATATTTAACTTCACCTTGCCACACCACCTTTATTTAATTAAACTGTCAGGTCACATTAGAGTACAATTCCTCAGAATATTCCAAGTATGTGACACTAAGTGTGTCATCAGCTGACTCAGCCAGATGCTGCAAACCCCTCTCAAGAAGGAACACTGGGGGAATCTCTTTGCCAAGGGCATGTTGTTCAGCTTTTAATCTCTGCATTTGTTGTATTTGCAGCATCTAATTATTTACAAGGCTTCACCTGCTCATTTTATTTTATTCCTGCTACTGACATAAGGTCAACAAACTGTATTTTCCTAAAACACGTTATCTTTCCAGGTGTGGATTTCCAACCCCTCAAGGGCAAGAGGGCACAGTCTTGAGCTGCACCAGGGGAGGTTTAGGTTGGACTTTTCAGAGAGAGTGATGAGACATTGGAATGGGCTGCCCAGGGAGGTGGTGGAGTCCCCGTCCCTGGAGGTGTTTAAGGACAGACTGGAGGTGGCATCAGTGCCATGGTCTGGGTGACAAGGTGGTGCTGGGTCACAGATTGGACTCGATAGCCTCAGAGGTCTTTTCCAACCTTGCCGATTCTGTGATTCTGACTTTACTTCCCGTTTTCCACAACATTTAAAAATCGGCGACGGGGAGTTCAACCAATTTGTCTAAATCTGAGCTGTCTGAAAGCCCCCACTGACAGGATTGCGGGAATTCCTTTGGCTCCCCTGACATCTGTCACTAACTCACTGTGATCTGCCAGGCCGCTCTGGGGCTGCAAGGTGTGTAATTAACTACTGTAACTGTGATTCTGCACACACGGGCTCCCTGCTCCCTCCCAGCCCCCTCCGACCCCGGCACGGCCCCGGGAGGGCCAGGGACACTTGGGGGCTTTAGTCGAGCGAAACCCCCGGCGTGGCCCCGTGCGAGGCTCCCCGTGCGGGGCCGCTCCCCCGCTCCCAGAGCGGTGCCCGGCCCGGCCCTGCCCGGGCCCTGCCGGGGCCGCCCCGGGACTCACCTGCGCCGTCCGGAAGTGCCCTCAGCCAACGGGCCGCCGCTCAAACTCTTCCCCGCTCCCCCGCTCCGCGCGGGAAACCCGAGCGGCCCCGGAACTCCCCGCGCGCAGCCCTCGCGTCCCCACCGGTCTCCTTTTCCGAAGGCGCCGATGTACAGCGCCGGCAGGGGGCGCTGTCGCCCGCGGCAGCGCGAGGGCGAGGGGCGGGGCAGGGGAGCTACCGTATTTACCTGAGCGCCTACCGTGCTTACTGTAGTTGACGCGCACAGCTATGTGGCCGTAACATTTAGTCTAAACAGCCCCAAACCGGCGCTCTGGCCGCGGCAGGGCGGGGACACGGGCCAGGATCGCTTCTGCTGGCTCTTCAGGTGTCCTCCGCTGCCCTCAGCGAGCAGCATCTCACCGCTGCCCGCTCAGGTGTAGCCGCCGCCCTCGCCGCTCTACCCCGACGGCTCGCAGGGTCCGTGTCCCCTCCCGGGGTCAGTGTCCCCCATCCCTGTGTCCGTGTCCCCTCCCGGGGGCCCTGTGTCCCTCCTGGAGTCGGTGTCCCTTCCCGGGGTTCTGTGTCCCCTCCCGGGGTCCGTGTCCCATCCCTGGGTCCGTTTCCCTTCCCAGGGTCCGTGACCACTCCCCGGGTCCCTGTGCCCCCATGGGATCCGTGTCCCCCCAAGGGGTCCGTGTCCCATCCTCGTGTCCTTTTCCCCTCCATGTCCGTGTCCCCGGGCACGGGCGGGCTCCACCGCCGGGGGAGGAGCGGAGGGGGCGGAGGGGCCGCCCGTCCCCGCCCCGCCCGGCAGGTGAGCCCCAGGTGGGGTTCAGGTGAGCCTCGGGTGGGGCTCAGGTGAGGGAGGCTCAGGTGAGCCCCAGGTGGGGTTCAGGTGAGCCCCAGGTGGGGTTCAGGTGAGCCTCGGGTGGGGCTCAGGTGAGGGAGGCTCAGGTGAGCCCCATCCATGGCGTACCGGGAGCTGGTGCGGCGCTGGCACGAGGGGGTGCGGGCGGCGGACCGCGGGCACTGGGACGCGGCCCTGGAGAGCTTCGGCGCCATCCCCGACCCTCCGGCGCGGATCTGCTTCAACGTGGGCTGCGTGCAGCTGCTGGCCCGGCGGCCAGAGGCGGCTCTGAGGGTGAGGGACCGGGCCGAGGGATCCCAGGGGTCGAGGGGGCACGGGGAGGGGGACAGGTGGTCACAGCGACGGGCAGCACGGCTCCCCCAGGTCCATCTTTGAGGGGACGATGCTGCAACTCGAGTTAAAATCCAGCATTCCATGTCCTGCGTGCCCGGCAGGAATGTGGACAGTGAGGGTTTAAGGTTTGAGATGAGTGATTTAAGGAAAAGATTTTGCAGAGTGAATCGTAGAAAACTTAGAAAGACTGAAGTTAAAGAGGTTGTGGTACTTGGGGATGTGGGTTAGTTGTGAGTCCATGGTGCTGGGTTAATGGTTGATGAGCTTTGAGGTCTTTTCCAGCCTTAATGATTCTGTGATTCCATGGTTCTATAGATATTATGAAAACTCAGGTAAATGGGAAATTTCAAGGTGTTGCAGAATAGTTTTGGAAGTGAAGAGATAATAGGAACACAGAAACCTTAAATTAGATACTAGAAACCACATTTGGCAATGTACCTAATATTTTATTCAAGCTAAATCAGCTTTAGATGAGCTTAGCTAATTGTAATGTGAAAACCACACCTCTACTGCATTGTAGCTTCAAATCAAAGCGGGCAGAAGGTCCAATAGCTATTACATAGGCATGGATTTAGAAGTGAGATAGGTGTATTTTGAAAAAATAAATGTCCTGCTTTACAGTGGAGACTGACAAAATGAAGCTGCTGTGCTGGAAAACTGCTGCCTTTGGGAAGCGAGAGCAGCTGCCCTGAGGAAAAGCCTTTTTGTGACAGCACCTGGCATGTCTGCACATCCGTCTGTCTGTGTGTCTGTCTGTCAGGGCCCAGTAAGGAGGTGCAGATAAGCCTTTCCTTGAACAGCAGAAAGAGGAGCTCAGTCTGTGCTTTAGGAGCTGGGGCAGAGCCGTGGGGCCCCGGGCAGGGCAGTTGCTACTGGGGACACACTGAGCATGTCATAGGAGTGCCCAAGAGAGACTTTTCAGCCCCAATCAATGGGCACTGCCTGGGAAGAGGCTCAGCTCTACCTCCGTGTAGCTCAACAGTTGGTTGTTCGTTATTTCATTTATAGCACAGTCAGGCAGACAGTGCCAGTAAGGTGTGCTCTGAAGTCACGGAAAACAGGCACCACCTCATCAGGAGACACAGTCACTCCCTGACCTCTTGCTGCATATCTTCACCCTGCAGTGCTATCCCTGTCCAGGCAGTGTCAGGGAAGTCTGGGTTTCAGGAGCTGTTACCTCCATGCAGTCTCTGCAGCGATAAGGGAAGGAGGATACCTCCTCAGTGTCTCAGGATGACACTCACACAGCTTTCCCAGCTCAGAGTTACTCTGAACCAGCAGCCACGAGCTGCTGCCAGCTCTGCTAGTGCTTGCCTGTATTTAGACATGGAACTGAACCAGAAATACTGACTTAGAGGCCATTGTGTGCAGCCCTGCAGCTCCGTCCCTTTCGTGTGCTCCCATCATGTGCTTCAGGCAGCCTTCCCCAGCCTGACCCGTCCCACTGCTCCCCCTGTCCCAGCAAACTGCTCCAGGCTACACAGTCTTCCCATTACAAGACGCCAGGTGGCCAGTGTAGCTCATGAATGTCCAGTCCATCATAGCAAGGAGGGATAAAAACCTGAGGCTCAGCTCGTAGAGAGCCAAGACCTGAAAGATGTCTCATGGCTGTGTGCAGCCCCTGGGAGGTGGACACAGGGACTGCCTCTGCCAGGGCAGCTGGGGCAGGGCTGGCTGGGTGTGTGTGCCCAGGCACGGACAGGGGAGATCCCAGCTGAGCCTGGGGATGTGCCTGTGTTTTTCTCCTTAGGCCTTCGATCAGACCGTGGCGAAGGACAATTCCCTGGCTGTGGGCTACTTCCAGAGAGGGTTGGTCCACCTGCAGCTGGAAATGTGAGTGAGGTGCACAGCCAGGGCAGTCTCCTTCCAGCCATGCTTTATTACTAAACCTAAATGATCTATGATTCTAAAATTCACTTCTTCCAGCAATCTTAAATAGTTCACAGGTTCTGCTTTGGCCTTGCAAACCGTGTCACAGCAAGTCCTGTCTCTGGTAAGAGCTGCACAACTCTGGGGCCCCAGGGGTGGCTAACACATGACATTGCTGTCCTGTACACACAGAGACTCCTGGGGCTGCCAGGATGTTATGTTGCCATTCAAATTTTCTTTAGGAATTAAAAAAATGTAATTGGGCTGCTTGGTGTGTCTTCACCTGACACACGAGTCTGGCCTTCCTAAAAATGTAGTCTGCCCACAGTGTCTGACTGCCACTCTCTGCTGACAGCTGATAAAAGATTGAGATTGCTCCAGTAATGTCATGGGATTGATTACTCATTGTTTCCATGGTTAAATCACAGTGGCATCCTGCTCAGAGAAGTGGGTGAAGTATTTTCTTCAGGTTTGAAGATCTCTTCTTACCTTTGAGCTTCAGTTATTCTCTTTCCTGTTATTTTCCCCGTATTTTCCAGACCTTAATTTCTGGGAGGGAGTTAAAGTGAGCAGTTCTGCACTCACAGCTGTGCTGTCAGGCAGCTCCGGGCTCTGTGCCTCTGCCCACAGAGCCCCAGTCCAGTCTGGTGGAGCCCTGTCTGGCCCACTGGAGCTGCTCTACAGCCAGAAGAAGCAGAGCATTGTGCCCCAAGGACACACACACTGCAGGGGCAGCACAGCTGGCAGACCTGCCTCCTGCCCAAAGAGCTGGTGGCCACCAGCACCCCATGGCTCCTTCCCTCACCGGATGCTGCTCCCACCCCCCACTCACCTGGGCACCTTCTCCTGTCTGTGCTCCCTGGCCCTTGGTCAGGTACCCACTGCACAGCCCTTCCTGGACCCTTCCTTTCCCCACCTGCAGCCTCAGTGGGAACCTGTTTGGATTTCAGACGTGTAGCTGGTGTAAATGCAGACTAATTCCCTCCTTATCCTTGGAGTTGTTCTAAATTTCTGCTCTTACTTCTCTGGCCATGCCCTCACTGCTCACCATCAATGGGGTTCCCACAGCATTCCCACTGCCCTCACTCCTCCCAGACACATGCTGGGACAGCACTGCCAGCAGCAGCCTGGGCAAGGAGCTCACAGCAGTGGTTAGTCTTTGTTCTTTACATTTTCTCCTTGGAATTGTGACTGTTCCAGGGATCAAAGCCTCCTGTTCATCCCAATCAGTAAAGCAGTGCAGGTAATCCCAGAGGAGAGACACACCATGTTCATTGTGTGCTGTCTACCAACAGGGAGAGGACAATGGTCACAAGATGACACAGCTCTGGTGCAGCTCTCCCCACCCAGGCTTACAGAGCAGAAGACATGTTATCTGCTTGATTTTTGAACTCCTTAAACAGTCTTCAGCTTTTTTAGCCTCAGTTTCTTCTGTCACCTCTGTGCTGCAGGTTTGAAGATGCTCTCTCTGACTATCACATGGCCTTCAGTCACTTAAGACAGAATCCCTTCATCGATTACAAGCAGCTAGGGCTGAGGCACATCCTCTGTGCCTGGGAGGTAAGATTGTCTCAGCAATCCTACCCTTCTGCTGGGGGATTCAGCAGTAGGCATTACTAACCCAAGAGTTTTTCAAGACCGTACCTAAGAACAGTAAAAAATTTCTGCTTGCACTTTTTGTTTAAGTAACTTAATGATAAAAGTCATAAAACAATGTCATCTTTGGAGATTTTGGCAAAACTACACAGTTTGGAAAATGAAATTGTTCAGAGCAAGTGCACAAGAATTTGTATACTGAGGTTTCTTATCTTCTCTATACATAGAAAAAAGTGGTGGCTGCCCCATCCCTGGAAGTGTCCAAGGCCAGGTTGGACAGGGTTTGGAGCATCCTGGGATAGTGGAAGGTGTCCCTGCCCATGGCAGGGGGATGGGAGCTGGATGAGCTTTAAGGTCCCTCCCAAGCCAAACCAGTCTGGATTCTGTGTAATATTTAGTCAGTTTGGTGAACTCCTCAACTCTAAGAGCTGAAATAGGTTGAAACACAGACAGATGAGAACAAAACTTGTCATAATGCAGAGTCTAGGAAATCCAGGTGCATGAAAGCCTGACTTTCCAACTGCAGCAACTGATCTTAATATTCCATCTGTGCCTGAACTTACCCCCTGGGCTGCAGGCTGAGTTTGCTTCTGTGACACTTCACCCTGTAGCTCTTACTGTTACACAGAGTCAGCCTGCCCCATCCTGTTTCAGAGAGCACTAAGTCTGAATTGATTGTAAATGTTTGTAATATTTGGAAAGTAAAAGACTTCTAGAAACTGTCCTTAACTGTGAGAGCTCATTCTGTCTTCTGTCCTGAGTCCACACATAGAGGTTGAAAAGCAGATACAGGAAAGAGTATTTAACTCCTTAATTCCGTGGGAGTGAGGAGTTATTGTGTAACTCCAGTCAAGCATATCAGCAATTTTCATGCACCTTATACCTGGCAGGAAGAAGCTCTCCTCAGCATCTGTGAGATTACCCAAACCCCCCTGGTTTTAACAGTTTCAGTGCCAGTGCTGCCTTCTCTGAGCTAACTTAAGGTGACAGGTTCCCTTTGAAAGGGCCAGGGCTGCAGGAGTGCCCTGAAGCCATCCAGGGCAGGCTTGTGCCCTTCCTGATGTGAACACACAGTCCCTCACTCCAGACATCACCAGGACATGTGCTGGCCCTCCAGACTCAGGATTAGCGTCCTGATTCAGCTGTATCTGGCTCCTACATCTACCTGCAGCTCATTTTTCAAACTACACAATCCTCCAGCAGAACTGTGCCATCAACTTTCCCCGTGCCTGGCCTCTCACACTGCAGCCGCTCTTCTCGTGGGAGATACATGTTTGCTGTGAAAATCCAGAAATATTTGCCTCTTGCAAGGCTGTGACACTTCTGACTGAGAACTGCTGCCTTGCCTCTCCAAGAGGGAGCACCTCTGCAGTTCTTGTGCATGCTCAGGATTGTCATTCCCCATACCCCCAAACAGTCCCCACTGTCATGATTAAGGAGTGAAGAAAAGCATCCCGTTGGCTGCAGCTCCGTCCCGAGCAGGGCTTGCAGCCAGACACGCAGAGCAGCTCACAGGCTGATAACCTTATCACAGACAATGACGAGCTGTGGCTCCTGGGCCTCTCTTCTGCCTGTAGCCCAGCAGGTTTCCCACACACTGACTGCTGGCCAGTGACAAGGAGAGATCTCCCACTCCTAATTCAGCACACAGACCAAGGCTCCCCAACACCTTGTCTGCAAGACTCCCACACCCTGCACTTCAGCACTGAACAGACTGACATGCCGCTGAAGGGTAACGAGTGAAAATTTGCACATTCACAGCCCACTACAACATGAAATAGTGTCAGTTAAGTTATTTTGCAGTGACAGGCAGTCAGAATTACAAAAAAATATCACCTAGTTGCATGCGGAAGGAAACACAAGAAAAGCTTTCTGGCCTTTCAGATGCAGGAAGGATCAGATTTAAACTGTGTGGCACCAGACTCTTCACCTGGTGCCCCCATGTCTCTCCTTGCCTTGACCAGAGCCAGCAGCTCCAGCACACCCACACCTCTATCTTTTTCCACTCTGATTATGACGTTTTTTCAGAGTGCCTTTCTCGTTGCTGTTTTTGTGGTGTTTCAGTGCCTGGTCCCTACTTCTTGGCTGAGTTCAGTAGGTCATGTTGGGGGGGTCATGGTCCCAGCCCTCTGAGCCCTCCCCCTGTGCCCACTCCAGGTGCTGTACAGCACTGCAGCAGTGCAGTGCCACCTGCAGCAGTGGCAGGAGGCCAGAGTCACCCTAGAGAAGGCTGTTGTGTGGAGACCTGAGCGAAGAACAGCAATCTTGGACCTGGCCCTTGAGCGGGTGCAGGTAAGACCACTTCTGAGTTCCTGGGTATGTGCTTTGGGCTTCAGCAAAGAACTGTGAGATGGAAGTGTGCTGATCCTTGTACATTTGGATGTTCTTGTCTATCCACCTGCTAACCCAGTCCCAGCCTTTTGCTGGTGATGCTCTGCCAGACCAGTGCTAATCGAGGAACTCCATCACCCCCAGGTGCTTCATGGCCCAGAAACACCACAGTGGAGACTTCTGGGGTGACTTGTCAGGCTGTGGAAGTTTCTTCCTGGTCTCTCCTGTTCAGGCACTCAGTTCTGTTCATACCTGTGCCTTGTGCAGTGTTTTAAGTGCAGAACCCCTACAAGTGCAGATCTGGAGAGTCTCCCTTCAGGTGACAGTGGCTGACTCCTTTCAGTCCCTTTGGCCTCAGGAACAGCTGCCTCAGGTGGCAGCTCAGATATTAATGCCAATCTCATGTAGAGCTTAAGGAGGGTGTGAAAGGGTTTCTAGGGCTGCTTCTAAGTAATAGTTTCCTGTTAGACTCCTTTATGATCAGGAAACATTTGCAGATCTCTGATTTAACTCTTCCTGGGCAGTTCATTAGTTTGCTACCTTCATACTTCCTTATTTGCATACTTTTCAAGAGATGATCACTTTGTTTTTAATCTAGTCATCTCTTTAGCATCGTATTTGTTCTTTACAACAGTGTATTATTTATATTTGCTCTTAGCATGCTACTCAGTGGCTGAACAGAGAAAACATTTGAAGTCAAATAAAAAAACTGTCTAGAAAATTGTTTAATAAACCTTCCTGCACTGCCCTCTTCCCACCCATTCCATGGACATGTTAGCCCTTGACTCCACACTGGGGAGTGGCTGCTGAGCTCTCCGTTTGCATATGCTTGTTGACCCTGAGTGCCTTTGGCAAGTTCATAGCCGTAATTTTTGCCCCAACGTCTTCCTGGAGCTGCTCTTGCACACCTGGGGAAGCTGGATTTGCTTTTCATTTAATATCAGTTGATGGCTTTTCCCTTATCTGCTTTCCCTGCCCTAGGACCGCCTGTTTTTAGAGCCCATGCAGGTTCCTCTTGGGGAACTTTTCAGACCACGGAAGAAGGAAGTTGAACAGTTGGATTCCAAAGATTTCCTGGGTAAACCCAAGGTAACAGGCAGATAATCATTAAGATTAACAGCAGCAGATTAAAATCCCACCTCTGCCAACTCCAGAGCACAGTACTACTGGCCACTGTGCTGGGGGTGACCCTGGAACAGGGTGGTCAGTGCTTGCAGCCAGTCCAGGCACCTGGGACACAGAAGCCAAAATTCGTTAGAATTGCCACCTCTTCTATCAAAAATGCATTTTGGGACTAAAAACCCTTCCCGATTTTGGTCACTTTAAAGTCTGAAAGGGCCAAGCAGGTACTCATGGTTCCCCTCTGGCAGACAATGACGTTTTGAAGACGGGCACATTTTTCCAGCTCAGTCCTGCATTCCCAGTGTGACAGGTGGGCACTTGGGAGACAAATGCTTTGTCACATCCCTTAACACAAGTCAGTAGAGAATTTCTCTGATCCCCTCTGTGACCAGTGCAGTCAGCAGAAGTGTCACAGGCCAAAGAGCTCTAACAGGAATAAAGGAAAGGGAAAGTAATTCATTCAATGCACTTTTAAAGAAAGCTTGAAAAGACTTTAAAAAATGTGGTCTGATTTGGGAATCCAGCTCTGCCTTTTCCACTGTATACATTGCTCTATTAACCTTAGGATGTCAGAAGGAAATTAGTCTGAGTAGATAATCTTGGATGAAGTTTGGGAGTCTCTTCATCCAGCCTGGACTCAGTCGTTACTTTGTCCTCCAACAGGTGATCTCGTCCATCATTCCCAATGATGAGTACATTGGCTTTGAGCCTCTCAGGCCTCAGGTGAGCAGGACATAGCTGTGAAAGGAGGAATGGAGCTGTCATGGAGCTCCAGGCAGGGGCTCAGTCCCTAACACATCAGGGGAAGAGTGTATTGTTGAAAGAACCAGCGCACTGTCAGCCGGGCTCCATGGGGATGTTCAGAGCCAGGCAGTGGGCTGAACTGCCTGGCTCTGAACAGTATTAGCTTCCAGTATTAGCTGGAAGGGACTCAGTGATGGGAGTCTCCAGCCCCTTGAAGATACATTTTTGACTCTTCACCAGCAGTGGAGACTTTGCTGGGCTCAACATGCCTTTGCCCAGCACTTCATTAAATCTGTGAGCATGAGCTCAGAGAGGCTGCTTTGCACTGTGATAGGAGTTCCTGGAACCAGGGGAGGTGGAGGAGATTTTATTACTTGCTTCCTGATGAGGTAAAGAGGGAGGGGAAGAAACAGAAGGTACATCCTGCTGAGGTGTGGAGCAGCAGACTTCTGTCTGGGTGGTGTGGAGTGACAAAAGGGGTCAAGAGTAAAGACAAAATACCTCAGTGTGGTGTTCAGAGGGACAGGAGATAAGGTGGCACTGCTGCTGGACACGGCACTGTTATAAACAGGTGTTGTTGTTTCTCCCACAGAAACAGGGCTTTTATGAACCCAGTGCTGATGCTTTGTGGTGAGTGTTGTCCACCTTGGTCTAACTCTCCTCTCACTATTTCTGTTCAGAAAGTCATGCTTTGTTCTCTGGTGTCTTTGGGTGAATGAGGGATCCACACCCACTTCTCACCAAGGGTGGGGTGAATGACAAGCATGCAAAGGCTTGTGTGGATGTAAAGGACACTGTGGGTCCCTGGAATCTCTCGTGGAAGAATCTCTGGGCAATTTGCAGGGGTTGATTCAGCAGTCTTGGGAGGCTGGCATGGATCATGCTATGGCTGAGGAATGAAAGAGCAGGTTGTGGGACATGCCCAGGTCTGTGACAGAGGATGCTCAGCTGTCCCATCCTGGTTCCCAGGACAAGGCTTCCAAATACTCCCAGCCCTGCTGTGCTGAGCCAAAATCAGGTTCAAAACCCATGAAAGTAATTTGTTTTGGCGATATTGTACCAGCAGTACTTCGGGCCTGAGTTTAATAATTGTTTTGATCAGGAGAATGTTTATCAGTACAATGAAAATGCAGCTGCATTTGGGAAATCAGTGTTTTCCAAGCTCCTTTTGTTTACAGTTG
This sequence comes from Chiroxiphia lanceolata, assembly GCF_009829145.1. Taxonomy (NCBI): domain Eukaryota; kingdom Metazoa; phylum Chordata; class Aves; order Passeriformes; family Pipridae; genus Chiroxiphia; species Chiroxiphia lanceolata. Next base: position 10,968,414 of record NC_045657.1, on the reverse strand, counting down.
GACCAAAGCGTAGCAATGGAAATCATGATTTCCCAACCCCTGAAACTTCTGGCACATGGCAGTTGGGATTGGTGCAGTGTTCTGGACCAGCACTCTGGGGTTAGTAAGGGTGCTCCCACTCTTTCTCCACAGGGACAGTGAGGCAGGATACCATCGAGTCCTGTCCCAGTATTGCCCCGAGCAGTTGGAGGAGCCGGTGGTGAAGGGCGGCAGTTTGGTGTTTGTGCTGAGCAGGGGAGCAGAGGGCTGGGCCACAGCCATCCACGATGGACAGGTGAGAGAACAGGGGTCTGCACAGCTCAGCCCCCAGCAGAGCCCACGGCCCTCTGAGCACAGCCCTCAGGGTCACCTGCAGCCCTGCAGAGCAGGAGGTGAGTTCAGGAGCTCATTTCCACATACCAGAGATTTGCTGACACTTGGCTCCCACCAGCCTCTGCCATTCACCTCTGCAGTTCCATGTGGGCACCTTTTGGGCTCTCATGCTCTCCATCATCCAGGATCCTACTGCTGAATCATCTGGGACACCAGACCTCACCAAGGACCACCAACTAGAGCAGTTTTTGTCACCTGAGAGCTCTAAGGGAGCTGAGGAGATGGGTCATTCTTTACTCTGGTGCCTCTGTTAAATTAGCTTTGGGGAGGTTTGGGGAGGGTTTCAGCTATGCAGGCAGGTTTTATAAAGGGCTCTAGAGAAGAACTAAGGAATTAAAGCCCAGCAAATCTGACATCTTCCTGCAGGCTGGGGAACTGCAGGGTAAACAGACAATAGAAACAGATAAACACAACAACATGAAAAATCTTTTGTTGGCAGAAGCCTTTTCTCACATGTCTACTTCAGTTCTTTGAAAGAGCCATTGCATACCTGGATTAGGTTCAGCCAGTGAATGTATTACCTGCCTGTCTTTCCAAAACAGTCAAAAGATTCTTCACAAGACTACTGTAAACCAGTGAGGTGTCTGAGCAAGGGACGCAGCGTTCTGAGGACTGGTAACAGGTTAAAATACAGAATAATTAGTAGGTATAAATGAACAGGTTTTTTTTTTTTCTTTTTTTTTTTTCCAAAGTAATTATGTACCCACAGTGAATCTGCTGTGACATAAACTTTTAGCAAATTCCTAAGTGCTACAGTAACAGGTGTAGTAATATGGTGCTTCTTAAGCTGGCCATGTTCCATGACAGACAATCAAACCATTCAGCAGAGCCTGAGGCATCTGCAGCTAAGAATGAAGACTCACACAAGTATTTGGATGTGTTGGTTGACCACTTAGTGAAGTGTCAGGCGAAATTCAAAGTCAAGAAAAGTAAAATAATAAACTCTGGACCAAAAAAAAAGCATTGTAAGCAAACAATTACTCACAATGATCAGTTGAAATTAATAGCAGCGATTGTCAGAAGACACAGATATGCTGCTGGACTGGTGTCCCTGGGTGTCCTTGGCTCCAGGACAGATGCTCTGCCTAAGCATCTGTCCTGGGAGCAGGGGCTGTGGATTGGTGAGTGTCTGATGTGTTACAGCCACTCCATCAGCAGTGGAAAAGGTGCAAAAGGACCCTTGGATTTTGTTCAGCAGTGTCTGAGCACAAGGCACATGGGGGGCTGTGCCTTGTCACCCCAGGCCCCCCAGGCACATTTGTGTGGCTGTGGGGGGCCAGCAGTGACAGGGACTGGGGGGGGTTGGGGCTGTGGCTGCCACAGCAGCAGCTCCTGTTTTGCTTTGCTCTGCTCTGTGTCCCGCAGAAGCTGCACATCCCAAGCTCTCTCCTGGAGCCTGTCTCAAGGATGGATAAATGGGTGAGCTGGCAACCTTGCAGTAGGGGTGAGGGGGGGACCAAGAGATACATTTGGGACATTTATTTGTAAGATAATCACAGGATAGAACAACTGTGTAAGAGAAACGTAGGGTGTGAAGCACTGAGATCCTTGACTGAAGACCAAGTTTTCTTAAACAAGAAAAATAGAACAGTCAAGAGCAAGGGAATATGCCTTTTTTTTTTCTTTTTTTTTTCTTTTTTTTTTTTTTTTTTTTAGTACACTGGATCTCTTTCTCTTTACAGCAAAATCTGTGGGCTTGGACATGTAGCCAAGCTTGTATCACAACCTGGTCTAGGTGTTGTTCTCCCTTACCTGCCATGGGCTGACAGAACACACAAAAGGAGCTGCCCCAGCTCTCCTGCCCCACTGTAATTTGTTGAGCCACTGGAATAGGCTGAGGAATTTGAGGGCCTGAGGCACAGGTTTATCCAGCCTGCTCCCAAGATGGCTACAGCCACCAGAGGCAGCAGGGAAGAGGGTTGTGAGTGCTCACATGTTCCAGTTCACCAGCACAGTGGGAGCAGGTGAATCTCCTGCAGTGGGACAGGAATGCCTTAAGCAAGCCCTGCTTTCTGCCCTGAGATCATGTGCCTCACCTTTGACTTTGGAAAACTTCATCTCCCATCTCCACCACAGGCACATCCACACATTATCCCAATCGTTATCCATCTGAACCCAGGGTGGAAAGGTGGAATTCAGACCCCTGTTTCCTGTGAGGGATTTTTGAAGCACGTTGTTGTTCAGATGTTGCTATGGATTTTTTAATATTATTTTTTCCCCTCCAAGTGAATCCCTGACCATAGCACACGCTTGGGCATTTGCTCCATGGATGACTCACTGTGAACCAGCCCAAGCTGGGGAGAGCCGTCAGCACAGTGTGAGCAGCCTCCCGTGCTCCAGCACCAACCCAGGCAGGGCCAGGGGGCCAAGGAAGTGTCCCACAAACCTCTCCTCACTCCTGCTGCCCACAAGAGCCTGAGTGATCCACATCATCCAACCATTTAGTGAACTGGTCTCCCTGGGGTTACACCCACAAATTATAACTGGCTGCAGCCATCACGCATCAGCCTTGTCCAGGCTCCAGTGTCTTCTCACTCCTTTCTGATGTTGTTCTGTTGCAGAAGATCAACAATGGGATCCCCCTTCCTCCTGCCCAGGTGCCTCCCAGCCGCCTGCATGTGAAGCAGAAGCCAGGTAGTCCCTGGGCCACCTCAGTGGGTGAAGCTGTGCCCAAACCCACCCTTCAGGGGGTCGTGGGGAGGCTGAGGGCCCACTGTGTGTGTGCTGAAGCTTCCAGCAGCCTCTGCTGACTGCAGGGCTGTTCCTCTGCTCTTGTTCTGTTCTGCAGAGCCTCCTAGGGGAGAAAATGCCTTTGCCAGTGATGCTGGTGCCCAGATGGACTCCAAGGTGAGGTGTTCCACCAGCTGAAGCTAGTACAGCCTCAAGACACTACGGCTGCAAAAAGGGCAAGATTCCTGCCCAGACCCTCCAAAATTCCTGAGCTGCTCCAAAATCATGGAAAAAATCTCCTTCCTCTGACCTCTTTCTCATTTGAAAGAGAGGCTCCCATGAGGTCTTTGCTCCTCCACTCCCAAGTTTGTGACCATCCTACTTTTTGAGACAGTCCAGGGCTGAGGTTTACAAGGCACTGACCTGTTGCCACCCTCCAAGGTGCCAAGAGCCCCAGACACATTGCTGTTGTCATACACACTCTTTGCAAGGGAGAGCTGTCTTTGAACTCCCTACTGTCTCTTCCCCCTTCTGCTGTGTGCCATTCTCTGTCCCTGTCAGTCTGGGTACCACAGTTCATTCATATTTGCATTCTGGGATGATGTTCTCTGAGGCACCTCCATGTCATTGCCAACTTGTGTGTGTGATGGCCCTGGAATTGCTCCTCTGTCCACCTGGGGGCAGAACCTCTGTCCCCCAGCTGCAGGTCAGCTCTGCCACCCCTCTTTGAAGGGCATTTGGAGTAGCTTTGTCAGCTGTACTTCAGCCAGAAGGCAGCACAAAGTGGGAATGTGGCGGCTTCTCTCCAGCTGGCTGGAGGAATTGGGATCCTACTCATATAATTTTCGGGTTGGGAGATACCTGTACAAACAGATCCAGAAACAGGTTTCCTGAGTCATGGGAGGAACATTTGATTCCAGGCTTTGAATCCATAGTTCCCCCTCTGAAATTCAGATCTGCATTTTAATGATCCCATGACATGGCAGCACAGAGACGAGAGGTTGTGTCTGTCTCACCTCTTGGATATGAGAGTCGACATAGTCAGTCGAGGTTCTTCTTAGTCCATGAACTTCAGTCAGTCCAGGCTCTTCCAGAGGGTGGTTGGGCACTGACCAGACTCCCCAAGGCAGTGGGCACAGCCCCAAGGCTACCAGAGCTCCAGGAGCATTTGGACAATGCTGTGAGGGACAGGGTGGGATTGTTGGGGTGTCTGTGCAGGGCCAGGGGTTGGACTGGATGATCCTTGGGGGTCCCTTCCAACTCAGGACATTCTGTGATTCTGCAGTCTGACTGACCAGCCTGACCACAGTGCCATATCTCTCAGCAGATCCCCCGGAGCCACGGAGAGGCCTCCCCGGGCTCGGCCAGGCCGGTGGTGCTGCGGGTGTGCTGCGAGTGCTCGGTGGTGCTGCGGGCGAGCGAGGCACCGGCCCTGCCGGCCCTGCGGGCGCTGCTGCAGGAGCACTTCGGGCAGCAGGCACAGCGGGGCACCCTGAGGTATGGGGGGGGGGTGAGAGATGGGGCAGCAGCCACCCATCCCCCTGAGGACACAGCCACGCTGTGCCTGGTCTCCCGGGGACATTTATCCAGGGCTGAGGCATTCCAGCGGGGATCCAGCAAAGGTGTGAGCGCAGTCTGCCTTGCACGCAAACCTTACCACGGCTCTTGCTCCATGGAGGATAAAACACTGTTCCTCCTGTAAGCCCCCTTCCAGTACATAAAGGGGCTCCAAGAGAGCTGGAAAGGGACTTTGGACAAGGGCCTTGATGGACAGGACAGGGGGGAATGGCCTTAGGCTGAAGGAGGGCAGAGTTAGATTAGATATTAGGAATAAATTCTTTACTATAAGGGTGGTGAGGTCCTGGCACAGGTTGAGAAAATTGTGAACTCCTCAGCCCTGGAAGTGTCCAAGGCCAGGTTGGTTGGGGCTTGGAGCAACCTGGGATAGTGAAAGATTCCCTGCCCATGACAGGGGGGTTGGACGTGAATGGTCTTTAAAGTCCCTTCCAACCCAAACCATTCTATGACTCTGTGATAAATGGGCTTTGTATGCCCAAAAGGATCTTTCCCAGAAAACGGAACATGTCAAGAGAAAGGGGGAACAGAAGGAAAAACTCTGTGTAGATGCAGCTGCTGTATATCGGATTTTCTCCTGCGCGGCTCAGCCTTTGGAGTAACTGGGATCAGTGCAGAGCAATCTGGGAGTCAGGTCCTGGAGTGAAATCTCCTTGACTGTGACACCCCTGGGACACAGTCAGTGGAACCAGGAGAGTTTAGGATCTTGCCCTCAAGTCAGTGTGTGAGGAGATGACAGTGTCACTCCCCAGCCATTTCTGCTGAGCATGTGGGGTGGCCCCATGTCACTGTGCAAGGTGATAAGCTCAGAGCTGGCCTGCAAAGGGGACTGTGAAGGCTGAGGGTGGCAGAGGGCTGGGCTTTTCTCAAAGGCTGGATTTAAATAAGATGATTTGTGCCGCATTAACAAACTCTCGTAGCTACAGGCACCCGGATGGCACGGAGCTGGGGACAGTCTTGGGAGAGGAGGATCTGGGGAGGATGTGGCAGCAGCTGACAGATGGCAGGGTGACACTCTACTGCCAGGTACAGGGGCTGTGACAAGTGTCTCTGCTGTGCTGGGCTTCAGTCTCTGCTTTGCCTTGCAATCTCCATGCTGGCTTTTCCTGCAGGACTCAGACTCCCACTCGGGCAGACCTGTTCTGTACCGGATGCTGGCTCAACACTCTTACCTGGCACAGGGACCAGGAGACCTGGAGTTCAGCAAGGGAGATATGCTGGATATCCTTTCTGAAGGTAGCTCTCCAGTCCTCCTGCAGGTTGTCCTGGGACAGGCTTTTGGAGTCTGCTGCAGGGAGGGACTGGGAATACAGGGCCTCTCCCATGCTGTCTCAGGCTCATACTCTCAGGAGTGACAGGCTTGCACTGGGTTTTGTCCAGAGTTAAATTCCAGCCATGAAAACTCTCAGTAACCCTACTCATATGGGCCAGGACTCATCCTGCTCCTTTGTGTTTTCCCAGTGAACGAGGACTGGCTGGAAGGATGCTGCAATGGCAAGACTGGCATCTTCCCCAAATGTTTTGCCACCCAGACCAGCTGTGGTGCTGCCTTCCTATAGCAAACAGGAGCCTTTTCCTGCTCGACTGCACTCCCAGGAATGGGAAACACCAATCCCAGCTCATTCAGGCCCCAGCCAGCCAGGGGCTCTGCTGAACCTTGACAAGGGATATCTCCCGCTCCCAGATCCCATGGGGTCAGTTCCAGCAGTCTGACAGCATTTCCTACAGCCTGTCCCCAGACCTTGTGCTTACACTGCCAAAGATGTGTCTGTGCAGAGCAGAGAGAGGGATCTGCTGTTTGGCTGTCGGAGTTGTCCATGTGGCAGCTCAGACCTCTGGGCTGGGAAGAGGTTCCTCTGGGTGAAGGTCTTCATCCCCTCTCCCCTGTTGCTCACATTCAGGCTGGGAAAGCTGAGCCTCACTCTAACAAAGCCAGGGATGGCTGCCTGGGAGCAGGAGGCAGAGCTCTGTTCCCCGGGCTCTCGGATCACACAACCTTATCTCCACCAGCAGAGATGCAGCAGAGACGCTGCTCCTTCAGAAGGCTTTTGGGACCAGTTTGCAGAGGGGTTAATGGGATAACACCGTGGGTTAGGATCACCATGCTTCCACAGCATATACCTTATGATCTGACCATTCTTCAGCCCAGATGCCTTTGATTCTTTCCTTAAGCCCCAAGTCCCAGGTGGGGTGTTGCAGCACAGAGGAGAGGGAATTGCGGAAACCTGCACTGCTCAGAGCAGTTCCAGGCTATGGGAGAGCCCTGGAGGCAGTGGGGAGAGGGCTGGGAAGTGCAGCACTGACTGGTGCTGCAGGGACTGAAAGGGCTGCCGAGTTCCTGCAGCTGAGCTGGGCTGGGCTTTGCTGATCTAAATAAAACACTCAAGTGTCTGGAGCTGGAACCCGTTCTGGATTTGGAGTTTGACAAAGCTGGGCTGTGTAACTTGAATATAAAATAAACCCTGAGTTGGCAACTCTTAAATCAACTTCCACTTGTGATTTTCTGCTGAGATAGGCCAGTAAATACTTTTAAAGACAGCTGACAGTGTCTTTGGAGATGATCATCTGTCACATACTACAAAAAATATTGCACATCTTACACAGGGCAGGATACAGATGATGTCATCCATCTCCTCAGAGTTAGATGCCTACCATGGCTCTCCATCTCTTGCCTCCCAGGGCTGTTGAGAGAGCAGCCCAGCAGGACTGGCAGCGCCAAGGAAACTGTGCTAGGCTGGGCAATGACATTCATATTTGAAAAACAAAACAGATTTTATTTCTAGTTCGAATTTATCTGGCTTCATCCAGCCACCAAGTCTCAGTCAGCTTTTGGCAGTCAGATTAAAGGAGTCTTTTCCTCTTGGACTTTCAGAGAGATCAAGACAACTTTGTAATCTTAGACATTCACAGAGATGACCCAGTCAGATCTGCAGAGCAATGGAGATGGGTCTAATGCCCTCATTCTTCTCCCCCTTCCACCTCTTCTGCACCACTTCCTTGCCTGGGTTAGTGGGCGGGATGCCTGGAGTCAGGAGGCTGGGAGCTACTTGGTCTTCCAGAAACACAGGAGGAAAGTGGCCACCAGGCCTGTCACAAGGGCCAGCACGATGAAGGAGACAGCCCCTGCCCACAGCCCGGGCTGGTGGCCCTTGACGAGTTCCAGAGGCTCCGCGGGGATCACGTTGGTGAAGTTCAGCATGAATCCCAGTGTCCAGCCAATGTCTGTGTGTGCTGCCTGCAGGGACAGAGCAGAGGGGACCACCCTAAAGTACCTGTCCCAGGCACCAGTAGCTTCGGTGCAGGGGACTGGCGGGCATCTCTCCCGGAGGCTGCCCCAGCTGCCATTGCACGGGTGGCCCTGCCCGTGGTGAACCTGATCCTGCCAGCAGCTTTCCTGTCCCCCCTTCCCCAGTTAAGGGACAGCTGAACATGGATGATGGCTCTGATCCAGCTGTGCCTCTGTGACCTGCACAGGATTTTGGATCTGAGCTATCCTCCTTCCCCATAATCCTCCTGATCTGGCCATAGTATTGTTAAGGTTGGAAAAGACCTTTAAGGTTATTGAGTCCAACCATTGACCCAGCATCACCACCACCACGTTCACCACTAAGCCATGACCCCAAGAGCTACATCACAAGTTTTTTTAACACTTCCAGGGATGGTGACTCCACCACTGCCCTGGGCAGCTGTGCTAATGCCTGACCACCCTTTCTGTGAAAAAAAAATTCCCAATATCTAACATCAGCCTCCCCTAGCACAACCTGAGGCTGTTTTCTCTCATCCTGGAAATATCGTGGCCTGGCCATACTCTGGTTCAAATGGGTCATCGGCCACCATCACCTCTGTGATGAGAACATCAGAGACCAAAGTGGGCAAATCCTGCTCTGCACTTCCCTGACCCCCTTAAAATGAGTTAAGTTCACACCAGAGAAAGTGAGAAAGGAGCGGGGTCAGAGATTTGAGAGCAGTAAGAAAGAATGAAGCTCTGCTGGGATCGCTGGGGAGGGGCCATGAAACAGACACATTTCTGGCACAGGAGACTCCAGGGATGCTGCTCTTGGACATGCCCAGGGCAAGGCTGAGGCTGCAGCTGCCCACAGGTGTGTTTACCTGCTGGCTGAAGTGGATGTTGCTCCAGGTGTGCTCATTGAACTTGAAGCCATCGAGCAGCAGCGTCAGGATGTAAATGGCTGCAGAGCAGTACGTGTGCAGGTACTTCTTGTCCTGCGGGAAGGTCCGCTCCAGCTGTGGGGCACAGGGCAACAGGGAATGAAACACATGCTCAGAAACACTCCCTAGCTCTGGGAACAGCGGCACATGTGTTCCCTGGGCACAGATTTGGGACAGGAAAAGCACAGGGCTCCTGGCTGCCCTGCACAATGCTCTCACCTCTGACCAGTTCCTCTTGCAGAAGGCCAGGATCGTGGCGTTGACATCATTCAGAGACTGCTGGCTGGTCAGGTTCAGGAAGTGGAAGGTGTAGTAGAACCCAGCAAAGGCCTGGGGGATAAGGGAAGCTGGTAAAAACCACATCTCCTTCCTCACCTGAAAAAAGACCCAGGGGCCCCTCTTGCCTATGGACAGAGTTCCATGTAATTCCCAGGTTTCTGCATCCAGCACCCACTTGATGGTTGACCAGAAAGTCTTGGAGATGGCTGACAAGCCGTGGAGCTGGTGCTCGCATTCTGAGCTAGCTCAGATTGCTTCCCTTGGACAAGGCCTTCCCATTTCCTTCAGGAGGCAAAAGCCATCTCCTGGTATAGGAGCAGAGGTTTGCAGATGGGACCAGCTCTGGGGTCGCCTCTGTCCCCACCCATTCCCACAACCGGTGGCAGAGGAGGCTCCCATTGCCTCTCTCTTCCCCCTTCCCCTCCACCCGCAGGGACGGAGGCTCCTTACAAAGAACTGTCCCCGCACGGGGGGCTGGTACACCCCGTTGAACCCGCACGGCCTCTGGGCCCCGCAGCTGAAGTTGAAGAGTTTCTGCACGGCCATGCTGCACCTGGCTGGGTCCCCTGTGCCCGTCACCGTCAGCACCTGCGCAGGGCTGGCTGTGCTGGGGGCACGCACACACGGGCTGTCGTAGAGCTCTGCCACGGTGACATTCTCCTGGTACCCCATGGGGTAGCAGGGGTGTGAGATCTGGGCAGTCACACTGTCCTGGAGAGAGAGGGAGCCATCAGTGGGGCTTGGCGTGGGATGCCAGGGAGACCCCACCCGCAGCCCAGCCCAAAAAGCAGCACCTAGACCCCAGGAGGATCTGAGGAGAAGCAGGATCCGTCCTGTGCACGACTAACCTGCCCACGGCTCTCCCTGTCCCCCCACCACTGAGCCGTGCCGGGGGGACAATGGCACTGCCACCCTCAGCAGAGGCACCTGCTCCCCAGGGCAGTGCTGGTGCTCTGCCCGCACGGAGAGCTTGGTGCTCTGGGCACTCGCTCCGTCCCCACCGCACCCTGCAGGCCCTGGCCCAGGGAAGACCAAGGATGGATCCCGACTCTGTGCTTCCCGAGCATCCCTGCATCCCAGGGCACTGAGCGCTCGGGCCCAGGGCAGGCAGGAGGACACTGCACAGTGCTGGAGCAGCGTGGGGACTGTGTTGGGAATCCTCTCGCGGGCATAAATTGAGCAAGGGGGAGAGAATATGGACAGGGAAAACCTACGGAGACAGCTGGGCTTGGGAAATGACAAAAAATGCTATTACACATCAAGATCTGGGGAGAAGGGAGCCCTGGTAGGGAACCACCCCCATCTTCCACCCAAAGGAAGGAATTGTTTGGTTCCATAGATAAAATCTCAAGCTCTCCCAGTTCCCTAACACTTTATCCACAGGCATGCCCAACGTTTCTGGGAGACACCTTTCGTGGCAGTGGAGGATGGCTGAGCACATCCTGAGGCCCCAGGCTGTGGTACCTGGTGCAGAGCTGCCAGCAGCATCTTCAGGGCCTGTGTCTTCCCATAGCACAGGTAGCTGTGGCTGTAGAGAGAGTAGTTGGTGCCGTACAGGCGGAAGAAGACCGAAGTGTTCCTGTCCTCCACGGGCACTCCAGGCTGGAAGGTTATTTGTGTCGAGGCACCTCCAAGGTCCAGAGCTCCCAGAACCTCGGTGTCCTCTGGATGTTCCCATTTCTCTGCAAAGGAAAACTGGCCCAAGAGACAGCACGTGTTAGTCTGAACGGGAGGGACTCCCAGTCCCATGGGTTTCCTCATGGCTTTTGGGGCTCAGAAGCCCCAGAGGGACCTTCCATGTCCTGTCTCCCTGTTTTACCCCCCCTGCCCACATCCTCCTCAACCCACAGAAACTTCCAGGGAGCTCTGAAGTCTGGCCCCTTGTTTCTGGGAACCAGAGACTTTGAGGAGGAAAAAAGGAACACTTTCGTCTGGAACCTGGTACCGCTGCACCCCTGTGGTACCAAAATCCACCCCTGTGTCAGCGGAGAGCACAGGGCTGGGCTGAGCTGGACACAAAGATTCTGTTCATCACATCACCGGGGTTGGATCTGCAGCCCACGACCACAGGTGAGATTTATGAGGGGACCAGTGCCCTAAAACTACATCCTTCTCTCCTCTGGAACAAAGAACCCTGGCTGTCACTCGGACAGCGATATTTTCAGCGCTCAGCCCTCCCCTCCCTCTCCCCCAGCTCACACCTTGACGAGTGTCTCCAGCAGGTAGTTGACGGTGATCCAGCCGAAGGAGCCCTCCTCTGTGCCCGTCAGGATCCGAGCTCCACGGAAGTCCACAGGGTACTCCCCAATCACCTTGGCCACCTCAGCAAAGACCTGCTCGGCCTTGGTGCCGTTCTGCTCCCTGACAGGGAAGGGATGAACACGGCTGGGGCAGGAGGCCTCAGCTGGGAGCTGTGGGAGTTGGGCTAGCAGCGAGAGGCTGCCGTGCCCTGCCAGGGAGCGAGGCTGCCCAGAGGCAGGCACATCCCCCAGCACTGCCCTGTCTGTGCTGGCTCCTGTGAGCCCCAAATCCCTCACCTGGGCCATCGGGAATCTCCCTACCAACGCTGCCTGCGGGCTCTGCCGCGGCACTGGGAAGGTCAGTGCCCGTCTGGCAGAGGGGCTCCATCCCCCTCTGGGGCTGCAGTGGGCCGGGGGTATCCCCTGGGCACAGCCAGCAGCTGTCCTGGACACCCCGTGGCACCGCAGGCAGGGATGCTCTGCCCACCCGCATGGCCTGCCCGGGCTGCACCCCCTGCCCCAGCCCGGCCCTGCCCTGGCTGCGATGCAGATGCAGGAGCGCGGGGGGGAAGGGGCGGGGGCGGCCCCGGCCCGGCGGTACCTCAGCAGCCGCATGCCGGCCGTGGCCCCCAGGTACGTGGGGGTCTCCCGCTGCTGCTCCACCGGCACGATCTTCAAGGCCTGGTCCAGGCAGGGCCTCAGGCTGGCACCAGCCCCCGCGGGGTCGTCTGCGTAGCTGGAGATGCCGGGTCCTGCCAGAAGGCACCAGTGATGGAGAGAGCCCAGCGCACCCCGGAGGGACAGCACAGCAGGGGATATGTCCACCCAGAAAGCTCCCAGGGGTTTTTGGCTGCATAGCCGGTCTAGTCCCACCCTTGCCAGGGGTGTCTCTGAAGTGGGTGCTCCGAGCTGGCCTGCCAGGAGGCAGGACCTGTGTTACAGCCCCACATCCCGTGGGAGCCACTGCAAGCGAGTTCCAGCTCTGGATGCTGAGCACGCGCTTAACCCCGGGTTGGTTGAACTGCTCAGACATGGCCAGCCAGTCCTGTGACAAACAGAGCCGTTCCCCATGTCCTTGAGGAAGGGGTAGGCTCTCCTGCCTGCTGCAATGGCATGCTGGACTGATACGAACAGAGAGGTGCCCTCTGTGTGCCTGAATTCCTATTTTCAGAGGCTGGAACTGGATCTGAGCACTCAGCATGGTCCTGCCGTGGGCAATGACAGGCTCCGGGGTGCAAATATCAGTATTTACCTTCCCAGGAGCTTTGCACACAACTACTGCCATTAGCCCATGCACTCTGTTACACTTTGCCCTCAGCCAGACCTTTGCTGTTAACCAGTAACTGCCACCACCACTGAGAGGGACAGGAGGTTGGGGTGAGCCCTGAACCCTCTCACTCCCTGCCCAGACACCTCTGCCCTGGCCTGGTGGCCTTTGCCAGCCCCAGCCCAGCTTCATCTACCATTTATCTGACTCCCACATCCCCCCTCTATCCTGGTCCTTTCCTCTGGAGACATTTGTCCTTGTGCCAAAGCCTGACAGCACCTTTGCAATAGGAATAAACACCCTTGTGGGTGTTTGAAAATGCCCAATAAATAAATATACCATTTACCATGCCTGATGTGAAACAGCTTTGGCATGTGGAACAGCCACCCTGGCAAGCACCTGAGCTGGGCAGCCACAGCATTCCCCAGGTGAGCTGGGCAGGGAGAGGGACAGGCACATCCCAGCACACTCACCGGACACGGTGCAAACATCCACCTGGGACACGATGCCGGTGCCATTCTCCTTGTCCGCGGGCCACCGGTAGGTGTAGAGGGACGTGTGTGTGGAGCCGGCATCAAACACCAGCCCGTACTGGGGGGACAGAGGGGACATGGGTGTCAGGGGGTGCAGACCAGCATCACCACCACCATCACCCACGCAGAGAGACTGAAGCTCCAGGAGAGCCAGCAGAGCTGCTGGTGAGCAGGGGGACCTCGAGTGGCCAAGCCAAGACTGTCACCAGGACAGAGAAATTCTGGTGACATTGCAGTCACCAGCTGTATTGGGGACAAGGATCCATCCCAAGCCCTTGGAGCAGGCAGTGCTTTGTGATGAAAAGGCTTTATGTGCTGTAGGGCCACTCACAGTGATCAAACTCAGCCAGACCCTCCCAGCCTGTGTGAGCTTTGCCCCACATCAGTGACAAACAGCACAGTCTGCCTGAAACCTGGGCAAAGTCTGATACCCAATGGGAGCCAGCACCCAAGGGAGAGCAGGTGGCTGGGCTCCTCCAAAGGACCCACCTTGGTGCTGGGGGGCAGAAACACATCCTTCACATTCACAATGCTCAGAATGAGGGCGATGATGCTGCAGACACAGGTGGTTGCCAGGAGACCTGCAACAGCCTTGGCTTTGGTGTCCATTCCTCCTCCAACCTGCAAGGAGAGCCCCAGCCCCCAGCTCACACCTCAGCATTTGCAAAGACAGTTTTGAAATGCAAATCCCATGGATGGATATGGGACCTGTCAAGATGGGCCTTTCCACTTCCCCAACAATGAAGCCATTCTGTGGTGCACAGCTGCTCTTATCATGGAATCATAAAATACATGTGTCAGAAGGAACCTTTAAAACCCATCTAGTCCAAACCCCCTGCCATGGGCAGGGACACCTTCCACTAGCCCAGGTTGCTCCAAGCCCCGTCCAACCTGGCCTTGGACACTTCCAGGGATGGGGCAGCCACAGCTTCTCTGGGCAACCTGTGCCAGGGCCTCCCCACCCTTATTGTAAATAAATCTTTTAGATTAAAACCATCACCCCTTGTCCTATCACTAGAGGCTCCTCTAAAAGGTTTATCCCTGTCTTTCTTATAAATACCCTTTAAGCACTGAAAAGCCACAATAAGCTCTCCCTGGAGCCTTCTCTTCTCCAGGCTGAAGACCCTCAGCTCTCTCAGCCTGTCTCCACAGCAGAGGTGCTCCAGCCCTCAGAGCATCTCCGTGGTCTCCTCTGGACCTGCTCCAATAGGGCTCTTGGCAGTCTCAAGGCTGGAACTCCCTATCCTTCTGAGTACTCCTTCCTCAGAGGATTTTCAGCACATTTTTTTCAGCCCTTCCTTCTCACTTGTAGCCCCTCAGATCCCTCTGTGCCTGGACCCCAGCCCTCTGTCCTGCTCAAACTGCTGGCTGAGTGGCAGGTCAGCATCTTCCTTCCCAGCAGGAGCACTGTGGGAAGCATGGCCGTATCTGGTTGGAGTCCCAGTCTGGAAGGAGGACCATGCCCTGCCAGGTTCCCAGTGTGGCCAGAGCTGCACATCTCCAGCACCCACACACTTGGGCCATCAGGTCACATCCACTGTCCAACAGGCCCAGCCTGTCCTTGAGAGGGTCCTCTCTGCTCTGGACAGGGAAACAGTATCTCCAGCCATGTGTCTCCTGCCTGGTCCAGCTTTTCTCCACTACTGCTTATGCTACAGCAGGTAAGACACACAGGGACAGTGCTGTGGTGATCCCCAAGCCTCTGCTGCAGCCCCAAGGGCAGGCAGGACGGCAGAGGCAGGCAGCTCCTGCAAATGTGGGCACACAGCCCGCAGCCAGGCTGGCACGGCCGCAGCAATGGCCCCTGGGGACAGGAGCAGGGCCTGCACCTCCCACTGGTCTGGCCAGAGCTCAGCTCCAGCAGAACCAGCCCCAAGACACCCATAAGAAGCTGCAGCAGAGAAGCAAAGCCAAAGTGGTTCTCTGTGACAGGCTCAGCACAGGGACAATGACACGTCCACATGCTCAGCACCCCACAGCTGGTCCGGATGGGCTTTTCTAAATGCACAGCTCTCCCTCCTGCCCTGCCCTGCCCATGCCATGAGCTGCACAGGCAGGATGCCTGCAGGGAGCCAGGCTTTCCTCTCTTCACACTCTGGCTGAACAGCGGATGTCCTGAGAGCCCTGGGCACAACCACACCAGTGCTTTGGGTGGAACCTGGAGCTGTCAGTCGGCTACACAATTCTCCTGTGAGCATATAAAACCTCTGATAAATATCCCTGTCTTTTTCCCAGGTCAGCAGAAAGGAAAGACCTTTGGCAAGCTCAAAGGAGATGCTGATTCCCGTTTTGGAGTCAGTATCTCCAATGATGAACAAGAGTGACCAATGTCCTGTGTGGCATGAGATGTACAACGATGAACAGCAGCCTCATGGGACATGGGACTACTGAAATCCCTTTTTGGACCTTATCCTACAGCCAGGAGCCCTTCCCTCTACAATAGCAATGGCCAGAAGAGATTATATGGAAGCAGCTGATGAACCCCTATCATAGAAACAGGGAAACATTAAGGTTGGAAAAGACCTCTTTGAGTCATCAAAGTCGTTATTGATTCAAAGTCATAGAGTCCAACCATTAACTCAGCCCCACCATGATCACCACTAAACCATCTGTCACATCTCCAGTCCTATCAGCCTTGCTAGAGTGTGCCCAGATATAACTGTGCTGTTGGGATGTGATTCATCTGCTCCAGGTAACAAACAAAGCAATGGCAAAAGTCCCCAGCCCAGCCCATATCCTGGAAAATTCTGTCCCAGGCACTGTGTGATGGAATTGGTGATAAACTGCATCATCTTGCACATGGGAGTGGTGGGAAATGGACTCCCCCTGCTCTGGTAGGGACTAATTCCCATTTTGACTGGGCAGCAGGCAACATCCAAAAGCAGCACAGAGCCAGCTCTCCCAGGGAGGAGAGCAGGGCATGGAGAGGGAGCCCAGCGAGAGGCGTATGAGAAGCTGATTGATCTGCCCAGCCTTTCCGTGGCACCCCGGGGCTGGCCAGCTCCAACACCTGCTCCCATCCCTGCAGGCTCAGTGAGCAGCAGGGATGGGAAGGTGGTGGCGACGCCTCCAGAGCTGCAGACGAGGCACGATGCTGTGCAGTGCCTGTCTACTTCCACGTGGGGAAAGCTCCCAGCTGTGCCCAGCACCTGGGCCAGGGCTGCACTTGATTACGTACGACAGAGGGCTTGACGAACACCCGTGGGACATCCCTCGTCTGCAGCGCCCCTCGTGCACAGGGAACAGGGCCTCAGCATTTGGGAGGGAAGGCTCAGAGACGCTGCTGGATCTAAACCTACTGTTGCTCAGGAAAACGAGGAGCTGACTTCCCCACCGGGCACGTTTCAGATTTGAAAGGCAAAAGGGCTCTGAAGGTTCTAAGAGGGCGGATGTGGACGCCGGGAGCATCTTTGCCAGGCAGAGCGGTCCCCTGCCTCCCGTCTCCCACCAGCGCTGGGGCTCGGCAGTGCCCTCCGTGCCCTGCCCGTGTCCTCTCCGTGCCCCTCTGCCCCCCGCACCTGGGCACCACGAGTGGCCTCCCCAGCCCTCTCCTCCTGTCCCTCTAGCCCACGGAGCATGTTTCCCCTCGCACCGGCCCCGCTGCTGCCCAAGGCCCGCTCCCAGCCCAGCTCCATCGCGGGGCACCAGCCCCCGGTCCCCACTCCCCCCGGCGCCTGCCCCGGCTCACCCCTCCGGCTCCGGCCGCCGCTCCGGCCCCGCCGCGCTCGTCCCGGAGTCCGCGCGCACCTGGAGCCGGGAGCCCGCTCCTGGGACAAAGGCTGCCCCGCCGGCGTGGCCCTCCCCTTGGCCTCGGACCAGCAACCTGCCCAGGAGAGCGCTTGTCCGGGAGGCAGCGGGGCTGGGGCTGGAGAGCCGGGGTGGAAATCGCATCCGGGGTTAACCACTTCGCTGCCGGAGGAGCGGGACAGCCCGGAGCGCTCAGCCCGGGCGGGGCTGCGCTGCCCGCGGGGGATCAGATCCCCAGGGAGCCCCTGGCTCCGGAGAGTCTGTCCCCTGGCCCCGTGACGGGGCAGAATCTGAGCTCCGGGAGCCCCACAGACATCCCTGCCCAGCCCTGCTGCACACACTGCGAGGGGCAGTGCCTGTCCTGTCACCCTGCTGTCACCTGGCTCTGCTGGACTTCCACTGCTCCGCTGCAGGCAGAGCCAGACTGACAGCGGAGCCCGGGACAAAAATAGTAGGGACCTGTCAAGTGAAGAGCTGTCCCCAGAGCCATCCACGTGGGATCCATCCCCACAGGCAGGGGCCAAACCGTCCCCACGGCCAGGGGGCCACCCCAATGGCCAGGGTCCTGTCTGTCCCCATGGCTTTGGGGTAGTGCAGGCAGAGGGCAGGCAGGGCACAGGCATAGGTGCAGGCAGAGGTACAGGAGCATGGTGTAAGCAGGGAGCAGGCAAGGAACAGGAAGAGGTCCAGGCAGGGTGCATACAGAGGTACAGGCAGGGTGTAGGCAGAAGTCTAGGCAGGGTGCAGGCAGAGATCCAGTCAGGGTGCAGGCAGAGGTCCAGGCAGAGGTCCAAGCAGAGGTCCAGGCAGAAGTACAGGCAGGGTGCAGACAGAAGTACAGGCAGGGTGCAGGCAGGCCGGGTGCCCGGTGCAGGCAGCCGCAGCCCCGAACTCGCCGCTCTCTCCGCCCGCGGCAGCGCCCAGAGCCCGCCCCGGCCGGGGCCGGACCC
Source organism: Chiroxiphia lanceolata (assembly GCF_009829145.1). Classification (NCBI taxonomy): domain Eukaryota; kingdom Metazoa; phylum Chordata; class Aves; order Passeriformes; family Pipridae; genus Chiroxiphia; species Chiroxiphia lanceolata. Next base: position 10,950,611 of record NC_045657.1, on the reverse strand, counting down.
GGACATCCGAGAGCGGCTCAGCTCCACTTTCGCTTCCCCGCAGGGTCCGGGAGCCGGCGGGCAACGGGCTGTGACCCCATTGCCCCCCACGCCCGCGGACCGAGGGGGCTCCCGGAACAGGTACGGGGGCGGCCGGGACCGCGGCAGGAGCGAACTTCGCCCCTGCCCCTGCCCGGCGGGTAGGGGCCAGACGAGTTCACGGTCTCCCCACCAGTCCGCCTCGTGTCCCAGGGGTCACTCAGGTCACTCAGGGGGTGGGGGATCCCGAGCTGCTGGCAGAAGGGGACCCCAGGAAGGGCTCGAGGTTCGAGGCAGGGGCAAGCGGGTTTGGACTGCCCTGGCAAAGTCCCTCCCTCTCCGCACACCCTCCCAAAGACCATCCCTCCCGCAGACCCTCCCAAAGACCAAAGACTATAGACCATCCATTCCCACAGACCCTCCCAAAGATCCTCCCTCCCGCAGACCCTCCCAGAGACGATCCCGGCCCACAGACCCTCCTCCCAAAGACCATTCCACCCTGCAAACCCTCCGCCCAAAGACCCTCCCTCCCCACAGACCCTACACCTAAAGACCCTCCCTCCCCGCAGACCCTCCTCCCAAAGCCATCCCTGCCCACAGTCCCTCCCTGTAGACCCTCCTCCTAAAGACTCCGCCTCCTTGCAAACCGTCCCCCCCCCCCCCATTTGGGGGGCCATCCCCCCAAATGATCCCTCCCAGATCTAGCTCTCCTCAACGACCCCCCGAAATCCATCGCTTCCCACAGACCCTCCCAAAGACCATCCCTCCCCAGTGAGCCTCCTAAAGATCATCCCTCCCCAGAGACCCTCCCAAAGGCCGTCCCTCCCCCCAGATCCTCCCGAAGACCCTCCCAAAGACCCTCCTTCCCCACAGACCATCGATGCCGACGCGCCTGCTCAGGGCGGTGGGCTGGAGCTCGGCGGCCCTGCTCGGAGTGCTGGGGGTGGCCGTCTTCCTCCTGGTCCTGACCCCGGCAAAGGATGCTGCCCTTCCTATGAGGAACAAAGTAGGTGCCCAGTGGGACCTGGGGGAGGCTGGGAGTGACTACCAGCCCCTTTCCACCTCTCATTCTTCCATCAGCTCTGCCTTCCTCTCCACTTGCAAGTGTAACTAGCTGTAACTAGCCCAGCTTTTCAGGGCTTAACCTCATCGAGGTGGGCACTGGGCTGATCAATCACCCCCAAACTGTGGTACTGGCTCCTTGCTAAGGATGTGAAAGAGAAGCACAGCCCTCTCCCTGTGACTGCACTCTTTTCCCTGCTTTCAGACGTTCAGTTCACCTGTTGGGTTTACACCTCTCTCCCCTGCTACTTTCTGCTGCCAGTCTGCTAAAAAAGGTCAGGTTTTGTGAGATTTGCCAAAGGTCCAGGAGCAGCCTGAGCCCTCTGGGACATGCCCAAATGCCTCTCTGCCCTGCGAATCCCCCAGCTGACCTGCATGTCCTTCCTTCCTGAGCCGTAACTCGCTGGAATGGCAAAACCGGGGCTGTTAGAGGTGGAGCAGGGCTGCTGTAGGGAGGCTGGACGTGCAAACCTCCGCTGCTCACATTCAGCTCTCAGAAACCCCCATGACACTTGGTGCAGCCCCGGGAGAGATGTGACCCCATGTCCCCTCTGTCCCCCCAGTACGGGCTGGTGTTTGATGCCGGCTCCACACACACGTCCCTCTACACCTACCGGTGGCCCGCGGACAAGGAGAATGGCACCGGCATCGTGTCCCAGGTGGATGTTTGCACCGTGTCCGGTGAGTGTGCTGGGATGTGCCTGTCCCTGTCTCAGCCTCCTGGATTGTTGGCACAGACTCTCACAGCATCCTTGCTGATCCAAATCTTTCAGCCTGCTCTGGGCTGAAGGGAGATGACCTGGTAAAGAACCACAGGAAAGTGTTAGGGGCTGGTCAGCACCTGAGGGAGCCCTACAGTAATTGGGGGATGCAGAGGTGGGTGAAGAATTTGGCCCCCAGTTAGGACAGATCCTGCAGCCAGTCCTGTCCAGTTGTGCATCACTTCACAGCTTGGGATGCTGGATGTGCAATTTGCTCCTTTTCCCAAGCCTCTGCTTCCTTCATTCTTCTTCCCACGACATCTGTTCACACCTTCTTTCATAATGTACACCCCCACGTGCCCACGAGGCCTCCCAAAAGCCCTGCATAAGTCCCTGAGCAATCCAGTGGCTTGGCTTGTTTATCGTACGTGGTTCCTGACTCCTCCTTGGGTCAGCAGTTTGTATTTTCGTATCTGTACAGCACCAACCACAGGATTTTGGGTGTGACATCTGGGTATTGCTGAGGAAGTCCAGTAGAGCTCCCTGGGTCTGGGAAATGAGTGGACATATCCCCTGCTGTGCTGTCCCTCTGGGGTGCGCTGGGCTCTCTCCATCACTGGTGCCTTCTGGCAGGACCCGGCATCTCCAGCTACGCAGACGACCCCGCGGGGGCTGGTGCCAGCCTGAGGCCCTGCCTGGACCAGGCCTTGAAGATCGTGCCGGTGGAGCAGCAGCGGGAGACCCCCACGTACCTGGGGGCCACGGCCGGCATGCGGCTGCTGAGGTACCGCCGGGCCGGGGCCGCCCCCGCCCCTTCCCCCCGTGCTCCTGCATCTGCATCGCAGCCAGGGCAGGGCCGGGCTGGGGCAGGGGGTGCAGCCCGGGCAGGCCATGCGGGTGGGCAGAGCATCCCTGCCTGCGGTGCCACGGGGTGTCCAGGACAGCTGCTGGCCGTGCCCAGGGGATACCCCCGGCCCACTGCAGCCCCAGAGGGGGATGAAGCCCCTCTGCCAGACGGGCACTGACCTTCCCAGTGCCGCGGCAGAGCCCGCAGGCAGCGTTGGTAGGGAGATTCCCGATGGCCCAGGTGAGGGATTTGGGGCTCACAGGAGCCAGCACAGACAGGGCAGTGCTGGGGGATGTGCCTGCCTCTGGGCAGCCTCGCTCCCTGGCAGGGCACGGCAGCCTCTCGCTGCTAGCCCAGCTCCCACAGCTCCCAGCTGAGGCCTCCTGCCCCAGCCGTGTTCATCCCTTCCCTGTCAGGGAGCAGAACGGCACCAAGGCCGAGCAGGTCTTTGCTGAGGTGGCCAAGGTGATTGGGGAGTACCCTGTGGACTTCCGTGGAGCTCGGATCCTGACGGGCACAGAGGAGGGCTCCTTCGGCTGGATCACCGTCAACTACCTGCTGGAGACACTCGTCAAGGTGTGAGCTGGGGGAGAGGGAGGGGAGGGCTGAGCGCTGAAAATATCGCTGTCCGAGTGACAGCCAGGGTTCTTTGTTCCAGAGGAGAGAGGGATGTAGTTTTAGGGCACTGGTCCCCTCATAAATCTCACCTGTGGTCGTGGGCTGCAGATCCAACCCCGGTGATGTGATGAACAGAATCTTTGTGTCCAGCTCAGCCCAGCCCTGTGCTCTCCGCTGACACAGGGGTGGATTTTGGTACCACAGGGGTGCAGCGGTACCAGGTTCCAGACGAAAGTGTTCCTTTTTTCCTCCTCAAAGTCTCTGGTTCCCAGAAACAAGGGGCCAGACTTCAGAGCTCCCTGGAAGTTTCTGTGGGTTGAGGAGGATGTGGGCAGGGGGGGTAAAACAGGGAGACAGGACATGGAAGGTCCCTCTGGGGCTTCTGAGCCCCAAAAGCCATGAGGAAACCCATGGGACTGGGAGTCCCTCCGTTCAGACTAACACGTGCTGTCTCTTGGGCCAGTTTTCCTTTGCAGAGAAATGGGAACATCCAGAGGACACCGAGGTTCTGGGAGCTCTGGACCTTGGAGGTGCCTCGACACAAATAACCTTCCAGCCTGGAGTGCCCGTGGAGGACAGGAACACTTCGGTCTTCTTCCGCCTGTACGGCACCAACTACTCTCTCTACAGCCACAGCTACCTGTGCTATGGGAAGACACAGGCCCTGAAGATGCTGCTGGCAGCTCTGCACCAGGTACCACAGCCTGGGGCCTCAGGATGTGCTCAGCCATCCTCCACTGCCACGAAAGGTGTCTCCCAGAAACGTTGGGCATGCCTGTGGATAAAGTGTTAGGGAACTGGGAGAGCTTGAGATTTTATCTATGGAACCAAACAATTCCTTCCTTTGGGTGGAAGATGGGGGTGGTTCCCTACCAGGGCTCCCTTCTCCCCAGATCTTGATGTGTAATAGCATTTTTTGTCATTTCCCAAGCCCAGCTGTCTCCGTAGGTTTTCCCTGTCCATATTCTCTCCCCCTTGCTCAATTTATGCCCGCGAGAGGATTCCCAACACAGTCCCCACGCTGCTCCAGCACTGTGCAGTGTCCTCCTGCCTGCCCTGGGCCCGAGCGCTCAGTGCCCTGGGATGCAGGGATGCTCGGGAAGCACAGAGTCGGGATCCATCCTTGGTCTTCCCTGGGCCAGGGCCTGCAGGGTGCGGTGGGGACGGAGCGAGTGCCCAGAGCACCAAGCTCTCCGTGCGGGCAGAGCACCAGCACTGCCCTGGGGAGCAGGTGCCTCTGCTGAGGGTGGCAGTGCCATTGTCCCCCCGGCACGGCTCAGTGGTGGGGGGACAGGGAGAGCCGTGGGCAGGTTAGTCGTGCACAGGACGGATCCTGCTTCTCCTCAGATCCTCCTGGGGTCTAGGTGCTGCTTTTTGGGCTGGGCTGCGGGTGGGGTCTCCCTGGCATCCCACGCCAAGCCCCACTGATGGCTCCCTCTCTCTCCAGGACAGTGTGACTGCCCAGATCTCACACCCCTGCTACCCCATGGGGTACCAGGAGAATGTCACCGTGGCAGAGCTCTACGACAGCCCGTGTGTGCGTGCCCCCAGCACAGCCAGCCCTGCGCAGGTGCTGACGGTGACGGGCACAGGGGACCCAGCCAGGTGCAGCATGGCCGTGCAGAAACTCTTCAACTTCAGCTGCGGGGCCCAGAGGCCGTGCGGGTTCAACGGGGTGTACCAGCCCCCCGTGCGGGGACAGTTCTTTGTAAGGAGCCTCCGTCCCTGTGGGTGGAGGGGGAGTTGGGTTTTGGGCCACAACCCCAGGAAAACCTCTCTAGGAAAGTCTGGATGGTGCCAGTCCTGGGAGCTGGGATGTCCCTGACGCATGGAGACATGCAGGATGCTCACCCATGTGCCAGGGAGCTCCAGAGCTCTGTGGTCCCAGCTGTAATCCCTGTTGTCGTGGGGAACATTCCCAGCTCCCTCCCAGCCACTCAGCTGCCTCATAGGGACCCCTCTGGAGGGGGCTGAGGAGTGTCAGTGGCTCAGGTGCTTCACCAGCCTGTCACCTTTGGTCTCAAACACCTACAGGCCTTTTCTGGGTTTTATCACGCCTTTCTCTTGCTGAACCTGACGGGAGGGCAGTCCCTGGCCTCGGTCAATGCCACCATCAGGCAGTTCTGCGCCAGGACCTGGGACAAGGTGAGATCATGCCCAGGATGTGCCACACCCTGCCCACATTTCTTCTGGGTGCTGGGCAGCCTGAAAGCTCATCCACAGTGAGCTGGGGACAGCTGGAGAGGGCTGGGAGGAGCACAAAGGTCTCTGAACCTGGAGAGAGATGGGAGAGCAGCCTGTAGCCTCCCAGGTCCTCCTTGCTCTCCCGGTCTTTGCTCCCAGCTGCACTGAGGGGCTGTTCCCCAGCGTGGGCACACCGAGCACTGCTCCCTGCTGGTAGCCCACCCCTGTTCTCCCACCTCTGCAGGTGCAGAAGTTGTTCCCCACAACAAGCAGGACCCACCTCCGTGACGCCTGCGGAGTCAACTCCTACATCCTCACCCTTCTCCTGCAGGGCTACAAATTCAACCAGAAAACATGGCTTAACATCCACTTCATCCGACAGGTAGGAGAGTGCCTGGCAGCCTCCAGCTTCCACACTTTGGGCCATGAAATGGCTCGTGCTTACCCTGCTGCTGCCCCTGCCCTGACTGGGGACAAGGGATGCCGGGTCAGCACAGCCCCACTGCCCATACCCAGAGCTATATCAGGCACCTGCTAGTACATCTGGCCTGGCCCCTTATGCTCTCCCCCAGTTTATCTCACTAACGGGGCAGCCCAAGGTGGGTACAGATACAGTGGCTGTGGAGCAGGACCTGGGGGTACAGCAGCAGAGGTCTTCTCTACATCTCCAGCTTGCCTGGTACTTTGCAGCCTTTCACATTCCTCTTCCTCCTCTGTCTGCACAGGTAGCTGACGTAGATGTAGGCTGGACTCTGGGCTACATGCTCAATCTCACCAACATGATTCCCTCGGAGCCTCCTCCAGGAGTCATAGTACTCCAGAGAAAGAGCTGGATAGCAGTCACAGTTTTACTGGCCATCATGCTCATCCTCACCTTCTGCCTGCTCACAGTCATGTGCCTCCAGAGGAATTCCTCTGGCTATGAACGTCTCTAGCGCTGGCTCTGGAGGCTGCTGAGGCCACCAAGTTCCACTGCCACACCTGTGCAAGGAGCTGCTCCCCAGGGAATCACCCCTTTGTGCCCTGGGGCCATGGATATGTTGTGGGGGGCCCTGAGCCCTGGCCTGGTGAGCTGGAACTGGCACATGCTGTAAGACATCCTCCCCGTAGCTGTGTGCTCTCTGGTTTTCCTTTCCCCGCCATGCTGGTTGGAGATGCTCCAGGAGGGAGGGTATGGCTATGTGGAGCAGGGGCTCAGCACTGTGGCATGGGGACCACAGTGATGTGGGGTGGCTCGAGATTGGGGGGCAGGGAGGAGAGAAGGAGGGTCTGGCAGCAGTGGGGCCATCACAGGGCTGGTTACAGCCCCCAGGAGATACCCCGTGTGGGGCAGACGTGTCCTGCCCCATCCCAGGGCGAGGGTCTGCCTGCGGCCGGTGCCAGCCTGAGGGGCCGTGGCTCTGGGGGGACACTGGCCTGGACTCTGCCCAGGTCTGGGAAACCCCATGAGGTGGGGGATGGCACAGCCCTCTGCTCTCCTGTACCAGGTTACTCCCCGGTCCAGATGCACCCTGTGCCCTGTGCCTGGCACACAGCCACACTCATCCTCCCTTTCCAGCACAGGGTGATTTGGGAAGGCTGCTGGGACATGTCAGGGGCAGCTACCGGGGCCCCCCTTACATTTCTGGGGAGTCCCACTGACAGCCAGTGATGAGTGAGGTGACACACCCTCCTCTCAGAAGAAAAAGGCCTGTCTTTGTGCCCTGCCGGTCCTCTCCAAGGTCCGGCAGACACCTCAGTGTCTCCAGGGTTGCTTCCCACAGACTAGAGCAGTGTTACCTCTCCCCTGAGTTCCCAGCATCATCACCTGCCTTTACCTGGAAGATGGAAGCAATAAAATCATAACAGTTTGGGAGCAAAGGAATAGACATTTTCCCATGTGCTACCTTTTATGATCTTTATGTGGGTCACAAGAGCTGTGAGGTGTCCGACACTCCACAGGGACACCAAAGGTCAGCGCCTTGCTGTGGGAATGCAAACAACAACATGAGTCATCCACGGGGCAGATAAAAACAAGCAGAACCAAAGGCAAAGGCAGGGGCACAGAGTGCTGGTTTAAAGGTAAACCGGCAGGGGGAATGAACCCAACTCAAAAGAGATTATAAATCAGAATAACAATTTAATAAAAATAATACAATAAATACAATTATACAGACGAACAATTCGTTTAACCCACAAAACCCAGATGTATAACCCTGCACCCCTGGGGCATGAACAGAATGGTGTTCATTGGGCCCCCCTGAGTCCAAAGTAATCATCATCATGGCTAGGCTTCGCGAATGAAGATTTGGGAAGGCACTATCCACATTTGCTACAGGCACGCTGGTGGCTTATGAGGCCAATACGTGACAGACATATCCGATTGTAAAAGGCACAGCAGAAAGACTCCTTAGATGGTGTAATCTGCAAGACACGGTTCTTTCTGCGTTGCCTTTTTTCCTCGAGAGTGATCCTGCGTGTGATCTCGAAGGAGACAGCTGCGTTATAAATGGTGTGTCTCCAGGCCTCCCGATTGGAGGCCAGAGTAGACCAGTTATGGTGATCAATATGGCCAAGGCTGAGATGTTGTTTCAGGGAGTCCTTGTATCTTTTCTTCGGGGCTCCTCTCGTGCGGCAGCCAGTGGCAAGTTCACCATAGAGCAGGATCTTAGGGAGGCGGTGGTTGGTCCTTCATCCTTGAGACGTGCCCAGCCCATCGCAGCTGCGTTCTCAGTAACATGGCCTCAATACTAGTGACAGCTGCTTGCTCTAGTACAGATGTATTGGTCACATAATCTGACCAGCGGATGTTGAGGATTGTACGGAGGCAGCGCTGATGGAAGCGTTCAAGGAGACGCAGGTGGTGGCGGTAGACGACCCATGATTCGGAACCATATAAGAGAGTAGACAACACTATGGCTTTGTAAACACCGATCTTGGTGCTTTTCTTCAAGTGTTTATTACGCCATACTCTCTTGTGGAGTTTTCCAAAAGCACTATATGCCTTAGCTAACCTGTTGTCTATCTCTCCGTTGATCTTATCGTCTGAGGAGATGAGGCTACGAGTCCAAAGTAAAACGAGAGGGAAAAACCTGTTAATGAGAGTGGTGATCTCAGTCTGGTTGAAAGTGGTACTCGCAGTCCGGTCAAGGTTCTGGTCCCCCTTTGGATCCAACGAATGGTACCAGAAGTCCCAAGACCCCAAGACTATATACCCTCAGGTTCAGGCAGGAATGCCCAGTACCTCCCCCAGGGTGGGGAGTTCCACAATGGGTGAGATATTTTTGGGATCCTTGGTGGCCCATTAGCAGACATGACCCCTCAGGCTGGGTGTGGAGGTGCTAATGACTCCAACATCACCCCTAACTACAGCCTGAGGGGTCAGGTGTGCTCTGGGCAGCTGCTGCAAATGGTCTATTGTTAACAGTTCCTGGGAAATGGCATGGAGGGTGTAGAATACACAGTTTGTGGAACACCCACACAGTGATGAGCTGGTCCCAGCTGTTCTAACTGGGACACACAGCCGTGGGCAGGGCCCAGCTGAGCCATGTGCAGGTCAGGATCCACAGCCTGCTGGAGTCTCAGCCTGACACCCACAGAGCCCAGGCCTTCTGCTGGTGGGACAGTGTTACCTCCACTAAGGCACTCAGGAACATCAATCCCTTTATCCCAGACACAAAAGAAGATGATGAGATGAGATGGTGAGATGTGATGACATGACATGACATGACATGACGATGAGATGAGATGGACCCTCTGGAGGGGCACAGACCACGCTTCTCACTTTGGATGCTCAGTTTTCCTTTTCTCTCCGAGACCATCTCCACATAAGCCCAAGCTACAGACCCTGAGCAAATGGGGTCCTGCAGAGCCCTGCATGCCTGCACACCTGGAGACAAGTAAGAGGCTGGCACTCCTGGCAGGGACCGAGGTCATACCCAGAATGGCTCAGAGCACCCCGACACCAGGTGCCTGCAGCCGAGCACCAACAGCCTGGCACTGGGGAGCTCTTCCAGAGCCAGGCTAGCTCTCATGGGCCCACATTCCAGGGGGATGGAGCTGTATCTGTAACAGGCAGCAATGTGAGAAGGCAGACAGGCATGGCTGAGGCTTCTGTAGGCTGATCCCATCAGGAGTCCACGGGAGCAGAGCTCCTCTGGAAACCTCACATATGCCTGTCTGCATGTTGGGGGCCAGTCTCATGGGAGGCCAGACCCCAGTTCTTTGGTGCCAGTCCTGTAGGCAGGAGCACAGGGGCCCTAGCACAATTTATAACTCCTGGGCTCCGAAGCACAGCCGGGCTTCTACACCCACAGGAGCAGGAGCAGGGCAGTGAGCCCCAAGACAAGAGTGAGGATAATGAAGGTGATGGCTGCAGCCCACAAAGAAGGCATGTGCCCCTTCACCCTGGTTGGAGCCTCCGCTGGGATCATGTTGGTGAGGTTCAGCATGTACCCCAGTGTCCAGCCAATGTCAGCACTTCCTGCCTGCCCAGGGAGAGAGGGAACAGACTGTTAGCCCTGCAGGAAAGCCACTGATATCACAGGGCCACTTTCTGCTCAGCCCAAGCAGGGTGCAGCAGCTGCCCCCACACCGGTGCCACACCAGGACAGAGACAGGCAGGGTTCTCTGGACCATGGCTCCCCCTGAACCACAACACAGGGGCTGGATCTCCCCCAGTGCCACCTCTGCTCCCCCCCACAGGCTGAGAGTGCTGCCCACCTTCATCTGGAAGAAGATGTTTTTCCAGCTGGTCTCATTGAACTTGTAGGCGTCGAGGAGGAGTGTGAGGATGTAGTTGGCATTGGCACAGTATTTAGGCAGTCGCTTGGGATCCTCTTTAGGGTAGCTGGAAGATAGCTGGGGTGGGGAACATTTGGGGATGAAGGGAAGTTGTCCACAGGCAATTTCTGTGCAGGGACAATGTCCTGACAAGTGCTGCATGAGCGGTGGTGGCTCCACAGTCACCAGCATCCAGAAAAAGACTTCTGGACCAGGCAGTGATTTTGGACCTCTCTACACAGGGCAACTCCTTTGGGGAGGATTTATGTTCCACATGGAAACAGAGAGACATATTGGAGCTCCTCCTGCCCCAGATTCTCCCGTCTCTCTGCCCCATGGTGGTGCCACATCACTGGGTCTTATCCATCCCCATTTTTTGCCCAGAGATGTTGTGGCTGCCCCATCCCTGGAAGTGTTCAAGGCCTGGTTGGATGGGGCTTGGAGCAACCTGGGCTAGTGGAAGGTGTCCCTGCTCATGTCAGAGGGATGGAACAAGATGAGATTGAAGGTCCTTCCAACCAAACCAGCCTGGGATTATACGATTCTATGGTTTGACTTGTCTCCAGAGTGGTTCCAGCAGCCGTCTCTGCTCTCACCATCCTCCTGTGCCACAGATCCACCTCCATCCCCATTCCCACCTCCATTCCCAGCTCCTGTGCTGCCCTTGCCTGCCCTGGTGCATGAACATCCTTGAGTGGATGCAGGACAGTCTCAGCTCCACACAGCGCAGGGATGGCTCAGCTGTGCAGGGCACAGGTCAGAATTGGGCAGCCTTTCCCTGGACGGGTCCCTGCTGATCTCCCCCCACCCCAGAACCCCTTTGCTTGTGAAATTCCCCCACAGCCTCCGTCATGGGGAGCTTACATCTTCCCAGCTCCTTGTGCAGAGCTGCTCGATGGCCTCCCTGGCTGTGGCCAGCGGCTGCCCCTCCGTCAGGTTGAGGAACTTGAAGTTGTAGTAAAAGGCAGAGAAGGCCTGAAAGGAAGAGGCAGAAATGCTGGTGAGCTACAGTGGGGAACCCCCAGCAGCTGCCCCCATCTCCCCTGGATCAGGAGGTCGGGTTGGTCCTTCAGAGGATTTGCCCCACCCAGGGTAGTCCCAGGGCAGTGCTGTCCCTGTCCCAGCAGAGGATGGGCTGTGAGGTCAGTGCCTGCTGGTGACAGCAAAGTGACAGCCAGCAAAGGCAGAGCCTTGCCTGAAGGCTGCTGGCTAAACTCCTGGGTTTTTACCAAAAACTTGGGTTTTGACAAACACCTATTTTATTAACACATCCTTGGAAGTGTTTAAGGCCAGGTTGGACGGGGTCCTGAGCAACCTGATACAATGGGTTGGGGCGTGGAATGAGATGATCCCTTCCAACCCAAACCGTTTTTGAGGCTCTGTGATTATTAACACGGTCCCATTTGGAGATTTGGCTGAAAAACCTGGCAGTGGCAATCTTTGGCATGTCCAGGGACAGTGTTAACTTGAGAGCTCCTTGCCCCGGTTCACTGCAGGGAGGTGACAGTGCCCTGGGGCAGGCGGGGACACCACAGCGCTCAGGGACGTGCCCTGCCCTGGGGCGGGCGGGTGGATCTGCCTTACAATGAACTGCCCTCGGACTGGGGGCTGGTAGACGCCGTCGAAGGTGCAGTCCCGGCTCTGGCCGCACGCCGAGAAGTTGAACAGCTCCCTGACGGCTGCCAGGCACCCGCTGGCACTGCCCCTGCCCTCCAGGGTCACCGTGCTGTCACCGACAGGCAGGCGGGCGTCGCTCCGGTCGGTGCAGGGGCTGGCGCGGAAGGCAGACAGACGGACCGTTTCATTGTAGCCCTTTGGGTAGCAGGGGTGATAGACCCGTGTGCTGGGGGCCGACGCCTGGGGACAGCAAAACACAGGCTGCAGCCTCCTCCAGACCCTCCTGGCAGGCAGGCCGGGGCCAGGACTCACCCAGAATCCCCCCAAGGCCACGGGCACCGGCATCTCCCACCTCCTCAGCAGGAAAGATCCTCCTACTGTTCAATCCTGGTCTTGTTTGGCTGTCTTTGTCCCAACCTCAGCCCAGCACTAATTGTTACTCTGCTTTGTCTCATCCCCTCTTCCACTGAGGGAGACCTGTTTCAGAGTCCCAGAGTGTGTCTCCCCTGGCCAGCACGATCATTTTTGAGGCATGCAAAGACCTCTACACCCAGCTCTAGCTCTGGCTCTAGCTCCAGTCCCAGCCAGAGGCAGCACCTGGGACCTTCCTGGCTGTACAGCAGGAGCAAACCCCTCTGGATCACCGAGGCTGCTCTCCTGGCAAAGTGCAGCTCCATGAAGACATGTTTCACCTCTGACCTTCAAAAAAATGGTCCAATAAAGGTCTTCTCATGTTCTTGCAGTCACAGAGTAGTAGCTGAGTTTCAGGGGGACCTATAGGGTCCCTGTGCCAATCCCCTCAGAGCATGACCAACTAGAGCAGGTCACTCAGAGCCTTGTCCCATCAAGTTCTGAGTAGAGTATCTGAGTATCTCCAAGGATGGCAACTCCACACACTTCTGGGTTCTATTCTGATATCTGAACATTCTTATTGGGGAAAACGTTTCCATCTGGTTTGAAACTCAGATGTTCCAACTTGTGCCTGTTGCCTCTTGTCCTGGAACTTTGCACCTCTGAGAAGAGCCTGGTCCCACATTTTTGTGCACCCTGTGTACAGCCAGAAGATCTCTCCTGAAGTGCCCTTTTGACTTCCCTCATCCCTGGAAGTGTTCAAGGCCAGGTTGGATGGGACTTGGAATAACCTGGGCTAGTGGAAAGTGTCCCTGCCCATGGCAGGGGGGTTGGAACAAAATGGTCTTTAAAGTCCATTCCAGGGATGTGATTCTACGATTCCCGTGCTCCTCTCCACATTTGCCCTGCCATGCTCCAAGGAGCCTGTAATTGCTCTCAATCCTTGCTGATACCTCTCTGAAAGAGCCTTGCCAGGTCTTATTTTATGCATTAACAAGTCTGTGGTTGGCATCATGAGGACTAGAGGCCATTACCCCCTTAGTTCCTTCTCACCGCAATTAATTCCTTGCCAGCCGCTTCAGCATCTCGTTCTGCCCGTAGCAGAGGTAGCTGTGGGTGTAGATGTTGTAGTTGTACCCATATAGGGTGAATTTGGAGGCTTCATTCTGGTTTAGCACTGAACCTTTGGGCATAAAGCTGATTTGAGTGGATGCTCCTCCAAGATCCAGTGCCCCAAAAACGTTGGCTGCCTCTGGATGGAGCCACATGTGTGCTTTGGGAGAGAACTGCCAAGGACAGGAAAGGAAGAGGAGTAGTACATGGCTGGCTTAATTGCTCTCAGCAGAATTCTCATTCCATTGAACTCAGGCAGGATTCTGTTGCTAAATTCAATGGGCATTTGGTTATCCTGTACATGAGGCCCCATCAGCTCCCTGCCCAGCCAGCCTGGTCCTTTACCAGAGAGATGGAACTGTCTGTGGTCAGGATATGCCCACATTCTGTGGGCTCACCTGGCGCCGAGTCACCAGTCCCAGACCAAAGTGCTGGTGGGCACCTGGGGCCCTGCCCTTCCCAAGGACCAGGTTGCAGAGGGCTGGTGCAAGGGGAAGGATGTTCTGTGTCCGACAGCTTGCACAGGAGCCCACGGTGCCAGCACCACACTGAGCTGTGGCAGGGCTGGGATAGAGGGTGACAGGACAGAGTTTGGTCCAAGCTGCCTTCAGACGGCACATTGAACCAAAGCTGGTGTCTTCCAGTGCCACAGGAGATGGAGCTTCCCAGGGCAGTGAGACAAAGCCCAGCAGGAGCAAATGGTCCCCACTGGCTGTGCAGCCAACCTCGCTGTCCCTGAGAGACCCTCTGTCCACACGGTGTGGAGATTGCCCTGAGCTCTTAACAGACACACCCCCATTCCTGAGTTCTCCCCCATTCACTGTGGGCAACCAGAGGATAATGCCTCCTTCCCTGGGATATCCCCAAAGCCTCTAACCCTGACATCCTCCTGCGCTAAGCAAGCTTCAGGAAATCAGAAAATATTTATTAGCAGAGTGGGGTTTCGACCCTTCTCCCACCTTAGTGAAGGAGTCCAGCAGGTAGTTGATGGTGATCCAGCCATAAGCCCCCTCCTCCTCTCCCGTAAGGATTCGGGCCCCTTTGAAATCCACAGGGTACTCTTGCATGGTTTTAGTGACTTCAGCCAGGACTTGATCTGCTACTGAACTGTTTCTGTTCCCTAGGAAGGACTTAAAAGTCAGACACATACCCAGCTAAAAACCAGTACTACAGAGGAACTCTCAGAGTTCCACATACTCCAGCCCTTGCAACAGCAGTCTTTATGAAAGGAAATTTCCTCTGCATGAAGCTGCTCGTAGGGTGTAAATCCCAGCTGTCTAGGCTTGGCATCACACATCTGGAGCAAGAGCAACCTCATCCCTCCAGTGCAGCTGATCCCAGTGACACAGAGTTTCCCAGGGACACCCTTCCTGCCTAAGTATCATCACGTGCTGGGGGCAGAGGGAGTTGTGCTGCAAGACCCAGATTTGAATGTCACCACTGACTGCACCCAGCAGGGCTGGTTGCTGAGCTCCAGGGGGTGTTTCGGGAAGGTTCCAGCCTGGTTTCAGACCTCTGAGTGGGGAAGATATCTCAGGGCTCGCTCTCTGAAGCGAGTAACCCTCAGGCTATGGCCCAGCTCCTTCCCAGGGACAGGGTATGACTGCCAAGGCACAGGAATAACGTGGGATATCTGCAGCCGTAAAACCAAGAGCCATGAAATGAAGGCTGATATTTGAAGAGAGCTAATATGGGCTGGTGAAAGGTAACAGCAGGTCCTGCATCACCTCATTGCCTCTGACCCCTGCTCCCCCACCAGCACCCATCCACCTGGGCAGGTGGCACATCCCCTGGTGGCATCTCAACTCCCTTGTGCTCAAGGAATCATGAAGAGCAAACAGAGCTCTGAGAAGCGTTTCTTGCTTGGAACTGGGCATGCAGCACCATCCCAGGATGTGGGCCCCTCTGAGCAGTCTCTCTGCCCCAGAGGCAATGGCTCAGGACAGCTCAGTCACACCCCTGTCCCCACAGGGCTGCCTTCTCCCCTTCTCCCCATTCACCCATCCCTTGCCCATGGCAGAGTGGGATCTGGGATCCTGGCCCCACACAGGACATTGTGTCCTGGCAGTGGCTGTTGCAGCTCTGTCACTGCTGTCACCCCGTGCCCCACAGCAGTACCTCAGTAGCCTCATGCCAGCTGTTGCTCCGAGATAAGCTGGGACATCCCTCTGTTTCGCAGCAGGAACAACATTCAGGGCTTTATCCAGGCATTCCCTTAGGGAATCACCGGCTTTAGGGGGATCGTAAGCATAGCTTGATATGCCGGGCCCTGGAAGAGAGTAGGCTGGACAGGCTGGTCGGAACAGCTCAGGAAGGGATGAGGGGAGGGCTCAAGACAGTGAGGTCTGTCGCCTCTTAGCAACAGAGGTGCTTTTCCAGGGTCCCCTGGAGACCTGATTGACCCACATTTATTTCCTCTCCTATATATTCCCAACATGTCCCATGCCTTCAGTGTCCCCAGCTCTATGGGTGACACCTTTCTCAACCAGGACAGCAGCTGGGGGCATTCCAAGGCAGAGGGATGAAAATTCATTCACCACCCAGGTGTTTCAGTCCCACCCAATGCGTGGGCACCAGGCCCAGGGGTCAGGGATACCCTGCCTGCAGCCAGGGCTCCCCACTGTGCCTGCAGTGCCAGCCCGATGGACAGAGCTGCCTTAGAGGGAGGGCCAGGTCATCCCACCCCCCACTCGAACACACAGGGCAGCACAGAGCCCAGGGCAGGGGGATACTGACCCTGGACATCACAGGACAAGGTCTGGCTGACCACACCAGTGTCATTCTCCTTGTCTGAATCCCACTCGTAGACAAACAGAGAGGTGTGGGACGAGCCCGCATCAAACACCATCCCATACTGCAGGGGAAAATCAAGACATCATGGTAGTGGAGGAGCAGCAGCAGCCTGCCTCTGACCTCACCATGGCCCTGCCAGGGTGGTGGGGTCAGAATATGCCCCAAAACCCATCTCTCTGAGGCACAACCGTGGCAGAGCAGAGTGGTGACCTCAGCACAGGCATTTCTCACGGCAGCTGAGGGACTTTGTCATTCACTCTCCTGAGGTCTGTGCAGCAATGCCAGCTCACACAAACATTTCCTTCATTGTTTCCTCATGCTTTTTCATTTTCCTTCATGGTCACATACCTTTTGTGTCTACACTGGCCCCACCTTGGGGCCAGCAATTCACCAACTCCAGTGCTCTCTGAAACCCCACAGCTGCACCCAGCCTGGGCAGGGACTGGCAGGGCCATACCAGCCCAGTCCAGGAGCCCCCTGCCTGTCCCCCATAAAGCCCTCCACCTCACCCTAAAACCCTGCCATCCCTCTTCCAGCAGCTGGGGTGGGATGCCAAGCTGCAGGGAATGACAGAGGGGAGGCACGATCCTTGTGCCATGGTGTGAGCAGGTCGGGACAGGCTGGTGGGAGGTGGCAGGAACAAAGGGCCTGTGGAGCTCTATCACCCTGCCCTGGGAGAGCAGAGGGAGCAGGTCAGGGCTCTTCCCTACCTATCTGCCTGAAGGTAATCTCCAAACACAGCCTCTGGTGGCTCGTTCCAGAGGAGGCTTCTCCCTTTGACTTCGAGGTGGCCAGGCTGTGTTTCTTCTGCCTGCACTCTGAGGTGGGAACAAAACACCCACCCTGCTACTGTAAGGCAGTTCCTAGCGGCCCCCCTTCCCCTGGAGATGAGCTGTTGTCTCTGAGCACCTGCCCAAAGTGACAGGTCTCTCCAGTGGTGCTCAGGGACCTTCTTTTGGGCTCACCTTGATCCTGGGTGGCAGTGTCACATCTTCAATCTTCACCAGGCTGAGAACAAGGGCGATGATGGAGAGTGCCACCAGTGTCCCAATGATGGTACTGATGAAGGGCTTCTTGTTAGCCATCATTCAGGTGAAGGCTCCTGTGAACCCAAACACAGGAGAAAGGTGATTGGACACCTGGGAACATGCTGTCAGTGAGATCCACCCCAAAAGGTGACACTGTCTCAAGCTGTGCCACCCAGAAATCCTGGTGGATAGTCAGATCTTTTCCTGGGAAAAGCAATATTAGGGTAAAATAGGAGGAGCAAAGGAGAGAGGGGTTGGTTGTCCAGCAGCCTGGGACAGCTGTGATGGGATCACGACAATATTCCACATCCAGCACCCGCTCCTGCTCAGCTCCCTCCTACTGGGAAAGATCGGGTCTGGGAGGAACAAGAGAAACACTGCAAGGAACAGAGGAGAGCATGGGGAAACTGCAAAAACCCTCAGTGGGAGGGGAGGGGAGAGTGGCTGGTTGCATTTTACAAGCTGTCAGTAAGGTCAGCTCACCTGTGGCACTCCCGGCCCCACACCCAGATGTATGTCTCAGGGCTGGCTCAGAGTCCTTACCGTGGCTCTATGCTCCTTCGAGGGCAGCAAACCCACTTGGACTTGCCTTTTATGTCCTTTGGAAGTGGATACTGCTGGAAAATCCTTCCCCCTTTATTTTCTCCCAGAGATCATCAGCCTTAGGCAAAACTCTCTAATATCTGTTCTCCTGTTTGTCTTGCAGTTGTATTCGTGGCCCAGCTTGGCATCTTCATTATCTTCAGCCTGTTAGTCCCTCCTCCTTATTTGAATGGAATCACATGAAGGACATATCTCTCCTTTTAACCCTTGTCCCTCTGCCTCTCTGCTGTCACAACCCGCCCCCATTTCTGTTCTCTCTGCTTTCACCAGCCTTAACCTTCCCATTATGAGTCTCTGTGAGGTCTGTAAGAGGTGGCAGTGATTTTTCCAGTATCCAATGCCCCGGAATCTCACACAGAGAGGTAGGTGCCTTGATAATAAGTTTTATTAGAATGAGATCACATCAGAGGGGGAGGATGGCCCTATGAAGGCAGTCTCAGCAATGCTGGCTGAGCTTTGCCAGGGGACACAGGAGAGGCCCAAATGACACTTTCATAGCCCAGCTGGGACTGTGGTCACCCCTTCCCTGCGTGCGACCCAGCCTGTGCTGCTCCTGGGCTGGGGGTCCCCACAGGCCCCAAGGGGAGTGGGGGGAGGGAGTGGGGACGTCCCCAGCTCTGCCAGGAGCCTCCCATCACTCTGGGCAGGTTGGAGGCTCAGCAGGGCAGGCAGGGTGTCCCTTGGGCAGGGTGTCCCATGGGCAGGGTGTCCCATGGGCAGGGTATCCCACAGGCAGGATGTCCCATGGGCAGGGAATCCTGTGGGGAGGGAATCCCACAGGCGGGGAATCCCTCAGGCAGGGAATGCCACCCCAGCCCAGATCCCGCCCTGGGAGCGGAAGGGCTGGGGAGCGCAGATCTGCTCTCTCTGGGCCACACAACCAAGCTGCTTCCTGCTGATTGAGCCCCTGATAAGAGGCTGGCAGGGTTGTCACAAGGGCAATCTCCTGGAAAGACCCAGTTCCAGCTGCCTGGGCTGAGCTGAGTCACACAGGGCAATGCCGGGGGCGAAACGCTGTGCTGGGGAGCCCTCACTGTGCCTGACATTCCCAACTGTACCTGACCTTCCCAACTGTACCTGACCTTCCCAGGCACCTTCTCGGTGCTTTTGGAGGGCTGGCCATGTGCTCTGACAGTGCCACGCTGTGCCATCGGGGTGCAGCAGTCCCAGGGTGCTCCCTGTCCCTCACTGAGCTGGGGGCTGTTCTGGCCCCTGCTGTTGGCCAGTCCCAGACCTCCAGGCCAGCCCCTCTTCCTTTTGCCCCAAATCTGGGCTCTTTCACCCTGTGTGTGAGAAGCTGATCCACACACAGAGTTGGTTTTATTTCATACCTACGCAAAGATGGGTGCTGGGTGGTGACTCCACAAAGCTGGCACACCTTCAGCATGCCAGGTGCCCAGTTTTATACACTCATGTCAATAGAAACCAGCATTTCCCTCTAGGTCATGACCTAAAGCTGCAGCCATTGGCTTTGCATTCTCTCCTTTCCATTCAAGGATACCTTGCATACTTATTTTACTACTCATGCTCTATGGGGAAGGGGCTTATGTGAGTAAGGGGTGATCACAGCCTGTGGGCGGGGATTTTACAATGCTAATGAGCACAAAGATTATACAAAGTTGGTCTTTGACTTTGTCATTTGATTTGTAGTGCCCTCCTGCTCTGTGCTTCTCAGGTCATGGCTCTCAGTTCCTGCAGGTTTGGTTATTCCCTTGTCTTTCATAAGTCTTTTGTTTGTCCTGTCCTGTACTTTAGTGAATTCTTAACCTTCTCATTGTACTTCATTTCAAGAAATCCCCACTTTGAGACATAGGGATATGTCCACAGTACCTTTCCCATAAGTCTCACCCTAGTTTTGGAAAAGCATAGTTGACTCTTACCTGAAAGAACAAAATCAACACATACTCTTTCATTTTGTGATGTGATGGTGCATCAATACAGTGTTTACAGGCTCATGGCACTTTGTTTCAACATCCCCATGGCAATCTCCTTTGGGGTGGCTCCTGGACTGGTGGCATGGATGTCTGGAGCCCAGAAGGTGCCACCACTCCTACATTCCCTTCTCCAAACAACACATAACCTTTGGATTCACATGGATTCAGTCGAAGGGGGTGATGAGTGTCCACTACCTTCCCTGCTCTGGAAAAGCCCCGTTGACTGCACAGGGCTGTTCTGAGCATGGGGGTCTCATCTCCACCCAGGACAGAGAGGCACCAAACAGCCTCAGTCCTTGTGTGGCACTGCCAGTGCACCCAGAGCTGACCAAGCCCTCCAGCTCCAAATCCAAACATGGGATGAACAACTCTTCACTTGACTTTTCCTGATCTTTCTTATAGTAAAGAAACAGACCCAGAGGTTCTGTTGAGGGGCTGTTCCCCCTCTTGCCCATGCCGGCCCCACGTGCAGCCCTGCACCTCTGCCAGATGATGCTGCCCTGGCTGGCTGGCTGGCCTCTGGCAGGGTGAGGACACCCTGGCTCTGTGATACACCCAGTCCTCAATTTTCTTCAGGTAATCCCACCCAAAGGGATTACCCAAAACGCTGACTCTCAGGGTGATGTGGTGTCCCAGCACTGCATCTGTTCTCATGTGGCTCCCCTTGGGTCCTTGGGGCCCATCAGCCCTGTTTGCCTTCAGGGCTGTGCTCTGCTGAGAGTGAAATGTGATATTTGCTTGTCATTGAAAAAGGGACCAAATGTCTCATTCTGACTTCAGATAAACAAATCTGCTGTGGAGAAGGGTGACTAGAGTACACGCACACCCCTGTTTGATCTGCTTTTGACATGTATTTGTTTGTCTGTGGCCTTTGAAGTGACTCTGAGACTCAGAAGGGAGTTGCCAGGCTGGTGCAGGGACTCAGTGGGGCTCGAGCTCAGCCATCACTGCCAGTCACTGGAATGACTGGTGTTTGTGAAATGAGATCACCCCCATCACTGACATCTTCCTGGTGCCTTCTGAAAGGAAATCACCCTGACTCAGGTCAAAAGGGAGTCTCTCATTTCCCCACCACTCAATTTCTGCACCATGAGGTCACCCCATTCCTGGGAGTGGGAGGTGCAGGCAGTGGCTCAGCGCACGTCCCATGTCTGCAAGTGAGCTGCACCACTTGCTTCTGCCCCACATCCCCCTTCCAGACATACCCTTGATCTTGCTGTGACTTGTCCCAGCAGGGACCAGCTCCAGCCCTACCATCCAGTCTGATTCCAGCAAAACTGGTGGAGCCATCCCTTTTGGATGCCCTCACCTGCTGTTCCTGGCTGGCAAATAGCACACCAAACCTTCCCTCCTTCCAGCTGCCTTTTCCAGTGTGCATCCCAATTAAACGTGGCCTGACCATCCTGACTGTGACTGTCCTGGTGCCACCTCCCAGCTGGGGGTGCTCTGGGTCAGGGACCTGTGCCTGGAGCCAGCCCCTGTGCCACCCATGGGCACCCCAGTCCATTCCCCTTCCCTGTGCGCAGCTACAGCACAGCAGGGCCGGGTCTGGGAGTAGGTCCATCCCCCACAGTGCTCAGATGGGACTTAGCACAGCACCTGCCTCCTTGTGAGAGCCCCAGAATTAATTAACGATATCAATGACAGTATTTGGACACTGGCAGTGGCTGAGCCCTGCAGGGCAGGGTGCCTGGGCAAGGCCCCAGCTCCCTGCTGGGGGGATGTGCTGCCCAGCACTGCCATTATGGGCTCCATGTCTGCTGGGATGCACAGGAATGCTCCAGGAGGTTGAGGCTCTTACTCCCTCACCATCTGCGTTGCCTGAGGGTGAGAGTGTCAAGGTCAGGGTGTCTGGGATCTGGCTCACAAGAGCCCCAGGTGAGGGCTCTCCTCTGGCTCTGGACATCCTGAAGGATTTTTCTTCCTGAGCACAGGGGAAACAGGATGAAGCACCCTCAGGGCACGATTTGCCTTTCCACTAATGTCACAGTGAATGCTTGGGGACAGCATGGGAGGGAGACTGAGGTGAGCAGCAGCTCTGGAGATGATTGATTGCCTCCAACACAATCAATGGGGCCCAAAGAAAACAAGGCAGAAGGTGAAAGGGTGATGTGATGGAGTGTCTGTCCCTTAGCAAACACTGGAGAGTATTTGCAGGAGGCCATGAAACCTCTGGATATGAGAGGTCTGCTTTGAACTTCCAAAACTGGTCTGGAGAAGGGCAGCTTGGGCCATGGTGGAGGCAGCTGCCCTGCCATGGTGCTGGGTGTGGATAGCAGATGTCCCATATCACCTCACTCCCTGTATCTCATGTCACCAGGCTGTGCCCCTCTCTAACAACTTTCTCCTCAAAGTCTCAGTAAAGCTTCTGGGGAGCTGCTCCAGGGAGTCCCCCTTCCTTCAGCCTTTTCTCCTCCTCCTCCTCATGTCCCTGCTGCCTTGGTTGCTCTCCTCTGGGCTTTCAGCACTCGCTCCACACTTCTCACATCTTTCCAAGAGCTGTGACTGAACGTGGACCTGCACTTTCATCTGCAGCTTTGCCATCATGGATGAAATCCTGGGAACAGCTACCCTGAAACTGGGGGCTGCAGCAGCTCAGGGCACCCTGGTGACATTTGCTGTGGCACACATGGGCCATTAGCCAAGGACACCCAAAGGCCCCTCTGGGGGCTCAGCTGCTGGCCACACAACTCCTTCCTCTCCAGCGAGGCTGTCACACACCGGTGAGGGGTGTCAGACTGTGGGAGCCTGGTTTCTTGGCAAACCTAGGTGAAACACTCATCTCTCCATTTCCTAGATGCTCTCCAAGAACTCTCTGACTGCTTGTCCCAACGTTCCCAGCAGCCAGAAGCCGAGATGATGTTAGACACATTGGAGAGACACAGCCCCTACACAAAAGACCAAAACAAAACAAAGCTAAAATAGGAGGATTCAGGAAGAGCTGGAAAGCTGGCTTGCAGGCAGGCCCACGGCTCTGAGGGGAACACATGTGGGGCACCCCTGGCAGGGGTGACCTACAGCTCCTCTCTCCACTGGCAGGGCAGAGTGATTCTTGGCAGAGCGATTCTTGGCAGAGCTGCCAGGCTCCCTCTGTTTTCCCAGCAGGACTGATCCAGCACAGGCAGCCAAGGCCCTCACCTTGGTGAAGGGAACTGGTCTGCATGTGAGATGACCAGACCACCCTGGTACCACCTCCCAGACCACGATTTGGTGTCAGCACACGGAGCTCAGGTAATGCTGGGGCAGGAACTTACCAAGGACCTGCTCTGCTGCAAATGTTGCTTTTGCCACCTCAAGATGCCATCCAGGCTCTCCCTGGACACTGAGACAGCCCAGCTTTGGGAACCAGGTGGGGTTTGGGTTTCCACTGCTGTTTGGGAGTGCTGAATAACAAAGCAGCAAGGGGCTGAGAGCACCAGCTGGCACATGAGGTTTGCAGGGGCTTGTAAGACTTGGTTTTACTTTTGGAACAGTTCCAGCTCTCTCCACATAACAGAACTGTGCCAGAGACACAGCCCACCTCCAGCTTCCAGGGCTCAGCCACCAAGCCACAGCCAACTGTGTCAGCCAGCCTGGAATCTGCACATCCCCCAGCACCAGTTCGTCTGTGCTGGATACACATCACCCCCCAGCCACGGCCTTTGCTTGTTCAACCACACCACCCTCCTCTCCTCTCAGCCACCCTCGTGGGTGGGCAACTGCTCTGCTCAGAGCCCTGCCCTCGCACAGAGTCACAGAATCACTGAGCTTGGGAAAGATCTCTGAGATCATCAAATCCAATCTGTGACCAATTCCCACGTTGTCCCCCAGCCCAGAGCACTGAGTGCCACGTCCAGTTGTTCCTTGGACACCTCCAGGGATGGGGACTCCACTGCCTCCCTGGGCAGCCCCTGCCAATGTTTAATCACCCTTTCTGTGAAGAAATTCTTCCTGATGCCCAACCTAAATCTCCCGTGGCACAACTTGAGGTTGTCCTGTCCCTTGTTCCCTGGGAGCAGAGCCTGACACACTCCGCCCCACAGCTGCACCTTTCTGTCAGGGAAGTCCTCATGGGACTTACCTCCAGACCCTTCATCAGCTTCATTGCCCTTCTCTGGAGTCGCTCCTGCACCTCCATGTCAGGAAGAATTGAGGGGCCCAGAACTGGACAGAGAACACAAGGTGTGGTGTGGCCTCTCTTCCCACAAGCTTGGGAAAGGCAGGACACTGCTCAAAGGACAACCTCAGGGTCCTTCCAGGAAGCAGCTCCAGCTCCTGGAGGTTAAAGCCACCACTGCACTGAGGAGGTCACACAGTCCCCAGGTGTTTCCCATGTCTAGATGCAGGGAGGGATAGAGGTCCCTCGGACCACCCATTCCCATGTGTGTCCTTTGGAGCCCTCTGGATGCTCAGGTCATGCTGGACCTCTGTTCTCTTAGTGCATGGAGCCCATCTGTGCTGTCCCAGGCAGGCTCTGCTCTGGAGATGCCACAGGGACAAGGCAGCACTGGCTTTTCTCCTGCCAGTGTTCTCATCCCATATTTCGGTTGTCTCTCCAAGAGCTGCTCCTGTCCCTGCAGGAGCTGGGACACACAGAGCAGGGTGGTACTGCCCCTCTTCCAGGGGGTGCTGGTTTGGCACCCAGGCTGGGCTGTGCAGAGGTTTCTTCCCCACCGGCCAGGGGGTTTGGAGGGGCTCAGGGCTGGGGTCCACAACACCAGCCTAGGGAAGCTGTGCTGCTCCCCAGTGTGTCCACATGGCCAGAGCTTCGGGCTGGGAGCTGAGGCACTGACACATGCTCTTGGGTTTGGGAAAGGCTCAGCTGGCAGCAATACCCAACACACTCACCTCAGCACAAGAATAAATCTAGAGGGGAGATTTTCATCTTTGCTAGAGCATGTTCCAGCATGGAAGAGTGTTGGTCTGAGACTTGAGGAGCCTCTGGCCTCATGCCAGGGAATGGCAGGGACCCCATGGCACGCACCAGGCAGGGCACAGGTGTCAGGGTCTGTCCCCTCCAGCCGTGCCAGCGGGTGGAGGATCCAGCGGGATTTCTCCAAGGTGGATGCTCCCAGGAGTTCTGTGTGGCCACAGGCAGGTGTGTCAGAACTGCACACTGCTGGTTGCCAGGGCAACGGCCCCTGGAAGGTTTGTTTCAGGATTTGGTGGCCCTGGGCACCGTGGGTGACTCCTCTGCACCAGGCACAAGTCCTGGCAGGGGACACGGCTGGTCCCAGCTGACGGCAATCCCCCCCTCCCCTGGCACCCCCATCAAGGCAGCGCTCCAAGTGCCATTGTGTCACTCTTATGTCCCCAGATGCCCTGGCAGGGTAATGCCTTACCTCGGAGGAGCAGAGCTGGGACACGTCGACCACTGGCTCTTCCCCAAGGCAGCTGCAAAATGCTGTAAGAGCTGCTTGCAGGGGAGCTGGGCAGCACAGGGGGGATGTGGCACTGTGTCCCCATGTCAAACACCACGCCCTGCTGACAGGGCTGGTGTTAGTTTGGGGCTGATGGTCCTGCCAGGGTTGGGCAGCAGGAAACATCCCCGTTCCTGGGCAGCGTTGCAGCAGGCTGAGGGATGTGTTCATCTGTTTGATCTTCTTTGGTTTTGATGAGCCCCTTCCTTAGTTTATTAATTAGTTGGTGGTTGGGAGCTGTGGGAGTGTCTGAAGGCACCGCTGGTCCCCAGGGCCACTCAATGAGTGTCCCCTCCTGACTCAGAGCTTTGCTGCTCATCCTGCTCCTCTTGGTGTCCCCCACCAGCTGCAGCTCCTGTTCCTCAGCCCTGGCAGCAGACACTGTACCCCGCCAGCCCCAGCTGTGCTCCCCTCCCACCTCCATGGCCCCCACCCGGCCCTCCCCCTCCCCAGCCCCACAGCAGTGCCCCTGTGGCTGCTCTGACACAGCTTTTGTGATGGCAGGGGATGGACACCCGTGGCCTGTGCACTCGGGTGACTGGGCGCATTGTGGGCACAACCACGTCACGGGGACACTGAGTGTGGGTGAACTCACACTGGTGTGAGGTGGAGGTGACAAGGAGCAGTTGGACACCTCCTCCCAGGTGACATGTCCTTGGCCCAGGTGAGCAAATGGCTCCCAGTGGCGCGACCCGAGCACTTGGGGCCATTACGGCTCGGCCTTGGTGACACTGAGCCCTGGGAAACCACATCACAAGGGGAAGGAGGAGGAGCTCCTGTGAGGCAGGTCCCTAAACCTAGGGCCCAGTGCCACCTCAGGGTGTGCAAGTATCACAGAATCACAGAGTATTCTGACTTGGAAGGGACCACAAGGATCATCCAGTCCAGTTCCTGGCCCTGCACAGGCACCCCAACAATCCCACCCTGTCCCTCAGAGTGTTGTCCAAACACTCCTTGAGCTCTGGCAGCCCTGGGGCTGTGCCCACTGCCCTGGGGAGCCTGGTCAGTGCCCAACCAGCCTCTGGGGGAAGAACCTCTTCCTGAGATCCAACCTAACTCTGCCCTGACACAGCTCCAGGCCATTCCCTGGATCCTATCCCTGGTCACAGAGAGCAGAGATCGGAGCTGCCCCTGCACTGGCCCTCGTGAGGAAGCTCTAAACCCCAATGAGTTTCCCCTCAGTCTGAAGTTCAGCCCCTTCTTGAGGCTGGACAAGCCATCTCAGATGCTCCTTGTATGGCCCTTCCCCATCCGCATGTCCCTCCTTTGGACACTCTCTAAGAGCTTCACATCTTTCTCGTATTACAGTGCCCAAACTGCCCCCCAGCACTCGAGGTGAGGCTGCCCCAGACCAGAGCAGAGCAGGATAATCCCCTGCCTCAACCAGGGAAGGACTGAGTAAAGGGGGGGTGGTGCTCCTGTCCTGTACTCACCTATGCCCTGGAGCCAGCCCAGGATGGGCCACCTGGAGTCACTGGGGACATGGAGCCAGGTGCTACCTGAATAGAGGCTAGTGGGAGCAGGTCACACTGAGCATCTAACCCCCAGTATGGACCAGTTTGGGCTAAATACATGTCAGTTTATGGATCCTGCTGGCCCGGGCTGCTGGTTGTCCCACTGCCGTTCCATGACAGCCAGGATGAGCCGGCAGCAGCACCAAGGGACAGCCTCTTTCCAGAGAGAAGAGCAGCAGCCACTGGTCCCGTTGTCATCAGAGGATCTCTTGGGGAGATCAGCCCGACCAATACATCCCTGGTGCCCCTCGGGCCTCTGAGCTGACAGAGCAGTGACACAGCTGTTGTTGATAGGGCAGTTCCTGTCCCTGACCCCACCTGCACAGACCCCAGGGCAGAGGGGAGAGGGCAGAGCCAGAGCTGGGCCAGGGAGGCTTCCCCTCCAGCCCTGGCTGCCAGGAGATGTTCTATCAGAGGGAACATCAGCAGAACACACAGGTCTGTGACACACGAGGTGGGAAGGAGCACAGGCTGCTGGGCTGAGGGTGAGGGGCTCATCAGCCGTTCCCAACACCCTTGTGGTGGGAGCTGGACACCAGGGGTGCCAGGGTGTCCCTGGCACTGGGACCTCCCTGTGACACTGGTATCTGACACCTTGATCAACACTTCCACATGGAATACTGAACTCCTGCTCTCTGGGGTCTGAGCACAGTGTTTCACAGCAAAGTCAGGGTTCAGTGACATCCCCCTTCACAACCGGCATCAGCAGTGCATGGTCCTGCCCTTTGCCCTGCCCTCCCCGGCCTCCTACTTCCAGACGTAGGGAACGGAAGCGAAATACAAAAAACATCTGCTAAAAACCACACTTATCAGTGTTCTCCGGCTCACAGCACAGCCCCACAAAACTCTGAGAGAGCTCTGACGGGATGAAGTGCTCAGGGAAGTGAGGGGACAGATGGGAATCAATGAGCTTTGCTGCAGGGCAGGGCAGAGGTCTGGGGGATATGAAGGGATCTACAGCACCCTCCTACCCTCCAGGCAATTCCTGCTCTCAAAGCGGCAGTTTTAGATACAACTGCTTTCTATGGAAAAAGTTTTAAATGAACCCCAATCCTTCAACGCACTTTTATTTTACAATAAAATAACTGGCACACCCAGCAGCGCTCGCAGGGCAGGACAACACAGGGGCCGGGAGGGCTGAAACAGGAACGCGGCACAACGGGAGCTTTTGGGGGAATGTGGTGCTCTGTGGCACGGCAGCGAGCTGCGGCACCGACCAGCCTGTCACAGCCTGTCGCCGCCCTCTGCACAGGGATAACGCCGAGGGGAGCCTGAGGCCCGGGCCCGTCCCCCCGTCCCCGCGGGGACCCTCAGTTCACACGGCAGGCCCGGATCATGAGCAGCTGGAGCAGGATGAAGACGGGCGACATGATGAGCCCGTACCAGAGCTCCCGAGTGTGCTCCACCAGCTTCTGGCACAGCAGCATCTCGAACACGAACTTGAGGCTGAGGAT
Source organism: Chiroxiphia lanceolata (assembly GCF_009829145.1). NCBI lineage: Eukaryota > Metazoa > Chordata > Aves > Passeriformes > Pipridae > Chiroxiphia > Chiroxiphia lanceolata. The sequence goes on along the minus strand of NC_045657.1, from coordinate 10,922,614 downwards.
GGTGAGGATCCAGAAGAGCCGCAGCACCGCCAGGCGCTTCTCGCCGTCCTGGAACAGCCGCACGGACACGATGGTGGTGAAGTAGGTGCTGAGCCCGTCGGCGGCGAAGAAGGGCACGAACACGACCCACCAGGAGAGCGCGGCGGCCGCGCCGTCCACCTTGAGCACGAGCAGCACCGTAAAGGCGAGCAGGGCCAGCGCGTGCAGCAGCAGCTCGAACGTGGCGAAGCCTAACCACTGCACGAGCTCCCGCAGAGAGAACAGCATGGTCCGGGGGGCGCGGGGCAGAGCCGGGGAGCGGCACCGGCCCTGTCCGGGGGCACCGGGCCCGACCCGCCCGGGGCTCGGCCCGCCCGGCGTGGGCGGCGCGCGGCGATGACGCCAAGGGGCGCGGCGGCTGATGACGTCACAGGGAGTGCGGAACGGGTGGGGAGTCCCCTCAGCCGTCGTGTGACGTCACGGGAGCGGTCGCACTGTGGTGACGTCACGGCGGAATGGGGCCGGTCTGTGGTGAGTCCGAAGAGCCGGGGGATCCCCGGAGATCCCGATCCCTGCGGCCTCTCTGCCCTGGGGACGGGCTGGGAGAGCTGGGGGGGTTCACCTGGAGAAGGGAAGGATCCAGGAGAGCTCGGAGCCCCTTCCAGCGCATAAAGGGGCTCCAGGAGAGCTGGAGAGGGACTTGGGACAGGACAAGGGAGAATGTATTCCCACTGCCAGAGGGCAGGGTTAGATGGGATATTGGGAAGGAATCGTTGGCTGTGAGGGGAGGCCCTGGCACAGGTTGCCCAGAGAAGCTGTGGCTCTCCCTGCCCTGGAAGTGTCCAAGGCCAGGTTGGACGGGGCTCAGAGCAACCCGGTCTAGTGGAAGGTGTCCCTGCCCGTGGCAGGATGTGGAATGGGATGAATGTGAAGCTCCTTCCCAGCCCAGATCAGTGATTCTGTGATTTTGTTTTTTATTATTATAATGTAATTTATTGTTAGTATTCTATGGGCACATGGTGACAGCAGCCGTTTGCAGCTCAGACATCCCTCTGGGCTGGATTTCCTGCAGGGTTCCCTGTCACACACAGGGCCTTGCTCCTTGGCAGTGTGGCTGAGAGCAGTGTGTGTCTGATCACACTTTTCTCTGTCTCTGAGCTCCAGGCTCTTCCACAGGCCCCTTCAAGTGAGGGGGATTCATAGGGCAGACAGGAAAGTTAAAACCAGCAATGGGGAACAGCCGATCCCAGGACTGCACTTACCCTGTGGGGATGAGGGCAGTTAAATGAGCCAGGATGTGCATTTTAGTCCCTCCATGCCCAGGCAGTGGGGACAAGGAGCACAGTGTGTCCCTGCTGCTCCTGCAGGTGAGGACACGGCGTTAATCCCTCAGCGCTGTGCAGGGGTGGGAAGAGAGCCCACAAGCCTTGTATCCCAGTGCTGGATCCCAGCTATTCACACCCCTGGGCTGTTTGCTGTGTCAGCCCCACACATGTCACCTTGACCCCCAGTTCCTGGTGCTCCTTTGGGTGGGGTTGGTGCTGCTGGGCCCAGGGCAGGCCCAGCTCTGCCTCCCCAGTCCCCTTTCCCCTCTGGGTGGTGGCTCTGGTTTGTCTTTGCAGATGGCAGAACGGAAGCTCCTCGTTCTCTTTGGCAGCCAGACGGGGACAGCCCAAGACACGGCGGAGAGAATCGGGAGAGAGGCCACGCGCCGGCACCTGCAGTGCAGGGTGGAGGCCCTGGACAGCTGTGACCTGGTGAGATGGGACACACAGGGGACTCTGGGCACTGCTGCTCCTGCTCCATCCCCACCAGCCCTATTTCTGCCACTTGGGCATCCTCCACCCTTGCTGTGATCTGCTGTGTGTCACCAGGGCCTGGCTCTGGGGGCAACCCTCCCTGGGGGCAGCTTGTGCTTAACTTTCCCTGCCAGGTGAGGGGCTGGTGCTGCAGGGAGTGGGTGGGCAGCAGGTGCTGCTGCAGGGCCTATGGAGGAGCTCGTGCCACACGGGGCTGTGGGTTTTATTCCAAGCGTGGTCAGTCTGGGAGCTCATTGTGGTGTGGGCAGCCATGTGGGAACAGCCAGGACACGTATTTCGTAGAATGACACAAGGGTCTGGGTTGGGAGGGACCTTAAAGATCATCCAATTCCACCCCCGACCATGGGCAGGGGCACCTTCCACTAGACCAGGTTGCTCCAAGCCCTGTCCAACCTGGCCTTGGACACTTCCAGGGCAGGGGTAGCCACAGCATCTCTGGGCAACCTGTGCCAGGGCCTCCCCACCCTCGCAGCCAACAATTCCTTCCCAATATCCTATCTAACCCTGCCCTCTGGCAGTGTGAAGCCATTCCCCCTTCTCCTGTCCCTCTATCCCTTGTCCCAAGTCCCTCTCCAGCTCTCCTGGGGCCCCTTTATGCGCTGGAAGGGGCTCCAAGGTCTCCCTGGAGCCTTCTCTTCTCCAGGTGAACACCCTCAGCTCTCCCAGAGCAGTTTGTAGGCTGCTGACCTGGACATACCTCTCCATGTCTGTGCCCACAGGCCAACCTCATCCATGAGCCACTGGTGGTGTTTGTGTGTGCAACCACCGGCCAGGGAGACCCACCTGATAACATGAAGGTAGGACATATTCCTGTCCATCTTGTTTTTATGTTCCTGATCCAGGGAATTCTCTCTGGAAGCAGCTTGAGCAGTGGTTGTTTTTGGAGGGGGGAGCACCAGTCACCTCTCATGGGACATGAGCAGGGAGCTGGTGAGGGGGCTTTCAGAGGCCACCTCTGCAGGAGTGCTCCCCACTGTGTTGGGGTTCAGGATGGGCCCGATGGGGGCAGAGCAGGGATCTGGGGGCTGGCAGGCAGGGCAGGCTGCCTGGACAGCAGCAGGACTCCCCAGCCGTGTCCTCCGTAGATGTTCTGGCGGTTTCTGTTCCGGAAGAACCTGCCGCCCGGGTCCCTGTGCCAGCTGGACTACGCCGTGCTGGGCCTTGGCGACTCGTCCTACCCCAAGTAAGCAGCTCTGCAGCTCCTGGATGGCTGCTCCTCACAGCTCTGGCTGTGGGAGGGACCAGAGTGGCTGGAGAACAGAGGGGGTGGGGGGAGACAGAGCCTGACTCTGGATGAAATGAAATGAAATTCCCACCAGCCTTAAAAATCCTTGCTCTACCAGCCTGTGTCCCTCCCAAATCCCAGGAATTAGGCTTCTGCCCATTTCTTCCCCCCCAGCCTCTCCAAGCAGGTCGTTTGCTGCAGTGGGTCTGACATCAGGTGTCAGTCATTTATTGCAGCTGTTCAGTTTTCCATCTGAACTGCAGGGAAGCAACTTTGTGCCACAGCACAGGCTGTGCCACTTGCCAGTGGGCCAAGGCAACAGGAGACATCAAACACAAATGGCAGCCAGCCTTGTTGGTACCAGTTCCATCCCAAAAGATTGTTCCCATGTGCCTGAAAGAGCTGTGGAGGGAGGGGTAGGTGTGCCAGAGCTCCATGGGGCACATGGGGCAGTGAGGGGCTGGAGTGAAGGAAGTGTTCTGAGTCCCTGAAGGGAAGCAGGACCTCCATAAGTCCCTTCTGGGAGCTAGGCACAGCCCGTGAGGCCCAGCAAGTGGCAGGCAACTGCTCCTGTGAGCTGCCCTAGGTTGGGGCATAGACTGGGCAGGGCACAGGCCAGGTTGTGTTGCTGCCTCTGTGCTGCTCCTGTGGCCCTGGCAGCAGGTGCTGGCTTCAGTGGGCACTGCCTGCTGTGCTGCTGGAGCAGCCCTGCCTTCACAGCTGTGTTATTCTCTGCTTAGGTTTAATTTTGTTGCAAAGAAGCTGCACAAACGGGTGCTACAGCTTGGGGGCAACCCGCTGCTGCCAGTGGCCTTGGGAGATGACCAGCATGATCTGGGGTAAGAGCCATGGGGAGGTGTGGCAGGGGGAGCCCTGGGATGCACTACAGCTCTGTCCTTGGGCTGCTGGCAGGGCTCTGTGTGCTTTACACACAGCCCTGCTGTGCCTGGGGAACAGCAGTGTGCTGCTCCCACCACGGGGCTGCTCCAGCAGCTCTGTGCACGTGCTGAGTTCTGCTCATAACACTTCTGTGCCAGGACCTGAGTCACCTGCTTCTCCGGGGTGTCCAACGACCCCCAGGATGTGCCAGCATCTCCTGGCTCAGCCCCAGTCCTGTTCAGAGCGGGGGATGGCTGTGTCACACAGCCACGTGCCTGCAGTAGCCTGACCTGTGCTCACCTGGCATGGGGCAGAGGCTCTGTGTGGCTCAGGGAATTGGTGATGGCCACAGGTGGTGCTCAGGGGGCTTGTGCTTCTGTTCAGGTGTCAGTGGTTGGGCCCCAGAGAGCAAGTGAGTGCTTAGAGTGTCTGAGACATGTTTCCTCCCAGACCTGAAGATGTAAGGGAACAGCCTGGGGTGACTGTGCAGTGCAAGGGGAGCAGGGCTGCCCCAGCAGTGGGCAGGTGCAGGGGTAGCAGGGCTTGGACCCTAAGGGATGATGTTGTTCTGCTGCAGCCTGAATTTCCCTCCTGTAGGCCGGATGCAGTGGTTGATCCATGGCTTGTGGCCTTATGGGACAAGATCCTCGCTTTGTATCCTCTCCCTCCTGGCCTTGAGATCATCAGCCCAGACACACGGTGGGTGCAGAGGGTGGGCAGGGTGGGCCCCAGCAGGGACTGGCTGCTGTGCAATGCCACACTTCCTTGGCTGTTCTCCAGAGTGGAGATGTGCTCTGCGTTGACCAGGAACCCTTCCCACACAGCTACTGGTGTCCCAAGTGTTCCTTGTTCTTTGGCCACTGGTGGCCCACTTCTCTCTGGATGGTGTGTCCCTTTGTCCCCCGCGGGCGTGTCAGCTGCCCCAGCCAGGTTGTGCCCATCTTGCCATCCTGATGTGCCTCTGCCCCTGGCAGAGTGTGTGTGCCCAGCCAGCCTCCCTCTGCCTGTTCTGGAGACTTTGGAATCTCCTGGCAGTCTGCATTGCATTCCCTTACAAAGCTAGCTCTGGGGAACAGGGATGATGGATGGTGGATGCAGCGGGAAACTCCAGGCCTCGCCCTGGAGCAGCAGAGGAGCTGTGGCATGGAGTAACCACTGCATTGCTCTCCTCTCCACAGCCTGCCCCCAAAATACACCCTGCACTACCTGCCTGAGGACTCCCCACCCCCTGAGGGTGCCCTTCTCCAGCCGACAGCGCCCAGGGCTGTTCCCTGCGAGCTCCATCCCTTCGCTGCCCCTGTGGTGTCCAACCAGCGGGTCACGGCACAGTCCCACTTCCAGGACGTCCGGCTCATCGAGTTCGACGTCACGGGCTCGGCGATCACGTGAGCATTTCCCTGACTCCCCCAAGCTCCCTGACTCCCCCTGGTCCTGTGGGACCAGGTCTCCTGTAGCCTGCCCTCCTCTACCACTCCCTGTCTCGACTAATATGTGATGTTGCAGCCCTGGGGACGTGGTCCCTGCTGCGTGGTCCCCTTCCATGACAAAGTCAGGAGTGTGTGGCAGTGGGGGTCCTGCCCATGGACCAGTTCTCCTTGCCTGTCAATAAGAGAGCACGTTGGTGACACTGGGAATTAGCCTCCCCTGATGTGGTTGCGGGTCGGGGTGGACATGCCATGGCTGTGGCTTTGCCTCATGGCTATGCCCCGTGGCTCTTCCCTGTGGCTCTGCCCCGGGGCTGTACTCAGCAGCTCCTGCTGCATCCACAGGTTCAGTGCAGGGGACGTGGTGATGATCCAGCCCCAGAACTGCCCTGAGGACGTGCAGCAGTTCTGTCAGCTCCTGCGCCTGGACCCAGACAGACACTTTGTGCTGAAGCCCACGGAGCCTGGTAGGTCCTGCCCACTGCTCCTTTCCCTCCCTGCTGGGACAGGGCAGCCCCTGAGCACTGGCCCAGCCTGCAGCTCTGCTCTTCCTTTGCTGTAGACTTGGTTCATGGAGTTGGGAGTGTCAGATGGATACAGGACACCTGCCTGTCTGGCAGTATGGGGACTGTCCTTCTCTCCCAGTGCTGTGATCGTGTGCATCCTGCACAGGGTCAGGGTGACTGTGGGAGGAATCCAGCAGTGCCAGGTTCCACCTGGGCCTTGTGCCTTGGCAGCACCTTGCACAGGGTGGGGAGGATCCTGCAGCCTCCTCAGCCCCAGACCCAGGTCAGGAAACCCGTGCTTCCTTGTAAGGGGAGTGCAGGTCTCCCCACTCTAACCCCACGGACCTCCTGCAGGTGCTTCTGCAGCCACAAATGAGCTCCAACAACCAGAGAAACCCCTTGGAGGCCCCTCAGAGCCCTTGGTGGCTCAGCAGTCTCAATGGAATTGTGACAGTTTTCTCTCCTGTCTCCTGAGCACCTATTCCCCTTCCACCTTTCCTGTGTCTGTCCTTGCTGGAATTTTTGCCTGGCAGGCAAACCCAAGAAAAATTCAGGCTGCTCCTCACACCCTTGGGACGTACAAAGGAAACAAGGACAGGCTGACACATGACACTACTGGTTATTTCCACTGCATTGTGTGCAGGATGGGTGGGAGCCATATGGATAATGCATTATCCCAAAGCACTTCCCAAAAACAAGGGACAGCTGAACACCACTGACTTCCTCTGTTGCCAAGCCTGTGGGCTTGAAAAGCAAACTGGGGAGAGCAGGAGGGAGTGAGGCCCCATGGTGGGAGCAGTGGGAGCTGAAGTTGGCTCCACTGGGGCATTGGTGCAGTGTGTGGGCGCCCACAGGCAGCAGGGCTGCCCTGGTGTGGGGACAGGCAGTGCCAGCATCCGGCCCCAGGGCTGGCCCTGAGCTCTCCCTGCTGCCTTGCCTTGCAGGCACATCCCTCCCTCCCCTCTTGCCACAGCCCTGCACCATCCGGCATCTGGTCACCCACTACCTGGACATCTCCTGCGTGCCACGGCGCTCCTTCTTCGAGCTCCTCTCCTACTTCTCCACCAACGAGCTGGAGCGGGAGAAGCTGCAGGAGTTCAGCTCTGCTCAGGGCCAGGAGGAGCTGTACAGCTACTGCAACCGGCCCCGCAGGACCACGCTGGAGGTGAGGCTGGGCAGCAGGGCACACCTGCTCCATGGGGGCTGTGCCAGGCCAGAAAGCACCCAGGCAGATGATCAGCCATAATTTCTTGGCTGGGGAATTTAATCTACTTCACCCTCTTTATGAAGTGTCTGTGAATTTCCACTGGCAGTTAAGACCAGCTCTAGATCCTTCTTGCTCTGAGGTGGGCTCTCTGCTGCAGCCTGGGAGGCAGAGGGCAATGAACACAGTGGGGTGTTGGTGCTCAGAGGTACCCAGTGGGGTGCCTCTGGTCGAGGGCAGCGTGGCACAGCCATGTGGCACAGCCATGTGGGACAGCCTGTGGCACACTGAGAACAGGCAGGCTGCCTTCTGGGGGATGCAGGTTGTCTTCTGGGGTGCAGCAGGCCTCACCCCTCTTGGCTTTGCAGGCCCTGTGGGATTTCCCTCACACCACGTGTGCCATTCCAGCTGATTACCTGCTGGACCTCATCCCTCGCATCAGACCCCGCGCCTTCTCCATCGCCTCCTCCCTGCTGGTAAGAGCTCAGCCCTTTTGGCCTCGTGTCAGGCTCTGAGCTGGGGGTATGGCAGGGCCTGGGCTGGCTGTTCCTGCTGTGCATGCCTTGGGTGTCCAAGCACTACTCCCAGGCCCCTGAACACCCACAGCCCACCCAAACCCCTGCTCTGCAGTGAGTCTGCAGCAGCCTGACCTGCTGGTGCCAACCTCAGGGCTGTACCAGCCTCCAGATTAGCACACTTGCTCTCCTGCAGCCCAATAAGTGCTATCCCACTGCTCCTCAGAGGTCTGGTGTCCTTGTCACCAGAAGCAGTGAGATGTGGTGCCGTGAAGGCTGGGAGTGCCCCGGGTGGCCCTGGCAAGCAGGAGTGCTGCTCCCTGTGCTGCCGGGAGGTGGCAGTGGGACCCGGGCCCGGTGCTGGCAGACATCAGCCCAATGCACGGCTGGATTTGTCCTCCATGGGGGCCTCTTGGCTTGGACGGTCACTGTCACTGTTGACAACTGTGCAGAGCATTCCTGCAGCAGTGCTGCTCTGGGAAAAACCATTGGAAAGGTTTTGGGCAAGGGCCTGCTCCATTCCAAGTGGCTGTTTTGGGCTAGGATGAGTGTTGCAGGCACCCTGGCAGGAGCTGGGCCCAGGTTTTGTCCCTGGAGGAGGTGCTGGGCCCTTCCTGTGAAGCTGTGCTTGGTATCCCCTCATTTCTCGTGGCTCCTGTCTGGACACAGGCTCACCCTGACAGGATCCAGATCCTCATGGCAGTGGTGCAGTACAAGACACAGCTCAGCAAACCCCGCCGTGGGCTCTGCTCTACCTGGCTGGCTTCTCTCGATCCAGAGCAAGGTAATTGCTTGGACTCTGTGTGCTTGTCACAGCACCCAGCAGTGATCCCTTGGGACCTTGGTGGAGCTGTGTGTGTGCTGACCATGTGCTGGAGCTGCCTGGATCCTGGCTGGAGCACCACCTCTGTGGGGGCTGGAGCACACTGGCTTGGCAGGATGAGCTGAACTCACAGGCCGCTGTTCTTCCTTGCTGCTCCCATCTTCTTCAGAGCATGGTGGGCTCCTCTGGCATCCTTTGGGCTCCTGGTTTTCTCCCAGCTGCTTGATCCTCCTGCTCCCAAGTGTGCCCTGCTGTCCCCCTGATGGCTGCTCCTGGTGTCCTGGAGCTGGTAATATTCTGACTGCTGGACACTTCCAGCCCCACTGGGAAGGCTGGTCCTTCCTTTGAGCACATCCACCCTGTCCTGCAAAGCCTGTGTGTGCTGCTCATCTGCTCCAACCACAAACCAACTCCAGTGGGTCCCCACGCAAATGTGACAAGCTCATGAGGTCTCCCAGCTGCAGAGTAGTAGAGAATTCCTCTGTATGGGTCCAGGGCAAGACAGGGGCTTCTCAGAGTACCTCCATAGGGCTCTTCACCCAGATGAGTTAAGTGTGGCCTCCCTTCCATCCAGCCAGGTTGGGATCTCTGCCTGCCTTCCCTGCTGTCCTCCCTGGCACAGGCTGTGTGCGGAGAAGGCTGTCCCACAGCCCGGGTGCTGAGGGGCTCTTACCTTGCCCTGGGGTTCACTCAGGTTCTTTCAGAGGAGATGCCGAGACAGCTGAAGCACTTTTCACACGCACAGGGTGTTCCCTTGGTGCTTGGGGTGGTGAGCCAGGTGCTGTTCATGTCTTTGGAGCATCCTGGAAGAGCTGGATGCCTGGCTCCCCCTCTGCAGGCTGTGCCAGGGGCAGGGATGGTGGAGTGATGCTATTCAGTCTGTTTGTTTGCAGGTGATGTCCGGGTGCCTCTTTGGGTGAAGAAAGGAGGAATGAAGTTCCCAGCTGACCCTGCCACCCCCGTGATCATGATTGGCCCTGGCACAGGGGTGGCACCTTTCCGAGCAGCGATACAGGAGCGGGTGGCACAGGGATGTAGAGGTGAGGAGTGGTCCTGGGAGGGATTTGGGGTGCCTCTCGCTGCAGACAGGTCTGTGTCAGCAGACAGCAAGGAGGGACTGGGGGGCTCGTGAGGGTGTGGACGGGTGCAGGGTTTGAGTGGGAGCAAGCTGGGCTCAGGGGCAGGTGAGAACCAGAGCCTGTGTGTGCAGCCTGGTATGGTTATTCACAGGCTGTGCTACAGGGCAGCTCCTTGGGTCAGCGTAGGGCTCTGCAGAGGCTTCCTTGGCTCTCTGAGAGTGAAGATGGATTACTGAGCTCATCTGCTCCTGCACAAGGAGTTGTGCCTCTGCCCTTGTCCCATTCTCATTCCCCTGACTCAGCCATGAGTCTCAGCAGAAAGCTGAGGCTGGTGGAGGGGAACAGGCAGCCAGTTTTTGCTCTACCTGCTCCTCACCTCCTGCTTTTCCAGTACGCAGGGGCCTCTGGTTGCCGCAGGTCACTTGGCTTCATGCTCACGTGGCTCCTGGCTCTTCCAGGCCTGGGCTGCCAGGCAGGTGCAGCAGAGAGGTGGAAGCCTCTGCTCTCAGCCCCAGGTCCCATGGGCACCAGCAGTGCCCAGCACTCACAGGGCATTCGGTCCTCCCAGCACAGCCCCTGTGCTCTGCTCTCTGCAGGGAACTGCCTCTTCTTTGGCTGTCGACAGAAATCCAAGGACTTCTACTTCCAGGCAGAGTGGGAAGAGCTGGTGGCAAAGGGCTTCCTGACACTCTTCACAGCCTTCTCCAGGGACCAGGTTAGTTCCTAGAGGAGGAGGGTGGATACAGAAGCGTTTCAACCAGCACTGATGAGACTCTGTCAGTGTGTCTGTTCCCTGTAACTGTTGGCATGGCCTGTGAGGAATCTAGTGGAGTGGTACAGTGTCACCTCACTCCCTCACACACCTTGGTGCTGGCTGGGATTTGCCCCCCAGCTCTGCAGTGCCGGGGCCCTGCCAGGACATGTGTGACTGGAAAGGCTGCTGGTACGGGGCTGGAGAGCACTGGAGCAGATAAGGCATTAGCCAGCTTTGCTTGGCTGGGCCACGTGAGTGATAAAAGGCTCACAAGCCTCTCGGAGGGTTACCAGGCAATAACTTTCTTTGGTTAAGTACCACCCTTCTCACTGTGTCCCTCTGAGCACTGGCTGAGCCCAGGGAGCTTGGCCTCTGTGCCAGCTCTCCTCAAGTCTCAGCCATCCAGGAGAAAGTTCCCTGTAGGTACAAGCATCCCCACAACTCAGCCCCTCACTTTGCTCCCTGGTTTCCTAGACAGTGTCTGTGGAGAGCAGCTCTCATCCTCAGGGCTTCAGGGCTTTTTATGCTGCCAGAGAGGCTCCCTGAGCTGAGGTTCTGTTTCACTGCCTTGCCCTGTCCCTTGATGGCAATGAAAGCTCAGCCTGGCTTTGGAAGAGAGATCTGATAAAAAGGGAATGGGGATCTTACAGTAGCTCAGCTGCACCAGCCCTTTCTCCTGACTGTGTGCATGTGTTGACATGAGTCCAGCATCTTTTATGCACTCACTTGTAAGGCATGAGCTGGATGCTTCTGTGAAGGCTTTCCAAGTCTGTGATGAACAGGAGCAGCACTGCAGAGGGTTGTTGGTTGACCAGTGAAGGGGGGACCTGCTGCTCCCGGAGTCTGGAGAGCTGCCAGAGCCACTTCCTGCCCTCACAGACTCTGGAGGGATGGGACTCCCATGGGAGTCCCTTCCTGCTCCACAGGCCAAAGCACTTTGTCCTGAGTCTCCTGCCCCTGAGCCATGTCGGGAGGTGAGCAGGAGCACAGCCAGGTGGGATGAGCTGCATTGGGCCATTGTACCTTGGGCTTCAGGAGATACCACAGCCCTTAACTCATCAAAAACTGTGTTGTCAAAGAGCCAGGCAGGGGCTGAGATGCTCCATAGCTGAGCAGGATTTCCCTCTTCTCTCTTAAGGTGCCCTTTGCAGTGACCTCTTGTCACATCACGGTGCAGACTGATCCCAGCCTAACGTGGCTGCCTCTAACTCTGAGCAGGATGCCCCGGGGTTTAGCTGAGACACTGTGACCCCAGTTTGTCACTGGAGTGCTCTGGTTTCTGGGCAGTTGCAGGTCCTTAAATGACCCCCTGAGAGCCCCAGCCTGGCTGGCAGGGCCTCTGGCAGCACTCAGCTCATTACTGTTAACGATGTGAGGCAGAGCTGAGGTGCTCGTGATGGGCATCATGAGTTGTGGAGCCATGCCCAGGTCGACCTGGCACTCCAGTGCAATCAGCCAGTGGGGCTGTGGGACCTGCTGCCCACGTGGGGACCAGCTCCTGTGACAGCCAGGGCTGGTGCTGCTCGGGGTTGTTCCCACACACACCTCCAGCCTGCAGCACACAGGGCCCTGAGCCACCGCGAGAGCCGTGCTGGCGTTGGGGCTGGAGGTGGGGAGGGGGTGTGGGGAGGGGGCTGTGCCTGTGGCTCAACTCACTGCTGTGCAGAACCGGGTGTAGTGGGATGCCCAGCACGGGACCTGGCCTTCATCACAGTGTCCCCCTTGTCACAGGAGCCCTCTGGGCCAGCAGTGAGTTCAGGCACTGGTGTGTAGCAATGGTGTTCTCTTGGGCAGGAGCCAGGGCCGTAGGCAGTTGCTTGGATTCTTGAAGTCTTGTGGATTAACCCTTTGGGAACTCTCCTTAGTTGGGCTGTACTGTGCCAAAAGCCAGTCCCTGAGCACAGTGGAGAGGCAGGGAATGGGACCAAGGCCATCCCTCCAAGCTTTCTGCCCTTCCGAGATGTTTCAGGTCTGCAGCAGCCAGGGGTGTGGGGAAGGGTCCCTGTCCTGCAGGAAATTTGGCACAGGGAGGCCACAGAGCCTCCTCTGCCTGTGCTGGGAGAAAAGGGGAGAGGGCAGGAAGGAAATCCTCATGGGGCCTCCCCACCTCATGGTCCTGGCCAGTGGACACCTAAAGAGTTGGGAGGGCTACTTTGTCCTCACTGAAGCTCCTGCTGCTGCACTGATTTCCCTCCAGCCCATCTCAGTGCACTGACATCAGATTTGGGGTTCCCCTTCCCTGTGTGGTCATTGATCCATCTGCTTTCCCAGTGCCCCTGCTCTGGGGGGCTGTGCTGTCCTGAGCCCTTGCAAACAGCCCCTGAGAAGAGTCCTGAGAGCAGGAGCTGTGGCTGCTGCCAGGGCTGGTGGGCTCAGTGCCCTGTTTACCCGCAGGAGGAGAAGGTTTATGTTCAGCACCGCATCCAGGAGAACCGGAGGCTGGTGTGGGAGCTGCTGAGCACTGGGAATGCTCATGTCTACCTGGCTGGGTGAGTGAGGGGTCTCTATGCAGGGACTGGGGAGTGGGGCTGCATGTTGCTGCTTCTCCACCTGCTTGGAGACATTCCCTCGGCTCAGCCCCTGGAGTGAGCACACCCCATACCCCAACAGGTCCCTGTGGGCTGCAGTGGCTGCTGCAGAGGGACAGCTCGTTCCTCCTCTCCCTGTGTCCTGCTCTGTAAGCCCTGGGCTCAGAGGGTTGTTTCTCACTTGAAATCAGAGAAAAGGGTTGTGTGGTGCCCGTGGCCACTCGCGTGGGCAGAAGGCTTTGAAAGCATAATATACCAGGGCTCCAGAGCAACAGCTTTGGGACCCCTGGCATGTTCTGTCTGGCTCTTCACACGCAAAACTGCCTCCCGGGGCAGGGACAAGACTGGCACCACAGCCAGCCTCCTTTGACAGCACAGTCATTCTCCAGGTGGTTGTCTTGGGCTGGTTGGACATCTTGAACTGCTGGCCAAAGGTGGAGTCTGGTCTTCAGAGGCAGAGTGTTGGCAGCTCTGCTCTGAGCTCTGTACCTCTTTTCCTGGGCAGAGCCCTTGACCTGCCTGCCGTCGTGACTCCCTGCACAACAGGGAGGAGAGGAGACTGCTCCGGAGACTGCTCCCCATTGCCCAGGGCGAGGGTTGTGAAATGCTTTGGACTCTTGAGCTGGCAAGAGGCTGGTGATGGTGTTTGTGGTGTTTGTGGTGCACCCCGTGACCTGGAAAGGGCTGTGCAAACCTGGGCCTTGCTGTCGACACGAGCAGCAATTGCAGGAGGCTCCTTCCTGCCTGTCCTGTGCAACAGCAGGAACTTCCCCGGTGCCTTGTGGGGCCAGACTGGCCTTGCTGCATTCCTGGGAGAGGGAGATTCTTGTTTACTGCCCAGGAATTGGAGGCTAGGCCTCCCGCCACACTGTCTGTCACTGCTTCCTGCACTGCTGCCTGCACTGCTGCCTGTGCTGCCGGGCCTTGCTGCACTGCAGGGCTTCCTGGGCCCTTACCCCAAACTGGGCCCTCCTACCCTTGGATCTGGGCTTCAGGTTTGGTGCACTTGGGACGTGAGTTGTGCCACCATCCACAGCCCAAATGCTGAGACTATTGGGCAGCTGTTGGGTCCTTCTTCCATCCCCTTTCCTACTGTTCTTTGATCCTATTCCCTACTTTCTGGTGCTGACAGAGATACCCTGGGGGCTCCCAAAAGGGGATCAATGTCTTGGAAAGAACAGGGCTTGCACAACTGTCCCTATGGCAGGATTTTGGGTGACCGTGAGGATGGTGTTTTGGGTGTCGAGGTTGCTCTGAGACTGAGGGCCTTGTCCCTGGCACAGGGTGTCCCTCAGCCCCCATCAGGCAGGTGGGATCCTTGTCCTCCCTGTACAAGTGTCCACTTGCAGAGGGCACTGTCCCTCTCCTACTGAACAGCCCACACTATGTGGAAAGACTCCCAGGATCAGCCTTCCCTTTCCTGGCCCACAGACTCTGAACTGCCTGTGGGGTGCCAGACAGGAAGGTGCAGGTGGGCGAGCCTGAAAATGGCCTTTTCCCCCCTAAAAACAGTATTCAGAGTTTCAGCCAGACTAAGATAAAGTGAGTCCTGAGTTGTGTGTCCCTGAGCAGTGTCCCTGGGGCATGTCTGCCTTCAGCCAGGCCAGCTCTGGGGAGCCAGGGCTGTATCTGCTACAGAATTGTTCCCAGCTTGTCTTGCCCAGGGGCAAAAAGGTTGAAAATGTCTCTCTTTTTCTGAAAAAAATAGCTATTTGACATGTTTTCCATCACAAAGCCCAGCTCCATTATCTTGTACTCGCATATCACTGCCTGACTCAGAAACAATAGGACTCTTCCAAAAAAAGAAGACCTCCTTTCTGGGTATTTTGGGATGTTAATCAGCTTCAAAGGAAAGTCAGGATTCTGCCGTGTTCTTGGGAAACAGCAAGGACGTTGCCAGATGCTTGTGCCAATTGGAGCAGCCTGGGAAATTTTTTATTAGATGTTTTTTTTGTCGCACAGGCAGTTCATCAAATGAAACTCTATCCAGGAAAAAAAGTCTGAATTTCTGATTTCCCCTAAGAAATAATTGTGCTTGAAAGCATTGAATTCTATTTGGGTATTTTTTGCACAGGGGCTCGTGTTTTCTCCTCTATTTCTCTTATTTTGAGGTTTACCTGGCTTCAGTTCCAAATGTCACCATCAAACCAATCATCTTGGATTTCCTGAGAGCTGGCACAGCAGGACGGGAGCGGCTGCTCCTTCTCAGCAGTGTCTTACCCAGCTCAGGATCAGACATGTTTGACTTTGAGTGATTCCTGAGATGAAAGGACAGTTTCCTGCCCTCCTGCCAATAAATTCCAACTCTATGCGTATTCCTTGTGTCCCTCTAATGAGGATGCTGGCAAATGGAGCCATGTGGGGCTGCAGTTCAGGCTGCCGAGCTGTGATGCTCCTTCCCCAAGGTCTGGGTACTGCACATGCCTGCACTGGGAAGCCCTGTGGATAAGGGGGCTGCTCTCGAGGGAGGGGTAGGATGACAAGCCTGTCATTTATCCCGTGCCAGGCAGCCCATGTGGCAGGGTGAGACAGATTCTCACTGCCCTGCTGCCCCCTGATCCCAGAGCACTGGGGCTGCTACCCCTGGTTTTCCTTTCTCGCTGCATTGTGCCCCTGCTCTGTCCCCCAGGAATGCCAAGCAGATGCCGGTGGCGGTGGCTGAGGCCCTGCAGTCAGTGCTGCAGCTGGAGGGTGGCCTGTCACCCTCAGAAGCAGAGGAGCGTTTAACAGCCCTGGAACGGTCCCAGCGCTTCCAGTCTGAAACCTGGTCCTAAGCCTGGCTCCCTGCCTCCCCCTTTCCCCAAAAACTGCCTGAATAAAGGAGCCAGCACAATGATCTGCGCATCTTCCTTGGGCTGGGGTTACCCCAGCCTGGGCAGGGGTCTGTCCAAGGGTGTGGATTTACCCAACCAGCCCTTACCTGATGGCAGCAGGGCCAGGGTGGGTGGGAGGGGGCTGTCTCCTGGGGGGCTGGAGCCCAGTCCCTGCTGGAGCAGAGGTCAGGGGTCTCTGGGGGGATGCTGCTGGCTGATCTGCTGTCCCAGGGCCTCCAGCCCCGGGGGTCTCCATGAAGGGTGGGCAGCACTGCTGGGCATTGCTGGAGCCACAGCAATGGCAGTGGCCACTGTTTGAGGTAGGGCCCAGAGGAAGTGAACTGTTGCATGGGAGTCTCTCCACCCTGGCATTAGTCACTAGCGTTTGCTGCAGGAGGAGGCTGCCTGGACAGACCTGTTCCCCCTGTCTCCAGTGGCCAAGGCCAGCAGGGACAGGCACAGGAGGAAGCCTCGATCCCTCTGTCTCTGCTGCCCGTTCATCATCCTGAGCCTGCTTAATGCTGAGGTCTGAGCTCTGTGTGCCAGCTCCTGGTGATATTGCCTTCCTTGCTCTGCTGCATCCGTCCTCCACCCCATCCTGGGAACTGCTTCCAGCCCTTTCCCTGCAGCCTTGGGGTTGTGCACCCTCCTGGCCCTGCCAATGTCCCAGTGGGACCAGTGCCACCACCTTCCTCCCCCAGTTCAGCAAACTGGGTGCCACCATGTAAATAGCAATTAGGACCCAGGGCATGAATCAGCCAGGGACAGTCCCTGGGAGCAGGCTGGGACAGGAGGAGACAGTGATGCCACACTACAGCTGTGACCCAGCCACCCTCCCATGCTCCGAGTCATGGGGTCTTGCAGGGGTGAGCAGAGCTCCAGGGCATTGCTCAAACTGTGACACCACAGAGAGGGGGAACAGGGTGATTTTGGGGCTCCCCACCCCTCTGCTTTACCCTGAGGAGCTCTTGCACTTGCAGCCCCTGGCTGGACTGAGTGTCCCCATGGCCCAGAGACAGCACCGTGCTGGGGGGCTGTACTGTCTCTGAGCAGGGAGACAGCGCTGGGGGAACACAGGGCTTGTGCTGGGGGGCTGTGCTGGCTGAGCACAGGAGCAGTGCTGGGAGGCTGTGCTGGTCTCTGAGCTGGGGGCTGTACTGGAGGGGCCCATGCTGCCATGCCCAGGGGCAGGGGTGTGGGGAGCACTGGCCGCAGAGGTGGCTCCATTTGTGTTGGGCAAGGCGAAGAGGCGGCCGTGGGCCCGGCTCCTCCCCGGCTCCGGCGGGAGCTGATTGGCGCGGGCATGGCTTCCTGCCCCGGGCTGCTGCATTTGAGCCGCTTCCAGAAGCTGACAAACCAGACTGGTTAGAGCCAGGCTCTGCTCCAGCCCTGCCTGGCCCGCAGCAGGAGGCAGCTGCCTGTGCGGGTGCCCGCCACGCCTGCACCCCTCCTGCCAGAGCAGGCAGCGCCCGGCAGCGCCCAGCGCGTCCTCTCCGCCGGACCGTGGCGGGTCAGGACTGTGTTGGTGCTGGGGAGGAGGAAAAGGAGGAGGAGGAAGAAGAGGCTGTTGGATGCTCATGGTGATGCCCCTCTTGGGGTGTTCTGTCGGTGAGGATGATGGGGGTACACCCTGCTTCGAAGGCTCCTGACCCTTTGGTCTGGGAGGGCGCCCCAAGCTGCGCCAGAGGGATGGTGGGACTCCGTGCACATGCTGCTGCCTCCAAACCCTTCTGGCAGCCGTGCTGAAGGCTGCCTGCTGCCCTGGAGCAGCACCCACGTCCTACACCCAGCCCCAAGGGGCCTCGGGGGGTGAGGGGGGTGGCCTTGGAGCTGCTGTCCTCATGGAGGCAGCAGCAGGTGAGGAGGCAGAGCCTGGACCCCGGTCTGTGCAGACGGCTGGTGGGGAAGGCTGTGCCAGGCAGCGGGGTGAGAGCGAGACTGTGGGGCCGGAGGACCCTGGGGAGCCACCCCAACTCTGTGGAGAGGCGTCTGCTGCTGCCTGGGGACACTGGAACCCACCGCCAGCGGAGGATGCAACGGAGCCGCTCCTGCCTGGGCATGACGAGCCACCTGCAGGGCAGGACCCTCCTGCTGCCACCACCACCAGCCCCATCCCGCCCCACAGGGAGAGCCCAGCGCCGTGGGGGGTGTCTCCCAGCATGGAAAGCGCCTCCAGCTCCATCCTGAGCCTCTTTGGCAAGGAAGAAGGGATGTTGAGCGATGAGATGGCGGCGGCAGCGGAGCCGTGCCGCGTGCTGGCGGGCAGTGAGGACGAGTGCCCCATCTGCACAGAGCCCTACGACGACCAGCGGCACAAACCGACCCTGCTGAACTGCAGCCACGGGCTGTGCCGCGCCTGCCTGCGCGCCATCATGGACACGGCCGCCGGCACCGAGTTCGGCCGCGTGCGCTGCCCCATCTGCCGCCAGAAGACGCCCATGCTGGAGTGGGAGATCTGCAAGCTGCAAGAGGAGCTGCTCCTGCTGCACGCCCAGCCCAGCTCCCCCGGCACCCTGGCCACCCCCCGACCCCCCGCCCTGCCACCCCGGCGTCCCGGCCTGGCCGGTGCCCTCGAGCATCGCTTCCAGGTGCGCTTCCACACCAGCCGCATGTTCGGGTGCCTGCCCTGCGTCCGGTACCCGCCCTGCATCATCCACGGGCTGGCGCGGCTGGAGCGCCGCTGCCGCTGCTGCTACCTCCTGCTCCTGGCGCTGCTGCTGGCGGCAGAGATGCTCAGCCTGCTCCTCATCTTCCTCCCCATCGTCCTCATGGTGATTCTCTTCCTCATCCTCGATAAATAGCACTGGGTTGGTGCCCCCAGGCCGAACTGTGTGCAGGGAGAGGCGCCCTGCTCCTGCTCTGCCTCGGGGCTGCAGTTGGGCTGTGGTGCCAGCTGCGAGCAGGACTGTGACCCTGACCTGGCGCTGCCGGTGAGCCTGGAGTGGTTGAGGCAGCGGAGGAGCTGGAGCAGACAGCCAAGGGAGGCAACCCCGGAGCTGGACAGCACCTATGCCCCATGGGGCACCAGGAGACACAGCACTGGAGCAGCAAGGGGCGGATGGAGTGGGACCCCTTCCTGCACTGGGGACATCCCTGGCACAGGGCTGGGAACCAGAGGGGCTCTGCAGGCAGAGCAGGACTGTGCCATGGGCTGTGCCGTGGGCTGTGCCACCCACGCCCATGACAGACAGCTTGGGATTCCCCAGCATGGATTGGAAATACAACCTGCATTTGTACCACAGCCATGTCCAGCTGAGTTCAGTGCTTGGTCCAGGCTGAGCATTGTCCCCTTGGGGCCCAGTGGTGACACAAGGAGGGGACGGGCACAGCCAGTGATCCCCAGCCACCCTGAGAAGGGTGCCCACCCCACCCGGCCCCTGTCGTGCCGTGCCAGCCCGTGCTCAGGCCGTGCCCTTCAGGCAGATAAGAGAGCAAACACTGTTCCTGCAACACGTGGTAGAGGAGCCTGTGGTGAGCGGCACTGGGGCCATGCCCACATGGGACCTGCCCATGGCTGCCATGGAGCAGGAGTGTCCCAGGGCTGAGCAGGGTCTGGGCTCTGCCTCTGGCTGGGCAGCTGGGCTCAGATGGGGGCCCTGTCCTAGCCAGGCAGTGCCCAAGTCACAGTGCAGCTCCTCTGCACCCTTGCTCCTTGACACTCCTTGGGGGCACCTGTACCCTGAGGGGACAGGGATGGGGATGACTCCAGGCTTTCAGCCACCTTTGGGCTGGTAGTGGGTGGCAGGGAGTTGTCAGACCCTCGAGATCCCCCTAGGATACCTTTTGGGGGGTGCTGGCACCCGTGGTCACAGCCTGGGATGTGCTGCTCTGTATTTATCACTGCTGGCCTTCTCTGGGTGCCCTGCCAAGGCTCTGCACAGACCCTGTGCAAATCAATCCCCTATGCTGTCACCCCTCTCCATCCCCACCTGCCCATCCCTGCTGAGGGGCTGGTGATACTGCTGTTCCCTGTCCTCCTGCCCAGCCATGCCGGACTTGTGCAACCATCCACATGTCCCAGCTTTGCCCTTCTCCCCTGGAAACACACCGTGGGCACCTCCCCAGGCCTGTGACTGTGGGGGACCACACAGCAACCCCCATCCCCTTCCCCTTCCTCCTGCCCAGGGAACCAGATCAGTGAGGAGTGAGCACTGCCCTGCCCACGCAGGAAACATGTGTCCTTGTGCCCATGGGACACATGTCCTTGTGCCTGTGGGGGCAGAGATTTGGGCTTGGGCTTTGCAAGGGGACTCGTGCCACTCCCGGCGTCAGCGCTGCCATGAGTTGCTCTGGCAAAGTGCCGAGGCACGGGATGAGAGCCGGGCACCCCAAAACAGGTCAGGCCAGGAGGCACAGGCAGGTGGGTCACCCCCAGCCCCTGTGGCACCAAGGAATATTTATTTATACCAAGTGGAGCAGCTCCATCAGGAGCCAGCTCAGCCCTGGCTGGGGGCATTTTTGACTGGATGGAGCCTGCAGGGAGGGGAGGCTCAAACACCTGGGGGGACCCTGTCACTACGTGGGACCCTGCACGTGTCCCTGCTCTACATTGCATGGGGGGTGTGATGGGTGTGTGGGTGAACCAGGCCAGAGCTGCCCCACCGGGACGCGCAGAGCACGATGCACCCTCCCTTCACCACTGCCCACACCTCAAGGTGCTGAGCACTGAAGGGCACCTCCATTGCCCCGGGGAGGGGTCCCTGGGGGGCTGTGGTGCAGGATGGACCCCGAGGGTGATGCTGCAGTGTCTGCTCCCAGGAACTGGGTTATATTTAGCACTCCGAGATGGCAGCATGCGGGTGCTGCACCAGGGGAGCAGGGCTGGGGCCCACGGGGCTGACCCAGGGCACAGCCCCCCCCAATGCCCCTCACACAACCCCACACGGGCACCCTCTGATGCCCTGCTGTCCCCTGGCACCCCATGAAACACTGTGCCTCCCCCAGCACCCTGCGTCCCTGTGCACACCCCCTGCAGCCCCCAGCCCCCATCTTACCACATGCAGCCCCGTGCAACCCTCACCCACCTCCTCACCTGCCCCCCAGCTCTTCACTGCTGCCCCCCATTGCCTCACTGCAGCTCCCCAACCCCTCTGCCCCCTCACCATGGACTCCAACACCGTCCCCCAGATCCACCCCATCTCTCCACTCGCAGCCCTCACTGTCTCCTCCCGCAATACCCTGACACCCCATTGCACCCCAATCACATCCCCCAGGTGCTGGCACCGGGGTGACATGATGTCCCTAGACCAGTGACGAGGCTGTCCCCATCCCTGCAGGGACCTGCCAACTCTCTGGGGCCAGACCTCTATCCTGGCTCCTCCCACTGGAGCCCGGCGTGTCCCCCTCGGGTCCTGGCTGTGCGGGGGGGGCCGTGGGGACGTTGGCAGTGCTCCCAGCCTCGTGCATGCCCTGAGTGTACCCGGTCTGACCTGCCTGGGCAGCCAAGGGCTGGGGGCCAGGGGTCAGGAGGTTGGGGGTCAGGGGGTTGGGATGTCAGGGGCCCCACCCAACGCAGTCCAGAGGCATCCCCATCCCTATTGCACCACAACCAGCAGCAGCATCCCCCTTTTCACTCAGCCCCCCACACTGGGGATATGTCCCCATCCTGTACCTGTGAGAGCATGACCAGAGGGCCAGCAGCCACAGGGCTGGCATGGTGAGTCGCTGGGGGCAAGTCCTGTACCAGAATCCGACCTTGGATGTGGAGCTGGACAGTGAGCAGGAGTGTGTGCCTGTGATTGTGGGCAGACCTCACCTGGATTTGACCCCAAGAAACCCTGAGCTCATCAGTCCCTCCCCATCCACAGGGCCAGCACTGCCCTGGGGATCTGTCACAGCCTCTCGGGCTCTGTGCCACCGCCCATTATCCTCTCACTGTGGGGTTGCACCCCATTGTGAAAGCTGGGTGCTGGCACACGCTGTTGCAGGCAGCTTCCTCTCTGCTGAAACAGCGGTTTTGGGTGTGTGACTGCCCTGAGTTGGGGTTTGAGGCTGCATGTCCCCAAAGAAAGCACAGCCCTGGTGCTCCAACCACCTCCTTCCAGCCCGACCCGCTGGTGCCACATTGCCCTGCACAGCTCTGGCCCCGCGCTGGGGCCGGATCCTCCCGCTGCCTGTGTCCGTGGGGAACTGCTCCTGTTGTGCAGCCTCTGGGGCAGGATGGGGCTGGTGGGACCATGTGCCTGGGGACTGGCCTCAGCAGTGCCCAGGGTTGCCACCATGATCACCTGCAGGAGCAGAGCTACCCCAGCCCTGTGACCCCCGGCACCAACCAGGCAGGCTGCAGGAGCTGGTTTTCATAAAATCACAGAATATGCTGAGTTGGAAGGGACCCATCAGGGTCATCGAGTCCCAACTCCTGGCCCTGTGCAGAACACCCTAAGAATCACACCAGGTGCCTGAGAGCATTGTCCAAACACTTCTTGAGCTTTGGGGAGAATGGTTGTGAAACATCATCCCCTGAACCCATGCCAGAGCATGAGCCTGGCCCTTCCCACATCTGAGGACATTTGGGAAAGAGTCATCCCCAGGAGCAATGTGACCCCCCAAGTCCCCTCTCCCATTACGGGCCAAACTGGACACTGGGAGAGCCCAGAGCTTCATCCCAGCCTGGGACAGATGTTACAACGATGAGGAGATTTTGTAACTAGTTCATCTGGGAATATTTTGGGGGCATCTTTACTCACACATGGCCAAACCTGCTCCTGGAGTGATGTCCTGTCCATGCTTAAGCAGCTAGAGGGACTTGGAGCTCTATGAAAACCCTTTTTAGAGGCACGAAGCTCAGTGTGGTCATGGGAGCATTCAAAGGCTTGGGATGTGACTTTGAAAGACTTTTAATTCACCTGCAGCTGTGACCTGAGGGCTGGCACTGCCCCATGTCCCTATCCCTCACAGCACACATGGCCTCTCCTCCACTGAGTGCTTATTCGAGGTTAATAGGGCTGGAGAAATGGGCTCTCGGCCAGCACTTGCTCCAGAAAAGCCCCATTTCTTCCTTAATTGCAACTCAAAATTAAATTAGCAGTTTTAAATTTACTCTGTGCCCAAGAGGTGCCACGAGGGTGGGGAAGGACATGCTATACCCTTCATCCTTATGTAACAGAAAGGGCAAATTCCAGCTTTGAGGGCAAAATTGCTGCCACCTCTGCCCTGGATGGCCCACTGCTTCTGTGTCTTTGGGGACAGAGATGCTCAGCCTGGATTCGATATGAGCCTTTGGGGTGTTGGAGACATTTATCCTGGGTTCGGGATGAGCCTTTGGGGTGAGGCAGATGCATATTCCAGATGTGGGGCTGCCCCAGCTTCTCCAAGTAGCCACATCAGACTCACTGGGATGTTGCTGTGACCACCAGGAGACACCTGCACTGTGCCAGGGCTGCATATGCCCCCCACATCCATGAAGGATGGTAGGAATGTGGGTGCAGGATGGGCATGTGGTTGCAGGGACAGAGAGACAGGTAGCAGTGTGCTCGGGGAGGGGGATGGCACCAGCTGCATTATTGATGCTGCAATTCAGCAGCTGTGGACTGGGATGTGGTTTTGTTTTCCAGGCATAGAAACCCCCCTGGGATGGGAACCATCAACCAAGGACAAGGGGTCTGCAGCCACCCCATACCCTCTGCACCCACTGGGGTGGGGGCTGTGGGACGTGCTGGTGCTTTGGAAGCAGCTGCTCCTCCGTGGCCCATAGCAAGAGTTGCTGCTCCTGGAGAAGGGAAATTCGGGGCCCAGTACTGGGCCAGTGGGGCTGTGCCTGCACAGAGACCCTCACTGTGCACACACACACAGCCTCCAGCGTGCACATGCACATGCACACACCAGCCCGTGTGCTCAGCTCACACCTTGGGGAACCGCTGTGTCCTGGGAGTGTCCTCCCAGCTGCTCCTGCTGCAAATTCCTGCCTCTTCCAGATGGGGAGCTGCCATCCTGGTGACCCCTGGGTCGACTGGGGGCAGGCAGCAGGTGTTCCCCACCGATGCCATTGGCCAGTGCTGCTGGGTGCACAGCAACCCCCAGGGCAGTCCCTGTGTGCCCCCAGAGAGGGGCTGAGACAGCCCAGCACTGCCCGTGTCCCTGCCCGGCTCCCTCCGACACCATGTGCCACCTGGCACACCCTCGCCCGGGTATCCCACATCACTCAGGGAGAAAGGGACATCCAGTAGGTGTTTGAGAGCCCTTGGTGTGGCTGGGGACCACTCGCCAAGGTGGGCAGGGTCCCCCAGAGTGCCCATCCACGTGCAGTGGGACCAGGAACTGGGCAGGGAGGGGACACGACTGCACCAGAGCCGAGAGCCAGGTTTGAGGAAGAGGTGTCGGCCCAGGGGAAAACCCTAACCCTGGGTATCTCCCCCAGCTTGCCCGAGATGGAATAGGGCCAGGGTGCAGCATCTTGGTATGTCCCCCACTGCTGCCCGCAGCGACGCTGCCCCGAGACTCTGACTCGCTGTTCGTTCCAATATAATCTTTATTGGGGAGACTGATGGGGGTCAGAACAAGGCCGGGTATAAAACATGATCATGGTCACAACCAGCAGCGGGAGGCATTGGCAGAGCAACACAGAGACAGTACCGGCCCCGTTCTGCACGAGGGGGTGGTCCCGGGGCTGTGCTGGCAGCAAGGCCCGCTCCGTCGGGGCGGGCAGGGGGATGGTCTGACCCCTCTCCCTGGGTGGATGCTGAGCTTTGGCCAGTGCCAGGGGCTGCTTTCCTCCAGGATGCAGGGTTCTGGGACCCCTCTGGCTCACTCAGCCCTGGTGCTCTGGGGCTGGCTGGCATGTGCCCCTGGTGTGCCGGGTTGTGGTGCTCAGCCCCATGGGAGCACCCACAAATTATGGCTTTTTCTTTATTTTTTTTTGCTTTTTTGGCAGCAAACTTACTCCTCTGGATGCTCTGGAGAAAGCAAGACTGTGCACAGGGGGCTGCTGCCCTGCCAGCCCCTCCGCACAGGGGTCACATCAGAGTTGCTGCTCCAGGGAAGGGACTGTGGGCAGGAGCCAGACCTTAGTCCCCCTGCCCAGCCAAATCCCCTCACTGGACCCAGCAATTTGGGGTACCGGACCCCATGCCACCCCGAGGAGCCATCCCACAGGGCATCAGTGTGGGTCCCAGGTGGAGCAGCAGAGAACGGGCACAGCTCAATGCCTTTGTGAACACATAATGGCCTGGGATGGGGTGGCTGGGGATGGATGGGGAAAAAACAAGAATCCTCCAAAACGAGGACAAAGTGGAGCTTTCCTCAAGCGCCTGTGGAGGAAACGGGCCGCGTGTCTGCTGGCATCCGAGGGGCCGGTGCAGTGGCTTGGCGTGGCTACTGAGACTCGGCGCTTGGCGGCGTGGCCACTGAGATGAAAGCTTTGGCAAATAACTTACAGAGACGGGGGGAGGAGGGGGCAGCTGGGGACCTGTCCTCACTTCCTGTGCTGGGAGGGTGGCATCGTGCACCTCCAGGGCTCCTTGTGCTGCTGCTGCCAGCCGTGGGGCGATGGGGAGGGTGTCACCCCAGATGGGACCCAGCGTCCACTCTCGGGAGAGCCGAGGAGAGAGGAGGGAGAGGCGCCTGGGGAAGGAGCACGGCGAGGTGCTCGATGCACAGCAGGGACACCCACTGCAGAGCCAGGGGGAGCTGGAGCCCCTGGATGTGCTGGTAGATGTGCTCCCCATCCCAGTGTCCCTCGCCCTGGGCACTACCGGTGTGTTGAGGGCTGCTGCCAGGTCCCAGCATCCCCGTCACTTCCTGACAGTGCCAGCAAGGACGCTGGTCCCACGTCCTTGGCTGTGGCAAGTGTCAGAGCTTTCCCTGGCTGCGCCACTGGCAAAGAGGGGACCGGGGACCAGTCGTGGTGCTGCGCCGAGCTCTCCCACCCGCTGTGTGCCAGGAGGTGCGGGCAGGGGCGCAGGGCTCACATGATGGTGCAGGAGGACAGCGGGTTCCGGATGTGGCAGGTGCAGGCGGCCCCACAGTACTGGCGGAAGGTCTGGTAGCAGCTGCGGTCGGTGTCACTGCTCCACTGGACAGGGTTGGTGGCCAGGGCCTCGGCCGGCAGTCTGTTCAGGATACTGGTGTTGACAGCCAGCGCTGCCAGCCCATAGTCGGTGAAGAGGACGGTCTCCCTCTTGCAGGTGGGGCAGGAGATGAACTTGTACTTGGGGCAGGACTCGTAGAGGATCTGCAGGCACTCCTCGCACACTGAGTGCAGGCAGGAGAGGATGCGGGGCCGCTTGTTGGTGAAGTTGTACATGTGGCCGCAGGTGGGGCACTCCAGGGGCTCGCAGGGCGTCGAGGGGTGCAGCACGTACTGGTTGACGATCACCTCGTCCGACGGGGGCTGCCGGTGGTAGCAGACCTCGGAGCTACCCTTCCGCTGGCTCTGGTACCCGCGCTCTCGCCGTGGCAGGGGGGGAGTCCGGGGCAGCGGCAGGGGGCCAGGGGTGGCATCCAGGGCGGGGATGTCCCCGCACGCCTGGTTGACGATGATCTCGGACTCGGAGGGCCACGCACGCTTGGCCACGAGGGGCGGCTCACGGCGTGGGGCCGGTGTGTAGCGTGGCTGCGACGCCTGCAGCTCTGAAAACTTCTCCGGGTGGATGATTTTCATCGCCTCCATTTTAATGATGACCTGTTGCCCTTTCAGACACGACATGAGTATCGTTTTCACATTACTGTCCACTGCTCTGGGGTCTCCAAGGGACGCCTGCATGAGGCTAAAACATGCTGGCAGCCTGCTGAGCTTTCAGTCTCGGTCTGGCAGCGGAGCAGAAGCACGGGGAGCAGCTGCTGGCGCGGGAGAGCATCCTGGGGACATGGGGCAGCACCAGCGGGCCCCACGCCCCTCTTCTCCAGCCAGCCCTGAGGGTGCCAGGTGCGAGGCCAGGGCAGGCAGGGGAAGGCAGGGCTCAGAGTAGCATCTTGCCTGCCTTGCAGGATGCTCTTGGGCGAGCGATCAAAGCATCGTCTCCCTGTAGCCTCTCTGGGATGTTATGGTGACATTGGTAGTCACTCAGCAGCCCTCCTCAGTCACACAGCAGCCCTCCTCTTCGCCTTCACTAGCACTTCCCGCCGGATCAGTTGCAGTCAGGAACAGTAATCTGGGGATGGTGATGCTGGGCACTGCCCAGGGCAGGTAAATCCAGGGAGGGTCTCACAGGAACCAGAGGCAGCTCTCAGTTTGCCCCAGCCCAGCCTTTATTCCTGTTTACTCTCGGTGGGATCCTTGTGGCGCTGAGGAATGTGTTTGCAAATTCCTTTGCTCTGACTTCTCCGCTCTCCCACTTAACGTCACCGGCAGCTCCCACAGGGCAGGGTCTCAGGGTGCATCCCCTGCCGGAGGGCAGCTCACCTTGGCTGCTGTGAGGCCACCAGGCACCTTGTCCCCTCCGTCCCTGGTACCTCTGTCTCCAGCTCAGCTTCTTGCTTGCTGGAAATGAAAAGCGAGAGAGGGTTGGATCCAAGGCTCTTCAGGGATGTACCGGCTGCCAGCACTCCCCCGGGATGCCTGCCTGCCTGCCTGCATCCCAGCAATTTGGCAACCGAGCCCTGCAGGTCCTGTCCATCTGCCCGTGTGCTTGGGCTGCGGAAATGGGAGCAGGCAGGTATTTCCCCACAGGCATCCTCTCAGTGGCCCCGAGTGTGGGGTCCTGGAACCCCCCTCTGCCCTGGGGATGGGAGGGCAGGTCCCCCCGTGTCCCACTGGGACGCAGGGCCCCTCCTGAAGGGGCTCCTCCACCGACCTGCCTCTGCTCAGGATTTTCTCTCACGTTTAGCCCCTCCTCTGCTCAGTGGATCTATTTTTACCTCCATCGCTTGCTCCTGATCTGTCCCTGCTATTATCCCTTCCTCCAGCTTCCTCTCCCCCTTCCCATCTCCCTGCCCTTGTCCCAGGGCTTCTGGAAAGGACAGTCCAAATTTGGGGGCAGGAGATGGGGAGCAGGCACCCAGCCCGTGGCCATTTTCTCCCTCAGCAGTCCCTGTGCCAGCCCAGCTCTCCTCCGAGAAGGGCGAAGGCGCTTTCCTCCATCACACGGCAAATCCTGTTAGAGGGATGCCTGCTCCTGCTGAGCACTGCCAGGCCTGGCAGAGGGGGCCCGAGGGGGCCATCTGGTTGCAGCAGGAGCCTTTGGGGATGAAGAAAGGCCATGGAGGTTCAACCCCAAGTGCCTGAGAGCTGGGGGGGGGCTGGATCCCTGCCAAACCCCAGTCGAGGTGTCCCAGGGAACATGCCCTGGCAGCACCGGGGTCCTGCAAGCATCTGGCCCTGAGGAGGGAGGCCTCACGTCCTGCATCCCCCATTATGGGCCCACATACTGCACCTCTCACCCTGCACCCCACAACTGCCATATATTCCTCCCCCCTGCTCCGCAGACAGCAGCAGCCCCGGGGGCTCTGCCTGCAGCTCTCACAGACACTCACCCACAGCACCCACGGGCACAGCGATCCAGGTGGTCAGCAGTGCCACGCACTGTCACCACGTTCCCACGCTCCTGCTGTCACACCCCTCCACACACAGCCCTGGTGCAGCACTCTGCACCCCATCACCCCTGGGGTGAAATACAGTCCTCCACTGTACCCCACATCCCCATCACCCTGCGGCAACGCAATCCCCCCACCATACCCTGCACCCCACCACCGGTGGGGCAACACAGCCCCCACAACAGAGCCTGCACCCCATCACCCATGGGGCAACACAGCCTCCGTGACATAGCCTACACCCTCATCATCCCTGGGGCAACACAGCCCCCTGATGTACTCTGCATTCCCATCACCCATGGGGTGACACAGCCCCCTGCTGTACCCCACACCCCATCACCCTTTTGGGTGACATCCTCAGCACTTCTGGGGTGACTCAGCCCCCCAGTGTACCCCATAGCCCCATCACTTCTATGGTGACACAGCTCTCCCCAGCACCCCCCCACACGACATGCAGCAGCCCCCTCCTCCCCCGACCTCCCACCGCAGTCCCCAGCCCCACACTCGCAGCCCCGCGGTGCACATGCATGTGCACACACAAGTGCACCCCGCACACGCACACACTCACACACACACATGTGCAGCCCCGCACATGCACACTCACCCACACACACACGTGCAGCCCGGGGCACGCGCACACACACACACACACACACACACACACACACACACACACACACACGTGTGCAGCCCGATGCGCGCACACACACACACACACACACACACACTCACACACACACACACATGTGCAGCCCGAGGCGCGCGCGCACACACACACACACACACACACACACACACACACACACACACACACACACACGTGCAGTCCCGCACGCCCGCACGGTGACCCCCCCGGTCGCTGCCCGCCGTTACCTGCGCTGGCCCCGGGCGGGGGGTCCCGGTTCAGCCGGCAGCCCCCGCTCGGTGCCCGGTGCGGGTCCGCAGGCCCGAGCGGCGGAGGTTATCTGAAAGGCAGAGGGATGCGGCGCTGCCCCGGCCAGGCGCGGCTCCCCGGGGATGCCGGCGGGTCCGAGGCGCGGCTCCACACGGACGGTCCCCGCCGGCCGGGCCGCCCCCCGCCCCGCTCCCCCCGGCCCCACCGCCCGCTCCGGCCGCGGCCGCGGCGGCGCGGCGAGGGCACCGGGCACAGAGGCCGGGCTGGCGGCGCCGGGCTCCTCCGGATGCTCCGCGGGGACCGGAGGCCGAGGGAGGCGGCAGTAGCGCCGCTGCCGCTCCGGGGGGGGCCCTTCGCCCCCTCCCCCGGCTCCCCCCGCCGCCCCCGGCCGTGGACCCCGGCTCGGCGCGGGGCTGATGCAACACCCCCGTTGGGCAGCGCAGGCTGCGGGGGGCTGACCCCGGTCCTCCCCCCGGTGCCCCTCGGCAGGTGCAGGCAGCAGCGGGCAGGCAGCGGCGGCTCCGTGCCCACCGTCCCCGGGGCCCGGCGGCGCGGGCGCTGCTGCGCGCTCCCGCCGCCGCCCGCAGTGCCGCCGCAGTGGTGCAGCCGCCTCACATTTCTCTCGCTCAGCAGCGCCGGGGCCCGCCGGCCGCAGCGCCTGACGCCCCGCACACCCCCCTCCCCGCCCCGCACCCCCACCTCTCCGCACCCCCTTCCCCTCCCCGCACTCCCCTTTGCCCCGCACCCTCCCCACAACACCTCATCTGCCCCACACGCCCCTCTCCCCGCACATACCCCCTTGTCCCGCACATCCCCCCTTGTCCCGCACACCCCCATCTTTCCCCGCACCCCTCTCTTCCCCGCACCCACCCCCCCTTCCGCGGCCCCGCTCCTTCCCCCGCCGCCGCCGGCCGGGCCCCCGCGAGTCGCTCCGAGGGGCCCGCGGTGACTCAGCATCCAGCACCGCTGGAAGCGGCTCCGCGGCGATGGGAGCGGGCGATGTTGCTCCGGGGCCGCGGCTCTGGGACAACACCGGGGAGTGGGCCCCCCCCAGCAGCCTCTGCAGCCCCCGGGCTGGGGAGAGGCCGGACCGCCAGGAATACCCCCACCACCGCTTTTTCCCCGCTGTCGAATCAGCCGTGCACCCCACCGTGTCCCAGGGGACCCGCGGCCACCCCCACAGGACCAGAGCAGAGGAGCTCCCCTGACAGCCCCCCAGGCCTGGCTGAGCTCCGGGGCAGCCAGGCACAGGGTCTCGCTGGTCCATGGGGAGTTGGTGGGCTCAGAGTGGTGGGTGGGGGGTCACACCAGCCCTGTATCCCAGCAGCGGTGTCAGGTCCATCAGAGCACTGGGGAGCATTGCTCACTGTCATGGTGAGCTGGCTTGGTCAAACCTTGCTGGTTTGACCCCCATCAGTGGCACAGGCAGACATGAGCCTGTAGGCTGGGGACAGGTGCCCTGGGAGAGTGACTCCTGGTCTGTGTTTCCTCTCTCCTGCCATGCCCTGGCAGATATTAGAGGCCAGGCTGCCCTCTCCCCCTAATGTGATTGCCTCCAGCACGGGGAGTCCCCAGTCAGGCAGCCAAAATGAGCAGGCAGCCCCACATAGAGCCCCCCATGTCCCATCCCCGGACCCAAAGCTCACAGCCAAACCCCCCGGTGACAGCAACCCAGGCACATGGGTACCAGAATCCAAACCTGCTCCATCCCTCTATCCCACCTTGGCTGGGGCAGGGTGCTGGTGGGCACTCACTGGGCTTGTCTGGGTGCTGCTGGAGTTTCCCTGCTCATGTCACCCACTGCCATTTTCAAGCTTTTTATACTCCTTCAGGATTTTGCCTGGATTTTGAGGCCTGAAGGTTACCCTGCCCAGACCTGCTTGCTGACCCTCCATCCCCATTGCAGCGACGACCCAGCCAACAAGGGGTCTGTGTCATCCTGGGGCTGTGCCCTGACCTCACACCCACACTGTGCTCACACCATCGCTGTCCCCTGGCCCCTCCATCAGTGGGATGAACACAAAAACTGGACTTCACATATTTCACAGCTCTATTGGGCCTTATGCAGCCCTGAGATGATCTGCTCACCCAGGCAAGGATGCTAAAAGTCTCACCCATGTGCCTGGCCTGGCAGAGATGACCAAAGCCACGTGGGCAGAGCAGTGCCCCGGTGTCCTGAGGACTCAGCTGTACTTCATCCTCAGGCTGGACCAACCCCAGAGTGTGGTACCCCTGAGACCATGCAGTGTCACCCACCAGCTGCCTCTGCCTGGAAATCCATGTTTACTTGTTGATAGCGTTTACTGGTTGTGTTTTTAATCCTCAAGTTTCTCTCCCTGGATAAGGGATTTTCTAACGACTTTGCCTCTAGTCCCTCTAAGTGCCATTCTTTGATCTGCTCACCTGCCCAAATCTGTGAGGCTGCTGCTGTCTCGTACCCTAACACTGCTAAACAGGGATTCCCTTAATCTTCCCTATCCTCCCTGTGTCAGTTTTTCCTGACTTCCCTGCTAACGTGCCTGGATGCAGACAGCAAGAGCTAATATATTATGCTTGAGCTCACTGAGCAAAGGAAATTGCAGGAAGTGAGTGAGCACGAGCCATTTTCTGTTATTAATTCATATGGCATCC
This sequence comes from Chiroxiphia lanceolata, assembly GCF_009829145.1. Taxonomy (NCBI): domain Eukaryota; kingdom Metazoa; phylum Chordata; class Aves; order Passeriformes; family Pipridae; genus Chiroxiphia; species Chiroxiphia lanceolata. Next base: position 10,891,074 of record NC_045657.1, on the reverse strand, counting down.
CCGTGCTGACCCAGCTACACGGTGTTATTATGCTGCTACTTCATGAGTTAAGTAACAGCTCTATTTAAAAATAATCATAAATTACATCGGGCATCTTTTCTGCTGAATAAGAGTGTGTTTGTGCCAAGGTGCTGGGATCCTCCTGTTGCCCCAATGGCTCTGCCTCTGCTTTGTATGCTCGATGCAGAGCTTTCCCTTTTCTCTGCTGAGTTCATTCACCAATATCTCTGCTTTCTACCCAAACTGAAAATAATCTCATCCTTTAAACCCCAGACCCTTCATCTCTGTCTGGGCCTGGATGGCTGTGGACTTGAGTGATATCCCTACCAAATCTCAGCCTCTGTGGTCAAGCTCTAACATTTTTCTTTGGGTCTTGTCTCTTGTTCCTGGATATAACACCTAACTTTGTCATGTACACATATATGCAGCATTATCTTTTATAAAAATCTATTGTACTGTGTGTTAACATAAATGTACATATTTTGGCTGCATGTGAATATCCTTAGAATGCCTTCTGAGCTGTGCTGATGTGATATGGCATCCTCTCTGTGCTTTTACAAGTGGCACTGATGTATTTTACCATTTTCAGAGACCTTCTCAGCAGGTCAAGCATGCCTTTGGGTTCAGAGGGAGCTCCTCAGTTCTAGTGTACCTGCTGTCCTCAGGTCCTTGGGCAGACACACCAGAGTATCTTTGCCTGTGGGTTCACTTCATGCGTCTCAAATGATTGTTTTGTTGTTTGTAATCAAGAGGTTATTATTGTAATTATGTTGGTCTTGGGACCACCCTGCATAAAACCACAGTTTCTTTCTGCCAAACTCGTACATTCCCAATGTCACAAATGGATCAGTTCTGAACCTTTGCTTTAGAGGTGTGCTGGGAACTGTAACACCACTGGCTAGTCCCTACTGAGATGAACGATGATGCCAGAAAGTCATTTGACCCTAAATTTCTTCCTCACCATCTGCATCAGCCATCATCTACTCAGTCATCCAGCTGTATGCTCAGGATTTTATTGCCCTTTGGATTTATAATGCCTGCAGGGAAGGACCTCTTCTGACAGGACGGCCCTGTCCTTGGTCAGTGTTGACTCTGTGCTGTGACGACACCCGTGTCTTTGTTTTCCACTCAACCCCAGTGAGCTGACAGCCCCGTGTGTGCCCCCCATCCCAGATCCCATCCACGCTATCTGTGCTCCTGGCAGCTCCTGGAGTGCCCTTTGCAGTGGCCCACATCACCTTTATTTACTCCTTGCTGCTCTCCTTACTGAGTTCCTTTGTCCGGGTCCTGCACACAAAAACAGCTCTTTCCAAAATCCAGCCTGTTTCTCACATCAATCTTGTTTTGCACTGGTGAATCACTTATCACATAGATAATTCACCAACAAAAAAATGAGCTCATCCTCAGCTTTCCAGAGAGCAGCTTTACCAGCAGGTCCTTGCGGGGCAGCACCGGCACTGGCGCCGGAGGGACAGCCCAGCCTGGGGCGGTGGGGTGGCTAGGAGAGGTGGCTGCAATGCCCATGCTCCACATTTTCATCCTTTGTGCTCCATCCCCTCAGAACTCTCTCCTTCCCAGGGAAAAACATCAGGAGAAGGAACCCCAAGTGCCACGATCATCTCTGTCCCAGGCTGAGGCCCTCCAGGCCTGTGTGACGTGGTATCAGCAGCCCAGCGCAGACCCCAGCAGAAGAGGAAAGCATGGCAGCTCTCATCTGCCAAGCTGCTCCACCAAAACCAACACAGGAGCTGTCTGTGCAGCTTGCCCAGGCAAAGCAAACACCATTTTGAGGGAAGGATGCTATTAAAATATCTGCCAAGAAACCAGCAGAGGCGCTTGTTGTCAGCTGGTTGGTGGAAGATGCCACAGCTGCTGCAGAGCTGGTTCTCTGGTTGCTGTTTGAAGCAGTGTGTGGGTTGCTGGTGGTCAGGACCTGGCCATTGATGCTCTTGCAGCACAGTCCTAACACACTGGTAGGGGGCTGGATGTAGTAGTTTCTAGGCTTACAGCTGTCTACGGAAACTCCACCATGAGAAAAATGGTGCTCAGGAGATCCCCAAAGTGTCTAAAGCCTACCACATACAAACCTCGAGATTCTGGGAATTATGAACACCCTGACACACCATGGTACTCTAGTCAGCTTGAAGGTTACAGATGTTCCTAAAGCCCCAATAGATTGCAAGGGGTATAATCATTATTTTTACCATTAGTGGTTCCATTAGTTTAGTGATTAATACTGTGGCCACTTCTGTGAGCCCTTGGTGTGAAGTGGGTGCCCACCTTGCTGGTGTTGCACCAAGCGGGAGAGCAGGGGGGAGGAGGAGGAGGGTGATCAAGGCAGCAGGGTCAGAGGGACCACCTCCCCTCTCCTTGGATGTGGTGACCTTCATTCCCCTCCCCAGCAGCTCCCTGCCTGCAGACCTGGGGTTTCTCAGCTGCCAGGAAAAAACACTCATGGAAAATTTATTGCTTTCCACAGTTATCTCCTGAGAGGAGTGAGAGAATGAGGTTCTAAAGCCACAAGCCAGGATATGGGAAATTCCAGCTGTATTTCCCTATAGCTAAACAGCAAAAAGTTTTTCACTGTGAGGGTTGAAGAGTAGGGCACAGAGAGGTGGTGAGATCTCCATCCTTGGAGATGTTCAAAGCTGCCCTGCATGAGGTCCAGAGCCACATGCTGGCCACGCTCTGACCAGGGGCTTGGACTGGTGGAGTGGGACCAGCCACAGTCCTCATAGGGTAAGTGGGCTGTGCCCATCAGAGCCCCCTTCTTCATCTGGAGTTGCATCTTACCTAGCCCTGTGTATGCACAGTCCCATGGACTCCTTGGGAAAGGAGGATTTCATGCCTTGTTGGTGATCCCACAGCAGCAGAGTCACATCAGAAACTCCCTCCCTGTCCTGCAGTGCCACTGGGGGCTGACAGGGAGGTCTGGAGCCTCCCAGGAGCTGCTGGCCTAGGCAGGGGGTGACCACAAAGCCCCAGAGCCACATTTCAGGGGTGAGAGGGTGCAAGGAAGACCCACTTCCTTTAGAAAACACTTTGTGCCCAAGCAAAACAGGACAGAGCTGGCTCAGAAATAAAAATGGCAGCTTTGCAGAAACCTTCCCCCTGCTCATGCAGCCCAGCTGATGCCGGGTTTAACAGAGCCCGAGGGATTTGAGGCTCAGAAGAAACCAGAGCATGTGCCAGAGCCGGGTAGGGCCGCTCTCCCATCCCTCCTGCGCGGATGCAGGGCTGGTGGAGCAGCTCCTGTGCCGGCGACGCTGGGGCTGCGGGAGCGCCTCGTAATTGTGGTGACATTTAGCGTTTGCTTTGCTGGCTCCCTGGCAGAGCCCGGCGCTGCCTGTGCGTGTTCGCTGACAGCGCTGCTCGCCTGGAAGCCGCGCCAGGGCACGAAGTGGGTCGGGGAGGAGGCGGCGGCACAGCAGCCCCGCGCCGGTGGGGCGGGGTGGTCCTGGCACGGGGCACGAGGGGCACAAGATCCTGCTCCTCCCTCCCGGCTGCTGCCTCGGCCGGGACACTGCTCCGGAGAGCAGCCCAGACTGAAGTAGCGATTTGTTTTTGCAGTGTAATTTCAGCTTTTGCAGGAAAACTTCCCTCAAGGCAGTGGATGGGACCCACCGAGTCCTGCCTGGCTCCTGTCCCCTGTCCCCCTTGCTTTGGATGCAGCCCCACACACGAGGCTGTGGCCATGCTTGCAGATTGTGGGATCCTACTGTCCAGGGGCTCCCGGCAGGACCTGGGGGGACGATGTGCTCCCCCATCCCTGCTCCCAGTAGCTGGCAACAGTCCCTGGGTCTCCTGCCACCCCTTCTGCTCAGCTTGGGCAACCAATGCTCTTGTCTGGAGCACCACAGTTGCATTTCTGGGTCAGTTGGGTGAATTTGAGCATTGAACTGAGGATTTTGTTTTCCCTGCATGCCTGTAACCTTCCCTGGGGAGCTGTGTGGGTGCAGGGCTGGGAGCTGTCCTGGCATGGCTCCTGATCAGTGGTTGTGGGGCACAGTGGGGCTGCCAGAACAGGCACTGATGCTGTGCTTTGAGCTCAGGAAACTGAGCCAACACTTGCTCTGAGCAGCTAGGGGAAGAGGGGTGGCTCACAAACCTGGGGATGGGATGTATCGGGGGGAGGTGTGGAGCAGGCATGAGGAATTGCAGGAGCCGGTGAACTCCCCAGCACCGCCCTGAGAGGAAGCTGGGGGCCGTGTAGAGCCTGTGGCAGAGGGTCCCCGGGAGGGGCTGCCTCCCGTGGGCTGACAGCATCATCTGGCCTTGGGGTTTCCATCACCTTTCTTCTCCCTGATTTCTTCAGTTCTCCAAGGGCCTGGGCCAATATGTTTGGTGCCAGGAGCCATCTGGGTCACTACTGAGGACCTCATGATCTGTCTTTCCACTCTGGTCTCTCCAGAGAGGACCCCCTGCCCAGTGCCTTGGCTGGAAGGGGACCCTCGGGAACAAAGGCGTTGCAGCAACCTGGTGCTGCTGTGCAGTCTGTGGGGAAGCAAGTGGTCACACCAGCTCCATCCCCAGTGAGACATGGTGAGGTGAGGTTCTTTCATGTAACAGAAACCAGGGCTCCAGCCTGGGAGGGGACTCAGCATGCCTGGACTGCTGTGGGAGCTGTGAGGGTGCCATCAGGGACTGTACTGTGTCCCCAGGACAGGGAGGGGTAACCAGAGAAACCTGGGCCAATGTGAGCCATGTCCCTCTCTGCTGGGGGCACGTGTGTGTTTGGGGGGGAAGGGGAAGCTGTGCAGGGCAGCAAGTACCCACACAGCCCCCCAGATGCTCTGGAGCCCTCATGGTCCTATAGGTGGGGAAGAAGGCACAGTTTTGGGTGCAGGCTCGAGACTGAAGGCTGTCCCCCAGCAAGGTAGACGGGGTCTCTTGGAGGCCCCCACCTGCCATGGCTCCCCCAGCCCTGGCTTTCTGCAGGATCCTGCTCTACATGCGAGGTTTGGGGCCGGCAGAGCTGCGGAGGAGGCTCTGTACCAGCGCAGGGGCTGCCTGCCCGGCGGCTGCCTGCGTGCCAGCACAGAGCTGCCAGCCTGCACCAGCCCTGCACTCGCATCCCTCCCTCAGCAGACACAAATGGAAGCAGACAGGCCGGCTAGAGCGGTAAAGATCAAACCCCCAGAGCCCGGGGCTGCTGTCAGCATGGGCAGGGCACTCGGAGCCATCCCGGGAGTGGCAGCCCCAGTGCTGGCCCTGCCTGATGGTGCCCCTGCCAAAGTGCTGTGTCCCCACATGGCTGCAGCATGGGAATGCTGGCAGGAGCTGCCAGGGTGCTGCCCATGTTGCTGCCATGCTGCTGTGACCACAGGAAGGGCTGGCTGTGGCCAACGCAGAAGATACAGGGATTTGCCTGCCCTGGATTTCTGGTCTGGGGGGATGTACAAGCCCCTGCCAGGATGCAAGAATAATGCAGCTCCTCTCACTAGGCTCTGCTGACAGGGATGCCCAGGCCCTTCTCAGGGATTCTGCCCTGGCTTCTCCATGGGCTCAGGAGGGCAGGGGGAAGGTGGCTCTGAAACACAGCACAGCCAGGAACCACTGCGGGAAGGCCCCTGCACTGCCCCACCCTGTGTTGGTGGGTGCAAAGTTCAACTGCCCGCCCCAGGCTTCTGCTGAGCCGGCGGCTGTGGGACAATGAGGATGGTGCAGCCACGGTGGGTCACAGCTCCCAGGAAGCCATATGGCTGCACCCACGTGCTTGAGGAGTGAGGCAGGATGGGCAAGCACACTGCGTGTCTGGGGCAGGACAGGCAGCACCCACCAGGGCGATGCAGAGGAACAGAGGCAGATGCCAGTGGCACAGGGCTGGCACCCCGGGAGCTGCAGGGCTGGGCATAGCTTCCTCATTCTCCTCCAGCACCAAAGAGTTTTGAAGAGAGCTCTGGGACACAGCATGGGCCACAAACACCTGGATTCTGCACAGCCAGACTCTTTCCCACCAGGGAAACTGGAAGCCACTGCCCCAGTGCTCACACCCCCCAGCCAGAGGTGGCCCCTTCCAGACAGCAGCGCTGCTGCCCGGTGGAGCAGGAGGGTTGAGGGTCCATGGTGCAGCTGGGGAGCAAGGAGAGGGCACAGCTAATTGGGATAATTGCTAAAGCAGGCAAGGAGCGAGTGGGGAGGGAGGAGGTGAACAAGGAGCCGTTGTGCACAGGCGGCCCAGGCACGTGGCCCCGGCCCCAGCCGGCAGCGAGAGCCAAACAAACGAGGACTGTTCAGAGCGAGGGAGGACAAGCAGACGGCAGGACAGAAACCAGACCTCCACTGGGAGAGAGCCGGAGCCAAGGGCTTAGCTGGGAGCTGGGTGCTGCACAGGGTCTGCCTGCTCCCCCTGTGGAGAGCATCACCAGACTGCCACAGCAAAGCCTTCACTGCGGCAGGATGGTGCCATCATCAATCCATTCCTGGGGCACAGGCCAAGGGAGAGGATGGCAAAGTGCTGGCCAGGAGCATCTCCAGGTCAGGAGATGAGTGACAGCCCTTCTGCTACAGCCATCCCCTGGACTGGAAACTTCGAATCACAGAAATATGGCAGGAAGTCAGCTCCTTGTCCTAAAAAAGCCAATGGCAGGTGAAGTTGCTGCAAAGGTCTCCATGTGGTTGGGGCACAGCGGAAGCTGCAGCATCGCCCGCACGGCTGTTCACAGAGAAAGAGAAGCGGAGACTGCAGGAGCTGCCGAGGGTGGGAACCAGCAGCTGCCCCTGCCTCGGCACGGCTGCTCCCTCCGCAGGAAGGAGGTGACATTTGAGGAGGAAAAACCGTGGCCGTGTACGTGAGCTGCCCAACGCCATGTCCCCAGCTGGAGCTCTTACAGCCCGTTCTCCAGGTGTCTGCGAGTGAGTGTTTAGCTTTGGAAGACATCCCGGGCTGTTTGCTGCTGCCTGGCTCTGTGTGGGGAGCTGCAGGTTATGGCCCAGGGACACAAATCCCACAGCATCGACCTGCCATGGCACTGGGCTGAGGATAGCAATGGATGAATTGCCCTTCCTAAAATCCCTGTGAGGCAGCACAAGGCCACCCCACTGCCCCTGTCCCTGTGGCACACTGTGGATGAGGATGCACAAGCACCCAGAGGGATATCTCCATGCTGGCCAGAGGCTCTGCTGGAGCTGGGATTTTGCATATGGGTAGGACAGAGCTGGGGAGAAGGTTTTGGCACTCGAGGATGGTGCCAACCAAAGTGCCTGGCTCAGTGCTTACCTGCTGCTTCCTTGCATATTGAGCAGCAGCTCCATGCAGGGGTAGCAACTGGCTCCTAATCCAAAGCCCATTGGGAACAGCCTACCCTCAGCCCCAAAGCACTCGGCAGCTGGGAGGAGACGGGAAGAACTTGCTCCAGGCCAGGAAATCCTTGCTTTCTCCTCCAGCCGGGCCGCAGTGGGCAGCCACAATGCACGTTTCCCTCGTGCCGCTGCCAAGCCCTGGTGTGACCTGGGGGCGGCTGAGCCGGGAGCCACAGGGGAGAGCAACGGAGGGTGACTGCGGGAGGGCGATAAGGAAACCGGCTCCTCCGCCGGTTCCTGTGGCCGCGGAGCCCGGGGAGAGGCAGGCGGCAGACCAGGCACCGGCTGACTCCTGAAATGCTGGTATAGCCATGGCAGCCTGGACACCGGGTTATGTATCCAGCTCCTTATCCTCGGGGCACACAGTATTTCCCTGTCAGGGGGTGGGCATGAAGCTAGAAAGGCTTTGGGCTCTGCAGCTCAAGCATCCCTGTGTGGGTGCCTGACACTGCGCTCAGAGCAGCCTCGACACACCGGGTACTGTGAAGGTGCCTCTGCACTGTCCTCACTCCCCGCGGGGACCAGGCAGGCGGTGGGTGCCCAACACCCATACGTGCCACATATGCACGTGTGCCCCTGCACAGCACACCCCGTGTCCTCTCGGTGCTCCTGGTGTCCCTGTCCCCACTCAGAGCCTGCAGGGTGGCTGAGATGTCACATCGAGAGAGCGCAGCATGAGCAGGTTGGAGCGGGCAGCGGATCCTGTTGGATCTGGGTTGCTGGCAGCCCTTTCACGGATGTGCTCTGTCTGCACGGTGAACACCAGAGCCTCGAGAGGGTTTTGCAGAGAAGCCTGTGCTGCCCCTCAATACTGAGCTGAACCCCAGGAGCTGGTATTGAGAGCAGGATTGGGCCTGCTGCAGGATGGGTGCAGGCTCCAGGGCACCGGTGTGTGCATCCATGTGCTGACACAAGTGACAGGGTACATCCTGGTCCTGCAGGCAATCCCTCCCATGAGCAGCTTTGGCAGGTCGCTTCCAGACTCCATTTTGGCTTTAAAAGCTGCTGCCCTCCTTTGGGACACATGGCTTTCCCCGAGAGGGAACCAAGCTATGAAAACTCATTGCATGCCATGGGCAGACATGGAGATGGCAAGGTAGGGACTCTGAGCGTGGGATGCTGAGCACAGGCCTGAGGACATCAGCTGAATTCTGTGCTGGGGTTTCCCACCCTGGGGTGCTGGTGAGGGGCTGTGCTGCCGAGGAGCACAGAGCACCAACGCCTGCAGTTTCTGTGAGCCCTCAGCCCCTGGCAGATCTATTCCTGGGTGCTGCTCTCTGCTTCCTACATCACTCCTCAGATGTGCACCAGCAGGGTCCCCTCCATGGCAGCCTCGTGCCCACAGCCCCCAGAGCCTTCTCCCCACTTGCTGGGTGTCCAGCTGAGCCCTTGTGCTGGTGACATCCATCCTTGGGGTTCCCCTTAGGGATGCTCACCCCACTGATGTCTCCTGCCCCCTGGGCCACCCCATGGTCCTTCCTTCTATACTCCCTGGCCTTGCTCTGCTCCTTAATGAAGAGGCAGTCAAGAATTAAAACAAATGCCTTGAAGAAAACCTCTCACAGCTGCGTTCCACTGAGAGAGACTTGTGGTGTCCCAGAGGTGATCATCCCACATGTTTCACACAGCCCAAATTTGGGGTTTACCTTCCCATCACTGCACTGTCCCAACCCACCCCCGTGTCCTTTCCACACACTGGCCACCCCCAGGATCTCCTGAGCTTCAGCGAAGTCTTCAGCCCCCCAGGGTTTGCTGAGCAACCTCCATCTGCGTGGAGGGCTCACAGAGCCGCCCCCCAGCTGGCGGCAAATCCTTTCCCTCCAGGAAGCGTCATCCCGCATCATCCCCCGTTAATGACGGGCTGGAAAGAGCATCACCACCCTCATGTGCCGGCGCCACGGCACTGCAGCTCCCACGAGCCCCTGGGAAATATTTGCCAAACGCGACCTGTCCGTGAGTTTTTTATTCCTGGTGACTGCGAGAGCCCTGGGAGGAGCTGGGACTGGGGAAGCTCCACGGCCGGGATTCCACACATACCTGTCCCCAGCAGAAGAATGCCCGAGAGCAGAATGTACTTTCTGGTTTGTTTGGTTTTGAGGGGTTTTTTTAACAAAGAAATGTCCCTTTTGCTTTGTGTGAAACACCAGCGAGCTGAGGCATCCCATGGGATCCCTGCAGTTACTGGTATCCTGGAATAACTCCCAACAGCTTGTGCTGGGTCACACAGGGTCGGGAGCTGTGGGTCCCCTGCTGTGGCATGGCTGAAGGATCTGTGACTTTAATGGATGGCTATTGAGGAATTGCTGAGGCAGCCTTTCCTTCTGGCTGCATGTCCCATGGTTGGGGATGCTTCTGCCCCTGAGTACCTGCAGCCCACGCTGGGAACCCAGGTCCTGGCCCCCTCCACAGGGCTGCCCCTTCATTTTTGGGCTTCAAGTGAACTCATGGGCCAAACAGAAAAAAATAAAAAAAGGAAAACAAAGGTTGACTTTTTTCCTCTTTCTCCTGGTTTTCCCAGGGTCCTCCTCAAATCACCAGGATTGCCACCCGGGCTGCATGGAGCCCAAGCACATTCCTCTGGAAGCAACATCTCTGAGAACATCCCTCTCCCTCATATCTCCGGGGTGGGCATTGAGCTTTTGGTTGTTTTTTTTCCTCTGTAGATTCCTTTCCCCCCACAAACTATTGCAGGAAATCAGGCTGATTTTAAGCAACAAAGAGTCTCACAATAGTTCAGCTCCTCCATTTACTCAAGGAGAGCACAGCTCTGAAGCACCTGCCGGCTCCCAGCTTGGTGAATCCCATGTGGGACAACTCCAAACCAGCAGCCTGAGCCTCAGTGCAACAACTTTTCCGACCTGAGGATCCTCCATCATCTCCAAACCCTCCAAGGATCCACATGAAACTGCTGGATGTCATTCTTGGAGATCAATTTGGAGAATTTCTTGCCAAGAAATGAAATGTTTGAACTTCAGGCTCCAGATTAGGGGTTGCTGCTCCTGTCTGGTGATAACTCTGCTCTGCTGGGGCTGCACTGCTGCAGATCTGCCCCATCACCAGCACTGGACAGACACCGAACAACTCTGCTGTGCCTGATCTTCTCTACATGGCTCTCTCAGGATGGAGAGACAAGGAGCAAGGAATAATGCTTTTCAGTGCTGAAAAGGACAGGTTTTGGCTTTCACCACTGAATCTCCCTCTTGGGGAATAACATTATATTTAAAGGACTTATTTACCTCAACTTGGGGGACTGGAGCACTCCTGGAGAGGGGGCTGAGGCACATCATCCCCCACCAGTGGGGATGTGAGCTCTGAGCCACCTGCTGCCCGCAGGACTGTCCATCCTGTCCACCCAGGGGACAATGAGGTGATCCTGAGAGCCCTGGAGCCCAGAGTTGTATGGATTCAGGTCTGCCTGATGCTGCAATGCTCTACAAATGCAAGGGATGGTGATGGGCACAGCTCTTGGGGCACTGGCAGAAAAGCCAGGGCATCCAGTCCCAGCATCTCAACCTCCCTGAGTGTGTTTGCTGGCCACAACCACCTCCTCTCTCCAACTCCTGTTACAGAAAAACCCACACCCATTTGTGGAGGAGGAACCCCAGTGGGACCTCCTGCCCCACAGATGAGAGAGGCTGGGCTGGATGTGTCCCCTGTCTGACAGCAGCACCTAAATGACCGGTGCCAATGACCCAAGTGACCAGGGTCCCTTCTCCAGGTGCCATGGTGGCCACTTTGGCCTGGCAAGGACCTTATAGGGTCCACAGATGATGCAGCCACTCCTGTTCCCTTTTTTTGCCAGAGGTCTGGGGTTAACCCATCCCCACCAGCGGGGCTGTCAGGAGCATTCCAGGAATGGCACCACTGTGCCCATGGTCAAGAGGAAAGCTGTTAAAGACACTGTTGGCACAGGAACAAGTTTGTCATCAGGAAATTGAGGCTTGAAATGAGAAGATGACCAAATCCAGACCAGGAGAGCAGCAGCAGAGACTGGAAGGGCTTTCCCAAGACAAGACTGAGCCAGCCCAGCCGCTGCAGAGCTGGAGCCGGAGCCTGCGAGGAATGAGAGTATCCAGGAGGTGTCTGTGAGATGAGAGCTACCACGGCTGGATGCCGAGAGACACATCACCGGGGGGCAGGCACTTCAGATTACAGCTGACGCTCTGCTCCGAGGGGCTGTGTGGGGTCTGCAGCCCCGGGCAGCTCGTGTGGGAGCTCGTCCCCACCCAAAAACGCTCCGAGGTTCTAATGCGGTGAGCTTCTCTTTGGAACCGCTTGGGGAGAGGGAAGGTGCTGAGGACATAGGGTTGCAGGGTCTCAGGGTCCCCCCCAGACCTGAGCTGTGCCTGATGTGCAGCCTTGCAGCTCCCTGCAAGCAGAGCCGCTTAGGAACAGGGCTGCGCACGGAAATCTGGGGATGAAAGCCAGAATGAGCGAGTCCTGAGCACTGAGAGGACAGGAAATGTGCTGCTGGAGAGCGCCACAGCGACATCCCCCGAGCGAGCAGGGAACGCCGGGCACGGACAGGCAGGGCGCGCTGGGGTTACGGTAGGACGCCTGGGTGGAGGATATCTCTTTTTCTACGCCTGCTTAGCCAAACAGACGAGTTTTTCTCTGGAGACAGCAGTGAGATCCAGCAAAGGGACAGGGGCTGCTGGTGGATCTCCTCCAGGGGACCCTGTGAGGGCAGAGAAGCCCTGAGGTGTCTGTGCAGAAGTTCTGCAGCTTTCAAACCCAAGAGCTGTGTGCTGTGATGATGATTTTCCCTTTACAAACTGCTGTGGGAAGTGCAATTCAGTCTCAGGAGGATTCAGCTGCAATTTGGGGCATCCTCTGCCCAGCACCCATCCCCAGGCTGTCCAGGAGGATGTCGTCCTGGCATCCCTGATGCTCCTGGAAGGGACAGAGTTCTGCACAGAACTGCCTGTGGAAAGATGTTGGGGCTCTGCACAAGCCAGTTTGGGGGGGTGTGGTGGTGGCAAGAGTGACAGTGCAGAGTCAGACAGAAGTGTCACATGGCAGGGAAAGGGTGGAGTAGGGTGGAGGATGCTGAAACTTTGCATCTTTTCTCATGCAGCACTTCTGGTCCCAGGAACTGGTACATGTGCCAACATCCCCCTCTTTGCCCCAGCACCAGCTGTGTCTCTCCCTCCATCCAGCCTCGTGTGTGTCACCTTCCAGTGGCGACCTGGGGGCAGGCACAGGGTGATCCCCAAAACCTATCCTGGAAAAGGCTGTGTTGGTGGGCACATGGTCACACCACAGCCAAGATCCACTGGAGGGATGAGGACTCTAGTGGAGACCTGGCATTGGGGAGCTCAGGGCCGGAGAGGTCAGACACAGCCAGGAAGGGTGTGTGGGACCACTGGGCTGCAGGGGCCTGGATGCCCATGGGGACAAGCAGAGCCTGACAGGGAGTCTGGGGGCTGCAGAGGGTGCAGTAGGTGCAGGTGCCTGGTGTCCCCTGCCCAGTGCTCAGGACCTGTGTGTGCATGGTGCTCAGTGCCCTCTGCCCAGTGCCTGGTGTTTGGGGTTTGCTGGTTCCTACAGACCCCTGATGTGCAGTGCCTCCCCTCCCATCCCTGCCTGCTGCCCAGCACCAATGTGGTGCCAGTGCTGGAGCTCAGTGCCCAGCGCATGGCACACAGTGCTGGTGCCAGGGGATGGTCCTGGTGCCTGTACTGGTGTCAGTGCCCAGTCCTGGCAGTGGTGACAGTGCATGATGGCACTGCCTGCTGTGTGGTGTTCATTGCACACTGGGTGGTGCTCGTGCAAACCAGTTCTATGCTGGTGCTGGTATTCACTGCCTGGTGCCAGTGCCCAGTGCCTGGTACCAGTGACTAGTGCTGGTGCTTGGTGCACAACGCTCAGTACTGGTGGCCTTGTCTGGTGCCCAGTGCCTCTGTCCAGTGTCCAACTCCCATTGTTCAGTGCCCAGTGTCCAGTGCCTGGTATTGGTGCCCAGATCCTTGTGGCCTTTGCCCAGTGTGTAGTTTCGGTGTGGGCCGGGGTAGTGGGTGGGTGCTGGGGCAGTGGGGTGCCAGTGGGTGGGTGTCGGTCGCTCGGCGCTGGGCGGTGGGTGCCGGGTGTTGGGTGGCGGTCGCTCGGGGCCGCTCTGTCTGTCTGTCTGTCTGTCTGTCGGTCGGTCGGGGCGGCGCCGCTCGGGGCGGTCCGTGTAGGAGGAAGCGCAGCCGGGGCAGAGCGGCCCCGCAGCGGCCGGAGCCGCGCGGTCGGTGAGTGCCGGGGGCGAGGGCTGCCTTCACCCTGCCTGTGTCCTGCCTGCTCCTTGCCTGTCCCCCCTTCCCCTGCCTGCCCCCCTTCTTCCCCGGCCCCCGTCCCGCCCCGGTTCCCCATCTCCCCCCGCCTGTCGCGTCCCCAACTCCACTCTCTACTCCCCCTGTCCTGTCCCCTCTTTCTTCCGTCTCTGTCTCCCCACCCTCCTGCACCCCCTTTCTCCTCTCTCCTCGCTCCACTGTGTTACCTCCACCTCTGAGACCTGTCTCCGCCCCCCTGCCCCAATTTCGTACCCCACCCCACTGCCCTACCTGCACACTGTCTCCCACCCAGCACCCCCTTCTGCCCCCCAGCACCCTGCTCACCCCCTTGGCTCCCTGCTCCACCCTCTCCTGCCTCCTCTCTCAGCTTTTCCAACAGGGCCACTTGGCCCAAGTGCTGCATGTCAGGGTCCTCTGGGGCTGGGGAGGAGGGGGGAGCAGGATCTGCACTGCTGGGGTCTGCCAGGGGTCCCTTCTGCGTGCTGTGAGAACAACCCCAGCAGTGATGCCCCACACCCTGGGTTAACCGGGTCTCTGTCTCACAGGAGGTGGGCAGTGCCAGACAGGTCGTGTGTGTTGATGAGGAGCAGGGAGATGGATCGCGGCATCAGCCTGGAGAACCCCTATGCCAGTGTCAACATTCCACGGGAGCAGTTCCAGCAAAGCTTCATCACTCGTTACCTGAAGGATGAGCCCACCATCATTGCCAATCCCGCAGCAGTGCCCGCCTACATGGAGGAGAAGGCAGACTCTGCTAATGGCTGGAACAGCCCAACCATCTCCACAGATAAGTCCTGGTCCCGTCCCTACAACCCCTATGCCAGCCTGAGGATGCCCAATGGTGAAACGTCTGCTTCCTTCTACACTGTCACCCTGGACAAGCCCCCCAGGGCTCAGGAGCAGGGGGTTGGCAGGCGGTGTGGCTGCTGCAGGTGGTGCCCCTGCTGCCCAAAGTGCTGCTGTGTCATCTCCTAAGGCCCTTCCCTGCACTCGTGGGTCATGCTGACCATGGGATGGGGCCTGATGATCCCACAGGGACAAGGCTGCTGGCCTGGGCACCCCAGGGAGCTGCCCCTGGCACCTGGCAGAGCTGGCAGCTGGGACCTGGCACTGGTTGGACTCTGACATTGCTTTTCACCTGTGAGCTCTTCAGCCAGACAATCTGGTGATGGGCACCTGCCAGGTCCTGAGACCCCAGTGTGGGGCCCAGGAGCCCTGAGGATGATGTGTGCCAGGGCAGACGCCACTGAGAAGTGCCTGCACTGGGGACGGGGCAGAACTTTGAGCCTGCAGTCCTGTACACTGCCCCTGCCAGTCTCCCCAGGCTGGGAAATCTCCACGTCTGGGAAGGTGCAGGCACTGAGTATGCCAATGGATAGGTTTGGATAATGGCAGTCCTGTGTGCATGGCAGAGGAGGACATCATGACTACCTTGGAGCAGTGGAAAGAAGCCAGGGACATGCCTCCAGCTGCTATGGGGACCCACCTCCCCAGAACTGAGTCATCCCCCGAACACCCAGAATCATGGGGATGCTGCAGTGCCCTGTGCCAAGCTCCAGCTCCAGCTCCAGCTGGGTCCTGCTCCTCCTTGTCAAACTACCCCAGGACAGAGGGAAGGAGGCAGGAAGGACAGGCAGCCAAAGCATGGCAGAGTGCCAGGCCATGCCCCAGGGCAGCACCGGGTAGCACAGCACGGATGTGAGCATTAACATCCCAGTGCTGGGAAACCCCCAGCCCCATTCGGTTCCTCCTGCCAGGCTTAGGGGCACTGGACACAACTGCCCACACCATCTGCATCCCAGAGCACTGGGACTGGCTCCAGTGCAGAGGGCTAGCCCAGATCCAGCAGCAGGGTGGCACTGGGGGCACCTTGCTGGTGGTGCAGATCCCCAGCTTTTGCCTTCTGCAGCCCCCTGGGCACGACGGAAGGCGAGTGAGAAGCCGTCTGGCTCTTCACAACATCCTGGGGCGGCTCCAGGCTGGGAGTCATCTGGGTCTGGCACCATCGACCTGGAACAAGCCTGCCATTGTGCTGACGTCCCGCCATGGTGTTGACGTCCCTCCATGGTGCTGGAATCCCTCCATGGTGCTGGCATCCCGCTGTGGTGTTGGCATCCCAGGGGCAGTGGCGCTGCCAGGCAGTAGCAGCACAAGCACCGCAGCTGCTGCAGAACTGCCTGGTCTGCAGGAGCAGGGGCTTGGGAAGGGTGCCTGTGTTAGCAGATGACTTCAGGGTGCTGCAAATAAAGTTACAGTCATCTCCTCCCCTGACAAAGTGTGCCTCTTCCCTCCACCCTGCGTTTTCCGGGATTCCCGTGTTACTTCTTGCTTATCCTGGCAGGCTGTGTCAGGGCAGTGCAAAAGCCTCCAAACCAGGCTTAACTGTTGCACTGCTGACTCGTGGCAGTGGCAGTGTCAGGCTTAGTTCTTTGGCTGGCTGCCACTCCGCTGCCAGCCGAGATCCAACACTGCTCAGGTACAGCCTGCTCCTGCCTGTCTAGGGACACTGGCTGGTGCTCAGTCCAGCCCTGCTAAGCTAGATGGTTGTCCTGTCTTTTGGAAAGAGTGCAGGAGTCTTTGGGAGGGACTGGGGAAGGGGTAAGTACCTGGCTGGGGCAGCTAGGTGGGCTTTGGGGCACTGCTCTGGCTGGCTGTGACCCCGTGGGAGTCCATTAACACTGGGAGCCCCCCACTGCTTGGAACTCACCACTACTTGGAGCCCACCTCCACTGAGATCCCACTAGCTCTGGGATCCCACCAGCACTGGGAGCCCAGCACAACCAGGAGCACACCACTACCTGCAAGCCCACTAACCTTGAAATCCCACCGCCGTGGGATATGCTGGGCTGGGGTGGCAGTGGCTTGGCAGACGTTTGGCCCTGCCAGTTTGCCCCCTGCCCTGGCAGCCCTGCTTGGCCCAAGTCCCACTCCGGCGTGTGGCCGGGGGGGTTGTGGCTCGCAGGGGGAGGCTGGCAGGGACACGGCCCCGCGGTGCCAGCCCTGCACAAGGAGCTCTCTTGTTCACCCTGCCCAGACCGCGGCAGTGCTGGCTCGGGGACGGGCAGATCCACCCCTTGTTTGCTTTCGTGTCCCCGCCGCCAGCCCTGCCCGGCTCTGGAGCCCACCCGGGCGTGGCTGGGCAGGGGCCACGTCACCGCCGTGGCTCGGCTGAGCCCGCAGAGGCTGCCCGGGGTCCCGGGGCTCTGACGTGCTCAACACGCACGGTCTGGGGAGCGAAAACTGTCCCCGAGGGGTGTGGGGCTCCTTGGGCAGAGCCTCGGGGCCGGGGGGCTGCTGTGGGCAGGGGGGCAGAGGGGTGAGGGCCCGGGCAGGGCACTGGCAAGGTGCAGCATCTGCCGTGTGTCATCGCTGCCCTTCGCTCTGCCTAACCCCGGGGCGATGGCAAACACGCCGGGAGAGGCCGGGCAGAGCCTGCCAGACAGCCGGGCAATGATTAAACTGGAGGCAGCAGGAAAGCCGGGGGGGGGGGGGGGTGAGCAGGGGAGGGGCTGCTGCCCCAGACCTCGGCAGGGCTCTGCGTGACCCGGGCAGCTGCGTGCAGAGTCCCAGGGGTGTTCCCTGGGTGCGTTTTGTCTTTGAAAGGTGCTCAGGGGTGCGGAGGGTTGTGCTGGGTGATCGCCACCTTCTGCCTCTGGAGCGTGGGTGGTGGTGCAGGGCTCTGGCTCACCTGGATCTCACCTTTGCTCTCCCTCAGGGTGCCGCTCCCCACTCCGCGGTGCCGAAGGTCCCTGCAGCGCTCGGGGATGAGGTCTGGGAACAGGAAAAGACCTTTCCCACCCATGGGTGTCGCTGCTGATGGCAGATCTGCCTTCCCCGAGGGGAGACCTTATCGCTCCCTACAGCTCCCTGAAAAGAGGTTATACTGGGGTGGGGGTTGGTCCCTTCTCTCGGGTAACAAGTGACAAGAGCGAACAAATATAACCTCAAGTTTTGCCAGGGGAGGTTTAGATTGGATATTAGGAAAAAAATAAGTCATGGAAGGAGTTGTAAAGCATTGGAACAGGCTGCCAGGGAAGTGGTGGAGTCACTATCCCTGGGAGTGTTCAAAATGTGTGGATGTGGTATGTGGGACATGGTTCAATGGTTAACATGGTGGTGGTGTAGGGTTGATGGTTGGATTCAATGATCTTAAAGGTCTTTTCCAGCCTTAACGATTCCATGATTGCCTCTGCCTGGATCCAGGTGCTTTGGCAGGGCTCATGGTGCCCTCAGTGCCAGCATGGCAGATGCTCCCTGTGGGGTGCAGCAATGGGCAGGAGTGGCCAAGGGCAGCTGGGCACAGCCCCTCAGTGGGACACAGCTCTGTTGGCACCGGGGAGGGGACAGGTAGGGCTGATGGGCAGGGGACAAGCAGGGGCTGGAGAGGAGCAGGAGAGCAGGCAGGATGTGTATGCATGTGTGTGTGTGAGAGAGAGAGGCAGCCAGAGGGATTACTGCCTCTGAGCAGTGCCAGGGGTACTCCCACTTGTGCACTGAGCCAAACCCGCCCCCTCACCCTTTTCGGGCAGGGCTTCCTGTGGCCTAAGGGACTGACACATGCCTGTGCCATACCTGTCCCTGCAGCAGGTGAGCCACCCCCTCACTGTGCTTCAGGTGGGTCAGGGACTGCCTGCCAGCTTTGGGACATGCCTGGACGTACCCAGCATGTCCCTGGGCCCATGGCCATGGAGGCAGCACGCTGTGCCCGTTGGGAGCCAGCTCTGCCCTGGCTGTTAGCACCCAGGGGCTGCCAACCCCCTGCAGGCAGGCAGGGGGTACCTGAGATGCCAAGGCACAGTGGCAATCCCACACAGATGCTTCCTGACCTGCCCAGGGCAGATGGCTCTTGCCCCCACCTCGGCCCGTGGGTTTGGCCAAATCTGAGGTCCCTGGCACAGCCCTGTCCCAAGCTGGCCCTGCACTAGCCTGGCAAAGGAAGGGCAAAGTCTTGCTATGGGATGCCACCCTCGTTCCTGGGGATCCATGGGCACATGCACACCACGTGCACTGTCTGGGGAAGCCTGTGACAGAGGATGGATCAGGATCAGGACATGTGCCCCAAAGGTGTTGTGTTGCCAGTGCTGGTGCCTCGCTCCCAGGCACTGGGGCCAGTCTTTCTGCAGAGCCCAGCGATCCTGTGGGGCTCTCAGTTTCCAAAACCCCCAATTCTTTCTCCAGGGAGTGCTGGAAATGTGGCCCGAGGGCTGCTGAGATGTTTGGTGAGGAGGCAGCACGGGAGAGGGCTGCCTGTCTCCCTGCCTGCACCGCTGCCTGTTTGTGCCTGCAGTGGGAGCTGCTGCCCTCTCCTGCTCCCATGCAGGAATGCTGTCAGGTGTCCTGGCAGTCCTGCCCTGCCTCCAGGATAGGCTTTTCTCCTCCAGGATCCTGTGCCTAGGATCTGCCCCACTACCACCCTCTCTATTTCCAATCTGGAGCACCCTCTGTGCTGAGGCTGGAGCCGCTGGACCCCTGGGCAGGGGGCTGGCAGTTGTGGGGACAGTCTGCCACCTCCCTGGTGCTGCTGCCTCCCCTGGGTCATGCAGGTGTCCCAGGGGGGTGCTGGGCTCCCCCCAGCCTGGTGATGACCATCAGTAACTCACCCCCAGCGCCAGACCCTGCAGCTCCAGCTGGGACAGCAGGGGCAGGTCATGGACATGTCACCCCCAGGCACCAGAGGAGGAGCACCACCCCATGCGTGGGCACTGCCAGCTCGGAGCAGGCTGGAGCCTCAGTGTCCCTGTGCCAGCCCCAGCCCTGCCACCCCTGCCAGCCTGGAGCCTCGCCATGCCCTCCCAGCCCGGTCACTGCTGTCCCCACAGCCCTCACCACCTGGGCACGTGTGGGCTGGAGTGCGATGGAGTGTCTCTACTGGCCAACATCTGCCAACATCTGCTCCTGGCCAGGAAGGGTGGCCCAGGATGTGGAAGGCTCCGTTGCTGCTGCCCAAATCCAGCCGATGCCCAAGACCTCTGCTCACGGTGAAGCCCAGAGCTCCTTGGCCTCACAGGGATGGTTCCCTCTGCTAGTGAAGCACAGATGGACAGTTAACGCCCACTCCTGGGGCTTACATTTCAGAGGTCTTTGTTATCCAGTGTTTGTAACCCAATCTCCCGGGCTTGGCTTCCTGGCAGCAGATCCGATAGCGCCTGTCCCTGAAAGGTGAGCCCCTTCCCACTACCGGCCACCAGCAGCCACGGAGATGTGGCTGGGGAACTCCTGCAGCTCAGCCCCCTGATGCTCCCCACGGGACTGTCACAGCCCCCCGGGACAGCACAGCCCTTCTGCAACCAACTCTGAGGCCCTGGGGAAGCATCTCAAGACAGGTAGGGATGGGGGAACTGGGAGAAGGGGAGGACATGTGCACCAAAATGCTTGAGGTTGCCCAAGGAGAGGGAACAGGGTCTTGGAGGCCTCTGGGAGAAGTTCATTAATATGCTGGTGGTACCAGACCCCACCTGGATGCTGAGATGAGCTGGAGCCCTCAGCTCCTCCCCACCAGCCTGCATGCCCATCCCCTGCTGCTGCCAGCCATGCTGTAGTGGCCTGGCACAGCTCAGAGATGAGGAGGAGCAGGGCTGTGGCACTGCCTGGTCCCCTAAGTGCTGCCCTCCGACCCACTCAGCCACCCCACTCCTGCTCCCCCCATGTCTCCCCTGGACCCAGGGTCCAGGCAGGCTGCTGGGGTCTGGCTAGACCATACTCCCCGTGGGCTGGCAGATCTCCCACTGAGGGCGGGAAAACACATCCTCCATGGATGCAAGGACAACCCACTGCCATGACAGGGTCCTGCTCTTCCAGGCAGGGCTGGCCATGGGACAGGCAGGCAGCAGGCAGGGATGTTGGGCAGGGAGCGTGGTGCCTCCCTGGGAACCCCCCCATCTCTCCCACAAGTCAGGTGCACGCAGAGGTTATATCCCACCCCTTGACCCCCTCCCCAGCACGGACGGGCTTGGTGACTCTAAACCCTCTAAACCCCACCTCCCCCGCCCAGCATGTCCCAGGCCGGCGGCAGCCCCCGGGCAGAGGACGCGGGGCCGTGTGTCGGGGCGCACTCGCGCACGCCGAGCCGGGGCAGCCAGCGGGTCGAGTGCATCATCTGCTACTCCTCCTACGACCTGTGTGCGCGGCTGCCGCGGCGGCTGTACTGCGGCCACACCTTCTGCCAGGCCTGCCTGAAGCGCCTCGACGCCGTCACTAATGAGCAGCGCTGGATCCCCTGCCCGCAGTGCCGCCAAAACACGCCCACGCCGCGCGGCGGGGTCACCATGCTCGACCTCGACCTGGCCACCTTCCTCGCCGTCAAGGCTGACAAAGAGCATCCCCGCGCGGCCGGCAGGTCCCAGCCCGACTCGCTCACCAAGGGCTCGTGCAAAGAGAAGGCGGTGACCCAGCAGCCGGCGGGGCTGTGCCAAGACGCGGTGCCTCCGGCGCTGTTCCCCCGCCGCGGCTGCTGCCGGCTGTGCCTGTGCTGCGGGGTGACTGCAGTCTTCGACAGCTGAGCCCCAGGAGGGGGCTGCCAGCAGTGCGTGGGCAGCTGAGCTCCCGGGGTGCAGCCCGGGACCATTTTGGGGCACCCTACGCCATGCCTCAGACCCCTGTGTGGACATAGCGGTGGGGCTGTGCTGGCTCCCTTCAGCCCATCCTGTCAGGATTTGGGGTGCAGTGGGGGGGACGAGGATGCTTCCACCCCCTCATCCTGACCACCTGACAACTCAGAAATCTGGTCCAGTCATGGACATTCCCTGGTCCCTGAGTGAGGACTGGCTCGTGCTCCATTTCTCCGTGCACGTGGCTCTGCAGCAGGGACAGCAGTGCTGAGCATCCCCCAGGCAGGCACATGGAGCCTGGCGCAGCAATGCTGTGGGGAGCACGTCCCGCACCCTGAAAGCTCCACACCCATTAAAGACACTCTGTTGGCCCTGCTGGGCTGCATGTCTTGGTCATATTTGTCAGTAAGCCTGGGGTTAGGCCGGGGCAAATCCTGCCTGGGGCGGGTGTGGGGAGAAGTGCCCTGCTCTGCCAGATTGCTGTCCTCTAAGTGTTTGCTCTGTTGGCAGTTTGCATAAGAAATTCTGGCATTATGGCAGCTGAAAGGTTGAAATTGAGGATGACAGTTGTTAGGAAGCTGCAACACGTTGCTTCAGCTACTTTGCTCTGGTATAGGAGTAGAGCTGAGCTCACAGGGGCTCCTGCTTGCTCTCATGCTCTGTGGCCCATGTCAGATTTGGCTTTTCCTGCCTGACCCTCTCCCCACAAACAGGCACATACAAACCCCACTGTTTTTCCAGCTGTGCCTTGCTGCCTGCATGGCTTTCCCTGCCTCACCTGCCTGATCCCACACCAGGGTGCAAGGACAAGAAGTCCAGGGAGCTGATCTGGGTTAACAGAAGCCAAACAGGGAGCACTAGGGTGACACTAAAACAGCTCTTGGGCAGGGCTTGGTGTTGCTTGGACAGCTCTTGTGATCCTTCCTCAGAGCCCATTTTCTGCATCTGTTTTCCATGTCGTTTATGAGCTCTTGAAATAAATACCTCAGCACGGGGATCCACTGACTGCCCCTGGGGGCCCAGCAGAGGACCCCAGCCTGTGCCTCTCTGGGAATGGCAGGGATTTCCATGCCCCCTGGGCAGTTCTGGTGCTTGGCTGTTCCCTGCACTGGGTGCCGGGGCTGCAGCTGGAGAAGTCCATCAGTCATCCCGTGCACAGCACCCACACTGGTCACAGCACCCACTCTGTGCACAGCACCCACCCTGTGCACAGCACCCAGCTGTGAATGACACCCACACCGTTCAGGGCACTCCCACTGTGCACGGCACCATGCACGACTCTGCCACTTGGTGTCTCCTGCCATAAAAAAGTCACAGCTGAGATGTTCCCAGCAGAGCTCAGCCTGGGGAGCTCCAGGGGAGACAGAAGTGTGTGTGGTGTGGTTCAGAGACTCCATGGGAGTCCTGCCTTGGACCTTTAATTACATGGGGACACACAAGAAATTAAAGCCTTCAAGGAATGGATAAGAGCCATCACTGAGTCTTAATGCACCTTCTCCTCTATCTTCATTTTGCCCCAAATACACAATGGTGGGTGGTGGGAAGAGTGTGGGAAGGGCCCACCCCTACCCCAGGCATGGCTCTGTACAAAGGTGCCAGCAGGGCTCTGTGCTCAGCCCAGCACCTTGGGTCCCAACTTTCCAGCAGTGATGGGTGACCAAGCCCACGGCTTCCTGTCCCACACCCCCTGTTCTTGCCTCTGCACTCCCACTCCTGCTTCCCTTCATCCTCCCAGCACCAGAACCACTCTGTGGGGCTTGACCCTTGCCATGTGCCTCTGTGCACGTCCCCCTGCTCCCAGCCAGTGGCTGGTCACTGAAGGAGTTGATTGTCCTCTCCATCATTTCACTCTGGGAATGGTTTTGGCACCCTAGCTGGGCACCCTGGTTTGCACCTTGGGCAGAGCAGGGCCAGAATTGAGCCCTGTGCCCTGGAGGGCTCCTCCATCAGCACAGGCCACCCAAGCTGTCCTTGCAGAGCAGGTGCTCCGGGCAGCCTGTCCTGGTGCCGGCCCTGGGACCAGGCTGTGCTGTTCCATTTGGAGCCCAAAACCTCAGGAAGAGGCATCATGGAGGGGGAGCAGGACACCAGTGAACGCTGCCCTGGCTGGGAACAGGGATCTGGGCTCTTTTTGCAGGTGCTGAGTCCCCTTGTTCCAGAGAAGGGACAGGGACAGACCCATGCTCTGCCAAGCACTGGCAGCATATGTGAAGGGACACTGCTGGGACACAGGACCCCAACCTGCTATTGCAGTGGGGTGCAGCCAACGTATGGAGAACAGGAGTGAGACCAGGCAGAAGCAAAGGATGATGTCTGGACATGGCTCTGGCAGGGACATCTCCCCTGCCATGTGCCATCAGAGTGACAGCAAGGGGCCGGCAGAGGAGCTGAGATGGGTTTTCGGCCTCCTGGACTCTCTGAGCACAAAAGCTGGAAATGATTTTGCTTTTAATAGTGGTTTGGGTTATTTTTTCAATGATTTTTACACTTCGCATCTGATTCCAGGTGGATGTAGGCAGTGGGCAATGCAGTCCCTGGGGAGGAAGAATGTTTTGGGACAGGGCTCCCTAAAAATTCAGGTCTCCATACATCCCATAGCTGCAGGTGGGATGAACTGGGCCTGCAGCTCCACATGGCAGTGGGTTTGTGCCCTTGCTCCAGGGCTGGACTAGGAGCTAGGAGGATTCCTCTGAATTATTTCCAGATGGGGATTAATGCAGCAAACTGAGTTTGCTGCAGGATAGATAAACAAACCAAAGCTCCTCGGGAAGCTATTAATAAACCATCTGCCTCTGCTTCTGCCCCAGATCTGGGAACATCCTGGTCCTGGCCTGGGGTGCAGCTGTGCCCTGCCCTGCTGCCTTTCCAGCCCCTTGGCCATGGGGCAGAGGTGACAGGGATTCCTCCAGGTCTGCGACCACCAGGGTCCGAACGGGACAGGGGGTGTGAGGGTGTGAGTGGGGGCTGTGGCCCTGCTACAGGCCCCTACTCCAGACTGTAAGTGGGATAAGCTGCTGCCAGCCATGTCTCCTGGTCTCCCCATCCCTGCTGAGCTCTGCCAGGGACAGTAGCACTGGGAAGAGACACCCCTCCTCTTCAGCCTTCTGCTGCAGGGCTTCAGGCAGCTTTGAACTGGAGCAGGTGTAAACAGGGTGGGGGCAGACTTTGAGCCCTCTCAAACTGGCACTGCCGTGCCAGGGTGAGGGTAAACCAGTTTTGGGTGGCTACAGCCCAGCAAGCTCACTTTTCCCATGCATTGTCATCAGGGGGCTCCTGGGTGACCCTCCACATGCACACAGACATGTGACCCTGTGGGGGAGGAGAAGAGTGGCCCATGGGACCCTCATCCCAGCCCTCCTCATTTTGACATGGCTGGTGGTGTCCTGCCAGGGGCAAACAGAGCCTGGACAAGGGCTGGGCTCACTGGGGTAGCCCATGTCTCCCAGCAGAGCTCCCCACTGAGGACCCCTGGGCATGGTGGGACAGCACAGAAGATGGGGTTAGACCTGTGGATGGTATGATTCTGTCCCACTCAGCCAGTTACAGGGGTCCTGGGCCCACACGCCCCTCTGTACATGGCTGGTGAGGCAGCACGCCCACGGGGGATGCCCCTGGAGAGGATGGAGGCCAAAAGATGGATCTGGCTTTGCTTATTTTCAGCTCTCCAGCCTGCAGCACGCACAAGCAGTTAATCCCAGGCTACGCAGAACTGGCTGCTTACCTGGCTGGAGCAGTGCCTGGCAGAGGGAGGGACGAGGGCACGGCTCCACACCTTGCCAGGGCAAGCATCACTGCAAAAATATTTGCTGAAAAAAGTTCAGCTCCACCCCGAGGAAAACCGGGTCCGGGAGCAGAGCCTGATCCAGGTTTGCGGCCGGGCGAGCGGGGGAACGCGTGTGGCTGCAGGAGCTGAGCGCGGCACTGCCGAGCAGCTCCCCCACGGCACCGCCGCGCTCAGCGAGGGACAGGGGGGCTGGGCAGGGCATCGGGCACTGGGAAACCTGTCCTTGGGTAACCGCAGGTCAGGGAGCCCTCTCTGCTCTCTGCCATGGGCTGCTGGAGAGTCCTCGGCCCCGTGCTGCCCCTCCTGCTGCTCCTGCACCCGCCGCCCTCGCCCGCCCGCCCGGCCGTCTGCCGCTGCTCCCCGGGCGAGGTGGACTGCAGCGAGCGGGGCCTCCGCGAGGTGCCGTGGAGCCTGTCGACCAACACCAGCACCCTGTGGCTCGGCTACAACTTCATCACCGTGCTGGGGCCGCACTCCTTCCCTCCGCTACCGGGGCTGCGGCTGCTCAGCCTGCCCCACAACCGCCTGGAGCTGATCCACGGCCGGGCGCTGCTGGGGCTCGGGGCGCTGCAGGACCTGGACCTGAGCCACAACCACCTGAGCGTGCTGAGCCCCGAGACCTTCCTGCCCCTCGCCAGCCTCGCCACGCTCAACCTGGGCAGCAATAGGCTGGGGGAGCTGGAGCCTCAGGTGCTGAGCGCCCTGCCCCAGCTCCGAGCCCTTCTCCTGCAGGACAACCCCTGGGTGTGCAGCTGTGGCATCCTACCCCTCTGGCGCTGGCTCAGCCTCAACAGGGAGAAAGTACGAGGTGAGTGCCCGGAGTGTGCCCAAGCCCCCACCTGCTCCAGGCTGGCTGATCACCCTGGAGGGGCTGAGGCAGGACCTCACCTGGCTCCCGAGGGCTTGGGTGGTCAGTGCCCTTGGGGTACAGCGACCTTCCCCAGAACCTGTCCTCAGGCCATGGCAGCTCCTGTGTCTGCTTAGGTCTTGTACCTGGTGCCCACCCTTTGACCTTGGTCACCAGCAGGGATTGCTTGGAGGGGAGGGCTGGGCAATGTCCCAGTGACAGGCACCCAGTGCTGTCCCAGCAGTGGCACCAGTCCTGTCACAGGGAGAGAAATGGGCACCTGAGGGGGCAAGAGGAGCCTGTCTGTCAGGCTGCTGACCCAGCCAGGGTGCAGTGCTTTCAGCCCCTTCCCCAAAGCCTTCATGAACCTGGTTCTGATCCTACATTTCTTTCCCCATGAGCCCCAGTGAAAGACACTTCTGCCAGCAAGCTTTAGCTGCCACTTCTTCCTGATTGATTCCAGCTTGGATGTGTGCCTGCACTTGTGCTGGCTGGGACATTCTGTGACATCTCAAGCCTGGCTGCTGAATGCTCCCTGCATTTGTCTCCTGGGAACCAGTCCCTCCACCTTGTCTGCCCCATCTGCCATCCTGCCCCAAACCCATTTTCCTATGCCCATCTCCCTGTCCATCCCACTCTCTTGGGCTCAGGATGTAGATGATCCCTGAACTCCACAGCTCCCTTTCTTTGTACCCTGACATGGGTGATCTTGATCAGCCTGGCCCCTGTCCTCCTGCCCTGGTCCCCTCTGTCCCATACAGAACTGCCATCCCCCTGTCCCTGACACCTGCCTTTCCCAGATGCTCAGTGTGCTCACCAGCACTGCTTTTCTCTTCCAGAGAAGAGTTTGCTCCTCTGCAGAGTCCCGGAGCAGCTGAACAAGTACCCGATCATGGCCTTTGGGGATGAGTCCTTCAGGCAATGCCAGGAGACCTCATTGTCCTCCGAACAGTACATCACCTTCTTCATCATTGGACCGTTCTCCTTCATTGCCAGCATCTTCTTCTGCACCTTCATGGGCTCGGTCGTAGTGTTTTACCACAGCCTGCGCAGGGAGTCCCACTGCTGGAGGAGACCCCGCATCTGCAGGGTGCACTGAGGCAGGATGGCCAGGCTTTAGCCCTGGGCAGGCTGTGGTCCACGCCCTTCTCCAGCTGGCTGCACCCACCTGTTGCGAACATGTCCCAGCAGACCAGTGAGTGGAAGATCTGTCCCTGGAACTGCTTTGGTTTTTCTCAGAGTCCCCAGGATGATTCCAAGCTCCCTCTGCCCTGCTGCTGGGAGAGCAGTCTGCAGCTCAGCACCCTGCGGGGCACGGGCTGACTGCAGATGTTCTCAGTGTTTTAGGAGCTTCCCCCAACCACCCTCAGAACCTTCCTGGGGTTGTCCAGGTGATCCTTCTCCCCCTGTCCTGCTCCTTGTGGTGTGCAGTGGCCTCAGTGTGCATTTCAGGATGCACCACGTGCCTCACTGTGCCTCGGGGTGCAGCCTGGGAGCCCCGCGCGCATCTCAGAACACTTGTATTCCTCTAGGCACCCCAGGAGTCACCATTTGCCTTTTGGTGCAGCCCAGGAGCCTCTGTGTGCCTTTCAGTTTGCTCTTAATCCCTCCTTGGGCCTTTTGGTGCCCCCAGCACTCTCTGTCTGCCTTCAATGACCCCATCAGTCTCAGGGTACCTTTCCATGCCTTCCAAACTCCTTGGCTTGGCTTTTCATGCACCCAAATGCTGTTTGTTTGGCTTCTGTGTCCTGACAGGCATTAGTTTGCCTTTTGATGAACTGCAGAGCTCCCCATGTGCCTTTTGGTGCACCTGAAAATCTCTGTGTGTTTTTGGAGCATTCCAGAGCCTTCATGAGGCTTTCAGACTACCTCAGAGCCCTCATGTGCTGGCCAAGGACAGGGCTGGTTACAAAACATTTCTTTTGATAGGTTCTTTTCATTGAGTCAGGAATACTGGAGCTGAGAAGGCTCAACCAACAACCAAGATCTAGAGTAAGGCTGAAGGTTACAGTGAGGGTTGGGAAGAGCCTTGAGCTTCCACTGATGTGGTTCAGCAGAGGAACTGCCAAAGGATGGGTGAGGCTTGCAGTAGTTCCTCCCTCAATAGCTTTCCCTAGGCTAAAGCAGGCCAAAGTAGCTCAGCGATGAGAGTGGGGACAAACAAGCCCGTGTGGGTTTACAGCACAGAGATGCAGCCCTTAATGCTGCCTCACCTCCCATCACCCACAAAACAGGGCTGGGGCTGCCCCTGCACCTCCCTACCCTGCCACCTCCCGCCCTTCCCTGTGGAAATGCTTCTGGACATGCTTATTGTTCATACTGGGAGATGGCCTGGAAGGATCTGGAGCTGTGCTCCAGAGGAAAGCACCAGCTGGGTGACTAAAACAATCTTTCAAGGAGAAGAAACAGCCCTTTTTGCCTGATCTCGTACCGACTGCAAGATGGTCAGAGCCACAGTGAGATGGCTGTGACCACCAGCTCCCCCTGTTCACTAGATCTCAGCAGGAGCTGTGGACCAGCCAGGGATGTGGTAGGTCAGTGCATCCCTCAGCAAACTCTTGGCAAGTGTTCAATAAATCACACAGAGAATAAACCAAATGTCACCTCAGCTGTGGCTTGCTCCCGTTTTTATTTTCAAGAGAGAAACCAACCCAGTGAGCTGCCACAGTGCCAGATTCCTACTTCCTTCTCTGTCGTGGGGTGTGGGGGCTGCAGGGAGCAGCTCCTCCACTGCCACCAGCCCTGCACCTGGGAGCTCTGCAGGACCTCTGCCAGGATCATCCTCTTGCCTGTCCCAGGAGCAATCCCAGTTCTCCCAGATCCTCTCTAGTGACAGCATTCAATCCTTCCCAAGTAGGCTTGGGCTTCCCATTTGGAGCTAAGACCTCACTTGTCATCCTGCTTGGCTCCAGGAGCCCCGCTCCTCCTCCCAGACCACCCTGAGGCTGAGCCCACCATGAAGGCTGTGCTGGTGGTCTCAGCACATGGGGACTATTCTGTCAGTGGGTGATGTTGCTTCAGTTCAGCCCAAGGGAGCTGCCTTTCTGTTTTGCAAATCCCTCAGTGGAGCCTCCCTATGGATGGGCTGATGTGTGAGGACTCCCCCAGATGCTTCACCCCTGCGGTCCATCCTCTGTTCCCAAAGGCTGACCCCACTGGCAGTGCCCCACACTGGCTCCCAGGAGATGGGAAGCCCAGCAGTGGCAGTGGACCATTTTCTCTGGGACGGAGGTGGGCCAGAACCAGCTGCCATGGTGCTGGTGTTTGGACAGCTCCGGACTGTCCTCATCCCCTCACTGCAAGGCCTGTCCCCCTCCTGTGGCTGTTCAGGCTGTCTATCAGCTAAGTATCCCAGAATGATGCCAGTCCTTCCCTCATCTCCTCTGCAGCTTCTGGCCTTTCTCCCTGCTGGTTTCTCCAACCCTTCCCGTCCCTCCACCCTCCACTGTTTGCAGACCCTGCAGTGGGGCTGGGTGGGGTTCTGACTCAGCACAGGGCTCCCTGCCAGCTTTGCTAGAAGCCAGAGACAGAAAGAGGCACACGGCATCGGAATAAACCACTTCATGATCCAGTCTAGACTTTACTGAGCTCTTGCAAAAACTCGGTATTAATGTTACATTGACGTATAAAGTAGAATGGGTCCAATTTCTCAGCTGGAGCTAGATGAACTTGATGGAGCCACAGCAGTCAGTGGGACGATGCTCACAGACCTCAACTGCCGTTTGAAAATCCTGCCTGTGGGGCTGCTTGCCCTTGAGGGAAGCCCTGTCTGCTTGGCTGGGGCAGGGAGAAGGCAGTTCATGCCAATGGGTCTTGGTACCACATTGCAGGTGGGTTTTCCGTGTTTGCAGGAGACGGGATATGATGCTGCCTGTGTATGTGCAGTAGCTGCTCATCACCAGCCTGGCTGGTGCCAGATGCTTCCCCCAGTACTGGTGTCTCTGCACCTACTCTCAGAGCCCACAGTGAGGGCGCTCAGAGCTGCTGGCACATGGGGGTAGGCTTGAGGGGAGGAAGGTGCAGGAAGGAATGGCATCAGCCTGGCTTGTTTGGTTTCCTTCTCCTGAACTGCGATCTAGTTTCCATGTCTCTAGGTTCAGGCAGATGCAGCGCCATGAGTTGAGGCTTCAAGGCTGCCATGGGCGCTGCTGGCAAGCTGGAACTACAGGTGAGGGTGGCAGGGAAGCTGGCAGTGCCGGCCGTGTGCCCCGACACTGCAGGCAGCAAGCCATGACCAGACAGCAGCATCTCTCCTTGCATTGCTGGTGCTGAGGCAGTGTGGAGCTTGGGTAAAGGTCAGTGCAACCATCCAGAGCCATTCCCCATGGAGAATTCATGGCTAGGAGAGCCACTGGGTGAGTGCTACATGCTGGCCATGGCCAGGTCCTGGGGATGTCTTCTGTGCAGGAGAGGTGGGGAACTGGGACCTTGGCTGGCAGCATGCTGTGGGCTCCAGGGTACCACAATTAGCACAGGAGTGTGGGCTGCAGGGTGGGAGCGCTCCTGCTGCAAACAGACCATGGACAGGAGCCAAGTCACAGACCGGAGCTGATAGGAGGGAGGAGCAGGGGGTCACACCCTGCGAGGAGCAGAGCACACATCTTCCAGCCCCTGCGGCAGACGTGGGAGTCACTTGGCACAACAGGAACATGTGCCCAACCTGCCGAATCACACTGGCTGCTCCAGCTACTCAGGACCAGCACGTTGCACTGGAGCCCTCCAGGTGGTGGGAAACATGGAGCACACATTTGAGGGGCCGTGTGTGCTGAGAAGCCTGCAGCCTGCACAGTGGAGCACGTGTTTGTGGTCTGGCACCAGCTGTTCCCCATTACCATGGGAGAGCAGGCACTGTGTGCCTTCCACAGTCTTTCCCCTTGCATGGAGCCAGGCAGTGGCAATCCTGATTATTGTGACTCTGCTTGGAAGCAATATTCTCTGTACAGTGGAGTCCAAACCGTGTCCTGGTTCTGCCGTGCGTTCTGGGGCACGAGCATGGCAGCAGGCCTGGGAAGGGAGGGAGATATACAATGGAGTCACTGTGTATGGATGAAGGATGCTTTCCTCCCATCTCACCCAGAAGAACCCATCAGTGTCCCTTGAAAGGCAGTCCTGGCTATGCCTTCCTACTGTGTTGGGCAAGGACTGATGGCCCTCAGGGAGAAGGTCACACCACAGTGCTGACTGAGGGGTCGGAGAGGTTGAGCTGGCCAGTGATGTCGGTGGGGTGATACTGCTGCAACACACAAATAGACAGACAAGGAGAAAGAAGTGTTAGGCAGTTCTGGCACTTGTCCCCACTGGTACTTATAACCCATGTGTCCCTACGGGATATCTCTTGGGGGTGATGCAACGCCCCGAGAGCTGCTGCTGGCTGAGGTCCCCTTCCCAATGCAATTGTGCAGAGGTCATTGCAGACACTCTCCAAGCACCCTAGAGCTGGGCAGAGGGGACACCCAGAAGCGTGGCGCAGCTTCTGCGGAGCGTGGCTGCCACGTTGCCCGCTGAGCAAGCCCCTCTCCACTCTGGGAGGGCTACAAAACAAAGCCTGTGACTCATCAGCCCAACCCACGGCTGAACCTGTGTTTGGAGGGTCTGGCTGGGTTTTGGCACCTTTCTGATGCCAGATCAAGCTGTGCTTTGAGGCCAGGGCATTTCACCTCCTTGCTTGAATGACTCTGCTGTGACTATCCTTTCATGCAGGTGAGATGTGTGGTGTGGTTGGCTTGTGATAAAGTGTGGCGTTGATTGCTAATGTGAAAATACAGCCTGTGGTGGGGATGTGGCCTGGATTTGGGGTTCTGTGCTCCTTGTGGATGGGGGGGCTCAGCAAACACTCCCTGAGAGAGACCTCCCCCACTGCAGTCCCGTTAGCAAGCAAGGGGCAAGAAAGAAATATGCACCAATGGGCAAGAAAAAAAGTCCTTCCTCCCTGGGCAGGAATTTACAACTGGGCAGTTATTTCCTCCCTTTCTCCTTTCATACTCCCTTCCTCTCCCTGTTCCACTCTTCTAACTCCAAAGCCTGGACTGGTAGCCCTGTCCAGCCCTGATGTGAGAGCAGGTGGCAGGAGCATCCTGTGCTGCTGTCTGGGATCCTCAGCCGGTGCCAGGGCAGGAAAGGGTCTCAGTGAGTCTCGTGTGCTGCAGTGCAGGCCCTCTCCAGTGACATTTTCCCAGCCCTTGCACCACCCTGCCCAGGAGGACTGACGTTTTGAGGGGCTCCTGAGGGGCTCCTCAGAGATGGGACGTGACCTGCCCCGCGTTGGTCGGTGCTGTCTCCGGTGGCCTCTGTGGTGCTGCTGGCAGCTCTGGCACTGTGGCTACCCTGTGTGCTCTATGCCCTGCCTCCTGCCACGGGGAAGTCTGGGAGTCCCCTCGAGCCTTGTGTGGGGTTCTTGGGGCTGCCCAATCCAGCCTTGTGCTTTACCAGGACCTCTTGGTGGGGAGCAGCTGGGCTGGGGCCAGGAGACGTGTGCTCCCATCTCTCCGGTACACATGCTGGGAACGAACTGACACCCAGGGAGCATCTCACAGGATCATCCTGTCACCTAGGGGACTAGCTAATATTCCCATGGAGCCTCTGGGAATTCCTCACTGTGGCCTTGCTTCACTAAGGGGCAACACCTCGGCCATCACCTGTTGGCACGGAGAATGGCCGGGGCCATCCTGACGCCGCTCTGCCGCCCTGGGGGGAGCTTTTTGTGGCTGTTCATCAGCCCACCAAAAAACACCCCTCTCCCAAAAATGGGTGCAACCACCCCCTCCTTGTGAAAAATTTGGATTCCAGGCTAAATGCACCATTCCCATAGCAAAACTGCTGGGACGTGTGTGCTCATGGGATGGGGCTTGACTCCCGCAGGGAGGAGAGACGACTGGAAAAGGGGAGAGCCGGGTGAGTCACTGATGGAGAAGAAGGAGGAACTTGAGATACAAAAATGAATGGTAGAAGAAAGGTCCTTTGTTGAAATCCTTCCTGATGCAAGCGGGGTGGAAAAGCGTTGTGTGCATGTGTGAGTCGTGATGCCTGGGTGCACGTGTACGTGTGGCGTCTGTGGTGGAAGGCTTGAAGGTCTAGCAGGGCAGGCTGGGGCCTTCTGGCCTCTCTGCACAGCTCTGGGGGTGGGGCAATGCTAAATAACCAAGTGAAATGGGGAATCTGGCCAGAAAAATTAAAATACAAGAGCATGGCTTTTGATTTGAAAGCATATCTCCTCCAATCACAGAGTTGTCACAGGGTAACTTCTCATTTACTGTTTTTTTTTGTTATGCATGCAATTTTTAATAACAAAATTAAAATTAAAAGAAAAAAGAAAAGCAAAAAAAAGCAAGAAAACGGTCATATCGAAATTATGTTAAAGTAGGACTAATGCTAGAAGCACATATCAGTAATTTAGGGTAAATTACGTTACAGGGATGGTGCAATAATCCCCAAACCAAACATTATAAAGCCAAGAAATTAATCAATATTAACCGTAGAAGAGACTCAAACATGTTAAGGTATGGAAGTGAAGTGAAGGCACCAAAAACTTTAAATGACAACCAGGAAGAAAATATAGACAAGAACTTAATGTCTTTAAAAATGACTTCAACCTAACTGGGCTCATATGGTAGTCCCTGGCTAGTGGAAGAGTTTTCTGGAAGAATTTTGGTTTGTCGTTGTTTGTTGGTTTGTTTTTTTTTTTTGATTAAAAATTAGGATTCCAGCTAAATGCAATCTTGCTGTAGAAAATATCAACTTCCCTTAAAAAAAAAAAAAAGTTCTCTTTGACCTACTTTTGGTTCTTTTGGGCCAAAAAAAACTAGGCTCTTTTTTTCTCTCAAGAAGCATTTGGCTTTGGGACAGCTGATCCTTCACTGAGAAGGTGACCTTTTCCATGAAGCCCCTCGGCTCTCGACCAGCTCTGGCACCATCCCCACGGCTGCAGGGCAGCACCGCCGGCAGCGCCGCGCCCTTGGCGGTGACGTGGGACGTGTGTCATGCCGTGCCTGGGGGTGCCCATGGGCTGGCAGTGTGTCTCTGCGGGGGCTGCCGATGGCTGGGGGGGCGGCTAAGGGACCTGTGCACCTCGTTACGTGTCTGTAGGAAATGTGCCGGCTCGGAGGGTGTCTGTGTGGTTTATGCGTCTCACATGGCGTCTGTGGGGTTGCAGTATCGTGGGTGGCTGCGATGGATGGCAGTACGTCAGCTCTGCGAGTGCTATTCGAGTTGCAGGAGCTGCCTATGGGGAACACATGCATCTCCTCCTGGGGCGGTGGGGATGATGTGCCGTGGAGAGGCTGTGCAGCTCGGGTGATGGTGGGCGCTAGGACGTTCAGAGTGGGGTGGTAGCTTCCCAGGGCTGTCTTGGCTCCATGGTGCCAGCCTGTCTCTCTGGCACTCCTGAGGGACCATTCTGCAGGGCTGCAGAGCAGAATCCATTTTTAAAACTCCCGACAACGAAAAGGAAAGAAGCAAGGCCACCAGGTCTGCATCTTTCGCTCGCTAGCCAGGAGAGCCTGTGGGGCTGGGGTCAGCCTGGCCTTCCAGCCCCATGGGCTCTCCAGCCTCGCCCATCTAAGACCTGGTGTGGGCCGGTGGCTCTGATGAACATCATGAAACAGAGCACCTCGCTGCTTTCTCGTCTTTACAAGGACCCCAGGCAACGTGCCCCAGCATGCTACGTACTCATGGGGCCTTCCACAGCAGGAGGGCATTGGGGTCTCTGGGCCAGGGCTGCTGCACAGAAGTGGAGGGCACCAAGCGCAGGCTGTGACATGAGCTGGTGGCAGCACCCTCCCGCTGGTCGCTCATCCCGCAGAGCAACCAGCAAGTCTGCCCAACATCCCCACAAAGCTTGCTCCACCGTGGACCTCCTGCAACAGCCGGACCTCAGAACTGCTAGACTCCAAGTTGGCCACGTTGGCTTGGATGTTGACCCCAGTAGCTTTTTCTTGACCCAGCTAGCCCAGTTCCCTGGGGAACGTGTCCTGGGACCCTGGCCACGTCACCCCGTGGCAGGCAGAGGACTGTGACAGGCTTCTGGGCAGTGGGGAACAGTTGACCATAACTGCCTTGCAGATGCAGCTGCCCCCAAAGTGGTGACCATCTTCTGGGATGAGTGGGGTCATCTCCCTCCGCAACTGGCCTGTGAGCAATGCGCCAGGAAGAGCATGGCAGGACCCAAAGCACAAGGAGCCTCAGGCTGTGCTGATCCCCACTAGACATGGGAAGGGGGAGAACAGTTCCACAGCTCACCCATGGGACCTCTGGTGCAGGTGAGCCCTGGATCTGGTCAGCTCAGGGCATTGGGTGCTCCTGGTGTGGGGCAGAGAGGGCTGTGGGCTGCTGTGGTGTAGGGTGGATGCCACACTGTGGAACAGGATCAGGCCCAGGATGCTTCCCTGAAGAAGGAGTGGTGTGGGAGGTACCAGGGATGCCACACGCCAGCTGCCCCATTGTTCTTGGGTTCTGCTCCTCTCAATGAGCCCACCAATGGAACTGGTCCCCCCAGGTGCCGAGGGCACCATCAGGCTTCTGCTTTCCCAGGACCGGATCCCTTGGTTTCCTAATCATGGAGTAGTTCAAACACATCAAAACATGGGAATCTACCCAGGACATGCAGATATTTCTGCAATTTTTTCTCCCTTTTTTATTCTGTGCATCCCACTTCTCTTCCTCATCCTCACTCTTCCCATCTTCTCTCCCCTGCACCACCCACCCCATCTCTGTCTTCTCTCCCCTGGTTGTGATTCAGGCCACCAAGACACAACCTCTGACCTCCCTGCAGAGCTGCTCAGGGGGTGCAGCAGTGGGAAGAGGGCATCCCAGATATGGGAACATCACTTGGACATGGTGCCACCTGGGGAGCATGGAGGCAGTGCAGGAGGGAACAGGGATGCCTGTCTTCCCCATGGGGACAGAGGATGGGTGGGAAGAATGTGGGTCTCCCCTCATGACTTCCAGGCTTCGAGGTGACAGTGAGAGGAGCACTTTGTGTGAGGTGGTGGCAGTTGAGCCCGGCCGAGGGCTCAGCTGTCCCCAGGGACATGTCCCAGGGGTGCTCCAGGAGTTTCTTGGCACAGAGCCTGCGCTGGTGTCAAAGGCAGCCTCCTCCATTCCGCACACAGAGCCGTGGCCCCGAGACCCCCTGCGGTATCACATGCTGCTCCCCGGGGCACCCAAGCCTGCGGCTGGGGCCGGGCCACCCCATCATGGGGGGCCACATCTCCCCGCCTGCCCCATCCCCCCGTCCCCGCCGTGCCTCGGGCAGCCTGGCGGGGAGCCGCCTGGGCAACCCTGGGCAGAAACCCGCCGGTCGCCCCGGGGAGGTGGTTTGGCCAGCCCATCGCGCCAGGAGGTCGGGCAGCAACACGCAGCGGGCGCTGCCACACGAGACAACAGAGTAGCCACAGTGCAGAGTGTCATACAACAGACGGCGACATGCAGAGGGACACGGCTCAGTCCGACAGACCAACAGCCCAACCTGACGCTGAAGTGTCTGAAGCTCCAGCACGAGCAGACACATTTGCGCATTTGGAAACAGCTGGCTTTAGAGGCAGCAATTCGGAAATTTTCTCTGGTTACATGACAGCAGTGGAAAGCACAAGTTTGAATCAAGGCTGGGTCTTTAACAACCTCCACTTTCAAGCCTTTGTATCTTTTCTAGAGTGCATTACTGCTGACAATAACCAGAGACAGCTGTCACTCCTGTGCCCAGGGACTACGTCCTGGATGCTAATCATCACAAACAAAAATCACATGTAGAGCATGTGACACGCATGGCTCTCGGTGAGGTGACACGGTGCCCAAATTAAACTGGGGTGATTGTTTTTAGCATACAATGACAAACAGGTACAGAACACTCAGGAACAGAAAAAAAAAAAGGAAAAAAATGTCATCCGTTTCAAGAGGTCAGCACCAGTAATGGTGAGCAAGCACAGAGAGGAACATCAGAAATCATCAGGCAGAAAGAACACAAAAAAAACAAAACAAAACTCAGTTGCATCTCCCAACTCATCACAGGACTCCAAGCCGCCCTCCTGCCTGCCCTCCAGGATCCCAGCATCCTTTCAGGAACAAGGGATGACTGACTGACTGACTGACTGACTGACTGGTGACGAACATGAGCTAGGGATGTACACTGGCCAGCTTCGGGATGTGGGGTCGTGGCAGTCGATGGGATGGCAGAAGAGAGAAAGAGAGAGAAAGAGAGAGGGCAGAATTGTTCTTTTCCTCTTACCGTCTCCTTGGAGGACCTACGTCTCTGAAGCTGGAGGCCCGGGTGGAGGTGATGGACCTAAAAGTGGCTTTCTTTTTAGGGTCAGGTTCTGCTCTACCACTTTTTCTATCCTAAATGAATATGTATAAGTAATTAGATCTCTAGTGTGTTGTTGGAAACTTAAATCTATTGTGAATACTGCCCCATGTCATGGCTTTCATTTAGGTGAGAAAGCTACTGGAGATGTTCTGTCACTCCCATCCTCCGAGGGCCTCCGTGACCCATGGCTACGGCACAGCCACCACACTGATACAGCTGCCCGGGGGCTGGCCTCGCATCTGGAGTGCTGGAAACCCCTCTGGGGAGTATCCCTGCTCTCCTCGGGGTGTCTGTGGCCAGGCCGGCACAGCTGACCTCGCTTCCTGGGGATGCTCTGCCTGGCGCCCTGCCCCTCGCTTCCCACGCTAGCCTGGCTGGACAGAGACGTGAGACGCTGCACCTACACTAAAAAAAAAAATTGCTCAGGGCCTTTTCTGAGGCTGAATCCTAGTGCCGAAGAGAGAGAGAGGACTGCATTGAAAGAGAAGTCAATTGTATGACTATTCTGTAAAAAAAAGTGTTCAAAAATTCAAATGACGCAGTTGTGCAAAGCCGAACGTGGTTGCTGGTGGTGGTTTGGTGGTTGTTTTTTTTTTTTCCAAAGTAAAACAGGCTAAAAAAAAAGGAAAAAAAAAGAAACTGGAAGAAAAAGAAAATTAAAAAAAGATATAAGGAAAAGAAAGGGAGGAGGCAAAGCGTTAGTGCTATGATGTCGTCGGGGTCGGGATGAACTCAAAGAGAAACAGAACTGAAAATGTAGGCATTGGAGGTTAGCGAGTCGGACTGGTTGGCGCAGGCTGGGAGCACCAGCCGCCATGGTGCGGGGGCAGCGAGCCGAGGGGACCGGCACGCGCTCGGCGGCGGGCGCTGACACGATTCCTCCCCAATTGCTTTCGTGCCAATGAGTGTGACCTTTCCGACGGGGGACGGAGTGACCAGGTCTGGCTCTGCTACCGCACGGGGGTAACCAAAATGTATCCCGCTGGTGCGTAGAGCATGCTCGGGGATACATTTGCTCCTCCTTCTCAGTTCTCTCTTTTGCGGACATGCACAAACGGAAAGGAAAGCAAGATGAATGGAATGAAATGTCTTTTTCTTCCATGGCATCTCAGGAAATAGCCATGGCAAAACTGTGATCCCAAAAACCATTATTTTTGTTTGTTTTTTTTAACAAATAAATCTTTCCACTTGCCTACCTTCTAGCAATGTACCAGATACTAGTGCTCTGACGTTTCCTCCTGTGGAAAAGTCTTACAATGTCAAACGGCTCTTTACCATGAGGCTGTTTACCCCCACAGGGCAGCATGCTTTGCTCACAGTCCCACAGACTCTGCCCAAGGACCCAGTGCAGTATTTTCTAGAAGGTTGGCAAGTGAAAAATGGCAGTGCGACTAGTGTGCTCTGTCCCAGCAGCCTTAACCCCCTCGGTGCTGCTGCTTTTTGGAAGCAAAGGAAAAAAAAGATAAAAAGGAAAAAAAAAGTTGAGAAATGGTTTTTCCGAGACTCTTATCAGCAAACTGAACTCAGCGAGCTCTCAGGATACAGCAGCCCGGTCTCGTGCTCCCCTTGCTGCTCTCGGGCAGGTCACTTCCACCCGGGCAGCCCCCCCCCCCCCCAAAAACACCCCAGCCAGCGCTGCTCCCCCTGGGCCACCGCTCCGGGCTCCTTTCGGGCTCCTCGAGCCTCGTTCTCTCTCTTTCCTTTGCTGGCTCTGCTCCGAGCGCAGTCTCCTTTAGTCGCCTAAAGGATCTCTTGCTCTTTGAACGCTGGTGCTTCCCCAAGGGAAAAAACCAGCCCGGGCAATTCAGACAGAGCCTCCAGCTGCTCTAAACTGGGGTTCAGGGGCACTGTGGGGCTCAGCCCCAAAAGCAGCAGCGTAAGGGAAGCGTGTGGCTGGTGGCCCACAGACATGTCCATGGCTCAGTGTCACTGCCAGACAGTTCTGACACCCCTGGGCTTCCCTGCCTGAGTGGCACAGAGGGGTTCCAGGGACAGGAGAAGTCGGGAATAACAATGGGAGAGGCCCGAGGGAGCCTTGGCACTGACAGGGACTGGCATTGCTGGCTCCCATGTGGGGAAATGTCCTTGTCTCCAAAGGACAAGAGCACGCACCACCTCATTTTGGAGTCGGTCCTGGGTGTGACAAGGGCTACCGCACTGTTGGGGAGCAAGCAGGGAAGGGTAGGTGATGGAAACTATCCCTGGAGCATTTCTCCATCTGAGCACCGGCCAGGGATGCTCAGTGGCAGCGGATTGACCTCCCCCCATCTGCTGGTGAGCATGGCCAGAGCTGGACAGCAGGGCAGATACCTGCAAAGGGAGCCACACTGGCACTGCCTGTTCGGCTGGAGCCAAGGCTCCAGCACATGTTCCTCAGCAGAGCAAAGTCCCCATCCCAAGCTCCGCTGGGGGCATTCGGGCCCCACTGTCTGTCCCAGTTGGAGCTGTGCACAACACCTCCTGGGAGAGACGGCATGGGCCACGGGCAGCTCCCAGGGATGAGGCACTACAGCCTGCTGGGCACCCAGTAATGCCCAGTTGGAGTTTCTGGGGTGTGGGGTGGGGGACAGAGGGCCCCATGCTAATCCACAGCTCTGCATTCACTGATTTTGGTGAAGGAATGGAAAACGCACCTGGTGGAGATTTGCTCTAAAAACGGTTTGTCCTACCTGCAGGTTTTTCCTCCACACATTAACGGCTGCAAACGCCAGCTGCATCTGCTTCCTCCGCGCGTCCTTATGCCTTTTGTAAGCTATTTCTATGAATATTAAAAATATCCCGGCAACAATACCTCCAGCCACCAGCATAAACACACCTGAAATAAGCAGGAAAGTTACAGGGGGCAATAGAAATTGCAACATGACACTTCATTTCTTCTGTATCACGCCCAGCAACAGGAGCATTTGCCAACCCAGGGTCCCCCCACTATCCCCCCTAGTCCTGGAGGGGCCGGGAAGGGGAACACAGCAGGCGCTGCAGGGTGGGCACTGCAGTGGTGGGCAGAGAGGTGGTGGGGTGCTGGATGTCTATGCAAGCTCTGGTTGGGCAGGGCACTGTGCTGCACCAGTGCTGTGTGCTGGCTGCTGCACCAAGCCCCCAGGCAGACCCCCACATGGGACTGTGGGGTCGCTTGCACCAAAACCCAGCTCTGGTGTTTCGGTTTGTCTTATTGAGAAATACAGCCATGCACAGAGTGCTGTCCTCAGACACCTGCAACCCTCGGGGCTTTGGAGTAGTGTCTTGAGGAGACAGAGCAAAACGCCCCCTCTGCCCTGGCTGGTGGTGCTGCTGAGGACGGTGTCCCATCGGACACCCCTCATCCCTCATCACTGCACTGGCAGGGTGTAGGACCAGCAGCAGCACATTGCTGCAAAGGAGACCCTGTCTGGGGGTTCTCACAGCCTTTGCAAAGGGGGACCAAGATAAAAACCCCTCTGTATCCATTGTCCTCATCCTGCCCCTGCCCAGGGCTCTCAGGGCTGGGGGGCTGTCTCTCGCCTCCAGCCGCCTCTTGTAGCAGGGTCTCCTCTTGCCCTTCCCAAGGCACTGCTCCCTTCTCTCTGCCTTGGATAGCTCTGATTCCACCAGTGACAGCCACGGTTTGGCCAGAGCAGAGGGAGGGGAGCAGTGCTCACAGCAGGGTAGCCCCACCAGTGAGAAGGGCACCCAGGGAATGTGGGGGAAACTTTGTGGAACTGTTTCAAACACGGTGGAGTTGGAGCCCACCACAGCAGCCTCCCAGCAGTAGGGAAGCACAGATCCAGAAGAAGCAGAGATTTGGCCCAAGAGGAAGCCCTGGAGAGGAGAGTGTCTTGAGTGAAAGCAGGTTACCCAGTGAGGGGGAAGAAAGAGGTTTGCAGAACAAACCTGCCATGTTCTCAAAGGTGAGTGTTGCTGGGGCATTGCTACGGGAATCACACTCTTGATACCTCACCCAAGTCTTGTCCAAGTCCTCCATGAAGCCGTTCTCATGGGACCTGGAAGCACAAGGAGACAGGACAGAGTAGTCACTGGGAACCAGCAACAGGCAGCTGGAGCACACGTTGTGCCTTTGTGCCCCCTGTATTAGGAATCTACACTTGCCTGCAGCCCACAGACAATAGGGACCAAGGATGCGCTGGCTGCGTGCGAGTGCACACACGTGTGATCTTTACATGGAGAGCGTGTGTATG
Source organism: Chiroxiphia lanceolata (assembly GCF_009829145.1). NCBI lineage: Eukaryota > Metazoa > Chordata > Aves > Passeriformes > Pipridae > Chiroxiphia > Chiroxiphia lanceolata. The sequence continues at coordinate 10,849,851 of NC_045657.1, read as the reverse complement.
GCCTGTCTGCAGGGGTTGCCAGTACTGCATGTGCTCACAGCCCCTTGCACACAACTGGTGCACAGGGCAGTGGGTGTGAGCAGGACCCACAGCTTTCTAGTGCCAGTGCCCCTGGGCAGCTGTGGGGCAGCCAGCTCTTGCCAAAAGAGCCACGTGTAAGCACATGTAAGGTGTGTTCCCATGGAAGGATGGAGCTGGCAGGTGTAGGCAGTGCTCAGAGAGCATTTAGAGAGAGGTTGAAGGGATGTGGACATGAACCATGTCTCCCAGTTCCCTTCTGCATGTTCCCCCACCTGCCAGGGCCACCTGGGAGCTCAGATAACGCTGACCCCCAATCCTTTCGGGGGATGCCTAGCACCCTCTAGGTCAGGGCAGTGCTGCCTGGCAGCTCCCCAAGGTGCATGGTGAGGGCTGGGACTCCCCAGCAGCTTGGTGTCACAGCTTGGTGTCACGCTTGGGAGGGAAAACAAACCAAACTGTGTCCCCACAGTGCCTATTTCTGCCTGAATAGCTTGTGGGGATGAAGATGGGGGCACAGAGCACACATCTCACCACAGGTCCCCTGCACTTCCTCCCTGTTGTTCCTGGCACATCCCCACTACCTTCCTGGGCCACCTCTAGCCTTGAGCTTCCCCATCCTCTCCCAGGAGGTCACCGAGGACCCCTGTGGCCTCTTCAGGCTTCTCACATTGTTTACCCAAATCCCATCTACCACCCATCCCCATGCTAAGATCACCCACAGATGGGGTACCATGGCTCCCTATATTGCCCTGTGTCTTGGTCCTGCCTGTGTCTTCCACATCTGCCCATTCTTTCTCAGGTCTTTCATCTCTACATGTTGGGCAGGACTGTGGTGGTTCCTGATCCTGTCTCTCCTAAAAGAATCTCACATGTCTGTCTCTTCTCCACCTGCTGCTCCCCAGCGCCTGTTCCTCCATTGCCACATTCCTCTGTCTCACACAAGTGTGGCATTTCCAAAGTAACACAAGGCAATCCCTTTTTACCCATAATACCAGGTGACTTGTGACACCCCGCACTGCAGGCTGGTTGTAAAAGCCCTAGTTGGACTCAGCAGGGGTCCTGACATATCCCTGCCTAACAGAAATAGTCAGAGTTGAAAGAAAAACCCTGGCAGACCAAGCCAGGGCAGTGCTATGCTGTCAGGCTGGCTGAGCCCACAGGGAGAAGTGGGGAGATGGCAGCACCCACATCTGCTCACCGGGACCTGGTGCCGGGTGGCCCAGCTTCTCTTACCAGCTTTCCCTACATTCCTGGACAAGCCTGGCTCCTGATCCCTGCTCTGCTCTGCCCTCCCACTGCCTCCCTGCTGCTTCCCCAGCCCTGCAAGCTGGAGCTGAGACTGTGGGTGCCCATTCGGTCGTTCCATGTCCCCTTTGTCAGGAGGGACATGGCAACCCCAGCACTCCCATTCCCTGCAGAGGATGGGGAGCAGTGCCTGACATGAGGCTACTTGCGTGCAAGCACATGCAGCATTTGGAGCAAGCCCCACACCACGAGCTGTGTACAGACTTGAGGATGGCCAGGGAGACATTCTGCTTCCACGGGCTGTCCTTGCGCATCCCGATCCCGAAGCCAGAGCGGAAAGAAAGAAAGAAAGCTCCCCCCGTCGTCACCAGGTCACACTTATGGGAGGCTTCAAACTCCAGCACAGCCGAGTCCCAGATGAAGGCGTGGAGCTTGCCTGAACAGCGAGAGAGGACAGGACAGGTGAGGGGGGGCAGCCCAGTTGTCTGCAGCCCTCTGGGAGCAGCGAGGGTGCTCCCAGCCCTAATTTAAGCACTGAAGCCACCCAGACTTGCACAGAAGGAAGAGCAGAGACCAGAAGGGCCAGGGCTCCCACTGTGCTGCTCCCCACATAGACCTTGTGCTCTCCACCCAGGGACCTGAAATGCACTAAGTCTGGGAAGATCCCACTCAGCACCAACTGGGAGGTCCCATCAAGGACACGCTGTGACTGCAGCTCCCTTGGCCTGCTTGCTCCACCCAACCTGCAGCTCCCAGCACAGCCAGACAAGGTGCGGCCCCACTCACTTGTCCCTCACTGCCTGTATGGCTTCGGCAGCACTCTCATAGTTGTGCTTCTCCATGTGCCGGTACATGGTGCTCAGCTCCACCTGCCGTCGGAAGTAGATGTCCACGGAGCTCTGCTTCAACCGTGGCGTAGATGAACTTATCGGAGGGGTTGCGCAGCTGAAAGGCAAGGACAGACCCGAGATCAGCTCAGCTGGGTAGGTCATGGTGCTGCTAACACTGAAGTTGTGGGTTTGATTCCTGTATGGGTCATTCACTGAAGAGGTGGACTCGATGATCCTCGTGGGTCCCTCTCAACTCAGATATTCTGTGATTCTGTGACAGGGCTCCTATTTTTTGCTGTCCTTCATCAGCAAACTGACTCACCCCAAGGCATGCTTCCTAATTTCCCACTTCCTTCAGAGACGTTTCCTAGAGAAGACCTTGATCTTCTCAGAGGATGCCACAGGGCAGTGGATGCTCTGGGACTGTGGTGGGGGAGCAGGGGACAATGTGGGACAGTAACACTGTGGCACCGAGGGTGCAGGAGGCTGTGGGTGCCATGGGGCTGGCAGTGCTGTGGGCAGAGGATGCAGCAGGGTGTAGGACACTGTGGGTCAGTGCTGCTGCAGGGCCCATTCCTGTGTGCTGGGGCTGATAAGCCGTGGCTGTGTCCTTGCCAGAGCAGGAAATGGATTTGAGGCATGTGGAGAGTATTGACTGCACCACAGGGACAATTTCATTAGTTATAAGTCATCCATAATTAATTGTTTCCTCGTTGGTTAGTGGAGGCTCTCCAGGAACTGGCAGGCAGTTTGACTGCATAGGGGCTATTCTGGACAAGCTTTTTCCTAGTGATCCCTCCCCATGTCTGTCCATTCCTACCCAGTGCAGGGGCTCAGACCCACCAGGATCAGCCCATGCAGAGCTTGGTTTTGCCCCCCTGGCACAGATCCCAGCCATGGTAAATCAGGGCTCTGGGAACTACAAGCCACATTATATGCCCAGAAGTGGGCAGGGAAGGGGAAAGCAAGTGAAGGATATTACCCGGGGGTCATTGATGCCTGTGATTCTCTCCTCAGGTCGGTCTAACACCAGGAAGGCTGCCAGGTTGGCAGTGTATGAAGCCACAATGATCATAGCAAAGCCAGCCCACACCATGCCAAGAATACGGGCAGAGAAACTCCGGGGAGCACCTGGGGGGAGAGATGAGAGATCAGACTGGCATGACGAGTTTGGCTTGGTCATCAAAGACACATCAATCTGTGTGAGACCAACGGCAGCTGCAGACATGCACCATCTATCTGCTCTGCCAACAGCTGTGCAAGGAGCTCCTGCATTGCCCAAACCAAGAGAAACCCAGCTCCTTCCAGGGCATGCTGTGTCCCATCCTTAGTGGGTGGGTAACTCTGGGCAGGATACACAACAAAGACAGACCTGTTTTCCCCACTGATGCTGGGGGTGGAAGGATGACTCTCACAAGTGCCAAAAGTGTGTCACACTCAGCATTACCAATCTTCTACCAGTCTGCTCCAGGGGATGATGTCCCCAAAGGGCATCAGCCTTCTCAGCTCAGGGACAGGGCTGCAGGGCAGAGCAGTCCCACTGTGTGCTGTGACTCACCTTCTCCTATGCCAGAGTCAGCAGGACGCCCCAGGAGAACCACATGGCTGAGGAGAGGGTCAGGCATCTTCCTCCTCCTCCTCACTGTTTACTTTGAACCGGCCCAAACGGGCTGGAAAACAAGAAAAAGAACTTCTCTCATTTCCCTTAGCCTGGTTTCTGGGGCTCTCCACTGTGCCCTCCTAAGTGTCCTGATGCAGGCCTGTATCACTCAATCCTGCAGACTGTGCCTGTGTCCCAAAACAGCTTCTCCTCATCATGTCCTACTGCCTTGCACATCACAGTGCTGATAGGCAACCTGTACATCTCACTCCAGTACCAGTCCCATACACACTTCTCTCCAGACCAGAAAGATGATCTGATCCTGACCAGCTTGAGCCTCTCCCACCTGCAACAACAGAGGGGTCACTGCAGATCAGCCACCAAAGTGTCTGGGCACCGGGCTGAGGTGGGAACAGGTTCTCTGCCCTTCAGAGAAGCTGTCATAGGGCCAAGGAGGGCCAAGAGGAAACTACCTCAGAGGAACTCAGGCAGCCAGCAGGGACAGGAGCCTCAGCCCAGGGCTGGTGAGGCAGAGAAGGTGGGGTTAGTTCCTGTGAGAGCCCCCCAAAGGGTTGCAGGGCTGTGCCTGAGCAAGACACTGCAGGGACCCAGGAGATGGTTCCCAGGAGCACCTCCCTGTCCCCTCCAGCTCTTGGTGGCCCGAAGTGCACTCACCTGAATCGGTCCTAAGAGTACAACATCACTGCCACACGTGCACGGACCAGCCCACCAGCAGCCGAGGGTCTCTGGAAGAGGCTGCATGAACGAGTCCCAAGGTGCTGCGGGGGATTTCCTGGCACATAGAGAGAGGTGAACAGTGCTGGCACCCACCACACCCACACCCTGCCCACCTGGCTGGACCCACAGGGACCCCTGCCCTGCTCTGAGCTCCTCCTGCTCAGCTACACAGGAGGGGTCAGGGTGGCAGAGACAAGACCCAGCACTAAACCCAGTCTGGAGGTTGGGATTTGCAGGGGCAGCACAGGGGGAACAGGGCATGGTGTGGGCATGGCACTTCTCTGCAGTGTGGGGAGCAGGGGACACCTCCCCTGTTCTACAGAACATCCCACCCCAGCCCATACCTTCTTCACAAGGATGGTGAGTCCCTGGTACTTGAAGGGCTTGGAGAACTCGATGTACTGAGCCCGCTCGTTGTTGATGGTGAGGGGAGCCACAATCATGTCTGCTTGGCCGCTCAGCAGCTCCCCCATCATCCCGTTCCACTCCTTCTTGTTGCTGTTGTTCACCTGCCAGAGAGCCCACACAGGATCAGACTCCTGCCCTGACACACTTCCCCCACCAGCCAGGATCCCCACACATGTCAGGCATCCTGACTGCCCTCCCACCCCACCCCTGCTCCAGAGAAGGGCCTGGGGGTATTTCAACACATGATAAAGGCAAAGAGACATCACAGGCTGCCTGAACTCACCCGCTCTTGGGTACCAAATTTACCATCAGCCACCAGGTGAACCTCATAGGTGAAGTTCATGACTCCTGCCAGCCGGATGAGCAGGTCGATGCAGAAGCCATAGCAGCACAGAGCCACTGTGGGACGGCCTGAGGAGGGGAGACAATGGGGGGAGGAGTGGAGGCAGCCCTTTGCCAAGAACCCCATTCAGGATCCATGCCTGTCCCACTGAGAACAGCCACCTCATGGCCCTGGTTCCATATGGGATGTAACCACCTTATCCATCAGGGCCATCTGTCTGACCACCCTCTCACTGCCTCCATCCCCTCTGGTGTTGGCAAGTTGGGGGCAAAGGGGTCTCATTCCTTCTCTGTGTCCCAGTGAGGTGGGCTGAGACTTGGTGCTACCCACCCACTGAGGGCACGGTGCATATGCTGGACCCAGCAGGTTGAACACAGCCCAGGACACAGCTCAGGGCTGGGGGAATGGTATGCACAGGAAAGCATGACGGGCCAAGGGGATGCCCTTTAGGTGGATTTGGGCAAGCCTGGCATTGCTGAACAGCTCACCCTCCCCCCAGGTGCTCACTCCTCACCCTGATGTGGGCTTTCCATAACAGTTTGAAACTGGTGTTGTTCATATCAGTGCAGGAAGAGCTAATGTGCCTTGAGAGTTTCACTTCTGCTGGAGATCAAGGCAAAGAGAATTCGAGCATGTCAGGAGACAGAACCTTGGGGTGCAACCCCCAAAACAGCCCTGGAGCCCATCCAGAAAAGAAGCAGTGGGAAAGTAATCTGTTGGGTTCAAAAACCTGAATCCCAGTGCCCAATTCCTGCACAGCACTACTGTGGGGCTGAGCTGATGGGGGTCATTTGGGGCTGACTGTGCTGTCACCTTTCTGTTCCTCATCCTCTAGGCTTCCTGTGTGAGTGAGGACCCTCCCTGAGACCCCCTTCTTGGAGTGGCATTCTTCATCAGCCTGGTGGGCTGGGGGAGTCACCCCCACACTGAGTTACCTGGGATGGTCTCGTTGGGTCCAGTGCAGAAGACCTTTTTCACAGGATCTCCATTGATGGTGAATTCCTCCCTGCATGTCCCATCTGCTTGCGTGGGCTTCACATACACAAAGGGCTCTTGGTGGATTGTCACGATCTGCGAGGCCAAGCACAAACACCCTCTTGTCTCTGTCCCCCTCCAGAGCTGCATTTCCCTGGTGAGGAGCTGGGCTGCCCTCTCCATACCAGCATGGCTAAAATGCCCAGGTGCCCTTCCCAGCTGCTGTCTCGGCACACAAGACTGCTCAACCCAGCAGCAAGACCTGGCTTTGCCACGGGGAATCACAGAATCATAGAATCATCTAGGTGGGAAAGACCTTTAAAATCATGAATTCCAGCTGTTAACCCAGCACTGTCAAGGCCACCTCTAAGAACATTTGCTTTCCCTGATCCCAAGATGAGGAACAGCTGTATCAGCACCCTCCTTCACGTGGCACTTTCACATGAGCCTCAAAACCCCTCTCTCTAACAGGAGGCTGATGGGGGGCACCACACAGCCAGGATTAGTGCCCAGAAAGGTCCTCTAGACACTGTCATGCTGCCCCAAGCTAATGCAGATATTTCAGTCCTACCCTAGACCTTTTCAGTTGTCCAACATCCCAGAGCACCAACACCACCTCTGCAGAGACAAGGGCTCACTACCAGCAGGAGTGTGTCCCTTGCCCGGACAGCAGGACAAATGAATGGCCACAGTGGTAAAACCGGCCTGCCCAGGATCCAGTCACTAAAGTGGCTGCTGGGTGTTACCTCAGGGAAGAGCATGAGAGGCAAAGCAAGACTGGAGAGACCTTCTTCCAGTGTCACCTCCAGCTTCTGGAGTTTGATTCCGACTGAAAGCTGTGCTCTGAACACCCTCCAGTACCTTCTGTATTGTTCTGGTACATCCTCTCTGAGGTGCCCCGGGTTTGCAAATGCTGCTGAGAGCTGCAGAGGCAGCAGTGGAGGTGGAGGCAGATAAAGTCATGGCCTGGCATGCAGAGAGCTGAGGAGACCTGCCACCCCCTAATGCCATTTGCTGTTACCTTCAACTTGGTCGACATCTGATAGCCTTGAGGTTTCTCAGTTTCCCCCCCGGGCCAGATAATCTTCCTGTCGTTGGTCAAGACCTGTGAGCGATCCCAGAGGAAGCGGAGGGACGTAAGGCCATAGGTAAACACCCCAGTGCACACACTCCTCCACCCTAGGCCAGGTCTGTACGTACATTGCTGCCGTTGTAAATCCCAACTTGGACCAGTTTCCGGTTCTGCAGGTTCATGATGCTGTAGTTGGCAAACTTCCTGTCCCCGTCCTCGTTGAACTCCACGCGGCCGGTGACACCCTCTGAGTACTTGGAGGACATCAACACCCTAGAGAGGGAAACACAGTGGGCACAACCTAGAAAACCTGCTGTGGCGATTGGGACCCCTAAGAAGGCATCAGAAGGGCAAATCTTTCTCTCAGTTACCTGCCATATCCACACTACCCTACAGAAATCCAGCCAAGGCTACCTATGGTCTGTTCATAGACCAGCAGTCATCCCTTCCTGGTGGATGGAGCCATTTTCCCGAAGTTCACTACCATATCTGCTATCACTGTCCCTTGTTTTCCAGTAGATCGTTCCCATTTCCTTAAGGAGTGATGTGTCCCACAACACCCAAGGACACCTTCCTCTTGGTGTCCCTTGGGAGCTGCGTCCATGTCACAATTCCTGGTGCTTCTGATTAGCACCAGCTCATCACAGCCTACATAGAGCCCCAGGAATACACCACCAAGAGGAGACCAGCCCCTAAACCCTGGAAAGATGATAGTGAAGACACAGAACAATTGCCTGAGCCACTTGTGGAGAACACCTTTGACTCGCTCATGCCAAAAACTGTGTTGCTGCTCCCTTCCCAGGGCCTGGCTGCCCTTGAGGAGGCTATATTTCTAAAACAAACTTCAGGCTTTGCAGGTTCCATGCTCAGCAGAACCCAGCTCTGCAGGGAATTGCTGCTGTATCACAGTCCAGCCTGCAGAAGAGGCCCCTGTGGCTCCAGCATCCACACTGATGTGCACAAAAACTGGGTTCTGGGAAGCACATGCAGCATCAGTCGATCCTTCTGCCCATGGCAGCAAGACTCAACACACACATGCTCTCATCTGCCTGTCCCATGCAGGGAGATCTCTTGCCACCAAGATCTGCTTGCAGCACACTGACCCATGCCACAGCCCTTGGAATGTTCAGCAGGAAATTTGTCCGCAGCACTGAGCTTCGATTTGACAGAAACATCCTCCTACCCTGATTTGGCAGAAAACCCCCTCTCTCCCACTTCCACTCATAGAATTAAGATCCAGACTGGAGGACACCATGGCCCCCAGATCTTTTCTTCCTAGAGTCATTTCCTGCCCTTACATCCCTGCTGCCCAAGCATTGCCCAGGGCAGCATGGTTTGGCATGGAGCAACTTGGTGCCAGGCACCAGATGATGCCTAAACTGGGTGCCATTTCCTGAACCTGTGCCTGGGATGGTTTTCTAGGAGAGCCTTCACATCCAAATCATGCAGGAGAGTCCAGTCAGTCCTGTGCCACATGCCCCAAAGCTTTAGTGACAGACACTCTGAGCAAAGCTGCCATGTCCTCCTGCACCTTTTCCACATACTCCCACCTTTTCCAGCTCTCCCCCAGCAGGTCCTCTGCTCCCTCCAGCAGGACCCTTTACCAAATACCTCTTGAAAAGGGGTCCTGTCTTCCAGATGTTGGTGTTGCCCACGCAGCCCCGTGGTGGGTCTGTGATGTTCTCCTTCTCAAACAAGTCGTGCACGGCCTGTGCCACCACGGCAACAGCATCGCTGATGTGGGCGGACTCGTTCTTCCCATTGATGAGCTGCAAACCGATCACTCCTGCCCGAGAGGAGGGGAGGAAGAAGGTCAGCACTCCTGGGCTCACTGGCTGCTCCAGCTTTGCTCTCATGAACAGGGTTTAGGGACAAGCAAGCACCTGGTTGTGGGCTGGGGACCCTTGGATGCAGTGGGGAGTTGCCTGAGATTCAGGCAGGGGCAGCAGCGCGGGGCGGGCAGCAGCGCGGGGCAGGCACCATCCTGCCTGCCAGAGGGGTACGGGGTCAGCTACATGGGCCATTGCCTGCCAGAGGGGTACAGGGGCAGCTACATGGGCCACTAACTGCCCTTGCTCCATCTCCAGTACCCTACCCAACCCTTCCCCCAGGAGATTGTCAGCTTGCAAAGCCCCAGTGACGTGGATTTGGGGTATAACAGTGTGAACAAGGCTGCTGGACTGCTGACTCCCCATGCAGGCAGGGGGAATGGTAAGCGACATGTGGGACCCTCCACTTGCTTGGGACCACCACGGCACCGTGTTCCCCCAGCTCAGGGGGTCCCCGGGGGGCAGGGGCCCCTCATGCTGGCTCTGTGCAGGGTCTCCAAACCCTGATGGCAGCAGGGTGGGTGCCTCAGGGGTGTCTCAGGGGTGCCTACCATCAGGGGCGTAACGCAGGGCACTGCCCGAGATCTCCCGCTCCCCCACCAGCCACACATAGCCCGAGCCCGTCATGTTGAGCATGGCTGCTGCTCTGTACACCGTGGCTGCATCGTCCTCACTGCAACGAGAGGAGTCACAGAATCACAGAATGTGCAGAGTTGGAAGGGACCCACAAGGATCAACGAGTTCAAAACACCTGGCCCTGCACAGACCCAACCCCAGAGTCACACCCTGT